>NC_091951.1:102948969-103548969 GCF_031021105.1 Erythrolamprus reginae
CTGAGTCCCTAGGAAGTCAGGCAGCATAGAAATATAAACAAACAAACAAACAAACAAACAAATAAATAAATAAATAAATAAATAAATAAATAAATAAATAAATAAATAAATAAATAAATAAATTTATCCTGAAAGCTTCCTTATAAGAAGGAGTGATCTAATAATTAGACTTTTCTTCCTGGGACTTTATATTTTCTCTAATTCCTTTTTTTTTTAACTTCCACATTTTTAAAATTTATTTTAAAACAAATTAAGGAGGAGAGGAGAATGTAGGGGGGATGCCTAGATTGTTCTATTCGGTGGATGGAAGAGGAAATTGCTGCATATGAATATGACATTTCCCAATAAAGACAAAAGCCATTGAACCGTTGGGTTCAAAAGTGGGCAAGCCAGTTCCCAAGCATTCAGGATGAAGTCTTTCTTGACTGCCTGTGCTTGGCTGAAGATGCTGTCGCTGCAAGTGATTATTCTCCAGGAAAGGACTTTTGTTTGTATTTCAGAGAGACAGCTTTCCTGCATTATATATGATCCTCGTGATTGTTCCCATCTCTGCTTCACACTCAATGTGGCAAGGTTGTTCATTTATCGTGTGGCTGTCATTCTCTTCCCCACCCTACCCCCCTATCCACACCTTCTGAAGGGGCTGCATATTGGTGGTAGTAGTGCAAATCAGTAAAGATGAATGTCTGGCTTAAAGAAGTTAGAAAGAAAGGGGGGATTTGTAACATGCATGTTTATGTTTGTGGAAACATTTGGGAAGTCAATATCTGGAAGCTGAATAAAAATCCTGTCCTGGGGATTGATTTGCCTATACTTTTAGTTAAGACAAATTTTGCATGACAAGCTTTCATGAGATTTGTGTTCTGTGCAAGTGTGTAGGGGCACACACACACACACACACACACATTCCAAGCACCATGATGCAAACACACAAAAATTATTTACTTCAGGAGTCTTCTGCTCCAGACATTTCAAACTATGAGCATGTACAGCTGTACAGGAACAATGCTTCCAAAAAGATTTTAATGATTCTGCTTTTAAAAGTTAGCAAGATTAAATGGGAATTTATTTATTTATTACTTAGATTTGTATGCCGCCCCTCTCCGAAGACTCGTTGGGCTTTATTCTTGAATCTCAAACAGAAACATCAGAGTGGGTGGAACTTTGGTTAAATAAGCAGCTGTTCAAATTAACATGACATCATAAGTGTTCAATATTTATGCTCCCTTCTGTAATGCTTATATCAAATCCACTTAGTTTGAAGGTCAAAATACTGTAGTAGTCACTGGCTGAGCTATCTGCTCTTGGAAATCAAAATGGACTTTAAAAAAAAATTCTTGTCATTTGCTATCATCTTTATAGAGGGTGGGATAGGGAGGCTCCTAGATAAGGTATTGTCAAGATCCCTAAATCAGGATAAAAAGACAGCTGTGATCTCGCCTTCTTTTCTGTTAGTCCTTGTATTGATGATGAAGATATAAATTTGCTTTGGGCAAATCAGTTGTGGTAGTCAGTTTGTAGTGTGGGTGTGAAAAAGAGAGAGAGAACGTGGGAGGTATGTGGATGAGATGATACAGCAAGATTTTTGGTATGATACCAACTATTATTTCAAACAACTACATAAGAAAGCTGACAGTTACTTCTTGAATGTGACATTCTACATTAAACTGGAAAAATATCATTAAACTGATTATCTTGCACTTCCTCATCTAACATTCTCATCTTTTGACCTGTGAGAAAGACTATCAATTTTATAAATTACACATAATGGAACAGATATGCAGATATTTGTTCATCCAGCAGAAGAGTTAGATACACAAGAATGCATCCAAAATAACTTCAAGATTTATTTGTTAAAGATGGTAATAATAATGATGTCTCTCACCTTTCTGCTGATAGATAATTATTATGATAAAGATCTAGACAGTCTGATTACTCAGTGATCCTTCAGTCAGAGTGCTAGACAGTGTCAACTCAGGCAGCTTCAAAGGCTGAAATCCTCTCAAATCTTAAAATGAACACAATGGATGTGCGTCCTATGAGAACCTAATCCATGCATCACTGAGCCATGGTTTACTCAATAGCCCAACTGCTTAATATAGATTGCACACTAAACCATAAACCGCACGTCAACTGGATTTGATGAAACAAAATAGTTTGCCAAAACTTGACTGCTGTAGCCAACTTAATATGTTGTGCTAACCTTGACATTGCTTGGTTACGAGAAGGGCACAACATTAGTTCCTCTACTGAGTCCCTCCCCTTTCCCATGTGCTAAGCACATAGTAGTTACTCTGGGATTATCATGTTGCCTGATGCCGTGCAAGTTTGCCTTGAATGGCATGAAAGTTTTTTTTTCATTTAAAATCATTTGTTCTAAGAAGGAAAATGGTTTGCATGGGGGGGAAACATGTACATTTAATGTTGCAAAAACAGATGGAAACTGTTGACAGTTATCCAACTGGAGCTAATAGGAATGAGTCTTGGAGAGGTGAAGGCGAATGTCAACATGGTGAGTCACTGGAGAGCAGAGAGGAAAAGCAGGCGGTGATGAGATTGCAGTGAGTTGGCCTCAAATGAGATCAGCTCAAAGAAGTGAAAGCAAGTTCACTTCTTTAGTTGCAGCTCATTAGCTCGCAAACCCTTCCAAGCTTGTTTTCAAAAGTAGGTGAACTTTGTGTCAGCATCACGGTTATAATTACAATTCTTCCTAAATCCGCTAAAACTCGCCAACTGATGGTTAATATAATTACACAGTAAAATGTTATCCACTTGCATCCAAGATGGTTTCAGTCCAATAAAAGGACATTATTGGAGGGGGGGGATCATGACATTTTTATGGTCAACCAGCAACATTCTGTACTTTATTAAATTTACAAAAATAGAGTAAATTTGAATATAGTAAGAATCCATATGTTTTGAAACATAGTTCCTAACCTACTGTATATAAAAAACCTGTTAAGGTTAGGCTAATGTAATGATATTAAAAGGGCTGCTAATAGGAAGGACATATGGTGACTGTTAATAAAATGATGCCACTACTTAGATACCAAGACAGCCGACTCAGCATTAGAGTGATGTAATTAAATCTGATTTCTAAATAAGAAATGGATTCCTTTCAACATAGAAAAATAATACTGAATACTTTTAACCTTCTGTTAACCATGCATCATTTAGGGGCATTGAATTACATCTTCCAGAATTCTTAGTAATCCCTTGGTCATAAATTTAACACAATCACTTCTATTTATTGTAATTATTATTATAATTTTCTACCTAAAGAAAACAGAATTGATATCCTGCAATCATATTTGCTAATTAAATTAAAGAGTCCTTTTAGTTGAGTTTGATTCCTAGTGATGTAATGGACACATTCATCTCATTTTCTTGGCAGCAATATATATAGTTTTAACTATCGCCTTTTTCTGGGATGATTTTTCAATATCTCAATCTAACTAGCCTGGGACTTGCTCCTAATCTTTCATGTAGTTATTAATAACATCAGAAGTGGTATAACTAGTTAGAGGTATAACTAGTTTCTTTGACATTCCAACTGATCAACTCTTTGATACATATTTTTCAGTAACTACATCAAAACTGGACTGGATTCAACATTCACTATCTGTTTAAAAAATATATACTGTATTATAGTAGGATATATCTCTTGCATGTGCAATACAATATGTTGAAATAGTTGGCTAAATATACCCACCTGAAGTAACTTAGTGAATGTGGGATTTTTTGTATTTCCTCTCCATTTCCTCTGGAATTGTTTTCTGGTGTCTTAGATGTTTTAAAAGCTAATAGTTTTATATTAATTACCTTGATGTAAGAAGGCAAAGTTACTGAATGTTTTAGTTCTTTTAATTGTAACTTCTCTTCAATTGTGAATTTGTCCTTTTCTTTGTTTATTTTAACTGAATTCCTCTTTGTGATTATTTTTAACAATGAAAACGTAGAACAAAAACATTATAATGACACAAAATAAAAATAAATAAATAAACATCTCACATCAACAAATTTCAATCCACCCACCACTCCAGTTTTCGATTTAATGTCAACTTTTGATAGCTCAGGATTTAGTATTCTTGGTTACTAGCATTGGTTTGTAATTTTTTTCTGTTTAGCATTGTTTTACATTGTTGACTTTAAGTGATGGTGCTTTTAGCACACTCTGCCCTAATGTCATCCAACCGTCTTGTCTTACTTTTGTCTTTTACTGGTGTTGAATTGCAGCAATAAAGACTTGAATTTGTTAGAAAATTTCAAGCCTCGATTCCATAATTACAACTGATAGATATTCCCCAAAGAGAAGAGGATGCTAACTTCATTCCGCAGCAATACAGATGCACAGGGAAAGAATGTAAAGGTTCAGAAAACATGTTAGAAAGCAGCTTCCTTGAGGCTGAAATGTCTGCAGTGCCATCTCGTTCCTGCTGATCACAAACTACATCTGCACAGGATACAGGAAGAGACTGCTGTAGCGAGTCCTAGAACTGCCTCCAAAATGATTTACTATAGTGGCAGAATCTGCAAACAGAGATTCATTATAAAGACTGCAGGCTTCCCAAGGTGGAAAATTCCAAAGATTGGTAAGCAGCATGTAGGATCTTCAGTAGCCAAATGCTATCTAGACAGGCTTTTTCAGACAAGGCCTTGATTAGTGTGAAGGAAGAGCAGCTGGAAGAGTAAATCTGCTCTCCGCTCTTTTGCATAATTTCTTTTCTTGCTTACGTTAGTGCTTCCCTTGGCACCACAAGATTGGCTTTTGGAGTCTGGGAAGGAGCATGAACAGCAGATGCTGTGTGTCTCTATCTGTCACAGGGTATAGCAAAGTGAAAATCGTGGGGCAGAATTCATCTGTGAAATATACACAACAGGTTAACCAATTCTGAAGAATCAAGGTCACAGATCTTCCTGGGAAAGGCTCTTTTTTTATTGAGTGGAAATGATTCTGTCAAACCAGCAGTTGTATGTGCTGCTTTTCTTATTTGCTATATATGCTCATCACAGAGACATCCCTTTGGGTTTCTCTGCCCGAAAGTATTTTTTTCCCGTCGCTTTGCTACATGTTGAGAGAAAAGCAATTTTTTAAAAAGAAATCAGATGGAAACTGGTAATTTAGAGTGTTTTTCTATTCCTTTTTACTTGGAAGTCAGGCCAACTGAACATAATAGGGTTTACTTTTGAGTAAACATAAATCAGATTGTGCTGTTAATCCTCATCTAGCAATAAACTGAAAATGAGTTCTACTGAAATCAATGAACTTTGTTGCTGGAGGAGGGCTTAATGGATTGTATCCTTCAAAAATAAAAAGTCATAAATCTAACATTGCAGAATTGCTTTTAAAAAGTGCTGTAGCCAAAGCTTCGGCTAGCCAGGTTTCACCATGGATTAGTTTTAAAACAGATTTTCACTGCCAGAGCTTTGCCCTGAAATGTCATTTAGCATTAATAAGCAAGATAAGTGCAACCAACCTTGTGCTTCCAGGCAGCTTCTCCAAATGCTAATAATTCCATGCTGCTGCTGTTGCTGCTTAAACTAGAAACAGAATTGTTATAGCAGAGTTTCTCAATCTTGGCAGCTTGAAGATGTGTGGACTTCAAGTCCCAGAATTCCCCAGCCACACATTTTCAAGCTGCCATGGTGGAGAAACACTGTGACACAGACTCTCTGCCTAGCACGTGATCAGGTGCCTTTGCACGTCCGTTACAGCTTAACACATAATCATTCACTTCATTGGGGATGCAATTTTGTCAACTTTATTGTCATTTATTAATTGTAATCAATCCTCAAAGCCAAAGTGTGCAACCTGGTGCCTATGGAAACCTTTTGTGGTGCCAATCAGATTCCCTGTCCCCTTTTATTGTATTTATTTCAAGATTCTTTAAATTTAATGATAATCTGGCAGGATGAAAGGCAGAACTCCAGTCTTACTTTTATTCCAGAAGTGCTTTGAAAAGGGCTCAGAAATACACTGAGAATGTCAACAATCTTCCGTTCACTGTATTATTTGGAAGTTTGTCCTATTGTCTAAAACAGTGTTCCCCAACCTTGGCAAATTGAAAGTATTTGGACTTCAACTCCCAGAATTCCCCAGCCAGCAAATGCTGGCTGGGGAATTCTGGGAGTTGAAGTCCAGATATCTCCAAGTTGCCAAGGTTGGGAAACACTGGTCTAAAAGGTAGACAAACATAAGGTAGAGTGGTAGGAAATGTCTTAGAGAAATGCAGAGAAGAGCCTTCTGTTAATAAATAGTTTTGTCACTAGCTTCACAAATCTGTGTTTACCATCTAACTTGAGTAAATCCCATTCTCTAATCCCCATCTAACTGAACGAGTCTTATTAATTACGACAAAATGATTTGCTTGCTTAAATAAGTGTATTTTTTCCAAAGCATCTGATGGTAAGCTTCTCTTTTAGAAAAACAAAGGTGTTAGACACCATCATTGCATAAAGTGTGAAATCCCAGCAAATACTCAGAAGCCCAGAGCATGGACAGAGAATTAAGTCCAAAGTCCTGAAGATTTCCTTGAAGCCCAGAATGATGGCATTCCAGCCAGGGGTGGGTTTCTCCTGGTTTGGATCATATCACCCAAACTGTTAGTGATCCAGTGACCCAATGGCATCATGGATCCAGTTCATTCAGTGCTGGTCCATGGGTATCGCCAACTTTTTTAAAAAAAAAATTGGTGAATTTTTTTACTGTTTTGAATTAAACTGACCTTTATTCCTTCACCCAAATCATCACTCATCAGCTCATTAGCTATGTTTCGGGCCAATTCCAGCTACCGAGCATGTGCCGAAGCCAAATTGCATGAGGAAATGCATGCACACACAAACAGAATGTGCACAAATGCAAAACCTGCAGTGGTGAAGGTAAGCAGAACCCACCCCTGATTCCAGCCCATGGAATACTGCTACAAAATTACTGACTATCCTAGAAAAGGCTTTAAAGCACTAGTACTCTACATTCTTTCCAAACCATTTGGTGAACCACCAATCAATAAGCCTTAGCCTCACTCAATGGACATAAGTGACATTGGGCAGGTTAGTTGGATCAGCAAGGGTCAAAGGGAGTAAAAGATGTGGTAGAAAAAGGCAATAAAGGTAAGATCAAACTATAATTTATGGCATAGGATTTAAAATATAAGTCATGACAGTCTTAAATCGAATTATAGAAACCAAAGCACCATTTTACAGGGTTACGTGATATTTTAAGCAGGAAATAGAGTAGAACAGTGAATTCAAGAAAAAATTGCCTAGAAATAAATGAAGTTAAATTATTAATTTTAATAAAACATATTTATTTTGTAAAATGTTGATGGTAAAAAGTTGTGGTTGCAGAAATTGTCTGGTCTCTTCTCTGAGTTTATGTCTTTTTCCAAACTGCATCTACTACAGTGCTCTTATAAAGCTATGCATATATAATAATATTATATACTTTATAAAAATATTGTAACATTAGATAAGTATTAATCCTTAATTATTAAAATAGATAATTAAAATACTGCTAAATACTAAATATATATTTGGGAAAAGTCATCAAAGAGAAAAACAAGGCGCTACATTATACTTAGTATTGTGTTCTTATTAGTAGTGTGTTCTTTTTCATTTCAGTGATCTTTCATGTTTGTTTGTTTGTTTCTTTAAATTTTTGAAATTAAATGTAGCTAGAAATGCATCTTATGAATAATAAAAAGATCAACTTAAAACTCTATAATGAAAAGACTTCTTATTTAAGATTAAACAGAATATGTCTCTGTTTGTTTATTTACTATATTTATAAGCCCACCAAAGTCATACAGTGCGACTATGGGTGGGATACAACACACACACAAGCACACACACGCACACACACACCACAAAATAGTAATCAACAGCCCTCTTGCACACACATATAACATTAAAATATGTACAATGTATGAATGTAAGTTACAAAATATAATATGTTGACCAAGCAGTATAACAAAATAACCCAAAGAGAATTCCCCTCAATTTCTTCTTAATGCCTGGGGAAATCAAATCATTAAAGTCTTGCCATGTCAAAAACACAGTCCTTAAAAAAATAGAATAATCACAATATGTGTTTTTGGAGACTCAATTACTTATCCCAGAAAGTTGATTTTTTTTTCCTTTTGTTTTGTTTTGTTTCTGGTAAGAAAAAAAAGTGGATGCAACCCTGGGAAGATACGGGTGAATTAAAAGTAGATGATTTTAATTTGATTTTCCCAAATGAGCCACAATATATTCTTCTCAGGAAGTTTAAGGAAACCAAATATATGTGGGACAAAATGTTAAACTTTTTTAAAAAATTCCCTTCCCTTAGCAGATTTCACATTAAAAATGATAATATAATGATTGCAGTAGGGACTGCAATCCAAGAGTAAGTATTTGTAATTCTGGGCTGCTGTTTCCACATGCTGAAAAATTCAAACAAGTAAACACAATTTACATATATGCATACATAATGGTCAATCCCTAGCAACTCTGTTTCAAGGATCTAAGACAGATGAGACAGGGGGAGCTCCCAAGAGTTTGCTCCACACCACCTCTTCAGAGGGTAAGATGTAGGAATGGTGAATTGAATTAACTCCATCTGCTTCATGGGTTACAGCCATTGAGACTGTGCAACTGAAGGCCTCTTTCTATTCATAGAAAAAAACTGCAACTCAGGAAAAGCTTCCCTCTGAAATAAGGATACTTTATTACTTAATGGAACTCCAATGTCACTTTATATGCTGCTTCAGAAACAAAACAACAATGTAGGATGTAGAACAATGTAGGATGACAATAGAGAGTGAAGGGGAACATAAGGGAATATGGCTACCCCATCCATTTTTCAACATACAAAGCCAAATTCAAATTTCATACAAAATAACTGTACCTAAATATATCAACTGAATTTTTGAGAGGCTCCTGCCTTTCATACACATTTAAAGTTACACACCTTGGAAAATTTGACAACCTTTTCAGGTACTGCCGCTCCCCTGCTCCACAACTGTCAACAAAATCTTGTGAGACTTCAACACTTACATGCACAAAACCCCAGGAAAGAATACTAAAATGAGATTTTGCAATATTGTGAAATTTTGACCACATTATTTTTTAGAAGTAAAATATACTTCTCCAAAAAATAAAGGGAACACTTAAACAATAGAATACAACTCCAAGTAAATCAAACTTCTGTGAAATCAAACTGTCCACTTAGGAAGCAACACTGATTGACTATCAATTTCATTTTGTTGTCAGCACATTCAGCTTTATACAGAACAAAGTATTCAATGAGCATATTTCATTCATTCAGATCTAGGATATGTTATTTGAGTGTTCCCTTTCTTTTGTTGAGAGGTTTATTTATTTGATTGGGAGAAGGTTTGTTTTACAAATGCTCTGCCGCTACTGTCAAGGGCTTCTGGTTCATCAAACAGAAATTTCAAATATGTTTCATATTGTTCTTTCATACTTTCATCCAAACTGTGGGATGTGAGAAGGGTTACTTGACTGAGTCTATAACTGAGGTCCGTATTTTCAAAGGAAGGTGGAGGTAGGGTAGGGTATGTATGTCACAGAAAAATAGTAACTGAAAGGAAGGTGGCAGATAGCTATGCCAGATGATGTAAATCCCAATCTACATTTTACCTGCAGAAAATTTATACCAATAGAGTTAACGTTGTGGTACACCTATTCTAAACTCAGGTACAATTTTTCAATGTTTTTCAATTTCTGAATATGCATTCATTGCAATATGTGTTTTCTTTTTTTCAGGATGCATATTGAGCCATGATCAGAAAGCCTTTGGATTTTTAAATGGCAAGAATTATCTAAAATTATTTATACAACTACTTCTCAGTCCATTATGATGTAGACTAGAATAGACTAGAATAGACTGACAAAAATATCTGTGACTGTTGCCCCCAAGGCAGTCTTTTCCTTCTTTCTTTTCTTTTTTTAAAAAATATACTTTATTAATTTATACAAAAAGGAATAAAACAGGGGGAAAGGGAGTACAGAAAATAAAAGTGGGAGGGGAGTGGGGTAAACAGTATTGTTGTATCACAGCTTATATATATTATTGTATATACATTTCGGGTATTTGTCCATATGTAAATATTTCGTATTCAGAGTTCTTATTTAAATATCTTATAGCTGTAATATTTGATAATCCAACAGTAACGTGGGAAAAGAAAGGGTAGAAAGTGAGAAAAGGGAGGAAAAAAAGAGAGAAGAAAGAAAGAAGAGAGAGGTAGTAAGATGAGAAGTAGTACCTGCAAGCAAGCAGGCGTTTGGATTGTGACGACTTAGATGGATTATATTTGTTGTTTTTGTTAGTGAAATTTAATCGTAGGTTGTAATATTAGTAGATTTCTAATAATTATCAAATGGATTGAACTCAGACAGGGATTGAGTTATTTTTGATCCAATTTTTAGTTATACATATCTTTATTTTGGTTTATATTAAGCGATTTTGGTTATTTTTCGGTTTGTCATCTTTAGAGTTGGATAGCCATCTGAACCATTTCTCCCAGGCCTTGTAGAACTCTGAATCATTTTTGTTTTGAATTTCCATTGTTAATTTTGTTAGTTCGGCACATTCCATAATTTTACTAATGATGGTTAGATTTGTCGGAATGTCTTCTTTTTTCCAATGTTGTGCATATGTTAGTCTGGCGGCCGTTAGTATTTGGATAGTGAGGTATCTGTCTTCTTTACTTAGTTTCTGTCTAAAAATGCCCAGAAGAAATAACTCTGTTTTAGTTATGATCTTTGTCAATATGACTTGGTCCATTATTCTTTTAATTTGTGTCCAGAATTTTTGGGCGTATGTACAGGTCCACCACATATGATAGTATGTTCCCTGGTTTTTTTTACATTTCCAGCATAGAGAAGATACGTTTGGTTACATTTTAGAAAGCCTAGCTGGTGGAAGGTGCCATCTGTATATCATTTTGTAAAGATTTTCTTTGTAGGAAACAGCGAGTGTCATTTTATAGTTAATTGTGTATATTTTTTCCCATTCCGTGAGTGTTATTGTGCATCCAAAGTTTTGTGTCCATGCAATCATTGACCCTTTCACTTGTTCCTCTATAGTATCCTGTTTTAACAAATAGGTGTATAGTTTAGAAATCATTTTTTATTGGGTCCAAATATTATTAAATCTTTCATTCATTAATATATACCTTTTAATGTAAAAAGACATTTCCAATGGAAGCGGGGGGGGGACCCTTCTATTGTAGAGGTGGGCATAAGACCTAGTAGATGTATTGAAGGGAATATGCAACAACTGAAAATATAATGCCAAATGCAAAACTTCACAGACTCTGAGTATGTTTGTGTGTATACATATGCAATTTCCTTCTTCCTATATAATGTTATTCATCCAGGGTTAATACTAATGGTGCAGATTTCCTTTAAGCAGCCATAGCATTCAAGAACAATAAAGAAAGCCACATATATTCACTGCCCTGCAGCCTCATTTCTGACCTCAGAGGACCAGTGTTTGTGTGAAAGATAATTAATCATCAGGGCTGGCTGAGGCCTTGTCTTTTCCCCTGAGTAGCCACTACCACTGGTGCCAAATTGGGCCTAGCAGTAGAGATGATAAACAGGGTCTGACATCCAGTCCCATGGATGAGCTGCAGTGGATCACTATCCACACACTGTGAGCTAATTACCTCCATCTCAGGGCTTCGAAGCAGGCAGCCACTCAATTTGGTGACTTTTTCTCCAGAAAAATACCAGTTCAGCTTTACAACAAATGTTTGCAAACTTTAAGATAGTTGGTAGCTGAGAAAAATTCACCATTGTTTTATTCAGAGACTGGTAGTAGTTTCTTAGATGGCACCTACTATCATGCATTCAAAATGTCCTAATAGCCAATTTTGCAATATAGATTTATTTGGTATTTTAAGGTTGTAAATTATATCCAAAGAAAGCCTGTGAAGGACAGAATATGAATGATACTGTATAATATTTTCATTAAATGGATTAAGTGAAATTCTCTGTGATGAGACTGGAAGCTTGTGTGACCTACATATGCAATCTACTACCCACAGAGAACACTAGTCACATTCTATCTTACCTTTGCATGCTGTGGGGAGTATTGCAGAAGAGACGGAGTAACGACACGGACACAAGAGCTGGATTTAAAACTGGGTCATTTTTATTAAAATAAATTTACATAATTTATTTAATTAAATTAGCATAATTAACATCACTAACTATGACCCAAACAATGAACCTGCAGGGTCAAACAATTGCTTCCGGGGCGGAAAATGATGTAAAATAAACTTCCGGGGCAACGTATGGGCGTAGCTCCATGCTAGTCCAGGTGAGGGACCCCTCCCTCACCTGAGACCCTGCCATGCACTTGCATGTGGGAGGTCCCGCTGGCTAACCCCTAACAGGGGACTTAAATGTGCGGGACCCAAAGACAGGTTCCCCCCAACTGCTCAGGTCGTCAAAACCACAAGCTTGGATAGAACCTGTCAATCATCCCCAAAGATGCCCAACGGAGAACACGCAGTTGCTAAACCACCACCCAGGTTTCCGCCCCTAACCTGCCTACCCAAATGACCAAAGGTAAGCCAATTAACCTAACAGGTGCAAGCACCCCCCTAACCGCTTATCCTTCTCCACAGTGTGGAATAGGCGAAAAAACAGTCTGGCTAACAGGCCAGACAGCCAAAAATTCCTATTTGGCCTCCTAGGGCGACCCATAAAAGCACACTGAAAAATAGGGAGGGAGGGCGAAAAGGCTGAGCCCGGCTTTTATAGGGCTAGCAGGGCCCACCCGGACATGTCATCGATCAGGCCATTCTGGCCTGATCATCGGCCGAAGTCTCGCAATCTCGTGAGACTTCGGCCGAAAACAACATGGCAGCTACGCCATGTGTCCGGTCTCCCCAAGACCTCCTGCAAAAGGCACCGGCGGGTAAGTCTGCCGGCGCTATTGCAGAAGAGACGGAGTAATGACACGGACACAAAAGCTGGATTTAAAACTGGGTCATTTTTATTAAAATAAATTTGCATAGTTTATTTAATTAAATTAGCATAATTAACATCACTAACTATGACCCAAACAATGGACCTGCAGGGTCAAACAATTGCTTCCGGGGCAGAAAATGACGTAAAATAAACTTCCGGGGCAACGTATGGGCGTAGCTCCATGCTAGTCCAGGTGAGGGACCCCTCAGGTGAGGACCTGAGACCCTGCCATGCACTTGCATGTGGGAGGTCCTGCCGGCTAACCCCTAACAGGGGACTTAAATGTGCGGGACCCAAAGACAGGTTCCCCCCAACTGCTCAGGTCGTCAAAACCACAAGCTTGGATAGAACCTGTCAATCATCCCCAAAGATGCCCAATGGAGAACACGCAGTTGCTAAACCACCACCCAGTTTTCTGCCCCTAACCTGCCACGGAGCAGGGGTCAGATCTCTATCTTGGCCCCCCGACTCCCCCCCACCAGCTCGCGCAGTGACTGCTGCAGGTCCTGTAAGAAAATGGTTTTTCCCTGTTCTGACAGGTGAACACTGTCAGCCCGGTAAAGCCACGGCCGATCTATGGTGATGAGGGGATGGGCCACTACAACCCCACCTAATTCCCTAACTATTTTACCCAGGGCCTTATTAACTCTCCGTCTAACCCGGTGAATGGCCCTAAGGGAAATGGCGTCCCTCCACGTGATCCTCGGGAGGATCTCGGACCACACCACTTGTGTGGTAGGCCACACAGCGCGAAGCCTCCGCAGGTCTTCGCGAGCCTGGCAGATCAGGGGCAGACCTCCAAGCAGGCACAGGTCATTGCCACCGAGGTGCAAGACCAGCCATCTGGGCGCAGCAATGGGATGCCGTCCTCCCAGTCCATCCTGGGCGCAGCAATGGGATGCTGCCCTCCCAGTACCTCTGGGCGCAGCACTGGGATGCCGCCCTCCCAGCAACAGCAGCAGAAGACCCTCCCAGCGCATACCTCTTGTTCCCATCCATACGATATTGACCCAATGGCCCAAAGACAGCTGGGTCCCCACGGCGCTTCTGGCTGCTGAGCGGCCGGCCCAAAAAATCATACTATGGCCGCAAAGCAATGCCGTCGGCCTCGTACTGGCATGGCTACTGGAAGAGGACACAGAGAGGTTACCCAGCCTAAGACCCTGACCTAGATCCTCATCAGGCCTAACATAACCCAAATATGCCGCTGACCGCCAGCGGCCGATCTCCCGAATCCTCTGGGCCAGGAAACCTGAAAGTGCTGCGCTAGTGGCAGTGCCGATACGGAACGAATGCATTCCATAGCCGGCGGGATCAATGCCTACTTTAGCCATGGCTCTGGACACTAAAACCCAGAATTGATAGCGGGTCAAAGGCGTACCATCCTGGTGTTTAAAAGGGTACCCTTGCCCTGACCCCCTCAAGCTACAAAAGTGCTGCAGAGCAGCCACCGGGCACACAGACTGGTCGGCGGCCACACTAAGCTCTAACCTAACCCCTCTGTGCAACTGATCTGTCTTGGAATGTCTCACCAAAAGGGAGACACCCCCCTGCCTAAAGGCTAGATCAGTATACTGGAAGGCACGAAGCGACGTGTCAGCCTGCGAGGAGGCCATAGCCTCACTGACCCATAGGGCCCCGAAAAACATGACACAAGTTGCTGCCCTAAAAAGACGGGCCTCATACAGAGAGGCACACAGACTGTCCAAAGCTTGATTAATCAGTGACAGCTGATGCACCGTCAGGGCCTGATGAGTATCCGAAGGGGTCCCCAGTCGCTCCCTCGCCCAGCCTTCCAACATCTTCCAAATGCGGAAGTCACCAGAAAAGTCCCTAAACCCCCCCACCTTGGACAGAAAGGCAAGACCGGCTAACTTGGACCTAATTGTCCTAACTGAAAGGCCACTCTGCCTAAGCTGGACACAAAATTCTGCCAGGTGCTCCACTGGGGCAGGCCAACTATGGGGGTAACCCCTATCCTGCTTGAAATCCCCAAACTCCTTACCTGCATGCTGGTAAGCCCTCAGGGTGCCTGGTGCCACTGAGAGGGCCATAGCCCTGCAAGCCTCTTCTCTCCACTGCTCGGGAGCCCACCCAGGCTCCAAAGGTGGTCGGGAAAAGCCTCTGGTGACGCTCGGGCCCACGGGGCCAGGGTCCGAAACCTGGACAACTGACCACGGGACAAGGCATCAGCAATCCCGTTGTCTAACCCGGGGACATGTCTAGCCAAAAACAAGACGTTCAGGGACAAAGACCTGTGCACAAAATGGTGGACAAGCTGCATGACCCTGTCACCCTTAGAGAACAGGGCATTCACAACATGGACAACCGCCAGGTTGTCGCACCAAAAGTGCACAGTTTTGTCCCTAAACTGCTCCCCCCAAAGCTCTAAGGCCACTACCAAGGGAAAGAGCTCTAAAAAGGTCAAGTCCTTAACCAGGGGGGAGGCCCTCCATTCCAGAGGCCAAGCAGACCAGCACCACTTGTCACCTAACACAACTCCGAAGCCACAAGTCCCCGCAGCATCTGAACACAACTGCAACTCAGCTTCCAACAGAAGCTCATGGCTCCAAAATGACAACCCATTAAACCGTTCTAAGAACTCCCGCCATACACAGAGGTCAGCCCTGACCCCAGCGCATAGGCAGGTATGATGATGGGGCAAACGGAGCCCCTTCATCGCACTGTATAACCTCCAGGAAAAATCCCGGCCAGGCACAATGACTCGGCAGGCAAAATTCAGAATCCCCGCTAATTCCTGCAGCTGCCTAAGAGTGACCTTCCTGCAGCCCAAAACTAGATCGAGCTTACCCCGAATCTTGACTAACTTGTCTAGGGGCAATCTAGAAGATTGCTCCTCTGAGTCCAATTCAATACCAAGAAAGGTAATCTTGGTGGCAGGGCCTTCGGTCTTCTCGGGGGCTAGAGGCATCCCCAACTGAGCACAAAGGGCTTTGAAGTCCTGCATTAGAGCAAAGCATTGCTCTGAACGCGCAGGCCCCACCATCAAGAAATCATCAAGGTAGTGAACGACCGAACCCAGACCACTGCGCCTCCTGAGCGCCCACTCCAAGAAGGTGCTAAAGCTCTCAAAAAGAGAGCACGAGACAGAGCAACCCATAGGCAGAGCCCTGTCTACATAGAAACCACTTTCAAAGTGGAAGCCCAAGAGCTCAAAGTCGTCTGGGTGAATGGGGAGGAGCCGGAATGCCAACTTAATGTCGCATTTCCCCATAAGGGCTCCAACCCCACACTTCCTAACCATGGCCACAGCCGCATCAAAGGATGCGTACCGGACTGAACAAAGTTCGTCAGTAATGAAGTCATTCACTGACTCCCCTTTCGGAAAAGACAAATGGTGAATCAACCTAAATTCACCACTCGCCTTTTTGGAGACCACACCCAATGGGGACACCCTAAGATTCGGGAAGGGTGGCTCCGGGAAAGGCCCTAGGACCCTGCCCTCGGCCACCTCATTCCTTATCTTTGCCCTAACGATGTCTTCATGTCCCACAACCGATCTAAGGTTGTTGGACATGAAGGCTTTCCTAACCCCCATATAAGGGATCCTAAATCCCTCAGAAAAACCTAGCAAGAGAGCATCCGCTCTCGAGCGAGGGTGGTAGTTCTTTAACCAACCCTCCAGTGCATGAAGATCAATTGGGCTGGGCCCCTTTTCCCCCAGCAGGTGGGAGTTGCTTCGCTGGACCCCCTCCCTTCTTGCCCGTCCCCTTTTTGGGGCAGGGGCATACAGAAGCGGCATGGGAACCCCCGCAATTCCCGCACGCATGTCTGTACTTACAAAAGGGATGAAAACAAGCCCCTTTTGCTGCAAATTCATGACATGCGGGGGAGGCACCCTTCCCCGCACCCCCCGTGGCAGCCTTGGCAGGGGTGGAAGCTGTGGGCTCCTCTTCCATGTAGTGCCCACTATCCATCCTATCGCATCCCTCCTTCCCTGACATGTAGGTCGCCTGGAACCAAAGGTCAGGTACCACAATGTCCCAGGGTAGCGTGGGGTCAAATGCCACCTGCATCCTGAACCCCTTATCATAATGTCTCCATATGGTGCCCTTGTATTCAAAATGGGCCCTGGCTATAAGGTCTATATACATAAGCATGGCTGCGGCCCTGGCCGGCTGCCTTTGAAGTACTACAGTAGCGAAGGTCAGAAAAGCGTACAGCCAAGAGCTGAAACACTTACTGACCTTAGTTTTCTTGGGCTTCTCCCCCGGTATTACCTCCTTATCCTGCTTAGGGACCTCTCGATTCAAAAGCGAAAAGAGGTCCACATACTCCCCTCTCCATATGGCTTCCTTGACCGATGGGTGAAGGTGGAACCCCAGGGGAGTAGCTGGCAACCCGCATGGGATAGCCCCTGCCTTAAGACTAGCAAACGGGTCCCACACCGTGGTAGCCCCCATTCCCAGTACCCCGGGCCCCAACGGGTAAGCCATCAAAGGGGGCAGAGGCATTGCGGCCGGGGCCAGTGGGGTCCAACCCCCCACCCCCGACACCCCAGGCCCCAATGGAAAAGCCACCCCAGGGGCCTGTGTAACCGCAGCAGGAGCTGGCGGGGACCAAACCTGGCTACAGGTGCCTACCGGACACCCTAAGAAACTGGCCCCACTCCCAAAACCCGGCGGGACAAAGGCCTGACCGGGCAAAGGGAGGAGTGAAGTGGATGGCATGTGTGGTGTGACCTCACCTGCCCCAAAAGGGGTCGAAGACATCCAAGGTAGCCCCGGCCTCCCAGGGCCCGGCAACGCCGCCATCTGCCCAGGCCGGGCCCTCTGCCTGGACTGGCCCGCTGCTTCTTCGGGGTCCCTTCCCAGGGCCACCTGTGCCGACATGGGGGCTCCTCCCATGCCGGAACCGGACCTCCATCGCTCGAGGTCATCCAAGCGCTCGAGGACCCTGGCCCAAGAAAGAGAGGGAGACAAGTCCTGCTGAGACACTGGAGGCACAAACCCCACTCCCTCGAATGGGACCCCTACAGGGGCCCCCTCCTGATTAGCCCGAGCCCGGGCTGAAGGCCTCAATGCCCGCCTTGGCCGCACCACTGGCTGGGCCGGGGGGGGGGGGGGCGAGCCTGTCTCTTCTTTGGAGCCATTTCAGAATTCTATTGATATTTATATTTAATCAAAATGTATCAATTTATTTTAATATGCTATATTATGTAATAAAATTCTATTTGTTTAAACAATGAAGCAGGAGCCGAAAAGGCCCAAGCCACACAAATGAGGGAGCAGGGGGACTCTGCCCCAAGCCGGCAGAGGAAGAAGCAGGAGAGTTGCCACCAAAAAAAGGGGGGGCCTAACGACCCCCCGTTCAGGGGCACACACAGACCTTTATAGCCTTCCTCGGTCCCAAGGAAAAAGGCGGGCCGCACCCCCCCACACGATAGGCAGCGAGCCCTCGCCCCCAAACGGTGCCCCCAGAGCGATCCCCCCTGATCCCGAGGGGGACAACACCACAGCAGAAGTGGCCCAAGCCAAGCCAATCTGCCTCCCACAGCCTTCCCGCCGGACCCGCTGTCCAAACCACTCCACGAGCCTCCAATGAGGCTCTCAAAATGGCGGCCGCAACACGAGGCCGCCCCAAAATGGCAACAGAGAGCAGACACCCAGCCGAGTGTCTGCTCACAACGATGTCCGGGCGAAAAGGCTGAGCCCGGGCCTGCACGCCCTTTTATAGGGCTGGCAGGCCCCGCCCGGACACGTCATCGATCAGGCCATTCTGGCCTGATCGTCGGCCGAAGTCTCGCGATCTCACGAGACTTCGGACGAAAACAATATGGTGGCTACGCCATGTGTCCGGTCTCCCCGAGCCCTCCTGCAAAAGGCACCGGCGGGTAAGTCCGCCGGCACTAATATATGCATATATACAAACCTGGTATCCTTTAATATGGTTTTGAAGACTGGTTTTGTCATTAAACCTTGGCTGCGGTCAAGCCCATATCATGAACATCTTAATTGTTGTTGGTTGGTTTTTCAGCTGCTATATGTTATTTATGATTTGGTTATATTGTTTATTCTAATATTTTAAGTATTGATAAAGATGTATTTCTTGTGGATAACCATGTAAATTGAATAAATATGTAAATCTGAGATGGATCTTGCACAATTAAAATCTTGTCTTAAAAGGAGAGGCATCACTATATGCACAGGTACCATTTTCATAATCACCAAATCCCAGAGGCAGGGGGTTCCACCTAGTTGTATCAGTGGTGTTTGACTCCAAAGATCTAAAACTGTCAGTTACCTTAAAGGAGCTCAAAACTGTATCAATCACAATTCCAGCACAAGACGTTTCAGTGTTGTTTGAACAACAGGAGTAGAAAAGAAAGAAAACTTACTTCTGCACAGGAAAGTGTAGGGGAAAATGTTGAGTCTGTCTTCCCAATCGTGCATTAGATGGCACTGTAAATACTCAAAATGGTACTTAATGTTCAGAATTATACCAGAATGGTATTGTTTGGAAAGTTTTAATGGTATTAAATCACAAATCCATATACCGGTATATTAGTGGTAGGGAATTATATACCTTGTGGTTAAATATGTTTTGTTTCCTTGTCATGCTTTTTTAAGGAGTAGTGATGGCTTTACTTTGCTCTCTTGCTTTCCATCCCCACTCCCATTTCTCCATTTCTCCACAATCCTCAAATCCGCTTTATAAATGTATGTATAGAGCAATGGAATTAACATATTGACAGTCTCCAGGGAACATGAAATACAGTCTGGTTTTCATTGAGGCATGTTTGGAGTAAAACTCAGCTGGATTCTACAGTATTTTAAAAGCGAATTACTAAAGATTCCCTTCTAATTTTTTTCCCTTTCTTCCCATCTTACAAAACACTTTTGCAGATTTAAGAAGGGGGTGTATTTTTCTAAAACACACACACACAAAATGAAACTTGAAGATCACATTTGATTGCATGGGACAAATCATTTAAAGTGGTGAGAGTTAGGCATGGAAAAATGAAAATGATGTAATTTAATCACATCCCACAACAATGGGGGAAGAAATCTTCCAGGAGTGTGGCTGACAATGCTCATCTCTGCATGCCAACCCCCTTGGTTGAGTGAATCCAAGATTTTCCCATTCCCACCCTTCTTCAAACATAGTCCTTACTTAATCTATATTTTCAAGCAGAAAACAGAATCTTGGCTGGTTTGCATTAGGCAGCTACATACCAATTAATTTCAATGAAACTGGCAGATTTAAATATTGGATACATATGAATTTCACATACTTCTAAAATAACTCTTCTTAGCCAAAGAGTTTGATTTTCTTCTGAAGTAGACAGATTCTGTTATTCCTGTTGTACAAAAAAAGCAGTAACATTATTTGTCCAAAGCACAATGACCACGAGCTCATAAAAAATCATGGAATACTGTAATGTGACTATTTCACCTTACTTTTGAAATGTTACGTTTAGAAAGTATTTATGCAACTTGGATTTCTGCAGAAGGAAAACTAGACACTCATTCATGCATTCATTGGCTTTGAATGACAATTGGGGATGGGAAGTTGGATTTAACCGGAGCACATTGAAATTGAGCACAGAATAATGAAAAATAATTTTTGATTTGAACCGCAAGTGCTATTTGGGGGGGGGGGGAAGAGTAGATGTAACTTTCAGAACTTTTCCCCTTTTCAGACAAACAACATGAATTAAACTTTTTTGTTAAAATAACACCATCTGGAAATAAAGATGAGAAAGCACACTCCAGGATATTAAGACTTTTGATAAAGTTGGAGGATAGAAGAAACATGTAGAAAGGAAATTATATGTGTTAGGATATAAGAAACAAAAATTAGTGTTAATGTGTTAATTTATAATAGTATATAAGTATGAACAAATTGTCTATTGTGATAAGGATAAAATAAATGTATGAATAATGTATAGAAAAGAAGATATAGAATAACATATGAAATATATTCAACAACAATATCTCCAACAATTGCTTTCTGTCGGGACCTTAAGGAGCCGGGGTGGGAGGGGAGGACTGGCTGGGAAGGGAGGGGCAAGTAGAGGCCAACAAGTAGAGGCCCCTCGACATGAATTACATCAAGTTGGCCACACTCACCTAATCACATGACCACCTAACCATGCCCACCCAGGGTAGGAATTGGAGGGTAGGGATTGAAATAGTTTGTGTCCAGGATGTGAGGGGTCTGTAAATATTTTCACAGCCCTTTTTCTGATTTGTGCAGTATACAGGTCCTCAATGGAAGGCAAGTTGGTAGCAATTGTTTTTTTCCCCCTGCAGTTCTGATTATCCTCTGAAGTCTGTGTCTGTCTTGTTGGGTTGCAGAATCAAACCAGACAGTTATAGAGATGCAGATGACAGACTCAATAATTTCTCTGTAGAATTGTAGAAAGGAGGGCCATTTAAAATATTTTTACTTGAAGTGATCATATAAACAATGGTCTTCATTCAAGGTAGTAAAAAAATAATGTTAAATGATAAATCACAATTGCAGTAGTTTGGTTTTCCCACAATGGCAAAGAAAACAAACTGGAGGGGAACAAAAGGAAGAAAATGGCAACAGTTGTCATATCCAAAAGATGTTGGGGGAAGGAGGTTCACTTCTGTCTTCCTCCAGATCTCTCAAAGCTTTAAAAAGAACTTGATGCTATTACATTCTTGAAAAATGCACAGATCAAGCTTTCCCTTATGCAAAAGCTCTGACGGATAAGTCCTCACTTGCATAATTTATACAGATACCTTCAAGTATTTGTTTAAGGCACAGAAACCAAAATGAAAAATACTCTGCTTTCAAACTTTCATCCAGTGTTTTAAAAATACAGCAATACCAATTAAGATTCATTTAATTCATATTCTAGTTTAGAGAGTCACCCCACATTGGGAAATAAGAGCTTTTAAAAGATGAAAGTTATATTCAACTGCATTAGTTTGTAAAATGTAATTATATGAAAATAAGTTTGGTCCATTCTACATTTTATCCCTTTGGGGACAGAGATTTAGTTATTGATTATAGATACAGTATAGATACATTATAGATACAGTATACAGTATAGATACAGTATATTCAGAAAGTATTAAGACCTCCTTCACTATCGTTGGTTTTGTAATGCTGCAGCCTGATTTTATAATTTTAAACTATTTTTATAATAAATTTTTTAAACTACAACAGAATTTTGCTTTTTGCTTTTTAATACATTTATAGACATTTCTAAAATTTTGTTTTCACTTTGTCATTATGCAATACTCAGTGCAGATTAATAAGAAAAAATTAATTTCAACATTCAATATAACAAAATTGACAAAAGTGAAGGGGGTCTGAGTACTTTCTGAATGCATTGTATGTATAAGAGAATCCAATTTTGATGGGGGGAAATTCTGAATGTTTTAATCCCTCTCTCAAACATGTGTGTTCAAATGAAACATTCAGAAGATTTGCTGACCTAGAGATGGTGCTTTACTTTAGCAATTATCAGGACAGTTTCTCCCCATACCTGCTCTCAATGGAAGTACTTCATATAGTTAATTTGACATTTTATCCACCTCCTCTCCAAAATAATTCATTATTATCATGCATATTTACATATTTTGAATGATAGCTTATTTGAGTAACTAGTAAATATTTAAACAAAAATAATAACACGGATCAACACAAAAAGTAATCAGCAAAAATAATATGTCTGTTTTATGGAGTTTGATGTGCTGATTCCAAAAATATGCTTAGTTTTGCTAAAATGTCTGAGATAAAAGCATTTTTGTTATTAAGTTAATTCTGATATGTAGATTACTATTTTTTTTAATGTTGCCAGTATGTTTCTTATACCTTATAATAATGATGCTGCTCCATGGAAACTATACCTGCTACAGAAAAACTATATGCATTCTTGAAATCATAATTAAAAAATGGTTCAGAAAAGTACAAGCTCAACTGCGATGATTACAAAAAATATTTTTTTGTAGACCCCTTTTACTGTTTTCTTAACGTCGCCGGTATATTTCCTATACATTATAATAATGATGCTGCTCCGTGGAAACTATACCTGCTACAGAAAAACTATATACATTTTTGAAATCAAAACAAAAAATGATTCAGAAAAGTATAAGGTCAACTGTGATGGTTACAAAAAATATTTTTTTGTAAATCTGTGTAATAGTTTTAGTAGCTGATTCCTAGATTATTATTATATATATGGTAGACATTTTTGAAATTTAATATTTTAGGCTATAGTTCTTATATGGCTTTCTAAAACATCTGCTTCAAAAGGTGGCATTTAATTTTAAATAAAGGAATGAACCTGTTCATTTGGTTGTTCCGAGTGCAGACAACTTATTATAAAAGATTGTGAGATGCTACTGAAATCATTGTACGTACAATATATTTCTGTGCTAAACAATGGAGTGGAATCTCAAATGTCTTAGCTTAGCATCTTTAACTAATAAATGCAATATGAACAAATAGAGAATGAAATTAGCTTATAATAAGTGCCAACCCAAAATGGTACAGCTGTCAAATTCTTGTTTCTCCCATATGTTCTGCATTATGGGAGGAGCCAGATCTCTTTCTCTAGCAGCTTTGATACAACTGCCTTATGGGACGGATTATCCCTTGCTATCGAAAAGAAAAGCTGCAAGGCAGATACCAGCCTGTTCTTCCAAAGCAATGAACCTGAAAGGCATCTTTTCAACCAAGCGGCTGTGCAGTTAAAAAAAAAAAGCAAATTCTACATAAGGGCTTTTCTTGACTGCTAAAGCAACTGGTGGATGAAGACAGAACATAAGCAAAGCATGTATTGCAGAAAAAAGTTCACACAGACTATGGGAGAGTTAATCCTTTTTAGCTCATTTATATTACCAAGGAGAGAGGAGGTCATGGAGGAGAAAAGGAATATTCAATTCAATTCAATTTATTAGATTTGTATGCCGCCCCTCGGGGAGGCTCACAACAACAATAAAAACAGTATAATAATGGAACAAATCTAATAATAAAATTATATTAAAAAACTCCAACAATTTAAAAACCATACAACACATACATACCAAACATAAAATATAAGAAAGCCTGGGGGAGATGTCTTAATTCCCCCATGCCTGGCAATATAGGTGGGTCTTGAGTAACTTGCAAAAGACAAGGAGGGTGGGGGCCGTTCTAATCTCCGGGGGGAGTTGATTCCAGAGGGCCGGGGCCACCACAGAGAAGGCTCTTCCCCTGGGGCCTGCCAAATGACATTGTTTGGTCGATGGGACCTGGAGAAGGCCAACTCTGTGGGACCTTATCGGCCGCTGGGATTCGTGCAGTAGAAGGCGGTTCCAGAGGTATTCTGGTCCAATGCCATGAAGGGCTTTAAAGGTCATTACCAACATTTTGAATTGTGACCGGAAACCGATAGGCAGCCAGTGCAGGCCACGGAGTTTTGTAGAAACGTGGGCAAATCTAGGAAGCCCCACGATAGCTCTCGCAGCTGCATTCTGCACGATCTGAAGTTTCTGAACACTGTTCAAAGGTAGCCCCATGTAGAGAGCATTGCAGTAGTCAAACCTCAAGGTGATAAGGGCATGAGCGACTGTGAGCAATGACTCCCTGTCCAAATAGGACCGCAACTGGTGCACCAGGCGAACCTGGGCAAACGCCCTCCTCGCCACAGCCGAAATATGGTGTTCCAATGTTAGCTGTGGATCGAGGAGGATGCCCAAGTTGCAAACCCTCTCTGAGGGGGTCAATAATTCCCCCCTCCCCAGGGTAATGGACGAACAGATGGAATTGTCCTTGGGAGGCGAAACCCACAGCCACTCCATCTTGTCTGGATTGAGTTTGAACTTGTTGACACCCATCCAGACCCCAACAGCCTCCAGGCACCAGCACATCACTTCCACTGAGAATATTCACTGGAAGTTGATGAAGAAGTAGTAGTATTACCAGGGTTGGGCTATTGCCCGGATGGTGGGGAACGCAGTGGGGTAGCAAAAAAACCCTCCACTGAAAGATGTTGAAAGAAAATGCATAAACCATGCCCACAGTGTGGTAGTAAAATTTTTGGTAGTCCTTCACTGAGTATTACTACTAATAGTACATCAATAACAAAAAGGAATTTAGGAGTGACTTGCAGTGGCAGAAGAGGACGCTCAGTCCAATGATGGTTTAACGCTAGATGCTTCTTTCATATTAAAATGTAAGTGCCTTCCCTACATTTTCTGCAAAAAAACCCTACAATTTCACCAGAAACGTATTATTCACTGTCTTTCTACCAGTTTTGACAGATTATAGACAGACTTCAAAGCTAGTTGAGCCAGCAAGAAAAACGAACCCAATGTATCAACGTAGGGTTTCCATAAAATGTCAATTTGTTTCACTAATATTGAAAGGAGCCTATGGATTATAGCAAAGGAGTTTGAAAGCAAGAAGAATTATGGCCACGTTTATAACATGGGAAACAAAAATTGCTTCAGAATTACTCTTTTAAAGATAATTAGATTAGGGCTTTGTAAATCCTAATTTACTACCTTCAAGAAAAAATAAATAAATACATTTTCAGGAGTTGAGAAAGTAAGGAAAAAAAATCTTGAGAGGGGATGTGTGTGACATTTCAGCGATTTTTTGCTTCCGCGCATGTGCAGAAGCAAAAAATTGCCAAAAATCTCTCGTTCAGACAAATCCTCTCATGAGATTTCAGCATGTTTTTGCTTCCTGTGCATTCATGGAAGCAAAATCACTCTGGGGCCACGTGCATAGTGTGCGCATGCACGCAAGACTCGCCATATTGTGCATGCAACACACCGGTAGCGGCAATCTGCCCCTGGTTTTAATGTTCCATTAATTTCTGATAAAGTTTGTAAAATACTACAAAGTTGGAGAGTTCTATCAGCACTCGGATTAGGCACTTTTTGGAATCAAGCATCCTTTTTGTTGCTGCTTTTATTGCTGTTCTTTTGCTGTTATATGCAAATATATCATCTGCACCTCTATAACTGTTTGGTTTGGTGCTGCAACCCAACAGGACCGACACAGACTTCAGAGGACAATCAGAACTGCCAAAAAAGCAATTGCTGCCAACCTGCCTTCCATTGAGGACCTGTATACTGCACGAGTCAAAAAGAGGGCGGGGAAAACATCCTGGACACAAACTGTTTCAACTTCCTCCCTCAAAACGTCGCTACAAAGCACTGCACACCAAGACAACTAGATACAAGAACAGTTTTTCTCCGAACACCATCACTCTGCTAAACAAATAATTCCCTCAACACTGTCAGACTTTCTACTAAATCTGCACTTCTATTCTACTAGTTTTTCTCATCATTCCTATCACCCATTTCCTCCCATGTTGACTGTATGAATGTAACTTGTTGCTTATATCCTAAGATTTTTATTAATATTGCTTCTTCATTGCTTATTTGACCCCTATGACAATCATTAAGTGTCATACCACATGATTCTTGACAAATGTATATTTTATTTTATGCACGCTGAGAGCATATGCACCAAGACAAATTCCTTGTGTGTCCAATCACACTTGGCCAATAAAATTCTATTCTATTCTATTCTATAAGTTCTTGTCTGGCTTTGGAAGCAAGGTACCTTCTAAAATCACTTGATTGATTGTTTTAATGTGATATATTAGGGATTAGTCCAGCCACATTGGTTAACAGGACAATAGTTTGAAACAATACTATTCATATATCTAACAGTGACGTTTTTATTTGTTTCTTTTGTTTAATTCAGGTTGATCCTGAAGTTCATTCCTGAAAGCTGAACAAGTATGTAAAATCTAAACAAGTGTAAAGTTGAGCCTCTCAAATTCAAGAGTGCCGCAATTTCAAAATCTTCAAAGATTTAGGGCGTACCTTTTCAGGATTTCATTGTTAAATAATGAAGCTGTATTCCAAAATTCTTATTGACAAATGTTGTGTGCAGTGGGAGTATGAAGTCACTTATTTCAAGCTTTCTTTTTATTTATTTATTAACATATTGTATTCATTTTTACAAAGGAATTTGTAAACGTTTGATACGGGGGATTAATTGGCAGCTTTGTTTCAACCTTATTTGTTAAAGCTAGGTGTATATATCTGGGATACACAAATTGGTCTTTGGATGCATATCCTTGGAGTTTTTTGGAGCCCTGCATTTCACCCAGAAAACTTCAACAACTTCACGGGAGAGAGTGATTTGAAACTCAAATTTATTTTACATTACAAGGAGATAAAAGACAAGCAGGAGCAAGTGATTTCAAATGCATAAGAAAACTCAACCTAGAGTCTTCTACTCCTATCCCCCAAACCTACCCCATTATATACTTTGGACTAAACCCTTGACTGTAATGAACCACAAACACAAACATGGCTTCTTCATTTACATTCAGTATGAGAAGAGATCTGCTTCTAATGAGCTCAGTTGGTCACCCTTCCCCAGCTGCTGAAAGAAGCCCGCTGTTTCTCCAGGGAAGCCACCACTGAGTAAATCCTCAGGCTTTGGATGGCAAATCACATTGTACTACACACTGCTGGCTCATGCTTCTATCCATGATGCTCTTACACTCAGTCTGCCATCTCCTTAGGAATCAAAGAGGCAGCGGGGGTGTTCAGATCTCCTTACTGTACATACACAGAGATTTTAATCCAATTATGCAGCTTCTGCTCAGCATGGGATGCTCTGCCTGTTTCCTATTCTTCTTTTTCATTTGTTTTCAGTAAAGAAGCTTAATTTGTTTGGAAACTTTCTAGAGGCACAGATTCAGCCATTGACAAAGAGAAAGTGAGAAATCATGGGACATGTTAGAGCAGTTGGAAATAGCATTGCGATTTCATTTAAAAATTCATCAAAATCTTATTAGGAAGTCTCTTTTTCTTCCCTCTGCAAAAATCCACTCTTAAAATGCCCTGGTAACTGAAGTAACTAGGGTGTCCATTGAGTATGGATTTTGCTATTTAACAGAAATATTACCTGGTGCCTTTTTAAATTTACAAAAAAAATAATAATAACTTGTGTATCAAATGTTGCATAATTAGGAAAATCCTTTAATTCCACAGGAGCCATTATGGATAATCTGTGGCAGGATTGGGATAGGATAGAATAGAATAGAATAGAATAGAATAGAATTTTATTGGCCAAGTGTGATGGGACACACAGAGAATTTGTCTTGGTGCATATGCTCTCAGCGTACATAAAAGATAAAGATACATTTGTCAAGAATCATGTGGTACAACACTTAATTATTGTCATAGGGGTCAAATAAGCAATGAAGAAACAATCAATATTAATAAAAATATTAGGATACAAGCAACAAGTTACAGTCCTAAGTGGGAGGAAAAGGATGATAGGAATGATGAGAAAAACTAGTAGAATAGAAGTGCAGATTTAGTAAATAGGGATAGGGATAGGATGATCTTCTCAGTCCTGCTTGATCAATAGATCAATACTATTAATCATTCTATCCATTTGAGCCATGCCTAAAGGTTAAGAATGGGGAACGCTGTTTGGCAGCACTTCTGTTCCTCTCTTAAAATATAGTACAGTTTTTAGTTGGTGATGAGAGATGGAGATCAAACCCTAAGCTTCTTGATGTATTTGAATTTTCTGCAATTAATTAATTATTTGCAAAAAATTAGAATACATTGAGAAGCTTACGGTTTGATATCCACCTCTTCTCACCAACTAAAAACTGTACTGTATTTTAAGATAGGAGCAGAAGTGCTGCCAAACAGTATTGCAACAATTTGCATGTTGCAAATGTTTAATTAGTATTTGTTATCGGGCACAATTACCAAGGTCTTTGTTGCATTAATTTTCAGATCCATACTTTATGTTGCATTATGCTTTTGCTTGCAAACCATTTGGATTCTCAACCGACAGCATAGTTACCTTTCCATATAAATCCACATCTCTGCCAGTACACCTCTAACATTACCATAAGCATTCCTTATATCCATAAATATCATTAAGCAACTAAGAAGGATCACACATCCTACATATTGAACTCTTCACTAAGCAATTATTTACTCTGATGCTTACTGGAATTCCATTAAACACCATTCTTAACCCATTCTGCAACCAATCTTAAACCCCTGTACTTTATTTTAGATATTTCTGTAAATCAACAACTATTTGATAAAATCTATCTTATATTATATGTAATTAACATTTGTATATCATTTTAAACTCTAGCGAAAGTGCAGAGAAGAGCAACCAGGATGATTAAGAGACTGGAGACTATAACATATGAAGAGCAGTTGCAGGAACTGGGGATGACCAGTCTGGCAAATAGAAGGACCAGGGGAGAAACGATAGCAGTGTTCCAATACTTGAGGGGTTCCCACACAGAGGAGGGGGGTCAGACTGTTTTCTACGGTAACAGAAGGCCAGGCAAGAAATAACAGATGGACACTGACCAAGGAGAGATTCAATCTGGAAATAAGGAGAAACTTTCTGACAGTGAGAGTGATCAACCAGTAGAACAGCTTGCCTGTGGAGGTTGTGAGAGCTCCAACAATTGAGACTTTCAAGAGAAGATTGGACTGCAATTTGTCTGAAATAGCGTAGGGATTCCTGCTTGAGCAAGGATTTGGACTAGATGATCTACAAGGTCCCTTCCAACTCTATAATCTAATCTAATCTAATCTATACATATTCATGCATGTCTTGGTTGAGGAGACTCTGCCACCTGAAGCTTTGGTTAAACCTGGTTCTTCTAGAGCAGGAGTGTCAAACTCACGTTGCCATGGTGGTGTCACATGATGTCATGGTGGTGTCATGTGATTTCCCCCCTTTGCTAAACCAGGGGCGGCATGGCCAGTGTGTGATGCATCCAGCCCACAGGCGGGAGTTTGACAGCCATGTTCTAGAGGGATTATTTGTAAACCTTACAAATAATTGTCTATTCAGAAGGATCAGGAATCATTGCCGAAGAGGAGAAGTGAATGATGTTGCCTTCTATTAATCCTTCACTCATCTGCAAAACAATTTCAGGGTGCGTTTTTCTGCTCCGTTTCTAAAATGCATTTTCCCCTATTAGGTTATCTTGATAGAGCATTTGGGGTTGTGTTGTTGCCGTTTGTCATTATTTTATTTCTCAAGTAGTTAGTTTTCTTCCTAAATTTTTTTTCTCTGAAATAAACCTAAGGGATCACCATTTTATCATTTCCCAGTAGTCACCTGAGTTTGGAAAATCAAAGTATTCTCCCCTATTTATTTATACATTTATATGGTCACCCAAGTCATGTATACAATTCTGGGTACCTAAAAATTAAAACACAACAGGAAAACAGGAGAAAACCTACATGTATTTTTTTGTATCCCACTTCACTACTTTTACAAATAATTCAAGGTGGCAGTGAACATGTACAACACACTTCCTCTTCCTATCCCCTCCAAAACAGCAACTTTGCAGGATGAATTCAGCTAAAGGAGAGTAACTGACCCAAAGTCCCTCAGCTAACTTTCATGGATGAGGTGGGACTAGAACTGCTTTCTAGGCTGGTGCCGTTACTGGCTGTAGCAAAATAACATAAAACAACATAAAAGAGCAGCCAAGAACAATCAAATACCATACAATAAATATAATTAGACAAAGGACTCGCCCGCTATCAGGAGCCCAGGCTGGACAGCATAGTCAGGTTTTTAATGCCTTTTAGCCTAGCCAATTCAGTTTGTCTGTTCCACATGGAGAAACTTCTTGGCCAGATTTAATATTTTGTTTTCCCAACATTCCTTTTCACAGTCATCTTTGACCCTTTCTGGAAGGGAGAGATTGAGTTAGTTCCCATATTTTATTGCACTGTCAATATTATCAAGTTTGCCATTTTGTTTTGATAGTGTTTCTGCTAATCCATTGTTCTGCCACATCCAAAAGGAGATTGCCTTTCTACTTATGGATCTGGCAGCAGAAACTTCTGGCATCTTTGCCAAATTTAGAATAGAATAGAGAATACAATAGAATTCTTTATTGGCCAAGTGTGATTGGACACACAAGGAATTTGTCATTGGTGCATATGCTCTCAGTGTACATAAAAGAAAAAGTACATTTGTCAAGAATCATGAGGTACAACACTTAGTGATTGTCATAGAGTACAAATTAGCAATCAGGAAACATTCTTTGTGATCTTTTGATAATGTTTTTGATGTTAGAAGACCATTAGAACTGAATACACTCAAAACCGTAGAAATGGTGATAGACCTTAGGAGAAGCCCTCCCATCCTACCATCTCTCACAATACTAGTCAACACAGTATCAACAGTAGAGACCTTCAAATTTCTAGGTTCTATCATATCTCAAGACCTAAAATGGTCACCTAACATCAAAAACGTCATCAAAAAAAGCACAACAAAGAATGTTTTTTCTGCGCCATCTCAAGAAGCTCAAACTGTCCAAGGAGCTGCTGATACAGTTCTACAAAGAAATCATTGAGTCTGCCATCTGCACCTCTATAACTGTCTGGTTTAGTTCTGGTTTAGTTCTGCAACCCAACAAGACCAATACAGACTTCAGGGGATAATCAGAACTGCAGAAAAAAACAATTGCTGCCAACCTGCCTTCCATTAAGGACCTGTATACTGCACGAGTCAAAAAGAGGGCTGTGACATAAACGGTTTCAATTCCTACCCTCAAAACGTTGTTACAGAGCACTGCACACCAAGACAACTAGACACAAGAACAGTTGTTTTCCCGAATGCCATCACTCTGCTAAACAAATAATTCCCTCAATACTGCCAAACTATTTACTAAGTCTGCACTACTATTACTACTAGTTTTTTCTCATCATTCCTGTCACCCATTTCCTCCCACTTATGACTGTATGACTATAACTTGTTGCTTGTATCCTTAAGATTTGTATTAATATTGATTGTTTACTCATTGCTTATTTGACCCCTATGACAATCATTAAGTGTTGTACCTCATGATTCTTGACAAATGTATATATTTTTAATGTGCACTGAGAGCATATGCACCAAAGATAAATTCCTTGTATGTCCAATCACACTAGGCCAATAAAGAATTCTATTCTATTCTGTTCTATTCTGTCCTGTCCTATCCTATCATATCATATTCTATCCAATTCTATAGTACAATTATCTGAACTACAGTTAAGTGTATTACTAAAGGGAGCAACTGCCCACTGATCCCATCTTTATCTGTTTGGCACCATTTACATGTTTTTCAAAGGATATTGGCATAGTCAATACCTATCACAAGTTGCCTGCTATTCATATGATGTACTAGTTATATAGCTAAAAATGAAACAATTATTTTATAAAGTTCAGGTTTTATGACTGATTCAGTTTTAATTGCTCAATATGCAGTGGGACTGGCCAATAGCAATCTGGAGCAATTTTGTCACAGAACTTTCCAAACTAAAGACAATTTTTGCAAATACACCTCCATTACAGCAATAAACACTAAATCCCAAGGCATCAAAAAATACTATATGAGTTTCTTTGCAAGAGATTAGAGATGGGACTTGGTTGGTCACAAATGGGAATGCTAAGATGACATTTTTAAACATTTGCTTACTTTCCTCCTATCAGCATTATAATAGCAGGTTTGTAGAATAAGGAAAAGGAAACATAATAAAACAAATAGCTTATATTCACAAGAAGGCCATTTTGTCTTATTTTGACCAATAAAATCACCACTCTTATTTTGCCCTTCTCTCCTTTCTTAACCTTGAAAGGCATGAATCCATTATAAGCACCAGCTGAATGTGCTTTTCTCTTTCTAACCTGATTCTTTGTTAGTGATGCTTCACTTTCTCATTTGAATTTAACATCACCTTTTATGGACTTTTATCATAAAAAAGTGTATTACAGCTAGGCAACCTATAAGCCTTTTCGGAGATATTTCCTTACCTAAAAAGAAATAGAAAGACCATGGGTGAGTGAAAAACCAATAGGAATTCTGATTTCCTGCCATCTTCTCCATTCCCACATTCCTTGTAGGAAGTTGGCAGGACGTGTGAAAATCACAATCATGTGACCATGTAAAAATGTAAGCAAGTAATGTTCTTACAATTATTCATGCAAGGGATCGTCTAGAATTTATGAATTGAATAGATTTATCAATCTGATTTAGCGTCAGGCCATCAAATTATAATTACGAAGAAGGTTCAAACAATTGCATGGAATTTAGCTGAAAGAAAAGCAAAATTTGTAGTAAACAAAAAGGTGCAATATTCTAAAACTAGTCAAGTAATTGGGAATTTATTTCACAAAAAAGAAAACTAATAAACCATTGCTTAAGAATAATTACTCATTTGTTCCTCACACTGGTTAAAATTGTCCCTATTAGAAAGAATAGCCTTAGTAAAAATGATTTTACCAAGGCTCAACTTCCTATTTCAAATCATCTAAATAACAGTCAAAGACAAGATATTAAATGATTGGCAGAAAAAAATATGGTCAAATAAAAGACCAAGGATTAAGATTAAGATTTCACAAAATCTGTCAGTATAAATTTGATTGTAGCATGAAATTTCAACTGCACTATTGAGCCAGCTATCTTACTTGGGTCACAGACTGTATCACCTTAAATCTGGGTTATTTCTTTGTTGTGCTTAGCTCTGGCCCAGCTCCTGTCCCAAGGACTGTGGATGTGGGGGAGACATCCACATGCTGCAGGCCTGTTTTGCCCCCGGTGGATTCTGCTGATGAAGGCTCCTCTGACCAAGAAGACATGAGTGACAGGGAGGAGGAGAGTGTGGCAGACAGCTCAGAAGGAGATCAATTATCTAGCTCCTCCTTGGATTCAGAACAAGACTTAATGATACAGCCACGCATGCGGAGAGCGATGCATAGGCAACAACAACTGAGAGATTATTATCAAAGAAAATGAGGCCACCTGTGGTTGGGTGGGGCTGTGGTAATTAGTGAGGCAGCTATAAATATCAGCCTGTGGGTTTGGCCATTGTGGAGGATTATCTGATCTTTGTGTTTCGTGACTGCTTTACTGACTTTGACCTTTTGTGTGCTGATTTTTCCCAGCTTTGAAACTAAACCAGAGCAAAGTGTGTTTCACTTTGTGAAAGAAGAAGGACTGTGAATTACCTCACAGCTGCAAGCTAAGTATCATAGAACTGATAAGGGACTTGTACAAATTACCAGTTTGTTTGGAGACGAGTGCTCTTTGCTATACCAAAAGAGAGCTTGGTTTAAGTGAATTTTCATTATAAAGAACATTGTTTTGAATTTTCAAACGTGTGTGTGTCTGAAATTTGTACCTGTGAATTTTTGGGAGGAGTCTACCAGAGAGCCCGACAGAACATTCTTTTAAAAAACAGGATACTAAGATGGTTGGCATAAAGTAAAATAATAAGGTAAAAATTACCTTATTGGTTTTAATATTCTCAGGTAGGCTGTTTAGTTCACAACAAATTATAAAATCAGAGTATTCCACATTCTGAATACATTCAGACAAACCAATTTGAAAATCTTATAACATATAGGTCCCCAATAATTAGATGCACACAAATTGTAAATAAAAGGATTTAATATATACAAAAGTCTCAATGTTGTAAAAGTCTTTTAAGAGTCTTTTCAGAGAGAGAAGCAAGCTAGTGAAATGTTATCAGTTGGCTAAAGTCCCAGAGTGAAGAGAACTTGGTAATAATAACTAGCAGTAGCCAGAATCCTGAGAAGTCATCCTCGGAAAATAACTGAAGAGCAAAGCTCATTAGCAAAGCCAAGAATATGACTTTTAAAATTCAAACCAAATGCAATGTACAAAACAAGATGATTCCTTAATTAACAACGTTGTTTTTCTGCAACAAGGCAGAGCATGCCTCACCTTTAAATAGTGTGAGGGCATGACCCAATTAGCTAACAGCACTACTTATGAGTGATTCTTCTCCTAGCCAGCCAGTCATGTCTTTTCCATGACCTTCGCACTCTGGCATCCAGCAGTGGCTCCTCCTTGTCCTCTGAGTCATTGAGCCCTGGACATGGTAATTCATTGCTAACAGGAAGTGCTATTTCATCCCTGACAGGAAGTGCTGAAAGCCCTAAACTGTCACTATCAGTCACTAGAAATAAAGGACGCCTGACTCACCATCCCACCATCTCTGTGTCGTCAGACTCAGAGTCCATAACTATTTGCTCAGAACGCAAGTGAACCATCACAATATAACTCAGAATATTTGTTTCTGAAATACAGTTCAGAAACTGAATAAGTTAAAGATTATGTTTAAATGCACGCATAATGTAAACAGAACCATCAATGTACAACAATAGGAATATCAATGGAAGGCAAATATTAAATTCATTGTAAATGTCGCACTTAAAAAAAATGGTACAAGGTGTTTTATTACAGTGTTAGTTGCCAAAATAGGTAAATCAGTTTCTAAAAATGGTTGGAACTATAATAATCAGGCAGGATCATTATTTTATATTTGGTAGTAATGCTATGAAATAGAGCAATTCCAGAAGATGATTTATTATAAAACAAAATAAAATTCAAACGATGAATTATTTTCCATAGCAGTTGTTTTTCTATTAAATTTTGTATTCCAACAAAGTACACTCAGTCAGCTGTATACATGATAACAGCTAATATGAGATTTTATGGCTTTATTGGAAATCACATAAAATTTCGTATTTAAAAGAATTGCAAACTAAGCTGTAGGAATATGCATCAGTGTCAATAAAATAAAATAAATTCATACTAAAAAAAAGTCTCATGCAAGAGACTAGCTAAACTTGGAAACCATTTATACATTATAATTCTATATATGGACTAGTATTGCATTTCAAGTTTAGATTTCTCAACATGAGGCTTTAATACATTATCTCAAGCTCAAATCATTACATAAAGATAAAATTCGAAACTAGATTGAAACATTTATTAATAGTTCGCTTTGATTAATTCATACTGTACTTCGATTAGTGAAAATCAACCTGATCTTAGTAATGGGTTTAAAATTTTAAATTTAAAATAAATACAAGCAAAGTTATTTAATGTTGTCCCAAACTTTTAATTTAATTTTATACAATTTGTAAATACATTTTACTATTGTTTATTTTTTTCTGTATTTCTTATTAATTTTAAAATTTTAATATTTTAAAATTTCTGCTAAAATAAATCATTTAAAAATCAATTCAGCAGTTTCATTTTAATTTGGATGTTCATCTATAGAGCTTTGGTGCAAAGAAAAAAATGAATTAGGAATTTAGCCATTGTTCATATTTTTACTTCCCAAAAATGTTAGTATAGAAAGCATATGCATTTTGCTTTTGTATTCTGCTTCATCATTTCTAAAAATGCTTTTCTCTGCATTATCTACATCTGTAAGAACACATTATGTAGAAGCTAGAGAGTCAAAAGAAAGCTACAAAAGTAATGTGATGTCCATACCAACATTCTTAAATTTCCCATTTCTTTCTGGCTAGGAATTTTGGAAGTTGAAGTGCACACATCTTAAAATTGCCAAGGTTGAGAAAAAAGATGGTGTTTGGATGCAACAGTAAAGTATTTCTCAAAAAAACATGAGGAAGTCATCATGTATGTAAAGGGCATACACACATATAACAGAGGTGGGATTCAGCCAGGGGTGGGCTACTGCCCATATGGGGTGGGGGAACACAGCGGGGTAGCAAAAATGAAGCTCCACCCCAGAGCACCCAATTTGCACTGAACGATGTTGAAAGAAAATGCAGGACATCCTGCATACGCCACGCCCACAGTGTGGTAGTAAAAAATTTGGTAGCCTTTCACTGGATTCAGCAGATTCTGACCAGTTCTGGAGAACCAGTAGCAGAAATTTTGTGCATTTGGTTTTTCTTGCCTTTTTTCACAACTGATTTTCATTTTGTTAGATAGTGCCCATTGTTTAAGTTTGTCAAGATCCTTCTGTATTTTGCACCTATCTTCTGGATTGTTGACTATTCCTGTCAGTTTGGTGTCATCCGCAAATTTGATAGGTTCCCCATCTATCCCCCCGTCCCCATCGTTGATGAAGATGTTAAAAAGTATTGGGCCTAAAACTGAGCTTTGGAGTACTCCACTGCATACATCCCTCCATATAGATGTAGTTCCATTGAACTCTACATATTGAGTGTGGTTAGTTAACCAATTTTGAATCCATCTGGAGGTGTTGCTGTCCATCCCACATTTTTCTAGTTTATTTAGTAGTAGACTAGAAAAATGTGGGATGGACAGCAACACCATCATCAATGACTAGGATGAGGGGATAGATGGGAAACTTATCAAATTGGTTGACTGAAGTCTACATTATATTTTGAAATGTAAAGTTTAGGAGAAGAGGCTAAGGAGCTACCAGAGCAGAAATTATTTCTTACTCAATTTATAGACCACTTCAGTCAACCAATTTTAAGAGCAGCAAGTACAATAGTACAATATTAAATCATGAGATGAGGACAACACATAATTAAATTATTATTAAACAGTTTGTGGCATGGAAATTCCAGAATACTCCAGTGCAAAAAAAAATTCTGGAAATACGTGATTGTTTACAAGACCCATTGTTCCAAAGAAGGGGAGTTTCCATCAAAAATATTTTATTTAGGGACTCTCCTGACACAGCTCTCAAAAGATATTGAAGGATACTTGCTACATTCTCAGAGCAGTGGAATCTAGATGGCATTGATGCTCTCAAAGATACTCAAGTCCCAAAGTGTTTGAGATCCTATGTAGCCTTACATTTTAAGGTTAAACTGGTTTTTGTTTATATCAACTGATTTTTATTTACGGTTCCTTCTCGCAAGGAGATATGTAAAATGTATATAGAGTTATGCCATTTTTTTCCTACAACATCTCTTTGGGGTATATTTGGTAAGAAGCTAGATGGCTATTGAAGAAGCTAGATGGATATTTACTAAATATCTTCATAACTGAGAAGAATTTATTATGCATTGTCATAACTGAGAACCCTGTTTCTTGAACCAACCAAAATATTTATGTATTACTTAATACTGCTACCATTGTCCTGCTATCTGTTCTTCCTTTATATAATCAATATAGTCAGAGTGGGAAAACTTTGTCCTGACTACTGAGTAAATAAGACCATATTTTTGGACTATAAGGCGCACTGGAGTATAAGATGCACTTTAGTTTGGGGGGGGGGGAAGAAAATAAGAAAAAAGCTGACTGGAGGTGGATGGCCTCCCTGAATACCATCAATCATCTGTTCCCAGAGGAGAACATTAGCAACAGGTTCATTGATTGTGAGTTCTATGCCTTGCTTTATTTCTGCCTCTGAAACTTCTGCCTCTGAAAACTTTTTTTTCCAGCCTGTGACTCCTCCGTTTCAGAGGTATTTTTTCATCTTGTGAAACCTCCATTTCAGAGGCATTTTTTCAGCCTCTGAAACCTCCACCGTAGCCCTGCCCAGCATCTCAAATGGCATCTCAGAGGCTGAAAAAAAGTCTCTAAAACAGAGGTTTCACATGCTGTTTTCAGGCTCTGAAATCTCTGTTTGAGAGGTTGGGTGGGGCTACATTTGGTGTATAAGAGGTACCCAAATTTTCACCCTCTTTTGGGGGCGGGAAGATGTGTCTTATACTCTGAAAAATATGGTATTCCAAGTATGACTACTACTTTCCTGTGGGAGAAAACATACTTTGGGGGGCAGGTTGCACATGTGTGTCCATGTAAATCGAGACATCTTGTAAGGCATATTTTTATTTCAATTGAAACAGGTTTCCATTTTGCCAAAAACTAGGATGTGACCAGCGGTGGGCTATGAGTCGAAATGCTAAATTATGCTCGCTGCTGCGGCTCATAAGTTCTTGTGGGGCCAGCACGATTTTGCTGCTGCACCTGTGGAGGTAGCAAAATCGCACAGGTGTGCCCATGTTTTTGGCATGAGCAGAAGCAATAAAACCTTGCCAAAACACGGGCACGCTGTGGCACCATGCACAATTTTTCTACCTCCACAGGTGCAGCAGCAAAATCACACTGGCCCCGCAAGAACTTACGAGCCGTGGCGGCAAGTGCAATTTAGCGTTCCAGTTCATTGCCCACTGCTGGATGTGACCCAAAGAGTCTTACTATTCATCCAGGTTTCTCATTAGCTAAAAGATGGTCAATATTCCTTTAAAGTACTTAAATATCTCATTCTATGCCATACTAATTAACTATTGTTTCTCACGACTCTGTGTTTTGATATCCTGGGCCTGTTGGCTTACAGAAGGGAATTCAGAAAGTGAGGCAATTCCCTGAAGATTGAAACACACATGTTGCTATTAACTCCAGTCAAGTCTAATCTTTTGGAAAAAGGAAATACCTGCCCTTTTGGAGATCACATTCAGGTTTTGAAGCAGACACTTCCCTCCCTCCCCAATACTATGGCTTCTCAGATAGGCTCTTGTGTTGCATCAAAGTGAGAATGGCCATAATTTAAAATGACAGCTCTAAGAAGCCTCAGTATCCCTAATAGCATCATTAATTTCAAGGGGAAAACCTAAAGTGAGGTATTCTGTAACCTGAGCTCTTCCAATAAATCTATTTTCAGAAATTCTCTTGAGCCCCAAGGCTTCAGACTGCAAGAAAAGTGCACAGCTTCCCCTGCAATTCAGCAAGGGGGCCTGAGGCTGGATACCAATACCTGAGTGACAGCAGCAAGCATATATTAAAATAACAGCAATTTTAATGAGTAAGTTTGCATTTTTCATGTGGGCTTGTCTGTGCGATTTCATATCCCTGGTGGGCAATTTCCTGCCACAAGAGCTCTACAGCAGTTGCAAAGCATTAGTGGAATAATATTTTCATTGAGCTGCTATATATGAATGGGTCATTTAAGAATGTATCCATTAATGGTCCTAGATATCAGTCATATCTGTTAACTCTAGGAATCTTGGAAATGTTATTGCAATGGGGGTTCTCCTATGGCTTTTATCTTCCTGATTTCAAGGCTGAAAGAAAGCCTCTTTGACAAACCAAAGTTGACTCATAATGCTTGGGAATAAATTTTCTTAGTTTTCTGGAGCCAGCCAAAAGATTTCATAGAAACATAGAAACATAGAAGACTGACGGCAGAAAAAGACCTCATGGTCCATCTAGTCTGCCCTTATACTATTTTCTGTATTTTATCTTAGGATGGATATATGTTTATCCCAGGCATGTTTAAATTCAGTTACTGTGGATTTATCTACCACTTCTGCTGGAAGTTTGTTCCAAGGATCTACTACTCTTTCAGTAAAGTAATATTTTCTCATGTTGCTTTTGATCTTTCCCCCAACTAACTTCAGATTGTGTCCCCTTGTTCTTGTGTTCACTTTCCTATGGTCCATCTAGTCTGCCCTTACACTATTTTTTGACGACACTGCTCAACCATTTTGAGACTGTCAGAAATCACTACCCCTAAATCCTTTTCTTCTGAAGTTTTTGCTAACACAGAACTGCCAATGCAATACTCAGATTGAGGATTCCTTTCCCCCAAGTGCATTATTTTACATTTGGAAACATTAAACTGCAGTTTCCATTGCTTTGATCATTTATCTAGTAAAGCTAAATCATTTACCATATTACAGACACCTCCAGGAATATCAACCCTATTGCACACTTTAGAGTCATCAGCAAATAGGCAAACCTTCCCTACCAAAGCTTCCCTTATGTCACTCACAAGCATATTAAAAAGAATAGGATCCAGAACAGACCCTTGTGGCACACCGCTTGTAACTTGTCTCTGCTCAGAATACTCACCATTAACAATAACTCTCTGATGTCTACACCTGAAATCCCTTTAGTATTTGTTCTACCTATCCAGGGGGTTGGACTTGATGACTTGCAAGGTCCCTTTCAACTCTAATAATAAATAAAATAAATAAATAATCCATGCCAACCTTACAAGGTAGACTATACAGGAAACACTAATTCTACTTTATTTTGAAGTTACAAATTGCAAGTCTGAAAATACATCTCTACAGCATGGCCCTTCCCATCTCTTTTATAGCCCCCAAAATAGAGAAGATCTCATCTTGCCCTGCCACTATCCAGCTGTGGGCTTTGGTCTTATCCAGTGATGAAATCCATTTTTTTTACTACCAGTTCTGTGGGTACAGCTTAGTGGACCTGGTGTGGCTTGGTGGGCATAGCAGGGAAAAGATACTACAAAATCTCGATTCCCACCCCACTCTGGGACCATCCAGAGGTGGTATTTGCTGGTTCTCTGAACTACTCAAAATGTCCACTACTAGTTCTCCAGAATCTGTCAGAACCTGTCAGAACTTGGTGGATTTTCCCTATGGTCTTATTTGACCATTTCCTTGATTGTGACATTTTTGCCCTATTTCCCATAGCCATTTCCAACTACCATTGCAATGTATCTGCTTTTTTTTCTTCTTTTGCCAAAAGGTATACATAGATGTCTGGATGTTAGCTGGCGACAAGGACCGGGGTCCCCCCCCCTATTTAGTAGCAGGCCCTTGAGGAACGTAACTGAATGGAAATGAATTATGCGTAGAGCAACATAATGTTAATGAATAGGGAACTGAAGGAGCGCAATTCATGTTGGCACATTAGCACACTTTTCTATTGCAAAGAAGATTGCATATTCAAAGAGGTACTCAAAGTTATTTTAAGTTAGGTCATTTGCAAAATATGCTGTACAGTAAAACCTGTGTCAGTCACTTAGAAGATTTGGTTGTTGCTGTTGTTATTTTAAACTGAGATACATTAACTATATTCAGAATACACACATGGCACATTTGTAAAATGTACACATGGGTATTTTTTTTTCTTTTTGCTTATCTCTTTAAAAATATGCTTGAAAACAAGAAACAATAAATCTCATGTGCCTAGGTATAGTATATATCCAGAATAGTTGGATAAAATATATTTTAAAAATCATTTTTTTGTTCTTTTTTTTAATTTATTTCTTATCTCATGATATAGGGCAGTGTTTCCCAACTTTGGCAACTTAAAGATATTTGGACTTCAACTCCCAGAATTCTCCAACCAGTGAATAATGCTGGCTGGGGAATTCTGGGAATTGAAGTCCATATATCTTCAGGTTGCCAAGGTTGGGAAACACTGATAAAGAGGATGTAAATGGAGAGGGGGGAGCAGGGGGGAGAAGGGAAGAGGGGGAGAGAGAAGTGACAACCATTTTCTCCTCAGTACTTTCCATATCCAAATGCTTGAAAAGAGCTCTAGAGATGCCTTATGATGGAAGAGATCCAAAAAGATCACTTCTCCAAAAAAATAAAAATCAATCAAACTAACCAAATAATGGAATGATAGTTTAAAGCAGTGATGGGCAACCTTTTGAGCTTGGTGTGTCAAAATTCGCCAAAAAACTGAGCATAATTCGGGTGATGTGTCACCTTGAGAAAAAAACACTCTCACTCTCTCTCACTCTCTTCCTTCCTCTCTCCTCTCTCACTATTTCTTTCTTGCTCTCTCTCACTCTCTCTCTTCCTTCCTATCTCCTCTCTCTCTTTTTCTCTCTATCCCTTCCTTTCTTTCTTTCCTTCTCTCTTCCTTCCACTTTTGTCTCTTTCTCTCTCTTTTCCTTCCTTCCCCTCTTCCCTCCCTCTCCCTCTCTTTCTCCCTCTCTCCCTTTATATTTATCTCTTCCTTCCTTCCTCTCTTCCTCCCTTTCTCTCTCCCTCTCGTTCACTTTTCTCTCCCTTCCTTCCCTCCCTCCCTCCTTCTTTCCTCTCCCCTTTCCCTCCCTCGCTTTCCCTTCTTTCTCTCCACGTCTCCGGCGGGCAGCCGGCTTTGCTGACCGGCACAAGGCTCAAGCCAGCTGCCCGGGAAAGCCCTGTGCCAGCCAGGAAAGCCGGCTTTCCGGGAAAGCAGCGTGCTTTTCATATGCGCTGCTTTCCTGCTGCAACTCTTTCCTGGGAGGGGCGACCCCCCAAACTGGTCAGATTCAGCTGCAAGTAGCCAGGGGCGCGAGGGGGCTAGAGGCGCCCCACGCCTCCAGCCCCCTTGCGCCCCTGGCTACTCGCCGCTGCCCCCTGCCCGCCCGCCCGCCTGCTTCGCTCTCTTTCTCCTCCGCTGCAAGAGAGGCACGGCAGGCATTCTCACAGCGGGGGCCGGCGAAGGCGATTTTCAGTGTCGGGCACGCGGCCCAGCGTGCGCTCTCCCCATCGCCCTGCCAGCCTGCCCAGAACATTCAAAGTAAGAGCGAAGGTTTTTCTTACTTTGAATGTTCCTGGCGGGCTGGCAGGGTGATGGGGAGAGCGTGTGCCGGGCCGTGCGCCCGACACTGAAAATCGCCTTCACCGGCCCCCGCTGTGAGAATGCCTGCCGCGCCTCTCTTGCAGCGGAGGAGAAAGAGAGGCAAAGCAGGCGGGCGGGCAGGCAGGGGGCAGTGGTGAGTAGCCAGGGGCGCGAGGGGGCTAGAGGCGCGGGGGGGCAGGGTTGGTTCGTGCGCGCCCTTGGAAAAGCGTGCGTGGGGCGGGCGGCGTTTTGGGGTGCGCTGGCACAGGCATGCGCAGGCTACAGCAAACGGTGCGGCACAATGACTGCTGTGGGCGCCAGGGGGCCGGCACACGGTGGCGGGCCAAAACTGGGGTGGGCGAGCCCCCCCCCCAATTTTCAGTTTGGCCGGGCCCCTGACGCCAGTCCCGGTAGTACCAGTCTATCGGCGGCCCTGCTGTACCTGCTTGCAGTCGGTGAGAAATTGGAAAGTGGGGAGATTTGCATCTTGGCCACTCCCTAAAGCTCCCCTTTTCTCGGCGGCCGCGTGTCACCGAAAATGGCTACGCGTGTCAGTGCTGACACGCGTGTCATAGGTTTGCCATCACTGGTTTAAAGGGACCTTGGAAATCTTCTAGTCCAACCTTCTGTCTATGCCCTATACCAGTGATGGCTAACCTTTTTGTCATGGTGTGCCGAAAGCACTCGTGCACCCATAATACAATTCATGTATGACACCCACTGGCCCCTACCCCCTCCCCACTCATAACATCCCGCATACACCCTTACCCCCACTCATGCATGGCAGAGACCTGAAAACCAGCTGGCCAGTGCATACGTGCTGGAATTGAACTGTGATAATACTTGCATGCCTTTAGAGATGGCTCTGTATGCCACCTGTGGCATGCGTGTCAGGTTCGCCATCACGACCCTATATCATTTCAGGGATATTCATTCATTCATTCATTCATTCATTCATTCATTCATTCATTCATTTATTAGATTTGTATGCCGCCCCTCTCCGAAGACTCGGAGTGGCTCACAATGGTTGTCCATTTGGATGTTTGAAAGCATCTGAGATATTTTTGCCTCTCTGTGCTGGCCCTGTTGCTTTGTCACTGAAAGTTAAATCTTTGAGAAGCAATTAAAACATCATTTTTGTGATTTTGTTGATTTCATTTATTGAACCATTGCTACCATTTCATACTTTTAGTTATTTCCATTTCAGCTAATATTTTGCAAGCACGTTTAAAGTAACATTTTACTGTACTTCCTAATAGTTGATTGATTGATATTGTATGCTGCCCAAAGTCACTTCCTGTCAGACGGGCAGCTACATAAATGTCATTAATAAATAAATAATAAATAAATTATATTTATTTATTATTTATAAGATATACCTTATAATTATATTTATAAGGGATACATCCAACATGTATGTGGCCAGGCTTGCATGTGAAACTGGATATAAGAAAGAGATTATTATTATTATCTAAAATTATTTTTATTTTTATTTTTATTTTTATTTTTTATTGGATTTGTATGCCGCCCCTCTCCGCAGACTAAAATGTTTGTGCCCTGCAAAATACCAGCCCAGACTTTTGTAAAATGTGATGCATTCTGCAAAAGATGTGTTTTGGGGTTGTTATTGCTTTTTTGGCAGAACAAGATTTACTCTAACTTTCAACGTTTGCAAATGAATGGATAAGTGGGCAGAAGGTATTGTGCTTGCCTTATTAAATATACAAGATGACTAGCAAAACATATAGTCACAGGACCACAGAGTTTTCTTTCTGTAAGTTTCTTGCTAATCCCCAAGAAGTGCTCCGGCAAAGAAAGTGTTGTGTGTAATGATTTGAGCTGAAAAATCATTTCTAAAAAGTGCTGGGGAAGGCAAGGGGGCCAGATCCAATCTTATTATACAGTCTTTGAAAAGTACCTTTGAAAAATAGTGCCCTCAAAGCACCTTTGAAAAATAGTGCAGTGTTGTGGGGAAGAAAACCTACACATGGTTTACATGCAGATTTGTTTCCCTGCAGTAATTGTTGGAAGGATCCATGGATGAGTTCATATCCTGCCTTCTTCTCCCCTAAAAATATTTGCTTTTTTTGCCTCTGACCTGGCAGGCTACAAAATAAATACAAAATCCCCTTTGCAGATTAATTACCAGGGGGAAATGCAATAATGGGGGGGGGGGGGGAATCATTAAAAATGCTGAATGACTGAACATCTAAACTTCTTGATAATGGTCAACATATGGAGAACTGATCTCTATTTCTTATAGTATATCTCATCATCTCGTATCTCATACAAGTAGTATATCTCATCATCCAAAATGGCAATACAGGGAAACAGGTTGTAAAAGGAATCCTGTAGTCCAAAATTATCTATCGGTGTTTATTTTATTGATTTATTAAATTTATATGCTTCCCATCAGGCTACTGGAACAATTCTGGATAGCTTAGGGATTTATACTTTATGTAAAGGATAATACTATACAGTTTCTCCATATTCAAATCATCACTGCAAATACCACACAATAAAGAAAAAAGACTCTTGATAAATTCACCCAACAAAAGATCAGGCTGCAGAGGGAGATATAAAGATAGAAGTACTTATGAGTGAATTGTTAAATGAGTGAGTCGAGCATTGCAGGAATAATGAGCAAACTAGAATAATGTCAATTGGCTGCAATCTTTCAAAAGCTCTACAGTGAGATATAATAGCAACTGGAGTCATTGCAGCACTGTATTGGAGTATTCATTTTCAGTTTTATTAAAGTTGGGATTCAAGACCTAGTCTGCTATATCAGTCTGTCAGATGCTCATAAACTTAAATATCCACATAAGTGGTTTCAATTATTTCCTCATATTTTCATGATCAATTTTATGGTACAAAAAGACATTCGATGCTAGGAGTACAATTTTCTTCTGAGCTGTGATATGCTCCATAAAAATACAATGTTCAGGACAAGGGAAGTAAACAATCACAAATGTGTTTTTTTCTCTGAGTTGGTAACCAACCTTTGAAAATGAACTGTTCTGAGATATACAAACCCTTGATTTAATGGATCAGTGTGAGAGAGGAAAGGAGTGTTGCTTAAATTATGCAACAATTGGTTCTTGAGCGAGGGAAGCAAATGGGACCCACACACTCAGAGACAGATTTCTCTAGAGGGGCTATGGGTGGTTTCTCTCCAAGAGATAGTTATCCAAGAAAAGGGGGGAAAGGTCTTCTGGGATGTAATGACAAGAATAACAGAATAACAGAGTTGGAAGAGAACCTGGAGGACTTCTAGTCCAACCCCTTGCTCAAGCAGGAGACCCTAGACCAGTGATGGCAAAAAAAAAAAAGATTCATATCCAAAAAGGTGTGTCTGGGTGTGCTAGCATGTGCACATGTGCCCACACTCTTTCTCTCTCTCCCATGCATGCGTACCCCTACACACACATGCACGCAGGGAGGTACATATTACTGAAGCTTGGTACATGAAAAAAAAATGCCCAAACCGGAGGTTCAGGAAAATGCACTTTGGGTTTGCCTTTGTGCTGTGTTTTGTACTTCACAGGGTTCAGGGAAGTTTCCTGAAGCTCCAAAGTGCAAAAAACATCACAACGGGCAAATCAGAAGTTCTTTTTTGGGATCCCACATTGTTTTCCTTTTTTTTCTTCTCTATTGATCAAAGAAAAGACACCAGTATCAGCAGTGGGCTTTCTACATCTAGAAAACCTATAAAGGGGGCTCAAGTACAGAATCACTTGTTACAATATTGACCCAAAACACTACAAGTTGCATTTGAAGCTTCAGCCCTGTTAAAATGCTACTCCTTTTCTTTCGTCTACCCTTTCTTCTCACTTTGTTATAAGCACCCCAAAGAGCTATCATAGATTCTTAATGTAAATGTGCACAGTTTCCGGAGCTTGATAACTACCTTGTATTGCTTCTTTGATAGCCATGAAAGAAACAAATGAGATGTTTGAAAGATCCATTAACGTGGTTAGATTGGATGAACTGACAATAGATCATCAATTGTTTTTGACATGACTGTCACAGTAATGAAGGCATGTCTCTCAATGACTCTTAATCTAAGATAAGATATGGAAGCACCATGTTTCTCCTCTAATACATGTCTTGAGGATCAAGGATAGCATAAGAAAAGGTTTGTTCATTGGCATTTTAGGAGGAGATTAATGTTTAAGATTAACAGCAGTGCTATATTTTGTCTCCCGCCTATCTCTCTCCCCCTCTCCCCTTTCTCTTGTTCAGAGTCTCTCCAGTGTCTTGGCACCAAAACCCAAAAACCATCCCGAATATCAGCTGCATTCCCTTCTCCTCCTCAATTTCAAGAATTTAGATGTGTTTTTATTTTCTTTTAAAAAGTGCACAAAGAATGCTGACTGTGCCATAAAAAATAAAAGTATATCTCAGAAAGGTAAAGTGCAGGTCATTTGTGAGATAATAAAATTTATGGGGTGTATCTGTTGTGTTCTAAAATTAAAGGCCTTTCTGTGCAGGATTTAGGTTCCATTCCTAGACAAGTGATTTGGATTACACACTAGTGGTTGTGCCCAATGACTGAGCAATTTTCTTCAGCTTTACTATTCAAGTGACAACATTTCCATTCCACTAATATTACACTGGAAGCTCCTTGGAACTTGGAGGAAGGCCAATTGCCGAAGAGACGGCGTAACGACACGGACACACGAGCTGGATTTAAACTTGGGTCATTTTTATTAATAAATAATTTGCATAATTTATTTAATTAAATTAGCATAAATTAGCATAAAATCAGCATAAAATCAACATGCTTAACTATGACCCAAACAGTGGACCTGCAGGGTCAAACAAATACTTCCGGGGCGGAAATGACGTTGCAATAAACATTCCTGGGCAACTATGGGCGTAGCTCAATGCTAGTCCAGGTGAGGGACCTCTCCCTCACCTGAGACCCTGCCATGCACTCGCATGAGGGGGGTCCCGCCGGCGCACCCCTACCCGGGGACTTCAATGTGCGGGACCCAAAGACAGGTTCCCCCCAACTGCTCAGGTAGCACCCCACCATGAGCTTGGAGAGAACCTGTCAATCATCCCCAAAGATGCCCAAGGGAGAACGCGCAGTTGCTAACCACCACCCAGATTTCCGCCCCTAACCTGCCTACCCAAATGACCAAAGGTAAGCCAATCAACCTATTAAATGCAAGCACCCCCTAACCGCACATCCATCTCCCCAGTGTGGAATGGGCGAAAAAACGGCCATGCCGAATGGGCGAAGCCGCAAAAAATTCCCATTCGGCCCCCCTAGGGGCGACCCAAGAGTAGCACACTGCAAAATAGGGAGGGCGGGCGGGTGTCTGCTCCAGCTGCCGGTCCAAGCGAAAAGGCTTGGCCCAGGGCCTGCAGGCCCTTAAATAGGGCCTGCAAGCCCCGCCCCTGACCGGCAGCAACGTCAGGCCTCGTAGGCCTGATTTTCGGCCGAAATCTCATCTCGCGAGATTTCGGCCGAAAACAAGATGGTGGCCACCATGAGGGAGTCCGGTGTCTGCCCGGTCCCTCCGGCAAATGCTGCCGGCCGGTAAGTCGACCGGCGCTATTTCCTATTATTGAGATTTTTTACTTTTTTTGTTCTCCAAAACATTGAAATGTGAATCGATGGTGAAGGTAAGTGGAACCCACCCATGCTGGCGATGTAACCTGGACAAAGCAGATAAAATGGAATGACCACTTTCCATGATTTAGTTCCGTTGGTGCAGCCTAGCATTGCATTGGTCTTATTTTCAATTGCATACATCATACCGATGATTCATATACACTGTCATTCCAACATCTTGTCCATAAATACACCAACCTGATATTTTATTCTGCACATTAGACATTTTTCTAATTGAATAATTGTTTCTGTTAAATGTCATTTTGCTACTCTCATCCTATAAGGATCAAGTTGAGGCCAGCTGAGAGGTCATTTTCCTCATAGAAATACCAGGCTAAGAAATTTGACATTTTAGATACTTGGGAGTCAAGTCCAAATAACAGTTCTGAAAAGTCAAATGCAGATCTCATTATGTCTGCCTCTGATGCTGAGAATTTATATCTGCGTTTAAAGCCTCTGATGTCCTGAAACTGAAGAGAAGGCTAGCCTAACAAAAGAATAGATGCTAATCAAGAAAGACTGATGATGGGAACTTTTCTTTGTTACATGTTCACATTTTGTCAACTTTATTGAGCAATTGCTTTAGATATTTTTTTAAAGTTAAAAAAATTAAATCTAAACAAGCTTTTTTTTACTGTTCTTTGATAGTTTATTAATCTCAGATAATTCATCAGACTATTAATTGGCATTGTTCCACAATAATTTGGCTCTCTTTTCATCTTCCACATAGTCCTTTTTTATTTTCAGATGTTCCATAAGTTTCTTGTGCAGCCACGCCATTTTCTACTGCTGTTCTCCATCTTTTCCCCTCATAAAATTATTTGCCATGTTTTAATGTTATTCATTCTGTTTTAAGTAATTACCACACATCAGTTTTCCATTAGTTCTCCTGTCATGAAATCTTACTATGATTATTATTATGAATTTACTGATGTTTGGTTTTTTGAAGTAGAATGTACATGTTTGACTACACTCAACTTCCTTTTCCGTTGTAATGAAAAACTACTTGTTTCATTAAGAAGGAAACTACAACTACTTTGATAAAAGACCAGAAGCCCTTAATAGACTTAATAGGAAAATGATTAAAATGAACTTCTTATTATTGATTTAAAAGATTTGTGTGATGAAGGGAACTATGAAAACAATGCAGGAGGATGGAGCTGATAATTAGTATATTTATATTTATTTATTTATTTATTTATTCATTCATTCATTCATTCATTCATTTATTTATCTATTTATTTATTGGATTTGTATGCCGCCCCTCTCCATAGAATCAGAGCAGCTAACAACAATGATAAAAACAGCATGTAACAATCCAATAATAAAACAACTAAAAACCCTTATTATAAAACCAAACATACACACAAACATACTATGCATAACTTGTAATGGCCTAGGGGGAAGGAATATCTCAACTGCTCCATGCCTAGCGGTATAAGTGGGTCTTGAGTAGTTTACGAAAGACAGGGAGGAGTTGCAAAGAAGTCCAGAAGTCATTTCCTTGGATGTTTTTCTTTTTCTAGCTCTTTTGTTATTCCTCGCTTTTTCTTCTGGCCTTTTGTAATCTCTTTCTTTTTCTATTGGTTCTTCTACTTTTCTCTATTTTTAAAAAATCTTTGTAAAATCATTTGTAATAAAAATTGGTCATTAAGAAAACTCTCCAGTACTACATAGTATAATTTCTTCCACTGTTATGACTGTCATTTCCACATCTTCAACTAAATTTTCTTTACATATTTGCTAACATAACATCAAAGTTTCTTGGTTCCATGTTCCCAGAAAGTCAATCTCTTCTATTGACATAATTTGCAATGGCAGTGTCATTTGCACCAAACTGCTTTCTATTTCTAGTCTGTGAATAGGAAGGACAAATTAGACTATTGAGACTTTTAAAGACCAGTATTAATAAGTTAATTCATCAAATGTATTCCTCCAATTATACATTGTTTTTCAACTTTTAAAAAATAATCTGTATATTTCTAGACAAATATAAAGATTGAAGATAGACGGGAACATCTTCTGCCTCATGTACCCCAGCGGCCGGTTAGGTCCCAGAAAGTAGACTTCTCCAGGTCTCATTGGCCAGACAATGTTGTCTGGCAAAACCTAGGGGAAGAGCCTTCTCTGTGGCAGCCCCAGCCCTTTAGAATGAGATACATACCACCCCCTCCCTCCTGGCCTTTTGCAAAGTTTTGCAAAAGCTTTGAAATTCCATCTCTATTGGGAGGCATGGGGGGGCATAAATATTGAGATCAATTCCGGCCAATGCCATGAGTGATTGATTAGGTGAATGTGGATGCTTGTGTTGGGATAAATGGATTTTTTTAAAATATTTTAGTTTTTATATATATTTTTTTAATATTAGATTTTTATATATGTATAAAACACTGTATTTATGTTGTATGCAGTCCTGAGTCATTTGAGAAGGGCAGCATAGAAGTCTAATAAATGAATGAATGAATGAATTAATGAATTAATGAATTAATGAATTAATGAATTAATTAGATTGGCATGGCCTTATTTTGCAATTATTGAAGTTCATCTTTAGTTGAAGATGGGATCAGGAAATGAAGCTATTGTAAACATATTTCAGAAGCACAGAACAAATAGGTGCCTGCAAAATGTTTTGTTCATGAACTATTTCACATAGTTTTCATTGTCCAGATATGGATAGTAGCTGATGTAGCAGGTCAGGAAGAAGTAAAGGGGAAAAAAAGTCTCTGGGAATAATTAAATATAAGAGGATTAACTAGAAACCCTTGGTTTCAAGTGCAATGCAAGAGGGTTAGGGAAAGGATCGTGTTCAAAAGATTAGCAAGTAGACCAGGGTACAAGCCACTGTTCTTCCATTGTAAGATTCCTCTCGATTTTATCTCAATTGAAACCATGGTAACCAAAATATTTTTATTTCAATTTTATGAAACCACAGACTACCCAGAGCAGAATGGTAGAACTTCCATGACACAATGTCCGCGGAGAGGGGCGGCATACAAATCTAAATAATAAATAAAATAAATAAATGTGGGTCTTCGAGATTTGAAACAAAGTTAATTTTATGTATACTCATTTAGAAATAAGATTCTTTAAAGAAGCAAGTTGAAATTACCTGCTAATGGTGAAAAAAATCTTAAAGTTCCAGAGGGGGAGAGGGAAATCAATCTGAGTGGTTTTGAAGGATATTAGTCATATGAGAATAAATGGACAAGTCTCCTAATGAGTTTAGCTGCATAAATATTTGCCTTTGCTGATCATGAATATTACACTATTGATTTTCATTATGATGACCCCTTGCAATGTAGCTTCCATCTCAAAAAAACATGTTTTGCCTTTTAAGTTGGGGTTGTTTTGCTTGATTGGGGGAGGAAGAATTCATATGGTGTTTGGAAATTGGAAGGAAAAAAAATACATAGTGTGGAAAAAAAATACAAACAGAATAAATCTCACAGGACAAAGAAAACAAAGAAATACAAGTGACTTTGAAAAGCCCCCCAAAATTAGGGGATGAATTTGGATTCACTGGAGTGGAATAGAAAGACCAATAAAAATGTAGCAAAAAAAGTGCAGATGAATAACTGAATTCAGAACAAAGTTGAAAGAGTGAGAAATTTATATTTTGACAGGAACAGAGGCAGTGAGGAGGAAGCCATGGCTCTGGGGAGCTGAATCAAGTCTAGAGAAAAGAAGAACTAAGCGTGACATGATAGGAGTATTCCAATTCCCAAAATTTATTTTCCAAACTAATCAAAAAGAGAAGCAATCTGGAATTAAAGAGAAACTCCCTAACAGTGAGGACAATTGACCAGTGGAAAAGCTTTTCTTCAAAAGTTGTGGAGTTGCAGCAGTGATGGGCTCCTCTGGGAATGGTCCACCCCAGAGCACCCAATTTGCACTGAAAGATGTTGAAACAAAATGCATAAGCCACGGCCACAGTGTGGTAGTAAAAATTTTGGTAGCCCATTGCTGGGTTGCAGATACTTCATCACTGGAGGTTTTAAGAAAAGATTGGACAACCACCTATCTGAAATGGTATAGGGTCTTCTGCTTGAGCAAGGGGTTGGACTACAAGACCTCCAAGGTCCCTTCCAATTCTATTCTGATTGATTGAACATTGCAGTGGTGCTGGATAGAACTGGACCATTTCAATAAGTATGATGGAATAAAACAGAAGATGATCACACACACACACACACACACACACACACACACACACACACACACACATATATATATATATATATATATATATATATATATATATATATATATATATATTGGAGGCACAGTGTTACAGTGGTTTCATGCCCTTTTATAGTAGGAGGTTTTAGTTAATAGTTGTGAGAGATAAGAAATCGTATCAGTGGTGAATCCACAACTGGTACTACATGGCTTAATTCTCTCCTTGCTGTTAATATCTAATGAAACTACTGAAAAAGATAAAGCTTTTCATTAGGGGTGGTTATCATTAATGTCTGGATCATACTTTCCTACCTGGGCTGACCTAAAGTTTCTGTTAAAACCTTGTCATGATCTGTTGAAGTTGTTGGAATCAGGCTGGAACAAAACAGACTAAAGTTGAACCAAGGCAAAATAAAATTGCTCTTTGTTACTCATAGTTCTTCACCAGTTCTAGTGTTGTCTCTTGATGGGGAGACAATGTCAATGAGGGTCCAAAACTGAAACTTCTCCTGACTTACAGCTACTCCTGTCATGGTTTAACTGAACTCCCATAAGCCATCTCCACATTTGGTGGCAGCGAATTTTATAAATTAAGTATGTCTGGAATGATGAAGCACTTCCTTTGGTTTGCTGTTGACACAGAGTTCCAGTGTTATGGGACAGGGAGAAAGAATAATTTATCTCCATTTCCTTCACACCATGCATAATGTTAAAAACTTGTTCCCCTTCCCTGATGATTTCTGATTTTTCCTTAAATGAAAAAAAGCCTGAAATGCTTAAAAATAATTCTTTCTTTCTTTCTTTCTTTCTTTCTTTCTTTCTTTCTTTCTTTCTTTTTGGAAAATGTTTTTTAAGAGCAATCAAAACTATTTTTAAAAGATAGCTGTATTAATAATACACAACCAAGTATGCCTGTCATATTTCAAATTCTCTCCCACATAATTTATAACACTGAATTTGCTTTATCTAAGTTCACTTTCATTATTAACCATTAGCAACCCAGATTTATATATTTTTTTTCATCTATTTTCATTATTTATTTATTTATTATTTATTATTTGGATTTGTATGCCGCCCCTCTCCGAAGACTCGGGGCGGCTCACAACAAGTGAAAAACAATCCAATACAATCCAATTAATTAAAATATTATGAGTTTAAGAAAATCCCCTATACTAACATACACACATACAGGCATACCATATATAACTTCAACGTGCCCAGGGGAGATGTTTAGTTTCCCCATGCCTGACGGCAAAGGTGGGTTTTGAGGAGTTTACGGAAGGCAGGAAGAGTAGGGGCAGTTCTGATCTCCGGGGGGAGTTGGTTCCAGAGGGCCGGTGCCGCCACAGAGAAGGCTCTCCCCCTGGGGCCCGCCAACCGGCATTGTTTAGTTGACGGGACCCGGAGGAGGCCCACTCTGTGGGACCGAATCGGTCGCTGGGATTCGTGCGGCAGAAGGCGGTCTCGGAGATATTCTGGTCCAGTGCCATGAAGGGCTTTAAAGGTCATAACCAACACTTTGAATTGTGACCGGAAACTGATCGGCAGCCAATGCAGACTGCGGAGTGATGGTGAAACATGGGCATACCTGGGTAAGCCCATGACTGCTCTCGCAGCTGCATTCTGCACGATCTGAAGTTTCCGAACACTTTTCAAAGGTAGCCCCATGTAGAGAGCATTACAGTAGTCGAACCTCGAGGTGATGAGGGCATGAGTGACTGTGAGTAATGAGTCCCGGTCCAGATAGGGCCGCAACTGGTGCACCAGGCGAACCTGGGCAAACGCCCCCCTCGCCACAGCTGAAAGGTGGTTCTCTAATGTGAGCTGTGGATCGAGGAGGACGCCCAAGTTGCGGACCCTCTCTGAGGGGGTCAATGATTCCCCCCCCAGGGTAATGGACGGACAGATGGGATTGTCCTTGGGAGGCAAAACCCACAGCCACTCCGTCTTATCCGGGTTGAGCTTGAGTCTGTTGACACCCATCCAGGCCCCAACAGCCTCCAGGCACCGGCACATCACTTCCACCGCTTCGTTGACTGGGCATGGGGTGGAGATGTAAAGCTGGGTATCATCGGCATATTGATGATACCTCACCCCATGTCCTTGGATGATCTCACCCAGCGGTTTCATGTAGATGTTAAATAGCAAGGGGGAGAGGACCGACCCCTGAGGCACCCCACAAGGGAGAGACCTCGGAGTCGACCTCTGACCCCCCACTAACACCGACTGCGACCGGCCAGAGAGGTAGGAGGAGAACCACTGAAGCACAGTGCCTCCCACCCCCAACCCCTCCAACCGGTGCAGAAGGATACCATGGTCGATGGTATCGAAAGCCGCTGAGAGATCGAGGAGCACCAGGACAGAGGATAAACCCCTGTCCCGGGCCCGCCAGAGATCATCCATCAACGCGACCAAAGCGGTTTCCGTGCTGTAACCGGGCCTGAAGCCCGACTGCTGGGGACCTAGATAATCGGCTTCTTCCAAGGACCGCTGGAGCTGGAGTGCCACCACCTTCTCGACAACCTTCCCCATGAAGGGAAGGTTGGAGACTGGACGATAGTTGTTGAGTACTGCTGGGTCCAGGGAAGGCTTCTTGAGGAGGGGGCGCACAAGCGCTTCTTTATAGAGTGATGGAAAAACTCCCCTCCCCAAGGAAGCGTTGGTAATCTCCTGGGCCCAGCTCCGTGTCACCTCCCTGCTGGCCGAGACCAACCAGGAGGGACACGGATCCAGTAAACAGGTGGCGGAACTCACAGCTCCAATGGCCTTGTCCACTTCATCAGGTGTCACCAGATCAAACTCTTCCCAGACAGGTGGACAAGTACGTGCCCCAGTCACCTCGACTGACTCGTTGTCAGTCGACTCTGTTTTACAATTGGAGTCGAGGTCGGCCCGGATCTGAGCGACTTTATCAGCGAAAAACGTGTTAAACTCCTCGGCACTACTCTGCAAGGGCTCCCCAACTCCCCCCTGGTTAAGAAGGGAGCGGGTCACCCTAAACAGAGCGGCCGGGCGGGATTCCGCTGATGCAATCAAGGCGGCATGGTACGCGCATCTTGCCGCCTTGAGCGCCACTTTGTAAGTCTTAATAAAAGCTCTTACAAGTGTTCGATCAGATTGAGACCTACTCTTCCTCCATCGCTTCTCTAGACGTCTCTTTTGGCGTTTCAACTCCCGGAGCTCCTCGTTGAACCATGGGGCTCTACGGGGTCTAGCGCCACGGAGAGGTCGCAAAGGCGCAATCCGGTCGAGAGCCTCTGCAGCAGCCGTATTCCAGGCCTCCGCAAGAGACTCCGCCGAACTGTGGATGAGTGCCTCTGGAATAACCCCAAGCGCCGTCTGGAAACCCTCTGGATCCATTAGGCGTCTGGGGCGGAACATCTTCATTGGTTCCGCCTCCCTGCGGGGAAGGATTGGAGCCAGGAAGTCAAGCCTTAGTAGAAAATGGTCTGACCATGACAAAGGCACTGCTTCTAAGCCCCTTAGTCTCAGACCATTGCTCAATTGCTCGGAAAGGAATACCATGTCAGGTGCGTGCCCCCCCTCATGAGTCGGACCCCGTACTACTTGAGTCAGGTCCATGGCTGTCATGGTGGCCATGAACTCCTGTGCCAACCCCGAGGTTTCGCCGAGTGACGGCAGGTTGAAGTCCCCCAAGACAATAAGTCTGGGGAACTCCACCGCCAACCCGGCTACCTCCTCGAGTAGCACAGGCAGGGCTTTTGACACGCAGCTGGGAGGCAGGTACGTGAGAAATAAGCCCACCTGAACCCCTAAGTCCAACCTCATAAAGAGTGACTCGCAACCCGCAATTTCCGGAGCAATGAGTCCACGTAGGCAAAGGCTCTCCCTGGCTATAATAGCCACTCCTCCCCCCCTTCCCTGGGGTCGAGGTTGATGCCATATCTGAAACCCAGCTGGGCAAATTTCAGAGAGAGGAACACCTCCCTCTGGGCCCAGCCAGGTTTCAGTGATACATGCCAGGTCGGCCTCCTCATCCAGGATCAAATCCCGGATGAGGAGAGCTTTATTTACCACCGACCTGGCATTAAGCAGCAGCAACCTGAGTCCAGGGCCAGAGTTACACTCATCACCAGTACCCAGGATTGGGCTCACAGAGTTGGAACAAGGGACCGTTATTAAGCAACGGTCCCTCGTTCCCCTGGAACGGCTAACTCCGTGGCCCCCGCCATATCTGCCTCTCCCCAGCAACACTGAAATATTCCGACCCTCTGCCACCCCAGAGATCGGTGTCCCTCCCTCCCCTGTCTCCCGGGCGTCAGGTGGGCCAAATCTGTCATTCGCACTACTGTCAATCAACTCATCCATACCATATCCCCACCCCCCCGACCCCCCCAATCATACCAATCATTCCATTCATACCCACACGTATATGTACCCCAGTCACCCATTATATAAAACCCCAATTATGTTAAAAAAGCAATTAAATTGATAGCAGTATAAAAATTGCAATTAAGAACGATATTAATATTAAAAACACTATTAAAACTAACTAAAAATAACAATAAAAATACAAACATAGGTAATAATGAATAATTCAATTCGATTAGGAAATACGGTCAGCAGCAACTAATAAAAGTGCTAAGTTCTCAAAGTGCCAAGTTTCCCAAAATGTCAAGTTTTTCAAAGTGCCAAGTTTTTCAAAGTGCCAAGTTCCTCAAAAGTGCAATTTTCTCAAAGTGCCAAGTTCTCAGGGGCAGAGGTTATTCAAAAGTCAAGGATCATATATTTTAGGTATGGCAATATATTTTTTAGGTATGGCACATATATTTTGCTATGGCAAACTCCTGCCTACTTAGCAGTTTGAAAACATGAAAATGCAAGTAGATTAATAGATACCACTTTGGTGGGAAGGTAACAGCATTCTGTGTGCCTTTGATGCATAGCCATGCTAGCCACATGACCACAGAAAATGTCTATGGACATTGCTGGCTCTCTTGGCCCAGAAACAGAGATGAGCAATGTTAGATAGGGTGAATGGAAGAGGCAGACAGAAGTGGCTTCAAAACAACAGCTCTTTATTTGCAACTATTTAGAACCCAGCAAAGGCTTTGTCTGACAGCCAGCCCTTGAATAGGGAGCTGCCAGACAGTCTAGCCAATCAGCAGTCAGTATTTCCCCTCCAGATTGGAGGACCTGACTGAAGCCTATGTGCTTTAATCCGAGAATGAAACAAGCACTATGCACTAAAGTCCAACACCACTTTACCTTTATGTATTTTGGAACACTACAACCTCTTATATTATAAGATTCCAAGGTCCCTCATTCTGGCATTTCTCCCTTTTCCATGGATTACTTTCAAGAGAGAGGGCGATGGGGGGAGGGGAAGGGGTAGGAAGAGAAAGGAAGAGGGGATACAGAGAGGGAGAGAGAGAAAGAGATTTAGCATCCAGTAGCACTGCCACCTTGGATTTTAAAATAAAAGTGGGTTTGTTGTAGAGCAGTGCTTTTCAAATAGTGAGGAGGGGCTCCCTGGGGCGAGGCACAGAGCGATGCCAAGGAGGGTGGGCACATACATCTCCACCCCATGTCCAGTCAGTGAAGCAGTGGAAGTGATGTGCCGGTGTCTGGAAGCTGTTAGGGTCTGGATGGGTGTCAACAGGCTCAAACTCAACCCCGACAAGATGGAGTGGCTGTGGGTTTTGCCTCCCAAGGACAATTCCATCTGTTCGTCCATTACCCTGGGGGGGGAACTATTGACCCCCTCGGAGAGGGTCCACAACTTGGGCATCCTCCTCGATCCACAGCTGACATTAGAACATATTTCGGCTGTGGTAAGGGGAACGTTTGCCCAGGTTCGCCTGGTGCACCAGTTGCGGCCCTATTTGGACCGGGAGTCACTGCTCACAATCACTTATTATTATTATTATTATTATTATTATTATTTAGATTTGTATGCCACCCCTCTCCGGAGACTCATGCCCTCATCACCTCGAGGCTCGACTACTGTAATGCTCTCTACATGGGGCTACCTTTGAAAAGTGTTCGGAAACTCCAGATCATGCCGAACGCGGCTGCAAGAGCAATCATGGGCCTCCCTCGATCTGCCCATGTTACATCAACACTCCACAGCCTGCACTGGCTGCCAATCAGTTTCCAGTCACAATTCAAAGTGTTGGTTATGCCCTACATGGCATTGGACCAGAATATCTTTGAGACCGCCTTCTGCCGCACGAATTCCAGCTACTGATTAGGTTCCACAGAGTCGGCCTTCTCCGGGTTCCGTTGACAAAACAATGTCAGTTGGCGGGACCCAGGGGAAGAGTCTTTTCTGTGGCGGCCCCGGCCCTCTGGAATCAGCTCCCCCCGGAGATTAGGACTGTCCCCACCCTCCTTGCCTTCTGCAGACTCCTGAAAACCCAGCTGTCCTGCTTTATGAATGGTTTGTTGAGTTGTACAATTGTTTTTAATAAGGGTTTCTTAATGTGTTCTATTCTTAATATTGGATTTGTAGACTGTACTGTTTGTTGGAAGCTGCTCCGAGTCCTCGGAGAGGGGCTGCATACAAATCTAATAAATAAATAAATAAATAAATAAATAATACCCCAAAGAGTATGTATGGTCCTTCTCAATTGATTCCCCTATCTGAAAACAGGCTCCACTGAGTTCTCTGGGACTTACTCCCAGGTAAGTGGTTGTGCAGCCTTCCCCATCCAATAGTTTGCTTGCAGCTTATAATAAGTAAAACAATAAATATTAACACTAAAATTACATTGGGGCCCAGATCGGAGAGTTGGGGGGGTCGCAAAATGTTTACTTCTTCCTGGGGGGGCACATTACAGAAAATAACAGAGGTATTGTAAGTTAAAGTACCCTGAACTTTTATTTTAGGAACATTAATATTTGAACCATGACTGTCTTTGCAATGGGTCAAAGAAAGCATTCTCCAATCAAAATATATGTGCAATTACACTTTGTCTCAATTTGCTTTCCACCTATATGCACTGAATCCTAATTCACCCAGTCTTGAAGGATTCCTCTGAAGTTCTTCCTAGTTTAATTAAGTTTGTACCCCTACCCCTACCTCATTTAAAACAAGATAATATCCAGCTCATTTGTGAAGTAATTAAATACAACTAGACTTAATGGCCAACCTTCTGCTAATTCCTTCCATATCAAGATTGTCCATTTATTCCTATATGCTACTACCAACCCAGAAGAATTGTCTTAAACCTTATGGGTTAAGAAATCACCAAGGTTCTTCCATATGCTTTTACAAGATAGCCGTAACAAAGCAAACTGATATTCTCTTACACATATACAGTACATGCACTGCTCAGTAAAGGATAAGAAATATAAACAAAGAAATGTGCACATTTAAAGCATGTTATCATCCTCATTTTGATATAAATCTCTGGAATGTCTCTATTTACTAAATGCTTTATAAAAATCTGAATGTATGAAACACTTGATGGAGTGCAGAGAAGAGAGAAATATAAGAAGCAGAAATATTTCTTGTAGATGTCATGGCTTTCCTCGTCCATTATAAGATGTTTTCCAGATGATTCTTAAATTGCTGAATGGAAAAATATCTTTCCTAAAACTAGTACATAATGCTTCTTCTCATGTACGTTTTCTGAATTCCTGTCTAAACTGGATGATAGACAAAAATGATCCTGAATCTAAGCTTCAGAAACATGTGCATGGATGTAAAACATGAATTAATATAAGGAAATATTTTAATACATTGCAAATATACATATACAATAATGAGCCGGGGTGACGCAGCAGGTAGAGTGCTATACTGCAGGCCACTGAAGCTGACTGTAGATCTGTAGGTCAGCGGTTCAAATCTCATCACCGGCTCAAGGTTGACTCAGTCTTCCATCCTTCCGTGGTAGGTAAAATGAGGACCCGGATTGTGGGGGCAATATGCTGGCTTGGTTAAAAAGTGCTATTGCTAACATGTTGTAAGCCGCCCTGAGTCTAAGGAGAAGGGCGGCATAAAAATTGAATGAATGAATGAATGAATGAATGAATGAATGAATGAATGAATAAATAAATAAATGAATAAATAAATTTATCTAGACCACTCCAAAGAAGATCTTTCAGTCTTTGAGACTTGCCTCCTAAATATTCATGGCTTTTCAAACTTTTCAATCTTGAGAAGCAGGATAGTTTACCAATCAAATATTCCTGATGGTTACATCTGCCAGCATGAATACATAGAAAAGCATTTAAAACAGCAAACATTACAGTATATCACTGAAAACCTGGGTTTCGCTTGATGAAATAGAAAATATAGTATATAAGGCTGTTCCTATGCTAGCTTTCCATGACACCAGTCCAATGATAGCAGATTTTTTTTTTTATCATTCCCACAGCCTTTGTCTCTTTGGGCTTCCATTGTCCTTTTTCTCCAATGCCATGAAATCTAAAGGTCTTGAACCCTGTATGACATGCAACCATTCATGTCATTTGCTATGACCCACAATTAAACCTTCCAGGAGAAGTTGCAGAGCAGTAATGACCCGGCAGCTCACTTTGCTATTATGCAGTGACAGCTTCTAGGAAGGTGAAGTTTGGCCAGGGAGGCTGAAAAGATGGACTGGGTTTGCCTGTTCTGCTGTGAGAAAAGGAATAGGTAAGCAAACCTCTTATGCTTTCCAAAGGAAAGGTGGACTTTGTCAAACCAAACCTGGAGAGACAAAGAAGAAAAATCAAATTGAGGAAAAACTGGATAGAAAGAAAATCCTTTCTGCTTAGCTACAAGAGAGGAAAAATTAGGTAGTATCATCAGTACAGTGTTGGTTGGATGGACAAAATGAATTCATGAAAATAAAAGATGTGAGAACTTTAAAGAACAAAGGCAGTATATGAAACCAATGTTTGGATTGTGGTGGAAGCAAGAATGATTTGCAATAATAGAAAGTTACAAAGATGTATATTGTTTGGAGCACAGTATTTTTAACTATATTTCCTTAGCTTTTTTATCTTATGTCTTTATTTATTTATTTGGTTGATTATTTTTTTTTACTTTTTTTCTGCATACTTGGAAGAGAATATTATAATTTGTACATATATGTACAGTAAGTACGATATTTAATGAATAAGCTGTGATCTTTCTTGAATTGGCTTGTCTGTCATCAGTTATCCTTGCTTTAGTTATGTTACATTTAAAAATAATGCAGGGCACTATTTTCTGTATACTTATTTTATCTACTTATTTGATGGAATTTAATTGTGGTTTGGGTAACTATTTTATTTTTAAAAAATAGCTGGTGTTGGAAAGCAAGCTGGATTGAGAATGTATCACAGCGAGGTAGGATAAATGGATATTTTTTACATGTTGTGAATAGAGATCCAATTCCAATCTAGACCATGGCAGGAGCAAGGCGAACTACAAACTATGTTTTATATTGTATTTATATTTTACTTTAATAGTGAAATCTTACATTCCGGATAGGAAACCTTTTTAATTCAGTGACACTGACCTCTGCAAGAATCTGTTTAGAATAGGGCTGTAAACGTGTATGCAAATGATTAAATACTGAAAACAACATTGCCTTTTAATATATGTTGGCACAGTGTGGTGGAGGGTGAGGTTACACTGATATAAAGACAGCATATCACATTTGCAAGAATAAATCTAGCCAGTAATGGAATTTTGACAATTTGTTGGCACTCAAGAGAAAGAAAAAAAAGGCAACCAGGTGAAAGATTTGGTTTTTCATGATATATTTCATCTCCAAAGTATTTATGTGTTTGGCAGTAATTCATGTCATGGTCCACTGCACAAATTCCACAAAATGTTTAACATAGCATCTGCCTATATACTGCTCTTCTGAAAAAATGTGTGGGCAGTTTATACAAGATCAGACCAGTTTGTGTCACTTTAAGCTGCAAATAAAAAATCACATATGTAAATGAACCCTTAACAGAATAATTAAAAAAATTGCAATAAGAATATCTGAAGCTGTGTCCAGTAGCCACTAGAGGAAAATATGATTTAAAAAAAAATAACCGTTTGATTTACAAATAGTTTAGGAGCAACTTTGCTGTGTTTGGGGTTTTTATAGGATGTTAGCATACCTTCCCACTCTCCAAAGAGTGCTCATATTACATAGCAACCAAACACAGAAAAACAGCATTAATCCAAACTATATTGCTAAATGAATAAGAGAAAGAAAAAGAATGATACGAAGGCAAGGTCAATGTAGATTTTTTTTGAGTATATAAACAAATCTTATGTATTGCAACAATACACAACTATGCATGATTCAGTATTAAAGCCGTGTGCTCTGCAAAACAAAGAATATTTGGACAGTTTTGGTGTTCTTTATAGCATAGTTTTAACACTGTCAGATGATTGTCTATCCAAGTAACGTTGACTCTCTTTTCTTCATGGACTTTGGCCATGTTTTCCAGAAATGGAATTGCTTCTCCAATCATTCATTTGTGTACTGTTATAGAGATCAGAGTTTTCACTAATTCTTCACAAATTGAAGAATTTTGCTCTTTTGTTTTAACTATTTTTTCACAGGAAAGGTAAGGGTAAAGTTCAGTGTGGTTTCAGCTTCCCATAATAACAATTCTTCTCTTTCCCAAATACTTACACATTTCCTTAGAAACAGGTGACAGACATCTGCAGAGCTGAGTTCAGCCCTGAAGGGGCTATGGCCCCGACTTTGTCAATTGTGCATGTTCAGTTCCTTCAATAGCAAGAGACGTAACAAATCTATATATTACAAAACTCTCATTATCATAATCTTTAACAGAGTGAAATGGTGCTTCACAAGGTAACAATTTTTGAACTAAGATACCTCAAATGGGCTTATTTACGAAACATGTCAAAAAAATTCAGGGCTTATGACTCCCAAGGCAATGAAATTTTGGGATGTTGTGGCTCCTTCAGCGCTACTGGCTGCTTCTGCACTTTTGGGCTATTGTTGCAGTCATGTTGTCTTCATTTTCAATGTTCCAATGGACCATTTCTCAGCCAGTCTTGCAATCACTTGTTCATCGCCCCATCCCGCAGTTGTTACTTATCTTTCTGATGGCAAGGGATACTCCCAGATTCTGGCAAGGAGGAAACTCAATAGGAAAACTGACAGAATGTCAGAAGTCCCTCCACCACCACATTTTTCTGTACCTGTGTTCATTTTGTTTCTGTTTAAGTAAGGAAATATTTCTGAAACAGTGATCCAACAGAGCATGGATTGTTTTGTGTATCACTTAAATATCTCTAGTCAATACATCATAGCCCTTCCATTCCATCTGGGTGAGCATTGAGTCAAAAAAAATAAATGAATATAATATTTGTGTGTAAAAATTAGAAAAACCTATCTGACATTTAACGAAGAGTTCATTTTAAGATAAATATAAGGATTAATTAATTCCATACATTTCTTATACGTATATAATTAAGATGAGTAGGGGAAATAAAGTCACTTGCCTAATAATAATTTATCAAAATGGCAAATAACAGTATATGTAGTCACATAATAACTATCAGCTGCCAATGCAAAAGAATGCAAAGCTTGCTTTTTCTGATGTTTATTTTATTTTATTTTATTTTATTTTATTTATTTTATTTTATTTTATTTTATTTTATTTTATTTTATTTTATTTTATTTTATTTTATTTTATTTTATTTTATTTTATTTTATTTTATTTTATTTTATTTTATTTTATTTTATTTTATTTTATTTTATTTTATTTTATTTTATTTTATTTTATTTTATTTTATTTTATTTTATTTTATTTTATTTTATTTTATTTTATTTTATTTTATTTTATTTTATTTTATTTTATTATTTCATTTCATTTCATTTCATTTCATTTCATTTCATTTTATTAGATTTATAAGCTGCCCAATCCTGGTGGAGTAAGGCGGCGTACATAAATAAAAGAATAAATTACAATAAAAACCTATATAAAACATTTTTCCTTCTAGGCCAGAGCAGTATACTATGGCTCAACGTCCCCAGGCCCATTGGCAAAGCCATATTTTTACGGCCTTCTGAAAGGCTAGGAGGGCAGGGGCAGTGTGGCTTTCCAGGGATAGTTGGTTGCATAAGGCCGGAGCTGCCACAGAGAAGGCCCTCCCCAGCAATCCCACCAGTCGACATTATCTGGCTGATCAGACCCGGAGAAGGCCAATCCTGTGGGTTCTCATTTGCCACTGGGAACAGTGAGGCAGAAGACAGTCCCATAAATAATCTGGTCCTAAGCCATCTAGGGTTTTATAGGTGATAACCAACACTTTAAATTGCATCCGGAGACCAATTGAAAGCCAGTGCAGCTCGCAGAGTGATGGAGTTATGTGGGTGTACCTAGGCACATCCAAAGCAGCTCTCGCAGCTACATTCTGGATCAGCTGTAATCTCAGAATGCTCTTTAAGGGTAGCCTTAAATATGGTACTATGTATATGTTAAAATAGTAATGTGTGATAAGTGGCTCAGAGAAACTTCCTAATGGAATCTTCCAGCTGGCCAATAAAGGGTATTTAGAAGTCCAAAACCAACTCCCAATTAATATTTAAAGTGAATTACATTGGCAATGAAATCTTACATCAATCTTGGCAATGGGGTGGCCTCATTTTCCATTTCATCTTTCATCTCACTCTATAGATTTTGCTGAAATACGGTACCTATTCACTCAACCCAATGGCCCTGAAATCCATAAAGTAACATCACAATTCTCACATAGGTGGAGTTAAATGTTTGTTAATTCTCACAATCATACATGGTAGTGCTTGTTGTTGAAATACTTTGTGTATTTTGAAAATAAATCAGGAATAGACAATATTTTCAGGGCCACAGGCCACATTGTTTGGTTGGTTTTGGTTTTAAGGTCTTCATAAAATATAGTACTATTCAGTTAAAGAGTTGCAGTCCTACTAAATTTTCCCTTTCTCCCCTTAACTTTGGAAGACTTGTTACCTTAAGCTTATTTTAAGGTTTATATTAAGTTCTTTACGCACATGTACAGGCACACTTTGAAAGAGGAAAGAAAAGCATCATTAGTTGTGGTATGAAATGTTTGACTTCCTCCAAGAAATCTCAATTTGAATTGCTTTCTAGATAATAACTTGTGCAAATCATTTTGAAAGCAATGGCCAAAAGAAATACTAAAATGGGGACCTGTGGAACATTTGGCCTACATCTTCAGTAATCTTTCTATTTCTTAAAAAAAATTCAATTTTCTTCTGATTTAGGCTAGCAGCTCAAAATAAAAATAAAAAGTTTAAATATTGCCATTTATTTTACTTTCTAATTTCAAACTGGGGATTGTGGCCTTCATATAAGCCAACGTGAGTCTCAGGAGAAAGGTGGCATAGAAATCGAATTAATAAATAAAATAAATTTATATTGTGGAGAGGGGGGAAGAAAGACTGCGTAACTTATCCTGCCTATTTTCCTTTGAACAAGTGCTCATTAATCTAGCACTCATCCAACTATATTTGTAATGTTTTTTGGAAGAGAAATATTTTTGTTGGAGAGCATCACATTTTATGAAAAAAATCCCACACAAAATCCCATTAAAAAAAATCCCTTTTCTCCATCTGTGGAAATCTCATTAGGTAGTTTCAAATCAGCTGGCATCTGGAAAAAATCATTCTCTCTAAACAGAAAAATATGCCATAAATGTCATGAGGAGTGTTGAGAGAACCACATGAAATTAGTTTGGTTCCTCAAATCAGCAACTGGGGCCTGAACTGTAAGTGAAGAACAGATTTCTCCAATAGGCATTAAATAGACTTCAGTCAGGGTTTTAAGCTACAGCTGCAGGAAAGGGCCATATGCAAACTACAGAAAACAAAGTTAGAAGAAAACTTTTCAAGTCAAAATGATTATCAGACTTCTGAGGGGGTAGATTTTGATCCTACAAGAGACAGAAACTTAAGTTAGACCAATTTCCAGATATGTATATAAGATCACAGACCTATTCAGTAAGAACCATATGAGTATTCCATTATTAATGCAGAGCAGACTGAAAGCATTTCCAAACTTTTCAAGAAATCCATGTTTCATAAGTCCCCTTTATTTTAACAGTGAGCTCGGCCAGAACTAGAAAGAGAGGCAGAGAGTTCCATGCATGTGGTTCAGGAGGAAGGAACCCATTTGTTAAAGAGTTCCACCTGATTGGACCCAGGCAATGACCCCTTTTTCCAATGGCTCTTGTCTTCCGGAACATCATTCTTCCTGAGATGAGATTAGCAACATACCCTTTCCTGATAGAACAATTAATCCAGGGAACAACTTGCCTCCAGAAGTTATGAGTGCTCCAACATACAAGGTTTTTAAGAAGAGATTGGACAACAGTTTGTCTGAAATGGCATAGAGTTTCTTGCTTGAGCATGGGTTGGAGTGGAAGACCTCAAATATTCTTTCCAACTCTACCAGAAACTCCCAAAACCTGGTTTTTCCATCTAGCATGGGAATCCTATGAGAACAGGAAGCTTGCAAGATTGTTGCATTGTCTTAGGATATTATTTGTTTTTTTCTCAGGCTTGTTTTTATTTATGTTTTATTTGTGCTTAATTGTTTTTAAAAGTTGTTATATTTGTTCTTAACCATCTGTCTTGCTGTAGGCCACCCAGAGTCATGCTTGTGAGATGAGTGGCTATATAAAAGTCCTAAATAAGTAGACAGGTTTGTTAAATAGACTTGGGGCATTAAGAGTCTTCGGAGAGGGGCGGCATACAAATCTAAATAATAAATAAATAAAATAAATAAAGAAGGGTTTCAGATCCATTCCAAAAGATCCATTACATGCCTGTTTTGGGAAACTTTGATATAGTATGTGGTGTCCATTTTATATATTGCAAGATTTCTGAAGAGCAAAGGAATTTTCTTGTTTATTCCTATGACTCAGAGAAGACAGATGAGTTGAGTTCAGAACTGTGGACTCATTCTATAAAACATTTTGCAATCTGATTAAAATAATAATGGTTATTTTATTTATTCTTTACTTTACTGCACTGATCCCATTCATTCTTATAACACACATAGAAGATGAGGTAGAACTGCCTCCAATACACTAAAACTGTATCAAACTTTAAACATTTGTTTCTTTTCCTGCTTTCCCAGCACATAGTAGTTAGGACATTATCAATTTCTATATTGTTCCCAAGCAAACTAGCCACCAGAAGTACAAGCCTAGCCACTCAAGGCACAGTAAAAATATACTGTACTGTGAATAAACTTTTCAAAACTCCTTCTGTGTTTGCAAAATTTTATACCAGAAGTGCTTTGTTATTTAATTAGCTTAGCTCCATTGAACTGAATTTTGGAATGGATGCTAAAATTTAGGGTGTTTCCTCATAAAGGGAGGAGGTGACAAGGCCTTTATCAGTTCTCCTTTGCTTTCCTAGAAGAGACCAAGCTTGCTAAACATCAAGCTAATGGTGATTTTTGTTATAGTGGAACCAACAGCAGCTGGAGTGCAGTGAATTTTGTTCCTTGCTTTTGGCATTTCAAATCAGTGAAATGGAAGGCAATCACAGATCAGTTTCAAAATAGTTCTGAAGTGATTGGAAGAATGGAAACAACAATAAAGTGGATGTGCAATTAGACTTCGCCGAGGAAATTGAACAGTACAAATTATAACCTTGCCATTTTAAAAAAGTTGGAGTCTCCTCATCCAGATAAAGCAGCAAAATTATGTGGGAGTGTTGGGTCTCCTGATTACTTGAAAAGTGAGATTAGCAAGCCAAACCTACATTTCTCAGCTTTGTGAACAATGGAAAAAAGGTATGTAGTGGAAACTTCCAGTAAATAGCTGAGCAACAGAGAAGATGGGTTATGCTCATAAAGCAAAATTAATTTAATCTATCAGCCCAGCTGCTATTCCTGTCTATTCAGTTGATTCCTCTCAATGCATTGAGTACTGTGGGTAAGAACCTTAATTTTTCTATCCCTCAGAATTCCAACAAAGATCAACTCTATAACTGATATTCAGTTTGGACATATTTCATTGCAATGGAGAGTCATGAGATAATGAAGATAAGATTCAGACCTGTTGTGCTACTTTCAGATGGCCATCAAGAAGACATGAGGAGGACGTGAAGGGAGGCAACAAGCACTATTTTTCTAGTGTCAGTCTCACTAGGTAGACCAGACCAAAAAAACAAAAAACAAAAACCAACCTTCACAGGAAGGTGCTCATTACCTTTATTAAGATTGGCTATAATAACAGTATCTTGAAAGTCTGATATTGGTACACTTCCTTCCCCTTATTGGGGAGCCATCTGTCTGAGTATTTTCAAAGTTTCTGTATATTTTACCCCCATAACCCTGGTGATGCAGCTTGACCATGATGGAAATTACTCATCTACCTTACTTTCTACAGGTAATCTCCTGAGTAGGCATTTCCAGTCACATTAACAAGGCACATTCCTTGAAGAAATGTCACAGTGATGGGATTCTTACTCAACCTGTCTTAAAGGTTCTCAATGAGAGATTGGGTCATTTTCCTGCAGTCAATAGTTTTCCAGCCAAGATAAGGATCATGATTCCCAATGGAAAATGATGTTATTCTCATCATTTTCTTCTAGTTATCAAGCAAGCTTAGCTAAGACTCTTCAATCTGTTCTGAGTATTTTTGTTTTTTATAGAGTACATTGCCTGCCGATTGGTTTCTGGACGCAATTAAAATTCTTGGTTATGACCTATAAAGCCCTTCATGACATTGGACCAGATTATTTCCGGGACCGCCTTCTGCCGCAGGAGTGCCAGTGACCAGTTAGGTCCCACTGAGTCGGCCTTCTCCAGGTCCTGTCAACTAGATAATGTCATTTGGCAGGACCTAAGGTAAGAGACTTCTCTGTGCTGCCAGGCTTGGAGCCATAGCCCCTTGGCCAACGAGTGTAGTATGTCTTGCTGTGTGAATGGGAATGGATGATTTTAAATGTTATTAGAGTTTTTAAAGTTTTTTAGCTATATTAATTGGATTTTCAATATATGTATATTGCATATTGTTTTGAGCAGCCCCAGGTCCTCGGAGAGGGGTGACATACAAATCCAAAAAATATAATAATAATAATAATAATAATAATAATAATAATAATAATAATGTGTGCTATCTATCTATCTATCTATCTATCTATCTATCTATCTATCTATCTATCTTATGATGATGAAGGAATGGAAGTTGTGAATGGAGGCCTAAGGAAAGGGGCAACAGTACTTCCCCCCGCATATGTATTAGTTGAATGTGAGATAAATCTGAATCTGATTAATTCTTGGAGTTACTATAGCTAGGAGAGCCCATTCATAGATAGTGATCATCAAAGAAAACAAGTTCATGCCCATTATGATGCATCATGTAGCTTCAGTAATCAGTATTTTTGAATGCTATCATCACATACAGCAAATATTTCAAGATATCAGCTGTCAGATTTTGAAGACCATTTGATGCCAGATACAGATATCAAATAACTGGACCTACTCAGAGCGTATGTGAGCCATCAAGAATATCTGGAAAAAGTTCAGCATCCCAATTTGCAAAGGAGACATTTTGGGCAGCCAAATTCATTTGAGCTCTATCTTTCATAGAAATGAATGTCAATTCAAAATGCAAATCAAGAACACAAATATATTTTTCTCTTATAAATAGGCTCATTTTGAATAACCAGAGCCAAGGGCAGTCAGGGTAAGAAATACTGTTTGCACAAACTGATTTCCTGCAATGAAGAAATAGCAGAGTTAGTCTACGCTAACAGAGTTGACACAAAATCTGATAGTGCCTTCAACACTGACCAAATTTATCTAAGCAAAAGCTTTTATGAGTGAGACTTGTTGCTTAATTGTTCTGAATTGACAGATTCAAACTGTTCTCATTCTACGGTCTCTGCCTTTTAAATCCAAAGTTCAGGCATTGCTGAATTCTGTGAATTGAGACATCCTGTATATGTGTATATGTGTCTGAGCACAGCGGCTGCACAACATACATGCCACATATGTGCATTAGGACTGTCATCACCTGTCACTACCTGGGAATAATAGAGTTCCCCAGAAGGGTGCTTCAATTGTCTGGTATGTTTTGCTTTTATTTTGTACTTAATTATCTTGATTATCTACTAATTATCTACTGAGGTTAAGAATGATTCTCAGTGAAATGGGGAAAAATAACATTGCATAGTTGTAATGGGAAATCTACACCTGAGAGTAAGCCTGATTTTAACTCAGCCCCTACTTGATTTAAGTTTTAGCCAATTCAATTGTGATGGTAAGTTAAGGCACACAGGAAGAAAAATGCTTTCTCTTGGCATTATAATTCTGTGTAGATTCAACATATTTGTGTAATAAATCTGATCACATAACAGCTTTTTCTCATTAACATTCTTAACTATTTCAGAGGATGGCCTTCCAAGATGTATTCTATTAAATCCTCCCACTAGTTTTATTTTGATCTGTCTAACTATTTCAATTTTGAGATTTGCTGAGAGTTTTAAAAATATATTGGTTTGTTGGCCCTATGGCAGTATCGATGACAATTGTGATGGAGTGCAAATTATTAATATTGTAGAGTTTCATAATGATTTCCTTTATTGAATGCATGCATTCTAAGAGCTTTTGATGTAAAATAGTTTAAAAATAAATATTCAGGTATTAAATTCCATAGTTTCTCACCTTATATGCAAGTCAGCATTTTCTGTATGTATAAAGATTTTCTGCCTCCCAACTCAATCAATCAGAATAGAGCTGGAAGGGACCTTGGAGGTCTTCTAGTCCAACTCTCTGTTCAAACAGGACACCCTATACCATTTCAGATGCCAAATCTTTTCTTAAAAATCTCCAGTGATGAAGCCCCTACAATTTCTGTTCTGTTCTGGTTAATTGTCCTCACTCTTAGTAAGCTTCTGCTTAATTTTAGATTGCTTCTTACCTTGATTAGCTTCCATCCATTGTTTCTTTCTGGTGCTTTGAAAAATAAGGTGACACCCTCTACTTCAGCGTTTCCCAACCGGTGTGCCGCGGCACAGTAGTGTGCCGCGAGACATGGTCAGGTGTGCCGCAGGAAGCTCCAGGTGGGCGGGGCACTGCCAGTGCCGGACCGCCAGTGCCTCCGACCTGGAGCTCCCACTCGCAGCTGTCCCCCGGCTACTGCCCGATGCAGCTGTTTCCGGCTGGGCCCCAAAGAAGGAAGGCGGGAAAAAGGAGGCAGGGGCGGGGAGGTCCAGCAGTAGGAGTAAAGGGAGCCGCGGCCGCCCCTGCCTCCCCACGGTGCCCCTGGCCAAACGCGCCCCTGGCTTCTCTGCCCTGCCCCATTGCCCGTCCGATCCGCCCACTCTCCTCCTCCTCCTCCGCCGCCGCCTCCTGTATTGGGGCGTGATCTGCCCCCTCTCCTTCGCTGCCGGAGAGAGAATGGAGGGCGCCATTGTCTTCGCCTCCGCCCGCCGGCTCCCCTTGCCCTCCCAGACGTCCCCAGCGCCCGGCCGCGCGCCGCCTCCCGTTAGCCCGGCCGACCTTTCCCTGCTGCCGTTTTCATGGCGCTCGCTCGCTTCTCCGGTCAGCAAAGCCATCTGCCCAGGAAAGCGCCGTGCCGCGCTTGCTGGCCGGAAAAGCGAGCGATCCGGGAGTCCGGGACTGTGTGGCTTTGCGCCATGAAGAGAAAACGGCAGCAGGGAAAGGTCAGCTGGGCTAACGGGAGGTGGCACGTGGCCGGGCGCTGGGAACGTCTGGGAGGGCGAGGAGGCTGATGGCTGCTGTTGCCTCTTAGCTGCAGAGCCGGCGGGCGGAGGCGAAGACAACGGCGCCCTCCATTCTCTCTCCAGCTCTCTCTCTCTCTTTCTTTTTCTCTCTGTTGCCAGCATGGTGAACAAGAGAGAAAGAGAGAGAGAGAAAAAGGAGGGGAGAGAGAATGAGAGAAAGAGAGAAAGAGAAAGAGAGGGAAAGAAAGCAAGAGAGAGAAAGAGAGGGGGGAAGGAGGGAGAGGGAAAGACATGGAGGGAGGGAAGGAGGGAGAGAGAAAGAGCAAAAAAGAGGAAGAAAGAAAGAGGGATGGAGAGAGAGAAAGAAGGGAAGGAAGAGAGAGAAAGAGGGAGGGAGAAATAGAGTGAAATGGAGGAAGAGATTTTTTTTTGTCCAAACTTTTCTTTAGCCCCGCCCCCCGCCCCCCCTTCAGTGTTCCCCAGAATTTTGAAAATATGAATAATGTGCCGAGGCTCAAAAAAGGTTGGGAAACACTGCTCTACTTTGTGGCAACTCTCAATTACTGGAATACTCATATCATGTCGCCTTCTTTTCTCAGGAAGAAGTGATCGATACTATAAAAATCAGAGATAATATACCTAACTTAGCATTTTCTACATGGTTCTACATTTTCTACCATTTACTCCTCTTCTCAAAGGATAGATGGTAGATGAATAATACTTAATGAAGTGTTGCATTGACTTTTTTTGGTTACTACCGAACAGTGCTGGCTCATATTTACAGTAAATGATTGTCCACCAGGATTCTGAGATCCCTTTTTCTTTAAACATTACTAAATGGAAATTGTTGTTCTGTTTCTTGTTTTGCAGGTCTGGTATCCAGAAGATATGCCATAATATTGGTCAAATTTCAAAAGCTATGGAAGTTAACAGGTGAGGCCATTCTCTTATACCTATATTTTTCCTTCTTTAGGACTGATCAATTTGAAGCTCGAATCCCCATAACTCCCACCTGAGGTTTAAGTTCATGACGACTAATGACCATTCAATGCTTCTACATTACTCTCTCTTTCTTGTAGCTGGGCATTTTACTACAATATAACAATAGCCATAGCACTTATATACCACTTCACAATGCTTTTGCAGCCCTCTCTAAGCGGTTTACAGAGTCAGCATATTTCCCCCAACAATCTGGATCCTCATTTTACTCACCTTGGAAGAATATACTTGTTATCTGCCTTTTTAAAAATATTGAAATGTTGGAGAAGTAGACATTTTCCCTCTTGATGTAAATGAACTGACACTTTCTCATTTGGCCTAACTGCTTGGGAAGGCTTGGTGATAGCAGGTACATGTTAACAAGGAACATGTTCATGTCACATTGTTAAGTATTTTTGGATGGCTGGTCAAGCGAAGCTGCCTTTCAAGCTGCTTCAGAAAGGAGAAATATTAATAAACTCCTGGCAGCGTGCAGATTTGATTGAATTTCTCATGGATCACAGCCTGCCTGCAGCAGTGTGGCGTACCTGTCAAGCAAATACATTGTTCCATAATTGTTCTTGATGCATTGTGTGCTAATTACCATGGCTGAAAATAATCTCCAAAGATTATAGCAGGCATCATAAATAACAAACCGGCAGTTCGACACTGCATTATGACAGGACCTCAATCCTCCTTATCTTTTGCTGGAGTGGAGCTTACGCATTAGTGTTACTAATGAATCTTTTTCATTTGTGCAAGTGATGTTTCCATTTGACAATGACATGAACATAAAGTGGAGGTTAATTTACTCAATTCCAAGAGGTTCATTATTTAACCTGACGTTGAGGACAAAACAATGTAGCCTAATAGATGTCACACAGAAATTAGTTACGATGAATCTTGCCATTTAATCCTTCTGAATTCAGTGGCATGTTTGGCATCAGCGTGGCAGAGAAAGCGTTGCTTTACCAACAGAGTCCCTTTAGATAGCAGTGGGGGGGTGGGGGCAATGACTTGTAAAACTGCACTGGATTAGCTGCAACACAAAGGACACCCTGTATTAGTAGTCAAAGCTTGTTACTCCAGTATGTCAATTTTTATTAAATTGGTTGGCATTAGTTTCTACCACCAACTGCTTTACAAGTCAGTGAATTGGATCAGATTCAGATAACTATTAGAATTGCCAGTTTCAACACTCAAAGCTAACTGAAGGCCCTGACAAAGATACTAGTCATGCTCATCACTTTTCAGATCAAAACTCTTTGCGGTCATAGAAATACCTAGTCTCTGGAGAAGCATTTATGAGTTAGACATTTTATCATAAACTGATGAGAGTTGATGACCTGAAAGAGCCTGGTTTTCATAAATGGTTATTATTAATTTTATATATGATTAATAGTGTTGGGCGAACCGAACTTGCATAGTTTGGGTCCGTGGTGAACATTGAAGTGTTCGGCATACTGAACCTGAACCCGAACTTTTTTTAAAGTCCATGTTCAGGTTTGGCATTCGCTCAAACACTGGGGTGGGTGGGAGGTGAAGGTGGGGAGGGCTCTGACTCAGCTAAGCTGGCTGAGGAACTCTGGGAGTTGAAGTCCACAAGTCTTAAAAGTTGCCAAGGTTGGACTAAATAAATAAAGAAGTTAAGGCTCCTTCTCCTCCTCTTCTCAGAAGATGACAGCTGGGTGGCGGTGTGGAGGCTGGGGGGGGGAGTGTCAGGCTCCATAAAACGAGCGATGGCCAAATGCTGGGGCTTCCACCCTCCTTGAAAGTTTTTGGGGATGGCGGCAGGCAGAGGGGAATTCCCCCTTACTTCCCCAGCCTCTGCGCTGTGGCCCGGCTGTCATCTTCTGAGAAGAGGAGAAGGAGCCAGGCGCCGGTGGAATGAATGGGGCACCTCCAGCTTGATCCATCTTGCAGAAGAAGGTGGAGATTGAGCTGGGGGCGCCCCATTCATTCCCCATGATTAGTTCGCTTTTGTCTTCTTTTACTGTAGCCACCACTGCTGAGGTTATCTGGGGCTGGCGGTGGCAGCTTTGAGGGCTAATCCCAAATCCAGGAGCTCACCGCAGATTTCAAACACTTACACTTTTGTCCAGCTTGATCTGGACAAAAGCTCGATCTGAGTCAGAGCTCTCCCCGCCTCCCCTTCCCACCTGGATGGGATCCCGGCAGGAGGTGAAGCGCTGGGGGGGATGTGTCAGTCTCCATCAAGCGGGCGATGACCAGGAGCCTCCGAAATGAGAGAGAACTAGGGGCAGGGATTTTCGGCGGCTCCCAGCCATTGCCCGAGCCTGACACCCCCACCTCCAGCGCTTTGCCTCCCGCCCAACCAGAGGTGTTGGGGTTTGGGTTCAGGTCCAGCAAACTTACCCGAACTCCGCCATCAAGTTCATTCAAACCTGCCAAACCTGAACTCCAACGGGTTCACCCAACACAAATGATTAACATATTCACAGAGGTTTTAAAACCGTAGTAGGTTAACATATTTTCTACCTTCCTCTCCTTCAGAGTTACTTAGACTCATCTCCAATGTATTTCCGCAAGATCAGTCTTAAATAAAGCTATGGAAAGGCATTACAATTTCTTAAATTGAATCTATTCAAGAAATCAAAAGGATTAAAATACTTAAGGCTGACAATATGCCTCAAAACTGCATCTGATACCAGATTTAGGGACTATAGCATGTTGGAGAGTGAGGCATATTTACTTAATAGGATCAAGGGCATTTGAGCTGGTCTGCAAAGAGGCTACCATTTGAGTATATCAGTCCATGAAAACATTCTGTCCTCATTTTTTTAAATTATAAAATGGGATTATGTAAATTTAGTGAGTCTGAAGCTAACAAATTGAGGTTTTCCTTTTTTGTGCTACTACATTATTTTCTACAGGTTGGAAATTCGCAGTTGTCTTGTTATTGTTATTTTGCAGTATTAAGGAATAAAGGCTTCCTTTAAACTAATGGCTGAGGTTTCCAGAAATATATTGGCAATTAGGAAACCTTTATATAAATAAATTAATATTTCAAAAATGTTGGACTATACCTGTCCAACTCTGTCATTGCCCATATTGGATGGGAACAATTTGCATTGTAAACCCACACATCTGGAGAAAATCAGGTTGGAAAGCCTGCTATGGGGCAGAACAGTGGCTGGAACCCAGAAAGGAAGGGAGGGTTTGTATAATGCTTATTTCTAATCAATTATATTCAAAATGACACATGAATGCTTATAACTAGAAAAGCTGTAAAAACATGTTGCTGCATATAATACAATTTAAGGATTGGACTATGCCAATTAATATGCTATCATCAGTATGGTTTGAATCAAGCAAATAGTTTCCTTGTTTATTGCCGGAATATATTGTGCTGTGTTTTCAAGCAGTTATTTATAGTTTGTAGTAAATTAGCCGAGCAATTTGCTATAAATTCTGGAGTCATATTTTTAGCAGTGACATATTGTACAGGACAACATTGACCTTTCCCATGCCATAAACAGAGGGAAGGGCCACTGGTATATCCATCATAACCCTGCCTTTTGTGATTTTGTATCACTACAGCATCAGATTCTCACAGAGCATAAAATCCTTCTGCTCTTAACAGTAAATAATTATCTAGACCTCTAGTTTTGTATTTCAGTGGCTACATAAGGCCACTGTGTTTTCGTCTTTATAGATTCTTTGGGACATTGCAATACGTCAAAAAAAATTCCCTGTAATATCTTAACTGATATCTACTTCAAAAATCAAACCCATTTAGTTCAGTGGAAGTTGTTCTCAGGTAGAAGATGTATAAGTTTTCATATTGTCCACCAATTATGTGACACTAGTAGACACCACCAGTCTTTGAATATCATAAAATAGCCAAATTGTTTTGGTCAAAATTGTATAGTAATAAAATCAAATCTATGTGCAGATTAGAACCATGGTTTGCTATTTTTGTGCATTGTGGAAAAGGAATCAGAGCTATCAGGAAGTACTATTAAGAGCTTAATAGGGGATTATCTTCCAAAATCAGTGGAAGATAGGTAGATATGTATAGATTAGGGCTAGAATTTCTTTCTATTATTTCAGTAACTACATAGACGATATTAAATTGTCAATTTAGTAGTAGTAGTAGTGACTACTAGGATTTTGTGTATGATTTTTTTCAGAAACAAGCTTTAGGAAGTAGTAAATAAGCATTTGATTGGAAATGTGACTTGCAAAAATCTTTATCAGTCCTATCTTTTTATAGGTATGAAATTAGTTTTATAATATTTTTCTCACAAAGTATTAAATATTGTGACTATGCAGCCTTAACTGTTCACAATGGACTGGGATATAAACTTTTAAAGAAATCCATAGACTTCTAATGGTATGATGGATAGAATAATAATGGATGATACAAATAACAAACTTAGTCATAGTCTCACACATAATTGGAATATGAGTTTAGAGCCGGTATCAGCAAGCCATGGCTCCAGAGCTGCATACATCTCTTTCATCCTTCTGCTGCAGCTCCCTGTTGATCTGTCACAACAAAGGGATAAAACAGCTGTCACTCTGTCATGGCAGTGGTGATGGACGTAGCCTTAGTGTGGGAGCGAAGTACCCTTGCACTTGCCTAAACAGTATTCCACATTCATTGTGGTGCATGTGCTGTTGCTGCCTCCATGGCCTGCCTGCTGCTCTCATAGCACCTTGCCCAGCACAGTGATATTTAGCTTCACAATGGGGGAGATGGGGTTCCCACCACCTGGAGCCCATTACAACATGGAGCATCGTCATTGGCTCATTCTCACCTTTTGGATGTCAGTTACTTTTCCTGCAGAACCATCAGTGTTGTTATGCCCCGCCTCCTCACCATCCAGCTGGGCTTCAGCTCTCTGCCAACCAGCTGATTGTCAGGAAGCTGCTCTTGGGCTCGTCGGTCACTGGATGTCAGATTCCCATCGCCCAGCACCAGTTCCTCCCCCCCCCAGGAGGGAGAAGGAGGGGGGAAGACAGAGAGAGAAAGAAAGGAAGAAAGAAAGAAAGAAAGAAAGAAGAGAGACAGAGACAGAGACAGAAAGACAGAAAAAGAGGGGGGAAAGAAAGAGAGAAAGAGACAGAGAGAGACAGAGGGAGGGAAAGAGAGAAAGAAGAAAGACAGTCATGTGATAGGGTGGGAGTGAGTGATGTTGAGTTGGCCATGCACATCCAGGTTTTGTGGGTCCAAATGGCTCTTTGAGCATTTAAGGTTGCAGACCCCAGGTCTAGAAAAATTGTACACTTCAAAGGAAGAATCAGATTTTCAGAGATTTCACAGATAACTATTTGTGAATAAATACAGTGGTACCTCATGATACGTAACACCCCGCCATATGAACAACCTGAGATACGAACCCGGGATTCAGAAATTTTTTGCCTCTTCTTACGAACGTTTTCCGTCTTACAAACCTGCCGCCGCCTCCTCCGAGAAGCCCCGCCGCCTGGCTGTCGCTTTTTGAAACAGCCGGGGGGCTTCTCAGCATCCTCCTGAACCCGGTGGCGGCGGTGGTGGGTTCGTAAGACGGGAAACATTCGGGTTCGGGAGGCCGCTGGGAAGCCCCGCCGCCCGGCTGTCACCTTTTAAAACAGCCAGGGGGCTTCTCAGCGAAAGTTCGGGTTCGGGAGGCTGCTTTGGGTTTTTGGCCGGGAGGGAGGGCAGGAGGTCCGGAGCTTCACCTTCCCTCCCAGCCAAAAAGACAAAGCCGGCAGCTGTAGCTGCTGCTGCAAGAGTCTTCCCGAGTTTTCGGAGAGGGGTGGCATATAAATCCAATAAATCTAATCTAAATCTAAATCTTCCCCACCCCTCGCCCATGGTCGCCAGAAGAGCGCTCTTGCCCGGCGGGAGGTGAAGTGTGCTTTGCCCAGTGCTTTGCCTCCCGCCAGGCAAGAGCACTCTTCTGCCGGCCACAGGCGAGGGGCGGGGAAGCCTCTTGCAGCAGCTGCTACAGCCGCCGGCTTTGCCTTTTTGGCTGGGAGGGAGGGCAGGAGGTCCGGTGCTTCACCTTTCCTCCCAGCCAAAAAGACAAAGCCGGCGGCTGTAGCTGCTGCTGCAAGAGGCTTTCCTGCCCCTCGCCTCTGGCCGGCAGTAGAGCGCTCTTGCCCTGCGGGAGGCGAAGCACTGGGCAAAGCCTTCTTCACCTCCCGCTGGGCTAGAGCGCTCTTCTGCCGGCCATGGGCGAGGGGTGGGGAAGCCTCTTGCAGTAGCAGCTACAGCCACCGGATTTGCCTTTTTGGCTGGGAGGGAAGGTGAAGCGCCGGACCTCCTGCCCCTCGCCTCTGGCCGGCAGTAGAGCGCTCTTGCCCTGCGGGAGGCGAAGCACTGGGCAAAGCCCTCTTCACCTCCCGCTGGGCAAGAACGCTCTTCTGCCGGCCACAGGCGAGGGGCGGGGAAGCCTCTTGCAGCAGCTGCTACAGCCGCCGGCGCTTCACCTTCCCTCCCAGCCAAAAAGGCTGGCCTTCGGGGATGAAGTGGCAGGACTTCCCAGGTGGAAGGCGTGCCTGGCTCTGCGGCTCCAGCCCCGGTCCCTTTTGGCTGAGCCTCCCCCGCCAGGTGGCCGCCTTCCGCCGCTGAGCCTTGCCAGCCCGGAAAATCATGGCGCGCGGTGCCTGTGGCGGCCAGGGAAGCCAAGCCGGGCGTGGTGGCAATGGCGGCGGTGCTGCTGCTCCGGTCACCCGGTCCTCTCCTGCCTCCCGCACTGGAGCCACTAAGATGTTCCCGCCAGCCCCGAGTCGGACGCGCCCTCGCCGCCACCGCCGCCACCGCCATGCCCAGACGCCGCCCCCCATCCTTGCCGGAGGTCTAGCCGGAGTCTGAGCTGGGCCCTCTCGGCCGTGCCTCCTTGTCCGCCACCTGCCCGCCCAGGATGCTGACCTGCTGCCTCACCCCGCACCCACTGCCAGCCCGATCCTGTGCCTCCTGCTTCTCCCCCCAGCCAAAAATACAAAGGCGGTCTGCCGCCGCCCGCAGAGCAATGGGAAGCTGAAGCCGCCGGCAGTTTCAGCCTCCCTTTGCTCCACGTTGCTCCACCCTGGCTGTCATCCTGGCTCAAGCGGGCGGCGGCAGACTGTCTTTGTGTTTTTGGCTGGGGGAGGAGCAGGAGGACCTTCCTGACTCCCTCCCCCCAGCACTTCGCCCAGGACAACAGGCAGGGCGAAACAGCTTGGGGCAAAGGGAGGCTCAAGCCTCTTTCGGTGGTGGCGGCCGGCTTCCGGTTTCTGAGTTTTGGGCTTGCACGCATTAATCGCTTTTCCATTGATTCCTATGGGAAACAATGTTTCGTCTTACGAACTTTTCACCGTACGAACCTCCTCCCGGCACCAATTAAGTTCGTAAGACGAGGTATTACTGTACTCAGTCCGATGGAAAGGCTAGATGCTGGATTTCAGACATGAAGGGTTTTTTGTCTTTAGAATTTAAACTACATTTTAATAAGGTTTTACCAAATCAAACCAGAGAGATGTACTCACAAAAGGCATCAGTCACTAAAACTGTCTAGGATGAAACAGAAATAAAGCCAAAAGGTTGGAAAGAGATACAGAGGACATATTTTTATGCAGAACTAACCCAATAATAAGGATATCATCAGGCAAAGTTTTATGGGATGGGCTTCCAAACAGGCTGAAATGACTGCCTCCTTTCCTGAGCAATTCCTTTCTAGATGCTCAGCTCTTCTCCTTCACAGCATATCTACACGCACTTATTTAAAACTGTCTAAAAGCAGCCTTTTCCTCCAGGTTGACTAACAACACGAAAACTCTGAATCTTCATCTGGTGTGCAAAGTGAAACTCAATGATTTTGCTACTTGAATTTGTTCAAGAGTTCTCTACCTGTTATTCTGGCTTGAATATTGCTTTTCTCGGCTATTATCCCTGCATGCATAATAATGCATAATAGAAAAGACAAGAGAAATTATTTTTCTGCTACTTCAAACGGTATGGAGTGAGCATATTTGCATATAATTAGGTCTCTAAATCAAAAACCTCTTTGTCTATAAGTTAGACGTTTGATCAAGCCTCTCTATCCTTCCTGATCGCTGCTCTTCTTCATAGTTGAGTAGTGGGGTAGGAGATAGACGATGGCCTTGCAGAATGAATAATGGTTACTCTTATTGAGTCCTTTCTCTTCCTAAACATAGAAACATAGAAACATAGAAGACTGACGGCAGAAAAAGACCTCATGGTCCATCTAGTCTGCCCTTATATTATTTCCTGTATTTTATCTTACAATGGATATATGTTTATCCCAGGCATGTTTAAATTCAGTTACTGTGGATTTACCAACCACGTCTGCTGGAAGTTTTTTCCAAGGATCTACTACTCTTTCAGTGAAATAATATTTCCTCACGTTGCTTTTGATCTTTCCCCCAACTAACTTCAGATGGGGCGCCTTGTTCTTGTGTTCACTTTCCTATTAAAAACACTTCCCTCCTGGACCTTATTTAACCCTTTAACATATGTAAATGTTTCGATCATGTCCCCCCTTTTCTTTCTGTCCTCCAGACTATACAGATTGAGTCCATTAAGTCTTTCCTGACACGTTTTATGCTTAAGACCTTCCACCATTCTTGTAGCCTGTCTTTGGACCCGTTCAATTTTGTCAATATCTTTTTGTAGGTGAGGTCTCCAGAACTGAACACAGTATTCCAGATGTGATCTCACCAGCGCTCTATATAAGGGGATCACAATCTTCCTCTTCCTGCTTGTTATACCTCTAGCTATGCAGCCAAGCATCCTACTTGCTTTTCCTACTGCCCGACCACACTGCTCACCCATTTTGAGACTGTCAGAAATCACTACTCTTCTGAAGTTTTTGCTAACACAGAACTGCCAATGCAATACTCAGATTGAGGATTCCTTTTCCCCAAGTGCACTATTTTACATTTGGAAACATTAAACTGCAGTTTCCATTGCTTTGATCATTTATCTAGTAAAGCTAAATCATTTACCATATTACAGACCCCTCCAGGAATATCAACCCTATTGCACACTTTAGAGTCATCGGCAAATAGGCAAACCTTCCCTACCAAACCTTCCCCTATGTCACTCACAAACATATTAAAAAGAATAGGACCCAGAACAGACCCTTGTGGCACACCACTTGTAACCTGTCTCTGCTCAGAATACTCGCCATTAACAATAACTCTCTGATGTCTACACTTCAGCCAACTTGAAATTCCTCTCTAGATTCTTCTGCTATCGTTGACATTAATCTACACAGCATGTGGAAATATCTCCTTTTTTCATGGTTATTAGAAAATATTTACATACTGTTTTGCACTCACTGAAACAGCATCTATCATTCCACAGAGAATCCCAGTTTAACGGGGTCTATTTTTTCCCTTATGTGAAAATTGGAAACCATTTATAATTAGTACTGAAAAAACATATGCTGTCACCCACTGAAATCACATTGATGGAAGAATCTTTCTGTGAAGCCATCTGGTGCATGAATACCCATTTGGAACAATATGAATGAACGTTTCAAATATTGTGCTTTTTGGACCCTACCCCACCCAAATAATGCTGTTTTATTTGGTTTTAGGTGGGCAGTGTAGCAACCATCTTCAAACCAAGGTAGACCCCCTCCAAAACAACCTCCAAATATGCACGCAGACACGTCAACATTCCTTTTTATTCCCTTTAAATAAATTCAAAGAACTTTTGAGGTCATTGAAAGAAGTCATTAGTTGATGGAATTCAAATTCCAAGGAGCATGGTCAAAGAATAGTAGGGAATCTGGGGAATTCAAAGAAAGAAACGGTTGTTTTGTTTGGAGTTTGCAGCAAGTTAAAAGAGAAAATGCTAGCATTCTCTTTGGAATGGAAATTTATCAAGGTGGTTATGATGGTGGTGACAAGAGGAGGAGGAGATTTAATCTAGTTTCCTTGAATTAAAACAAAAAACAAAATCTGGAAGGCAGCAATATCATTCCAGAAGTGGTTTGGATAACAGCTCTACTTTGACTTGTTTTTATTGCATATTATTGTAACGTTACATTCATAGTTAAGGGTCAGCTGCCATTTCCTGAGGTTATAACATGCCTGTTTTAATTAACATCAGGCTGAAACTTGGAAGGGGGAGTTAGGGTCAGCCCAGATGTTCATGTTACTTTAAAAAACACTTTCTAGCAGCTAAACCTTTTGAAAATGTATTACCTACTAAACCATTGGACATGTGATGCTTAAAAATGGCTTACAGTAAAAAGGAAGACTTATGAGTCTTCCTTATAAGAGAGCACAAAAATAGCATTTAATTACCTTGTGCTATGTTGCTGGCAGAAAGATTGGTAGCCAACTTCCAGCCTAACTTTAAACATTTTCCTCGACTCAGAAGGTGTTTTAAATATGATACACCACCAAACCCATGCAGAGAAAGTTCCTGGGAGTTCCAGGGTGCCACATTACCACCCCTCTTGGTCCCGACATACTAGCCTGCCTTCAATCCTGATAAGAGCTCCAGCTGCAGCGGTGGCAAAAGGAAAGTTCCAGAGCGGCAGCAGTGGTGCTCCAGGTGGGTGGCCCTCGGGGCCCTGGGAAAGCACACAGTAAGGAGTTGTTGCTTTGGGCCCTCCCAGTCTGGAAAATGCTGTGGGAGAAACTACCGAGCCCCAGTGGGCTTCTCCGTCTACATGAGCTCAGGGAATGGCAGCAAGCAAAGGCTGGAAACTCAGCTTCTGCACAAAAATAATGGAAACAAATTCAAAAAAATATTTTTTTAAGATGGCGGTGCCTGTTTTGCTTGCGAGCTTCCGATAAATTCCAATTCCCAGAAAATCACTTCTTAGTAACTCTTTATTTCACTCAAGCAGGGTCCATGAATGCAATGCATAGTTTAGAAATAACATAGAAGTAGAATTCTATCTCATCAAAACTAGCTTCGACTCTGGTTCTGGGAAGCATGCCAAACTCAATCCTTATCACATTCCTAGATCACTCCCATTCTCATTAATCAAAACATAGGCAGAGGTTCACCGAATACTTTTGCTAATACAGGAACCCAGCACAGAATCTATTTGGAGACGGAGATCATGATTTTTAGGATTTCTTTTCAGGCACACCACAGTTTCTCGGTTCTTCCATGTAACAAATGTTGAAAGTCCACACCCCCATTTCTCACAAACCTTCCTTTATATTGCCTGGAAGTGACATCACACCTCAAAGAGCTAAGGCTGTGAATTAATTCCTTTTGCTCTGGATCTCCTCTCGCCTTCTAGCCATTCTTCTATAGCATGGATTAATCCAAGTATTTTCCACTAATATGTCTTCCCCACTGTCTGACAGAGACCAATCAAGGTGTCAAAATTGGAAGCACCATTTCCACCCCCATCCCTGTCAAAAGTGGTGTTCCCCAGGGCAGCGTACTAGGTCCTACTCTTTTCATTCTCTACATCAATGACCTCTGAGATCATATCACAAGCAACTGTGTTCTTTTTGCTGATGATGTAAAACCTTTCAACACCACTAACAACACATTTACTCTCCAAAAAGACCTTGACTTTGTCTCAGATTGGTCTAACACCTGGCAACTTCAACATCGGCAAAAAGAATCCAATCCTCATATATAAATTGAATAAACAAATTCTCACAGCCAACCTACACTCAGTAAAAGACCTTGGAATACTAATATCAAATGACCTAAGTGTTAAAGCCCACTGCAACAATATCACCAAAAAGGCTTCTAGAGTTGTTAACCTGACCCTACGTAGCTTCTGCTCCGGCAATCTCACACTACTCACAAGAGCCTACAAAACTTTTGCCAGACCCATCCTTGAATACAGCTCATCTGTCTGGAACCATGCCACATCTCGGACATCAACACCCTTGAAAATGTCCAAAGATATTTCACCAGAAGAGCCCTTCACTCCTCCACTCGAAACAGAATACCCTACAAAAATAGACTAACAATCCTAGGTCTAGAAAGCTTAGAACTACAGCGCCTAAAACACGATTTAAGTATTGCCCACAAGATCATATGCTGCAACGTCTTACCAGTCAATGACTACTTCAGCTTCAACTGCAACAACACAAGAGCACGCAACAGATTCAAACTTAATATTAACCGCTCCAAACTTGACTGTAAAAAATATGACTTTAACAATCGAGTTGTCAAAGCGTGGAACTCATTACCGGACTCAATAGTGTCAACCCCTAACCCCCAACATTTCTCCCTTAGACTATCCATGATTGACCTCTCCAGGTTCCTAAGAGGTCAGTAAGGGGCATACATAAGTGCACTAGTGTGCCTTTCGTCCCCTGTACAATTGTTTTCCCTTTATCTCATATATCATATATATTTTCTTCCTTTCATATATCTTCTCCTCTATTTTTACATATTATCTTTATATATATTACTTCATGTCTATTCTTTTCCATATGTATTGTGTATTGGACAAATGAATAAATAAATAAAAATAAATAAATCTCCCATTGTCACATCAGCCCTCTCAGGCTCTCCCCAGTCACTGTCTGCCTCACTCTCACTCTCAGCTTCCTCTGGCAGCCCCAATGGCCCAGGGTTCCCTGAGGGGCCTGGCTCATCCTCTTCAGAATGAAGCATGACCTGAGGTGGACAAGGATCACTCACAATAGTGCCCAGGGACTGACATCAACAGAACTGGTTCTGTGACGTCACTGTAATGTCACCAGTGGGTCACTACCAGTTCGGGTGAACAAGTCCAAACTGGGAGAAACCCACCTCTGACTATGAGGAACAATCAAAATTAAATGGCAGTATTTGCTTGCTCTTTTACATAAAATCAATATTTTTTTTTAAAAAAAGGTTAAAAATAGTTTGACAACCAGTTTTTAACAAGTAGACAATTCCATTTTTAATCCCCCATTTGAAGAATACTTTGCACCTCATACTTTGAAGCAGAAACAAACATTACTGACTTCTCAGGAAGTCCTTTCGTAGCAGTCCAAAATGGTTCACAGTTACTTTAATCTAGTTTGGCATATCTGAGAAAAATGGTGCAGGAAACAACCAGTCATAACTAATCATAATGTGTTCAAGCACATTTTCTGATTACTGTGATCATTTTCATGCTTCTCATCAAAATGTGTTCTGACTTATAATAAATATAGATTAGGGGGTACACTGGTTAGGAAATCCTTTATTAACAATGGTTCCCATAAGATTCCCATAACATTCTTTCCATTCAGACCCATGTTTTCTTGAAAATTCTACTATTTTTGGTCAAGTGTCAGATACAAAGCCAAATATTAAAATTTGCCCTAGACTTAATTTCAGGATATCAGAATTAAATATTGCTTATTTTCCTAATTTCAGAGTTATTCAGAAGACAGACAGGATGCCACTAGTTGTGTCTGGAATAAATTTACATGAAATCACTTCAGAGTATTCATGTCAAAGAGGCAACCACCCAAGAATAGCATTTAGACCATAGCAAAACTATATTTGCTATATAGCTGTATTCAGAAGATACTTTAACATTCAGCTCATGACAACTCATCAGCTCATGACAACTCATCATATTATGATCAAATTATTCTCTCCATTGAGTGTGCTTACTTTTTGTGTTGGATGAAGAAAATAATATGATGTATATGTTGCTGCATACTTTTAGCTTGAAACACAGAGCATTACAGACACATCACCCTTTAAAAAAAATCAATATTTCCCTCCCTTAATATCATCACAGATTCCATTATCTCTGTTTGATTCTTATTATTAATGTCCATTAGCAGAGTAATAGATCCCATGTTTTGCATGCAAATATCTTTACTTTACTTCAGTATCTCCATATAATAGAGCTCAAGTTTTATGGCTTTCTTGGAAACCTGAGAGAACCACTAGTGGTCAGTAAAGGCAGAGGACAAACTTGTATTATTCCTATTTCCCAAACCATTCTTTGAAGCTGGTTCAAGCTTGTCTGAGTTCTTACTAGCTCTCCAGCACTTAAACTCTGGGTCAATGTTTTCCATTATAAAATGCATTGAAGGAATTATATCTAGATCCTTCCTCAAGCACTAGGATTGAGAGTAAAAGGCAACTCCCTGGTAAAATTACTTTCCAATTCTTCTCTGTGTTGTTTTGATTGTATAATTTCTTTATTATTCTTCTGAGTTATTTTGATTGTATAATTTGATTGCATATTCTTCTGTGTTGTTTTGATTGTATAATTTCCCCTGGCTAGTAAGATTTATGTATGGTTATGATTGGGTTGTATGGTTGTTTTTAATGATAAGGGGTATTAGTCATAGTTTTAATTATTGGATTTGTCATATATTGTTTACTGTTGTTGTGAGCCGCCCCAAGTCTCCAGAGAGGAGTGGCATACAAATCTAATATATTATTATTATTATTATTATTATTATTATTATTATTATTATTATTATTATTATTATTATGTCAGTACAACACAGTAAACAAGATCACTATGCTGGATTTCGTATTTCATCACCAGTCGGGCGCTTCCCAAGCACCTAGGACTGCGTGATGTAGCGGCGAATTATGTTTGCCAATCCCAGTAAAGCAGCCTTTTGCAATTGACAGATGGAGATTTTGTCAATTCCGATGGTTTTCAAATTATTATTATTATTATTATTATTATTATTATTATTATTATTATTAAAAAGCCCTCTCTCTTGGGAACTATGAATCCTATCTGACATAGGAAATAACTTGCTTCTGCAGCAGTTCTCTTTGGAACTCTCATGGCTACGTACAATCCAGTAATAACCCACCATAAATAACCCCAAAGAAACAATCTCAAACTCAGGCCCTCGACTCCTTTGGAAAAACATTCTCTTATGTTTCAGCCATGTCCCCTCCTTCTGAGTTGCTGTGTGTTCCTATTCACAGAAATAAAATAAGAATGGGAAGCCAACAGAAAAGTCATGGAACTTATTTTTTTCTCAGGAAAATCCTAAAAGGAATAAAAACAACTGCAGTCCTCAAGCAGAAAGTTTTGTTTTGTTTTGAGCTCGGGCTAACCATCTTCCGCAACAGCAGGAGGAAAACATTTATATGCTATAGTAGGAATGTCCAGCCTTGGCAACTTTAAGACTTGTGGACTTGCAACTCCCAGAATCCCCAGGCAGCATATAGCCTCAAGTCCTAAAGTTGCCAAGGATTTGCAGTTATCAGGTATTGCAGTGCAGAATAACTCAATAACTTCCAAATGAAGCCATTCAAGACGGATCAACTTGCTGTAAAAATATCAGTCTCACTATTTGATCTTCCCCTCATATATAAGCTCTGCACTTCCGGGAAAGCATACGAATTCTCCCAATTCCCCTTTCTTATCACATGTAACTTGCAGAGAGAATGAATGACTACAGATAATAGCATTCTTTATTAGGGAGAGTCTCCAGGGTTGGACAATATTTTCTAACCAGTCACTTTCTTCAGGAGTTAAAGTTCTACAGTTCGCCCGGGTTCGGCTAACATTATGGCGGGTTCAAAGAACCTCTAAATTCCACACCTGGCTGACCTCACCCACTCCATCCCACCAATTCCACTCTGCCCCTCCCAGAAGTCTCTACATGGCTTGTTTTGGATGCAAGGTAAGTGCAGGGCCAATGCAGAAGCTTGGGGAATGAGGAAAAATGGGCTTCCTGGAAGTTCCAGAAGGCCAGAAATGAGCCCATTTCAGCCTCCAGAGGGCTTCTGGAGCCTGGGGAACACAGTTTTTGTCCTCTCAGAGGCTCAAGGAAAGCCTCTAGAGCAGTGATGGTGAACCTTTTTTTCCTCAGGTGCCGAACAAATATGCACATGCGGTATTGCGCATGCACGAGTGCCCATACCCATAATTCAATGCTTGGGAAGGGCAAAAACTGCTTCCCCCACCTCCTGGTGGCCCACTGGAGGCTGGAAATTTATTTATTATTTATTTATTTATTGGATTTGTATGCCGCCCCTCCCTCCCCAGGTTCCAAAGGCTTCCCAGGAGCTGGGGGAGATAAAATGCTATCCCCCATCCCCCCACCCCCCAGAGGCACTCTGGAAGCCAAAAACACCCTCCCAGAACCTCTGTGTGAGCCAAAAATTAGCTTCTCTGACACACACATGCACATTGGAGCTGAGCTAGGGCAACGGTTCACGTGCCAGCAGATATGGTTCTGCATGCCACCTGTGGCAGTCATGCCATAGGTTCGTCATCACTGTTCTAGAGCCTAGGGAATGTGAAACCCCCCCTCCCCACCATGGTGCAAGAGACCAACTAGGTTACGCCCACCATAGCCTCGCTCAACCAGCAACTGGGCAGAGAACCCATTGCTGAAACCTTTGAGGCCCACTCCTGAGTAGAACTTATATATGAAGGAAACTAATGCATATGTCTACCATCAGTGCCTCCATGTACTTCTCAAAACCATCCAATATTACTAAAAATCCTTGTTTAGCAAATTCTTTTATAAATGTTGGTACCTACTGAATATGTTCCAATTAGTGATTTAGGCATAATATTTATAATTACATACTTGTAATGCCAAGAAGATCCAACTCAAGGGTAGGGTAGGGCCAATGTCAAAGGAGAGTTTCGTTGGAGGAAGAAATCCATTTTTTGTCTTAGGGCAACTATGATTACTTAGCCTTGCATGCCTTTTTTCCTCTGATAGCAACTTTGAGCCTCTGAAGACAGAAGCTTAAAGCACATCCAACAATTGCAAATGCATGATAAGGTAATCATGCAAATAGTGCAACGTGTGCATTGCAATCACTTTCTGAAACAAGTATATATTTCTATGAGTGTCATTGCATGTAACATGTAATGTCCTTTTGTCATTGCCATATTTTGCTGCAGATTCCATTGCTCATGAGCTTCTGTTCCAGACTTAATAAAAATCCCTTTACATGTTACTACAAAAGAGAGAGAGGGAGGGAGAGATCCATGCTTCTTCGTTTGTCTTCTTACTAGCCAAACAAACAAACACCCTTTCTATGGATCTGGTCAATGAAGGTGGGGAAGAGCAAATGAAAAAAAGAATCCAAATAAACCTTTCTGATGTCACAGTGTCACTGCCATGAATTGAGAAGCAAAGCTGGAGATAATGAGCATGATCAATAGTGCTGTGACATGACTGTATTTCTATTACTCTCTGAATAGTTGTAACTTTGGATCCATATTGGATTTGGCTGGGGGAGCTGGAAGGAATAAAGGAAGATGAGTCAAAACAATTCATAGATAAGTGACTACTTCCAGAATACCGAAAGCTGACTGCAGCTACTGATTTTACACTAGAAAGAAATATTAATGACTGGTTCTACGTGGGAAAGAAATATTAAGCTGAGTGACCAGAACTGGGAAGCAGGGCAAGAATGATCTCCAATGAAAACCTATTTCCCACAAGAGGTACAGGTTGAGCGTCTTGAAGTAAAGATTAAAATAAAAACAGATTTGATTTTTTAGGGTGCCTGATGGAGCTGGGAAATATCCATTGCATTGCATATGGAAAGGCATCGATACCATGAAAACTCTAGATACCAGTAGATAAGGCATTTTGCTGATGAATCAGTATGGCTCTCTGAATGTCATTGGAGAATGGTCCCTACAAAGTCACCAGAAGCAGATACAGATCTTTTCTGAGATATTTCAGACCTAGAATACACTTAAGATAAAGATAGCATCTTGAAGTTTTGAATATTTTATATTTGCCAGCTCCATCCATTCTAGATACCATAGCCTACAGATACATTGTGGAGTTGTAGTCCAACAATATCCAGAGGCCAGACATTCCCAGACCTGTCTCAGGTCTAGTTATACATTTTATCTGTTTTTAAATCTGTCCATACATTGGTATAATAATGGACTTCTGCACTGGCCAAGTTTAGACTGCAAGGTCCTTAAAGTCCCTGCCAACTCCTACATTGCATAATTCTATGATCAGAATTAAATCACGATTTAATTCCTGTTTCCACGACTCAGTTACAAAATACAATGCCAACAATATTCTTTCCCATTCCTATTTCAGTAACTAGCATGAATCTTGAAAGAATAAATTATTCAAATACTATAAATACAAGCACATGTGCACAATTATTCTAAATCAAACTCAGGAACATTCTTCCATACAAACTGGATGTTTAGGACAGTAAATTTACAGCATCCATAGCATAGATAAGTTCAGTGTTGTTGTCTAGCATAATACAAAATTGTACTACACCAGCCTCCTTGCCTTTGTAAAAAGAACAATTTAATCTGAGCCAACTAGAAAACAAAGAAATGACTGAGATAACTGTGCAACACTTCAGCAGTTTTGTGAAAAATAAGAAAATGAAATAAATATGAATGAAAAAATACAATGCTCCAGCTAATTTCTTTAATTTCCAGGGCTGTTTGTTTTCAAGAAGCAAAGTTTTCAGACAAGAGCTAAAGTGTGCCATTTATTTTACTAGTCTCATTAGTGAACTGCAGGGAAGCACACACATTTACACACTGGAGGACCTGATTTGTTCTCCAGTCTGAGTGGCAAACAACAGATATGTAAGTAGCTCTGTATTTTTCATAGAACACCACATTTTTTTCATTGTCCATTTTTACCCACACAAAAGTGGGATGCTTCATTGTAGATTCTGTTTCACTAAAATAATCTTCATGATGAGTTGGATTTTATCATATGCTTAGAAGTGGGTATATCTTGTTTTCTGGAGGGGGCACCCTTATTTCATACAAGAGAGGGAGAAAGCTAACATGTAAGCTACAATGGAACTTACTTTTATTTTTATTTCATTAAGTGTGATTCAAGTGAAAAAAGTAAACAATATTCTTCCACAAATTTCATCTTGCAATGGAAACTGGTCCAACCATAGAACAGACTGAGCCTTCAGAAAAAGCAGACATGGAAATATATAAAGTCAGATATTCTAAATGCCTGTTTTGTTGCTGTCCAACTATGAACTGGGGGTGTGACAAGGATGCTACCTCTCTTCCACACCAACATTGTCCTCCAAACAAAGAATATTTTCCAATAGAGAACCCAGCTCTACCAACACTCAAAAGGAAGAACTTTTGACTCTACTTGATCATCAAAAGCAGTGGTGATTATTTCTAATACTGGAAATGTATGTTCTTACTTAACTATTGTGTGGAGTGGAGCGGAATGGAGCGGATTGGAGTGGAATAGAGTGGAATGGAGTAGGGTAGGGTAGAATAGAGTAGAGTAGAGTGGAGTGGAGTGGAATAGAGTGGAATGGAGTAGGGTAGGGTAGAATAGAGTAGAGTAGGGTAGAATAGAGTAGAGTGGAGTGGAGTGGAGTAGAGTGGAATAGAGTGGAATGGAGTAGAGTGGAGTGGAGTGGAGTGGAACGGAACAGAACAGAATAACAGAGTTGGAAGGGACATTGGAGGTCTTCTAGCCCAACCCCCTACTTAGGCAGGAATACCTTATGCCACTGCAGACAGATGGTTATCCAATCTCTTCTTTAAAACTTCCAGTATTGGAGCATTTACAACTTCTGGAGGCAAGATGTTCCACTGATTAATTGTTCTAATGACCTTGCATATATCATTTTTTAAAAATTTTTTTTACTCATTTTTGTCCAGTACATCATGATTTGAGATTCCAGTTCTGAAAGATGGAAATTAAATATCTAATGATGGGAATGCAATTAAAAAGAATCCAGCCCACATAACTGAAGTTGAACCAGCTAAGTTCTCCTATACTGTTTTTATATTTAAGGTGGTGGTTTAAAATCGCCTCTCATTTTTCTTAAGATGCTAAAAAAAAGTATTCTGGTGTCATTTGCAGCCCTTGTATTATCAGATATACAGAAAAGTGTCTCACTACCATTCTCACCACCCTAATGAAATGAAAGGCAGAAATTATGTGAAAGAGGAACATTCCTTAGAAGTAGTGCAACATCCACATTGTTGCATGCATTGTATTCAGAGGTTCTTCTGATTTCAACCAACAGTAACAAACCCAGATTATTTGTACATTTGTACATTGTACATTTCTATAAATCTCTTTCTCCTTCCTCCCCTTCATTTGGTGTTCAGAATTCTTTAACTGTAAAGGAATCCTTGTAAAAAACTTCCAGCAGACGTGGTAGATAAATCCACAGTAACTGAATTTAAACATGCCTGGGATAAACATATATCCATCCTAAGATAAAATACAGAAAATAGTATAAGGGCAGACTAGATGGACCATGAGGTCTTTTTCTGCCGTCAGACTTCTATGTTTCGATGTTTCTATAAAGCCATACTTGGGACATGAAGGCCTTTTGAAGAATGGGGTGAATTCCAAGATCTTCACTAAGCCTTGCTATTATTAAATTAGTTTCTCTGATCTTCAGATGATGAAGCTACAAAAAGGTAGCAGTAGGAAAGTACAATTCTCAACATGGTGCTTATTCAATATACAGAGAATATAATCCCCACAATTCCCAGCCAATTCTACTATTTCTGCTTCATTATTATGTTAATTCGGCATATACAACCATTAAGTAGCATGGTCTTATTAATCATAAAAGACTTCCCATATTCAGAGCTATTCATATGTTTGCTACAATCCAAATGTCACAACAGTGGGCTCTGTGCTGAGTTACGATTAGGAGCAAAATTTCCAGACACCAGAAAAGAAAGGAACCATATGAGAAAATTTATTGAGTATTTTGTTAGATCAATATGGAGTATGATTTAGGAATCTCTGCCCAGGCTCTTTAAATCTATTTAATCAAACCAATTAATAAAAAAAGCAGAAAGTTGAAGCAACCCTTCTAAGGTGCATCATAAATATACTTGCTTTACTTAGGTTTTGATCGTAGTCAGGTAATTAATGGCTTTAGTTACATTCGAGTCATTCCCTCATGCTTGCTTCTGGTCATAAAATGCTCAGGGTTACTTGTAGCTCCTAGATTTATTATGTTTTCTTTGCAGGAAGAGCTTCTCTGATTCCTTTTTCCTTTCTTTAACTTTATGTATCCATTACTTTTTCCACTGTCCTATCAGCCATGATGGCTCTTTGACTTTCTTACTTATCTCTTTTTAGGACCATGTACGACAGACACCTCTTTCTCTTCCATCTCTATAAATAGAAACCATAAAATAAAAGCTCCTTTCCCAGAATGCTCTGAGGGAGCCAGCAGGCTCACCAGGCTTGCTGTTGTTAATTGGTAGGGAAACATCCTCCCCATCAAGGGGAATGAACTCCACAGATCAATCTCTACTTTTCTGACCCAGAAGCAAAGGGGATGAAATGATATTCCCCAAGAGACTTCAAAGGTTCCTGAATCTTCAGCTGTAAAACTCTCAGCCTGCCAGGAAAACAAATATGGATGTTGCCAGCCCATCAATAGGAAACTGAGGGTTGGGATAGGGGTGTGTGTGTGTGTGTGTGTGTGTGTGTTTTCATGCTAGAGAAAGGAAGGAAGAGAGAAAAAGAAAATGTGCATTCCTTCCCAGGGTATTTAAAGTCAAGATAGCAGGTTTATCTTACTTTGCAATCAAGGAAATCCAGGCTTAGAGAGAAGCAAGGCAGATGAATGGTTTCCCTCCAAACTCTCGTAATGTATATCAATATGTGAAGAATGTTGGCCATAACTCTCGGTATTCACGGCAACAAAATAAATAATACAGAACAGCAGGAACTGGTTAGTTTGTAGGAATGATTGAACTGAAACTGAAAATGTTAACAATGAAGAGGCCCCACTGTCTGCTTCCAATAAAGAGTCAATATTATTTTACTTGAAGGAAAGGTGGGCAAATGAGAATTTAAAGCTAGCTTGATTTATTGTCCTAGGATGAAACTTCTTCAAGCTAACCCCATAGAAATTTGCACCATGACAACTATCAGAAACAGGATCAGGTTAAATGTGGCACAATCTCACCTCTAATGTGGAATGTTTAACTTCTTATTTAATGAATTGAACTTTGCTGGGTTTATTGAGTACATATTAAATAATACAAGATGCAGGCTTGTGGTGGGTCATAGTTTAAATATTTCATGTATTCGGAAATGTAATGCAACCAGTAATTTTCCACAAATAGGAAAGTAGCCCAGGTACATAAACAGCAAGCTAGTTAGATTTCCTTGAATGACAGAACTGATTATGATTTTAGTTCCCTTTAGACTCCTGTCTGAGTCGAGAATAAAATCATCATATCCTTCTCATTAATTGATTGATTGAAAAACAAGTCAAGGCCATGTGTATGACAATGGAAGAGCATAAATATGGTTTCTGTGAAAATAGACATTCTCCATGTGTGTGTAGATACAAAAACAAAATTTACAGTCGCCCTATGTCCTGATAAGCCCAAGTATTTGCAACTTTGAGTTGCTGCTCTATAAATCAGGAATCAATACATAATAATTATATGAACTGGCTATGCAAGTAAAACAGATGGGAAATAATCATTCTCTTCTCTTGTGTATTGAAGAAAACTCAGAGAAAAACCAGCAATTTACAGAAATTGAGGAACTGGCATTCCAGACCAGAGTAGATATATTATATTATTTATATTTAAAAACTTATGACTCGGGGGGGGGGGGGGTTTCAAAGTCTATTGTTTTGTCTAACTCATTATGTATTGACTCAATGCATGAAAAGAAAAGAAACTTGCATATTTCATATTAGATTTCCAAAGGAACTCCATTGTAGTCATTATGTTTAATTTAATAAACCAACTCCAAATTAAGCATAGCCTTAAGGTATAGGGCAAAGCTATTCTTACATTTTCAAATTAGGATCAGAATGGTTAACAATATTAAAAAGAAACATATATGATGACTTAGATATTTTTTTAGATCTTAGGCAAGCAGAAAATTCATTACGGCCAGATTAGATTAAGTACCATCAGTTCAGGGCTGTGATGCATTTCTAAGTCCTGACAATGACAAATAGGTTAGAGCCAGATTTTACCCACACAAGACCTGAATAAACTTTTGATATCATCAGTCTGGCAGGACTTATTGCAAGACCCCTAGATCTTTGGAACTCGATCTTCTACGAGTCCAAATGACACACCATTGGTTGACTTTTAAGATTATTTTAACATGTTTTGGTTATGTATACTATATATTTGAGCTGCAAAAAAAAAAAATCAGATAACTGTTAGAAAAATAACCAGGGATATAAATGCAGTGAAGGCAGAGGAGGGGGCTGTAAACATCTGCCAGACTGTCTCTGCCCCCCCACCCCATTTCTTGCCCTGTGCTTTGGACAACTAAGGTCAGAGAGGACTCCACAGTTCTCTTCTAGTGGCTTTCAACAGACCTATGACAGACTCATCAAGTCCACTTTTTTGTAATCCAAGTGCAGGTCCCAGCAAAACTTTCAGGAGAACAGTGGTACTGAATGAAGGCAGGATCTAGAGATAGGTCTAGAGAAGGGTCCAGAGAGAGAGCACTACTACTGCTGTTACAATCACCTTTCCATGGTTTCCCTTCTTCCTTGGTTGCAAAGGGCAGATGTCTCAGACTTTGGCAGTTTCTTCAGTAAATTCAGATAAGATGTCTTTATCCTTTATTATTTTATTATTTTATTTTATTTTATTTTATTTTATTTTATTTTATTTTATTTTATTTTATTTTATTTTATTTTATTTTATTTTATTTTATTTTATTTTATTTTATTTTATTTTATTTTATTTTATTTTATTTTATTTTATTTTATTTTATTTTATTTTATTTTATTTTATTTTATTTTATTTTATTTTATTTTATTTTATTTTATTTTATTTTATTTTATTTTATTTTATTTTATTTTATTATTTTATTTTATTTTATTTTATTTTATTTTATTATTTTATTTTATTTTATTTTATTTCTCAAGGACATACTTGTAATATAAAATAGATATAACATTATTTATATAGATAAGATGGGTACTGGTAAAAGGGAACAATTGGACAGGGATGGTAGGCACACTGGTGCACTTATTATTATGCCCCTTACTGACTTCTTAGGAATCGAGTGATGTCAACTTTGGGCAGTCTAAGGGGGTTTGGGGAGTTTGGTGACAAATCCACAGAGTCAGATGAAAGAGAGTTGAATATCTCTGTATCTTGGAGAGACTTCACTTTCACCCCTAGTCTCTGTGTACGCTTAGCTACCCCTTATGTTCCGAAAGTTATAGGGTTAAAATGGTACATAGTTTGAAAAAGGTGAGAGAGCAAGTACAATCCTTTGTTTTTAACTGTTTTATAAATTATTCTTATATGTCTTATAAATTATTCACAAAAATGAGAGAAAGATCCTTGTTTAAAAAATCCATACGATCTTTAGGTGGCAGCAAAATAATACAGAAAACTCCATCCCTACTGTCTAGGGACAATCTAGATGTTTGCAGACTATTTATGGTCTATCCTATGTTTTCTTTGTATTTTCTTCATGATTTTATCTTGTCCTTTTTATATGTCCATTACTAAAGAGTTGCCACAAAGAAGAGGGGGGGTCAAACTATTCTCCACAGCGCCTGAAGGTAGAACAAGTAGCAATGGCTGGCAACTAAACAAGGAGAGAAACAACTTAGAACTAAGGAGAAATTTCCTGACAGTTAGAACAGTTAATTCAGTGGAACAGTTTGCCTCCAGAAGTTGTGAATGTTGCAACACGGGAAGTTTTTAAGAAGATGTTGGATAACCATTTGTCTGAAGTAGTGTAGGATTTCCTGCCTAAGCAGACAATTGGACTAGAAGACCTCCAAGGTTTCTTCCAACTCTGTTGTTATTATTTTTTTATTTATTTTTTTATTTGTTTGTTTGTTTGTTTGTTTGTTTGTTTGTTTATTATTATTATTATCATCATCATTATTATTATTACTACTACTATTATTATTATTATTATTATTTCTTCTGATCCATCTATAAAACATAATAATAGGTTCAGCCATTTAAAAAATATTTTAAACACCTTCTGTACTTGAGAACGCTGCAATGTACTGTAAATGCTTAGTATTCCTCTTAGCCATTGAAGGAGTATAGACTATAGATTGGTGATGGCAAAAAAAAATTTTCCTTGGGTGCCAAAAGACCATGGGCTTGCGTGATTGCACATGCCCGAGTGCCCATACCCATAATTCAATTCCTGGGGAGGGCGAAAACAGCTTTCCCTGGCCCCCAGAGGCCCTCTGAAGGCCGAAAACAGCCTGTTTCCCAACTTCTGGTGGACCGAGTTGGCTCGTGTTTTATTTTTATTTTTTTATTTATTGGATTTGTATGACGCCCCTCTCCATAGACTTGTTTTGCCCTCTCAAAACTCCAAAGGCTTCCTTGGAGCTGGGGGATGGTAAAAACGCCCTCTCCCATCCTCCCGGAGCCTCTCTGGAAGCCAAAAATGTGTTCCCAGAGCCTCTGTGTGAGCCAAAAATCAGCTAGCCAGCACACACATGCACGTTGGAGCTGAGCTAGGGCAACAGCTTGCATGCCAGCAGATATGGCTCCATGTGTCACTTGTGGCACCTGTGCCATAGGTTCACCATCACAGCTATAGATTGTTCAATATTGCCTTATTCAATAGTACTACCTTTCTACTAATGTCTGTATCAACTTTGGTTTCATTAATTCTGCAAAGACCTATAGATTATTTAACAAGTTTAATTCTGCTTGCATACACAGGTTTGCCTCTCCCTGTAACTATTTCTTGCATCTTTCAATTAGTTGTAAATAAATCCTGAATTAACACAGGAATTCTTAAATCTCAGTAGAGAGGGCAGGCTGAATGAACTATTAAGCAACCCCTAATAACTCATTTTTAAAAAAAACCATGAAAAGATACTGCACATAGCTGACACACTATTTCTTTCTCCTCAACGTCACCCATCCTTTTCCACAGCTTCTTTCATCTGCCCATCTTTTCACTCAATTGTAGATTGAGAAAAGCGATTTCCTAAATATGTTTTATGCGCCCTATAAATGCTTTAAATTGAAATTTTCACTGAGTTGAGAAGTTCTTTAATACAAACACCTTTAAAATATAATTCAAAATGGCAGAGTTACTATTACTTCTCATAAGAATTTAAAAAGCAAGAAGACGGTAACGTAATTGAAGAGACTACAGGGAAAGAGAAAACTAATGTATTACCCAGTTTAATGCCTATGTGGGTGTGCATATCGTGTCCGTGTGTGATCCTGAAATAATTCATAATTTATCAACCAAAGACTACTGCTTTCCTCTCTACCAGTGCTACTACTTCATTTCATAAAAAAGAGAAGGAACTGAGAAATAATGTTAGATGTTGTTGATGAAGATGAACAAGCACTGGGTATTCTCCCTGTTGCCAAACTGAGTGCATAGATCCAGAGGAATGGCTTTTTGCAAACTTCTACACTATAATTCATGCTCAGCAATGGGGACAGAAGTGAGGGAGCCTTTTGAAAGCAAGACAACAAATCCATAGCTTTTAAATTATACATAGCTCTTATCCCACAATTAGTTTCTAATTCAGAAAGACTGCAGACAGTCAGACTCCGATGTAATAATCCATGAGATCGGATTCACATTGAACTGACAGGCTTTGAAGAACAATATAAAAGGGAATGCAAGGAAATATCCTGTATTTGAGCGGCAGAGCTTCATCAATACACACCAGCGGAAGATTCCTATTCCTATTCATCTCATTTTGGCAGTTCTCCTTACATCCAATTTACACATTTTTCAATATGAGGCTTTGGAAGCTTTGGCAGAGGAATTATTGTTCTAGAAGGGGCCATTAAAATGGGATCTCTACCTCCAGTTTCATGGAGGGTATATTTATACAATGTACAGCACATAACGTTCGTCACCATAAAGAAAAGGCTTTGTATACTTTTAATAGGTTTTTTTTTAGTATTAATACTACTAAAAAAAACTATTAAAAGTACACAAAACCTTTCCTTTATGGTGATGAATGTTATGTGGTGTACATTGTATATAGATACCATCCATGAAACTGCTGGTAGAGCTCCCATTTTTAACACAGAATGATCCAAAGTACAAACTCTGGAATTTCAGTTTAAAATATAATTTAGCAAATAGCCAAAAAAACCCCACAAAACCCAACTTTTATCTGGAACTCTGCAAAGTCCTAACTGACTTACTAAATTAGTTGAATTAAATAATCTCTTTTCAAGCAGGAAGAAGGATATTGTGATCCCGCTATATAGAGTGCTGGTGAGAACACATTTGGAATACTGTGTTCCGTTCTGGAGACCTCACCTACAAAAAGATATTGACAAAATTGAACAGGTCCAAAGACGGGCTACAAGAATGATGGAAGGTCTTAAGTATAAAACATATCAGGAAAGACTTAATGAACTCAATCTGGAGGACAGAAGGAAAAGGTGAGACATGATCGAAACATTTAAATATGTTAAAGGGTTAAATAAGGTTCAGGAGGGAAGTGTTTTTAATAGGAAAGTGAACAAGGAGACACAATCTGAAGTTAGTTGGGGGAAAGATCAAAAGCAACATGAGAAAATATTATTTTACTGAAAGAGTAGTAGATCCTTGGAACAAACTTCCAGCAGACGTGGTTGGTAAATCCACAGTAACTGAATTTAAACATGCCTCAGATAAACATATATCCATCCTAAGATAAAATACAGGAAATAGTATAAGGGCAGACTAGATGGACCATGAGGTCTTTTTCTGCCGTCAATCTTCATCTTTCTATATAATACCAAGGAAAAAATATATCTGTATCAGATACTGGGGAGATTTGTGGATGGGAGCCCATGTTTTGCTTATTGAGTTCCTATGGCATCTGGTTGGCCACTGTATGACACATTGATCTAAGTAAAAGTAAAAGTTTCCTCTTTGCAGTCATTTTCAATTCTAGTGGCTGCTGCTCATCTCCTTTTCATAGCCAAGGGAGCCAGTTTTGTTCAAAGACAACGTGGTCATGTGGCCCAGCATGACTATAAAACAAAGGCACACAGAATGCTGTTACCTTCTTGCTGAAGTGGTACCTAGTTATCTATATTTGCATGCTTTCAAACAGTTACATGGGAGGCCCTAGGGCAGGTAACAGGAGCTCATCCCATTGTGTAGCAATGGGTTTTGAACCTGGACTGTCAACTTACAAGCTGGGAAGCATGGTGTCTTTACCACTAAGCCATCACACTCTTACATTGATACAACACACAGGGATTCTTTGTGTTGAACTGATGAGGAGGCAACCAATTATTAACCCCTTTCCAGACCATACAGAGTTTGGAAATTTTGGCCCAAGCTGTTGTGGTCAATTCAATTCAATTTATTAGATTTGTATGCCGCCCCTCTCCGCAGACTCGGGGCGGCTCACAGCAACAATAAAAACAATATACAGTAACAAATCTAATATTTAAAAAATATCTAAGAACCCCTTATTTAAAAGCAAAACATACACACAAACATACCATGCATAAACTGTATAGGCCCGGGGGAGATGTCTCAATTCAGCGTGAGAGCCTATGACTAGTTTGTAGAACTAGAACTGCTATTGTTCTAATATACAGCATGTTTATAAGTAATATAAATGATAACATAAATTCTTTCCATTATATTTGGCTTCCAATATTAAGAAGCATTCCAATCAATTACAAAAGTACTGTTAGAATTCTCTTGGGCTTTATAGACATGAAATATTTTCAAGGTCATTTATTGTTTAATGTTTAAATTTGTGTCATTTTTGTTTTGTTTCGTGCATGGGAAGTTCTTGGGAGGGGTGGGGTCTTCGAGTCAATGTTGTACTGGTAGCTGCTTGGACTTATTCATGAAGTTTTCTAGGAAAGGTTTGCACCCAATTGGCTTTGTTTCTAAAGAGGGTTTGGAACATCACACTCCCAGTTTCTATCTAGATTCCTTAACTATAGTGTTATCTCATGAGAGATACTACTATGCCTATAAGGGAAGTGTTTTAGAAATTTTCAATGCATCAAAATTATGTTTAGACCATTGCAATCTATTAGTTTATTTATGATCATGCATTTATCTTAATGCAAAGTGTAACATTAGTCATGAGAACTGGGTCAACACTGTTTCTCCATTGGAAGAAAGCGGTTCTGAACTAATTAGTTGGTTCTGCGTATGCAGTTCTCAGTGAATGATTTTGGCAACCTGATTATGTCTAGCAAGATATTAAATGAGGCAGGATTCCTTTTGATTTATTTTTACATTTCTAAACTGGCCTATATCTGGGATTATTTAATCCTTACTAGGAACAATTGCTCAGATTCATTTCAGTTTTTTAATATACTGCAGGTACACAAAGTGGCTTAGTTTAAAATAATGAAATTTAATAAGTGCTGCAATGGATTTTTAAAAAGCTGTTGTGGTTCACCTTGAGGCAGATCAAAGGCCAGCTGCGTCTCTGCTGACTCCATGCCCGGAGGAGGCTGACAGCGAATAGGAGGGGGCTGAGCAGTCGGACGGGGGAGGGTCCAGTCAGGAATGTGACGAGGAAGAACAGCATGGGAGCCCCGGGGAGGGGCTCTCCCCAGCCAGTAGCTTGGAGTCATTAGGTGACGAGGCACAAGCTGTCATTGACATGCGACAGAGACGTTTAGATCAAAGAAAGGATCAATTGAGGAAATATTATCAGTATTGAATAAGGAACACCAGGGCTTGGGTGTGGTCCTCATTAGCAGGGAAGGGTTTATAAGGTAGGCAAGCTCTTGAAGCCATGTGGAGTGTTATCAGTTGGAGTTTCTGTAACCTGCATTGTTTCTCGGCGTCTCTGTTCCTGGCTTGTGGCCCAGCAGTCTTGAAGACCCGTGAGAGGTGTATGTCTGTTATCTACAGCCTCGTCTTGGCAGCAAGAATCCTATATTGATGCATGGACAATTACCTTTGTGTATATATTTGGAGTTCCAGTGTTTTCCTGCTTTGTAAGGACATTTTCTGTTAGCTTCGTTTTCCTTGAACATTATAAAACTGTATTTGAATTTTACTGGTGTGTCTGGCTTATCTTTTTGGGTTGGTTATAGCTTCCGGAGTGACCCAGACAGAACAAAAGCATTGTTCTCTCAAGTTATTAGTGCTCTCTTCAGAGGCTGATGACCTGAGATTGGAGGTCTGTTTAGGCCATACAGATTTTAAGAACATAATTTTTATTGTATTCATTTATTAAATTTATTTGCCACCCAACTTTTATGGTTCAGGTGGCTTCTGAGTGGCTTAGCTCAAGATCAGAACAATGGGGTTTTTTTCACCGCTATGCTCTTATTGCGACTCATGGGCCATGTACTGGAAAAGTGGGACCTTGTTGAAGAATGCTCACCTTTCTGCCATTCAGAAGTTCAGGTTATAGAAACATAGAAGTCTGACGGCAGAAAAAGACCTCATGGCCCATCGAGTCTGCCCTTATACTATTTTCTGTATTTTATCTTATTAAAAGAAACACAGAGAGGAGTATGATGTTTATACATATATGTAAATATTGAATAGACTACATGTATATAAGTAGTAGGATATATATTAATTTACATGATATTTTCGTATCTTTACTAAAATATCTTTAGTTATCTTTAGCAAAGATAATACTAGGATGACTACCCTCAGGTGCTTTGGAGAATAGGTTCACTCCTTCTTTATGGTAACTCCTGAGATATTGGATCACTGCTATTATTTCTCCTCTGGTCCTTCTTTTCATTAAACTAGCCATGCCCAGTTCTTGCAACTGTTCTTCATATGTTTTAGCCTCTAGTCCCCTAATCATCTGTGTCGCTCTTTGTCTCAACATCCTTTTTGTATCGTGGTGACCAAAACTGAATGCAATATTCCAAGTATGGCCTTATCAATCCCTTATAAAGTGATATTAACACTTCATGTGATCTTGATTCTCTCCCTCTCTTAATGCAGCCTAGAACTGTGTTGGATTTTTTGGCAGCTGCTGCACACTCCTGGCTCATATTTAAATGGTTGTCCACTAGGACTCCAAGATCCCTCTCACAGTTACTACTGTTCAGCAATGTACCACATATACTGTACCTGTGCATTTTGTTTTTCTTGGCAAAATGTAGAACCTTACTTTTTTTTCATCATTGAATTTCATTTTGTTAGATAGCACCCATTGTTCACGTTTGTCAAGATCCTGTATTTTGTGCCTATCTTCTGGAGTGTTGGATATTACTGCCAGTTGCTGTCATCTGCAAATTTGATAAGTTCCCCATCTATCCCCTCATCCAAGTCATTGATGAAGATGTTGAAGAGTACTGGGCCTAAAACAGAGCCTTGGGGTACTCCGCTGCATATATCCCTGTGTAGATGTAGTTCCATTGAACACTACACATTGAATATGGTTGGTTAGCCAATTTTGAATCCATCTTATGGTGCTGCTGTCAATCCCACATTTTTCTACTTTATTTAGTAGTAGGTTAAAAACCTTACTGAAGTCCAAGTAAACCACATCGACAGCATTCCCCTCGTCCACTAATTTTGTCACTTTGTCAAAGAATGCAATAATTAGTCTGGTATGATCTGTTTTTGACAAACCCATGTTGGCTTTTGGTTATTACTTTGTTTGATTCTATGTGTTCATTGATTTGTTGCTTATTTATCTTTTCCAAAATCTTCCTTGGTATTGAGGTCAGGCTGATAGGTCTGTAGTTTCCTAATATACCAGGAAGCTTCCCCCCTAGACATCCCAAAGAGATTTGTTCCTCAGGCTTTGCTCTGACCCTCCTCCCTGAGCATGTGAGGGTTGGGGTTAGTGAAAGGAAAGCGAGTAGTCCTTGTGGATTGCAAGGCACCCCAATAGGTTTTCTGGAAAAGAACTTCTCAGTAATCTATGCCTTCTTTCCCAGCCGAGTCTATGGTGGAGAAGGAAGAGGAGGGTGGCATAAAGCAGCACCACCATAAACCAAAGCTTTCTTTCCCAGTTACTCAGAGGCTTAGGTTTAAGGTGGCACTGCTTTACTCCGCCCTCCTCCTCCTCTATGATTCCAAAAACAATGCTTGGAGTAGAGGCATTGGCCTGCTACTTGCAACATGAGGATCAGAGAGGAAAGCATTTTCAGGTGGCAGAGTCTGCCAATGCCAGGTTTTTGGAATTGGGGAGGAGATCCACCATGATCCTTGCATTTCAGGCTGGAACTGCCCATCGCCTGAAATGTGATGCACTTTTTTGGCTTCCACACTTGCCATTTTTGGAATTGGGGAAGGGATCATGGTGCTGCTGCCTGAAAATATTTTAGACATTGAAACAAAAATGTGATGCACGGAGCGGATGAGTCGGGCTACATTAGGGGTATAAGATGCACCCAGATTTTCACCCTCTTTTGGGGGGAATGTGTTTTATATTCCAAAGAATATAATATGCACATCTTCAAGATTACAGCACAATTAACATATTGATCTTAATGATAGTATACAGTGTTTATGCTGCACATTGTTTCTGACTATATTCTTTGGTATTTTATATGTTACATGTTGTCTACCTGCAAGGAAACATTTCTGGATTCTTTATAAAATGTTTCATTTATAAACAGCAAGCTACACCTTACATCAGTTTATAGTAAATGAATACTGTCAGTTAATTGCTCAGTGGGTTACATATGGTTTTTCATAGAGGCAGATATTTATTACTAACACATTTTGACGTATCAAATTAATGTGATTTAGCTATGACTTTAGAGAACTTAGTCACAGCCCACAATACAGAAATCATAGTTAACAGAAGTGTTCTAATTCCTAGGTGTTGCCACAATTCCATGGTTGCTGTTGTTGCTAATATTAGGTTTTAGAGAATGGGGTAAGCAATATGGTATCTTCTGGGTGTTTTGAACAGCAAATCTGTCACCAACCATATTGGCTGGAGCTAATTCAAGTGCAATATATTGGAAGGGTGCCTATTTTTCCAATATCTATCTAGAAATAACTTTGTGTAAATCTAGATAAAGACAAATACAAGTTACCCAATTATATTTTGGTAAGACTTACAATCAGGGGGTGGGCTGCTGCCTCAATAGGGGTGTGTGTAGTGGGGTAGTGAAAATGTAGCTCCACCCGAGAGCACCCAATTTCACTGAAAGATGTTGAAAGAAAATGCAAGGCATCCTGCATAAGCCACGCCCACAGTGTGGTAGTGAAAGTTTTGGTAGCGCTTCACTGCTTACAATTGAATAAACTAATAGACAAATTAAAAAGTGAAGTGATCTGCAAAGACAGAGTGAAATGTTTTGTGTGCTAATGCCAGAGCAGAATATTTTATATAAACAGTAGGATATTGAAGATTATAGGAATGAGGCTAATCATTTATTGATAAATAAACAATTAGCTTTATTGCCACTGTCCTATAAGATGATCCAATTTGGCTTAAAACATAGTATTTATGTGCTAATTTACTACGTATATTTGGGATGGGGGGAGTTTTGAAAGTTATGATTCATGCAATCCTTTGAACTATTATAGTCTTGTATCTGATCACTTCACTTTATCGCCCACAAGAATCTTGTGGTTTTATTATCCACTGTTACAATAAAGTGACTCTCCTGTTGGCTAAATTGAGAGAACAGATTGTGGATTTGGGCAGTCCCCTGGTGGATAATTATACAACTATGTGAGCCTGTGCGCACATATGCAAATAAATACATATGTAACAAATACTACAAACTGAGCGGTACATAAAATTATCCAAATGTCATAAATATTGATTACTGACCTAGTACACAATAAATCAAAGGACCATAGTCATTAAATCAAAGATTTACGCTAGTAAAAGAGAAACAATACAATTTATCAATTTCCCATTAAAGCCAATGATTAATTTGTTTCTACTCTGGTAGTTTAGAAGCTAGTTCTTAGGATTAAGCTTCAAAAGAAGGCATATTTTGTAACATATTTCCCCCTATAAAACCTCTTCCCTCCATTGGGATCTTTCCGAAAGGAGAGAAGGAGATTCCATGAGAGTACATGAACCTCCCAGCATTGAGGCAAATGCAGGCACTGCATTTAGGTAGTAGGGCAGGTCTCCAAGGCAAGACTGGCATTCACATGTTATGATCACCTTGCTGAAACTAAGTAGATCTAGGTCTTGAAAAACACCTGAGGACTCTATGCTACAAACTTGAGCAGGAGGAACAGCATGTAAATGTACTAAATGTACTGTATATAAATTAAATTTTAAACATCTGTGCAGCCTAGGTTAGAAGTTGCCGAGTCTGTTGATGAAATGTCTAGAGGAAATCAACAAAGTTCAGAGAAGACTAAGAATTCAACAAAATCTGACTGGGTGAAAATTGTTACGAAGAACTGCTAAAATTGAAATTACCCAGGGTCCAAATCACTGTAAAGGATTAGAGAATATAATTCCAAACTGAAAATATCCACTTGGAAATATAAACTTTTAAAACAGCATTTTTGCCAGATTTGAGGCTGATAGGGTAGATTTCCATAGGGTAGCTCTCCATAGGGTAGATTTCCCTTCCCTGTACAAAGGGGAGGGAAAATACTTTAGCATGCTGGGGAAACAGACTTCAAATCTTCTGACTCCTTCATTTACAACCTTCCCTATTGGTATTGCAAATGGTAATCACATGATCGTAGAGCACTTGGCAACCAATCATATTGCAAACGGGTTGCCAAAGGTCTGAATTGTGGTCATGTGACTGACTTGAGGACAGCACATTATTTTATAATGCCAGAAAGTGCTTTATGAGTTGTAAAATATTTGTTCCATGCCCCTTCATGTCTGTGAACAGCCATTAAGTCAAGGACTACCTTTAGATAAATGTAATGATAATTCCCAAATACCTGTCTTTGGCAACAAATGTACCATTTATTAAACAAAGGCCAATAAATACAAGACTGTAAGAAGGACTCATTAGAGAAGAGCTTAATGCTGGGAAAGATTGAGGGCAAAAAAAGAAGGAGACGACAGAGAATGAATTGGAGTCACTGAAGCAATTGGTGTGAGCTTACATGGACTCCAGGGGATGTTAGGCCTAGAGAAACATTGTCCATTGGGTCAACTTCACTACTAACAAGAAGGACATAGCCTAAGATTTGGGTGGCATGGATATTTGAGGCTAAATAAAGTCCAGGTTGATTTAGATTCCAAAAATCATTATGATAGTTGTGCCATATTGAAAAATGAAATACATACAAAGTGCCCTAAACCACTTTTTGGCTCTCAACACAAGAAGCATTTTGAAAAAGAGAAATGATAAGTAAACATAAATGGCTAATTTATAGTATAGACCAAGGGTGGATTCTAACTTATCTTGCTGACGGTTCACTTCCTCCCATGGGCACAGTGCCCAAAAATAAAAAACCTCAAAACAAGATGGTGACTACTTTCACAGTGCCAGAAACTCGGCTTCTGTGCATGCTCAGAAGAATTTTTTTAAATCAAATAAGGACAAATCCAAGGACCACAAGTTTGAAGGTTAGAAAACAAGAATTTAAAGTGCAGGCATATGCAGACGATCTAGTCTTTATAATAGACGATCCAATAGAAGCAGGGGAATACTTAATGAAGCAAATAAAACAATATGGAGAGGTGGCAGGTCTAAAAATCAATAAACAAAAAACTAAAATTATAACTAAAAACATGAAACCAGAACAAGATCAGGAAATAGAAACATGTTTAGGGATTCAAATTGTAAAGAAAATGAAATACTTAGGCATAATACTACCCAAAAATGTAGTACAATTTAAAAAGATAATTACGATACATTAATCAAAAAGACAGAAGAACAACTGATTAGATGGAACAAATTGCATATTTCACTTATAGGGAGAATTTCCACAATCAAAATGACGATCTTACCAAAATTTCTCTACGTATTTCAAATGATTCCAGTAAAATTAAATATATTTTTTTTGTAAAATTACACAGCTCCATCGAGTTCTAAGAACGAAGCCATCCATTTCAAGTCACTCCATTCAGGAATATTAATTAACAGACCATCCGATTCTTAGCATAGCTAACATGCTCTGTTATGAAAAACTCTGCCAAGCATAAATTAAGCAGTCTTTGATTTCTGAACCACATACATCTTTCTTAACTATATTTTAACCACTTGGCTGTAAACAGCAGCTTTGATCTCATACAAACTGTTTTATTTTCCATTGACATGTTGACATACACCCTATTTGGGTAATTTGGAGTTTTAAGATAACTGGAGATCAGATAATGGGGAGACTGTTTATGTTGCATAAATATGAATGAGATAGTAAAGTTTGATTCACAGGAAAAAAATATTTGTTAGGGAAGCCAGTTAAATGAGAAAAAGTGATAGAAGATGTTGGATAAAACACACAGAAGAAAGAAGGGCCAATCTTTTCTCAAGTACATAGCATTTGAGCCTATGGACTACTATGTTAATGAGTTTTAGTCATTATAAAATGAAAGTGATTACGCCTTTCATCTTTCTGACATAGGAACAGAAGCAGTACTGTAACTCAAAACTGATGCATGCAATATAAGATCTACTAAAACAAATGTTGAAGACTGTTCATAGTCTCATGTTTACTAGTAAGATATTGGAGGAATTCCAGTAATAAGCAACCAATCAAAATTTATATTTGCAGTCCAAGACCAAGCATACTAGTTGGAAGGCCAGAAATAGTTTTATTGTTCTCGTTCAAAAGGTTCAAGTGTCCATTTGTAGCCAGATTAAAATGTGTCAGCCAACTAATGTGTCAGAAAGGAGAATCAAGTATAGATACAAGATCAGAATTACTTTAATAATACAATATAACATAACTCTAGGCCAACACACCCAAGCCAGGCCAGATGAACTTTGGGTGGAACTTGGAGGTTAGCTCTATCCTACAAGAAGGAGCGTCCCAGGTAGGTACCAACACCCATTCCCTATAGTGGATGGAGCTAACCTTCAAGAATAGGACATACCAAAGCACTCTGTCTGTTGGGAGGGCTAAGTCTGGCTGGCCTCTGGTGTACATGAAAACACATGTTGCAAAACTCTGTGTCCAAAGTCAGCATCCACTGAAGCAAAGCTGTCCAGTTTGTAGTGGCAGATGAATGGCATTGGGGAAGCCCATGCAGCCGCCCAGCAGATGTCCTGGATGGAGGCTTGTGTGGTCCACGCTGCTGAAGTAGCCATGCTACGAGTTGAGTGCACCGTCATTCTGCGAGTACATGGCAATGATGGCAGGTCATAAGCTGTGGCAATGACAGTACTTAACCAATGGTCCACCACAGATGAAGAGACCCTGTGTCCCAATGAGGAGGATTGGAAGGAGGTGAACATTGACGAATGACGAATAGTGCACTGTAAGTAGCCCAGTTCTAGTCGCTTAGTCAGAAATGAAAAAGTTGTTTCTCATTTCGTTAGTTAGTTAGTTAGTTAGTTAGTTAGTTAGTTAGTTAGTTAGTTAGTTTGCTGCCCAACTCACTGCAAGGCAACTACTGTATAATTGTTAGTTAACATCATCTTCCTTCCTTCCTTCCTTCCTTCCTTCCTTCCTTCCTTCCTTCCTTTCTTCCTTCCTTCCTTTAAATCTCCCTTGCCTTTGATATAAGAAGCACAAAAAGGAATTACTCCTGCTAAGTGCAAGGCTGCTCACCTCAAAGCTGGCATAAACAAAACATCCATCCAACGTACAACAGAAAAACATAGGAAGGTTAAAAATGTTATTTAAAAGAAAATTATGCTGAATCAGAATCTAATATGAGGCTTTACACAATAGCAATAGCCTTAATATGAAAATGTGCCTTTAAAAAAGAATACAATGAAGCTGTACCTTATATCCACTGATGGGGATGATTTGCATAGATTGCATTTGATATGCTTTCATCATTAACCTGTCTTCTGTCTGATACTGATGGCCTGAGTGAGACAGAGTTCTCCATGTTTTCAGAAGTCAAAAGGAAGATGGAGGGGACCCATATACAAACCTGCCCAAATTGCAGCAAATAAGAGTCTTATAAATCAGGAAGAGAGACAGAGCAGTTAAATGTCAAAGTGTGTAAAATTTTCTTTAAAAAAAAACAACAACTGCCTGTCTCTCCTTAAATACAACTAGAGAAAGATTGTAAAACAAATAATAGGTGTCAGGCATAGGTAAAAATGTAACACATGCAATCAGAATGAAAAGGAAGAAATAAAATGATAACAGTTCCAAGCAGTTACTCTTCAAACGACTTACCCAATCTGAGAGCTTCAAATACGTATACCTATACCATCTGTTATTTTCAGACTCAGTGAAAGAGATGACAGGTTAAAACTCCAAGATAACTGGGAGAAAGGGGGAGAAGAAAAAAAGACAACCTCCTATCTAATGTTGACTCTAGACCAGTGAAGGGCTACAAAAATTTTTACTACCACATTGTGGGCATGGCTTATGCAGGACACCCTGCATTTTCTTTCAACATCTTTCAGTGCAAATTGGGTGCTCTGGGGTGGAGCTCCATTTTCGCTACCCCACTGCGTCCCCCCCCAGTCCCGGCAGTAGCCCACCTCTGCTCTAGACCCATTGATATGGAACCTATAACAAAGAATGTAATCTTTACAGAAACCGGGCTTGAAAGGACCATTAAGCGTCCTCTTTCTTGACTCATAGCCTAATGGGTGATTTTTCCAGAAACCAGGGCATGGTAATCAAGACTTAGAAACATAGAAACATAGAAGACTGATGGCAGAAAAAGACCTCATGGTCCATCTAGTCTGTCCTTATACTATTTTCTGTATTTTATCTTAGGATGGATATATGTTTATCCCAGGCATGTTTAAATTCAGTTACTGTGGATTTATCTACCACATCTGCTGGAAGCTTGTTCCAAGGATCTACTACTCTTTCAGTAAAATAATGTTTTCTCATGTTGCTTTTGATCTTTCCCCCAACTAACTTCAGATTGTGTCCCCTTGTTCTTGTTAAAAACACTTCCCTCCTGGACCTTATTTAACCCTTTAATATATTTAAATGTTTCGATCATGTCCCCCCTTTTCCTTATGTCTTCCAGACTATACAGATTGAGTTCATTAAGTCTTTCCTGATACGTTTTATGCTTAAGACCTTCCACCATTCTTGTAGCCCGTCTTTGGACCCGTTCAATTTTGTCAATATCTTTTTGTAGGTGAGGTCTCCAGAACTGAACACAGTATTCCAAATGTGGTCTCACCAGCATTCTATATAGCAGGATCATAATCTCCCTCTTCCTGCTTGTTATACCTCTAGCTATGCAGCCAAGCATTCTACTTGCTTTCCCTACTGCCTGACTGCACTGTTCATCCATTTTGAGACTGTCAGAAATCACTACCCCAAATCCTTCTCTTCTGAAGTTTTTGCTAGCCCGGAACTGCCAATACAATACTCAGATTGAGGATTCCCTTTGCCCAAGTGCATACATTTGGAAACATTAAACTGCAGTTTCCATTGCTTTGACCATTTATCTAATAAAGCTAAATCATTTACCATATTACAGACGCCTCCAGGAATATCAACCCTATTGCACACTTTAGAGTCATCGGCAAATAGGCAAACCTTCCCTACCAAACCTTCCCCTATGTCACTCACAAACATATTAAAAAGAATAGGACCCAGAACAGACTCTTGTGGCACACCACTTGTAACCTGACTCTGCTCAGAATACTCGCTGTTAACAATAACTCTCTGATGTCTACGCTTCAGCCAGCTGCAAAACCATTGAACTATCCAGGGATTAAGTCCAATCTTCACTAATTTATCTATCAGCTCTTTATGTGGAACCGTATCAAAGGCTTTGCTGAAGTCCAGGTAGGCAATATCCACGGCACCACCTTCATCCAACACCTTTGTGACATAGTCAAAGAAATCAATGAGATTACTCTGACATGATTTGCCTTCAGTAAAGCCATGCTGATTTGGGTCCAATAAGTTATTGTTTTTTAGGTGCTGATTTATCCTCTTTTTGAGTAGAGTCTCCATCATTTTAACTACAACTGATGTCAAGCTAACTGGCCTGTAGTTACCAGCTTCTTCTCTACTGCCCTTCTTGTGGATAGGCACAACACTGGATTCCACCACTCAAGTCCTCATATACATTCCATATGGAAAAAAAATTCATTACTGCAAGTCCATCATTCCATTATTTTCTACTTTGTCACCAGAAAAGTACTTTATAATCTTCTGCATATGTTTATACACTATATGTAACTAATTCTCTCATAAAAACAAATGAGCAAGAGTTTAACTTACTTTTGATCTATAGTCTATATTTAGATGGTAGTTTTTAAACTTAAATTGTGCTACTACTTTTCATATTACTCATTTTTAGTAGTATCAGAACTGTCTCCAGTATTTTTTGCTTGACACCATTAAAAAGAAAATCCATCCAACTGCACTAAAATTCTCTGCATAGCTTCAAATCTTCAGGTGGTACTTAGGAGTATTATTTGGATATTATGATCTACCAACTTATAAATAAGATAATGCATTCTCTTTTTGGTAAACCGAAGGGGAGTAAACCTGAGGCCTTACAGAAATTATCTGTCTATAATCTTTGATTTAAGATTAGAGTAGCTAAAGATGGAAAGAGATGATGTCAAATAATGTCCAATCATCTTGCAGTCAAACCTTCTGCCACCATCTACCAGTTTCTGGTCTTCAGTGCCTCTTGCTTTCTGGCCTTCAGTGCCTGTTTAATTCCCCACCCCCCACCCATGCTATAGCTCTGTTGTTTTGTTCCAGCCACCCAGTCATTTTCATTTTAGTGTCATGCTATCCTGTCATGTTGTGAACTCGGGTTGGCCAATTTATGTGTCCATGCCCATCAGCACCTGAAAATTAAAGCAGTGGTGACAGCTAGACCAAATGGCAACCATGGTGAACAATGCCAGTAGCAGCTGCAGAATGGGAGATTAATCACAAAGAAGAGGGGGAGCACAAGGGCAAGAGAGGGCTTGAAATATGCTAGGACTGATATTCTCCAGATTCAGGCTTTATCTGTATAAGAAGAACATTGAACAGCTTTTTTTTCTGACAGCTGATTAAGACAGTAAATTCTGATTTTTGGATGGCATTCCTCTATATTACATTGATGATCCTGCTATGGATTAGAGACAATGCTGTTCCTGCGCTAGGTATGAAAAACTGAACAAAATTTATGTTTCTGATATGTGAAATATTCAACCTTGAACCTCTAGAATTGTCTCTTTAAATGCATTATGAATATTACGTGTAATGTATCAAGGTGTCTTTGTATACAATGTTATAAACTTTAGCATGACTTACTGCCATAAAGTGTATTTCAAAGTTTTTATTTATATGCACATTAGATGAAGCCAATGGGATTATCAGGCTTCCAAATAGCATCTAAAATTAAGTCAGAGTCCGAGGCAGAATATTCCTCAAAGTTCCAATTTATTAACAGAGCCATTTGCACATCTGGGTTAAACCCGAATCTGAAGTCCCCAGAATTTCTCCACCCAATTAAAAGTTCAAGCCCTTGTTCCCACACACCCACATCCATCAAGTTAACTAGTCTTAAATTGCCAACCTGGCAAGAATCTACCCATCTTCTTCCATGCAGGTGCAAGAATGTGAAGACAAAGGATAACTTTGACTATCTAGAAAGAATTTGTTACGTCTACTGTTCTGTCTGGGTCCCTCCAGAGGCAAACACCAACCCAAAAAGAGAAGCCAGACACAATGGTAAAAATCAAAGGCAGTTTATAGAATTCAAAGCAAGCACAGGTAACAGAAAATGTCCTTACAAACAGGAACACGCTGAAACTTCAAAGATGTTTCACGAAGGCCATGAAGTAAAACAGGATTCTTGGTGTCAAAAACAACGCTGGAGATAACAAACATACGCCTCCCCCAAGTCTTCCAGTCTTCTAGGCCACAAGCCAAGATCAGAGACGCCAAGAAGCAAAGCAGGGTCACAGAACTTCCAGTTGATAACGCTCCACATGGCTGAAAAGGCTTGCCTGCCTTTTAAACCCTGCTGAGGAGAACCACACCCAAACCCAGCTGTTGCCAATTCAGTGATGCCAATACCTTTCTAATTGGTCCCGTCTCTGAGCTGCACGTCACTGTCTCATGTCAATTATAGCCTGTGCTTCCTCATCCAATGAGGCCAGGCTACTGGCTGGGGAGAGCCCCCCCCCCCCCGGGGCTCTCAGGCTGCTCCCCCTCATCCTCTTCCTGACTTTCCTCTCCCCCGTCTGCCTGGTCCTCCCCCTCCTGTTCACTGTCCTCCTCCTCCGGGCCTGGATCCAGCAGAGACGCAGCCGGTCCCTGAGCAGCCTCAGGCTGAATCACAACAGTCTACATACAGACAACTCTCATGCAATGTCCCCCTCCAAAATTCCCACAGTAAATAATGCACATTAAAAAACTATAAAGTGTGGCAGACCAAAGAACTCAACTAAAATAGTTTTGGTCTGACAGGCGGCTTCTCCTCAGGAAAAGACTGTGTCTATAAGTAGCATAGGGGTTAATACAGCATCCTTAACCACTCGTCTCCCACATCTCCTTTGGTTTATTTGGATATTTGTTGTGGAATTGCTTCACTGGCCTGTGAGCTTTTACATTCCAACTTTTCACACAAGTAGCTTCTGACAAAGGGTACCCTTTCCAATGGATTAGATATTGTAATTGACCCCTAAACATTCTGGAATCTAACATTTTCTTCACCTGGTGGTATGTCTTTCCTTGTATGAATGCATGCGGGTGGTGGTGGTTGGGTCTGTGGTCTTATGCTTGACCCAATCACCTGTTTCAGTAAGCGGCAATGAAATACAAGATAGATTTTCCCCAATACTCAACTTAAGCTGAATTGTGACTGGGTTGATTATTTTAACTATTGGGGAAGGACCCAAAAATGTTGGCCCTAGCTTCTTGCTGAGCATTCTCAATTGGATATATTTGCTGGATAGGAAAACTTTATCCCCCACTCAGAAGGGGAGCTGGAATGATCAGTGGTTGTCTGCTTACTTCTTATGAGCTTCCCCCCACTTCAGCAAGTATTTTCTTGGTATTTTCCCATCCCTTTCTCAGCATCTCAAATCCACTGGGTCAGAGACATCAAAATGGGAGTCTCTGTACATAGCTCAGACATAGCGACGAACTCCATGCTGCTGGTAATCTGAAAGGGAGTTAGTCCAGTGCTGCTGTGGTCAGTGTTGTTATACACTAGTTCTGCAAAAAGCAGCAGTTCTGCCCAGTTGTCTTGCTGGTAATCTACATAACAATGTTCCACCATTGCACTCATACATTCCACTGCGCCATTCGTACTCAGATGAAAACCGAGATGAGTCCTTGTGTGGATCCAATTGTTCTCAGGAACTCTCTCCAGAACTTGGCAGTGAACTGTACACCTCAGTCAGAGATGACTCTTTTTGGGACACCGTGTAGGCAGTAAGAGTAGACCTGAGCAAGTGATAAAATGGGATTGCTTGGAAAACAAGTCAATGACTGTCCAAATCATTGTGTTTCTGTTGCTATCTTGGAGTTCTACGATGAAGTCCATGATGATCTCTTCCCAGGGTTTGGTCCACTTGTCCCACTCAGGATTGCTGGATCATCTGGCTTGGCCATGGGTGAGAATTTGTGCTGCTGTGTCCCCCCCACCCACGAAGGGGGAATGATGGAATGCTACCTTCTTGATCCCTTTGGCTGTTGTATTGAGGGTTTTGTGACAAAATATCACCCAGTATTTTCTTCCCCACTGGGATGTGCTTCAGTTTGAATTTGAATCTTCTGAAATGTTGTGCCCAGTGTACTTGCACGGGTGAAAGTTTCTTAGGGGCTTTGAAGGCTTCAAGGTTCTTCAAGGTTTGGACAGCCCTTGATTGGCACCTTGCTCCCTTCCAAGAATTGTCTCCAAGTGAGCAGCGCCCAATGTACTGCATAGGCTTCTTTCTCCCAAATGGCCCATCTCCTCTCACTGGCGGTGAGTTTTTTCAACGTGTAGGTACATGGCAAGAATTGGTGTCTGGCTGAAGCCAATTTTTATGCTATTTAAAAATGTATTCTTTGCTGTGTAGTTGTTTGAGAAATGTCTGCATGTAGCCATAACAAATTCCTTCTAGATTGTCAAGGCCACCCTTTGTCTTTGCACTCCTGCACCTGCACTGAAGGAGATGGGAGTTTCTGCCAGGTTGGCAGATAAAGATTGGTCAGTGTGTGGTGGGGGGACAAGGGCTTGAACTTTCAATCAGGTGGAGAAACCCCTTGGACTTCAGATTTGGGGTTATCCCAAATGTGCCAACATGGCTCTGTTAATAAATTGGAACTCTGAGGAATACTTTGCCTCAGACTCTGATCTATTTTTGATGCTGTTTGGAATCCTGACACTAATCAGAATTTCCTTTAAAACTCAACCAGCTACCCTAAATCCTTGGGTGCTGTTCAAGGTCTTGAGCCCGAACACTTACTCGACAACAGGCAGTGAACTTTTCAGGGAAGATGGAGGAAGAGAAGCAAGCCATGGGGAAGCAAGAAGAGGATGGACCATATGTTTATATCGAGACCCTCTACTTTCCTTCTAAAGCTGTGGTGGAAGCTGAAAGGGTTGCAGAGAGGGAATGCCAGCACTTCTCAGCAAAGCAGACCTTTCAAGGTGAAACTGGAGGGCTGAGCTCTCCTACAGAGTGGCTTTGGGAGCCACACCTGGGTGCAGGTTCAGCCTTGGCCCACAACTGAAGATAGCCAAAATGTATGCCAATAGGGTGCTCTGAGGTTGAGGGACCCAGTCACTGTCGTACAGCCAATCACTGGTGGAACTCCATGACCAGTTTGGATGATTAAGCGTAAATTGGACCAACCCCTGTCCAGGACCCAAGCCACTAGATGGAATTTGGTCCAGCCAATGTTCTCCTTCCCAAAGAGGAACCCACTGGCCAATGTGAGCGGAGACTCAACCTCATTTCTCTCTGCAATGAGTGGGACCTCTGTGAGTCTACCTGCTCAGGGCAAAGCCTATGTGGGCAACCCTGCACCCTGAAGTGCAGATGTCCTGATGACCTGGGATAGGAAGCCCAATGGGAACATTGGGATTGCCAATGAACCTTGGCCTTGAACCGCCAAAGCCAATAGGGTGGGCTTTCTTCTCCAGCATGAGATAGGCACAGTGTCAATGGGCCCCATCCCATTGGCAAACCCCACACTGGGGACCAGAGCAGCCCAGCAGGCCCCTGTGTTGTTCAGCCCTGCTGTGCAAGTTCTGTCATATCTACAGAGACAACTCCATACTGATGGTGCAGCACCAAGAATACCCCAGCCACTGCATCAGGAGGGTTTGCAGCTGGGAGAGCCCCAGACATAGGAAATTGTCCAGCTGACTGCACAAGTGCAAGTCATTGCCCAGCCAGCCCCTGCGCAACCCCTTCGGTTCCAAGCCACTTTTGATGGGAATGCCAAGAAGCTGGCCCATTACTTTACTGAGTGTCAGTGTATGTCAACAAGTTCAGGAACCAGTTGGATGGATGCATAGGTAGGTAGGTACGAGAATGGGTGGATGGATGGATGGATGGATGGATGGATGGATGGATGGATGGATGGATGGATGGATGGATAGATAGATAGATAGATAGATAGATAGATAGATAGATAGATAGATAGATAGATAGATAGATAGATAGATAGATAGATAGATAGATAGATAGATTTCTGTAGTCATTACTGGATAATTGGAAGGCATTGGTAACTTTATTTAAAAGAGTGGCATCTTGGTAAATTGAAAATAATTCTGTAGTTGGGAAACAAGGTGTAAGACAGTTGGCGGCAGGGATCTTAGCACAGCAAGGTTATGCTAAACAGACCTTTAAATGGTCATTTTGTGTGCCTTTGGGGCAGAAAATATAAAATGTAACCGGGTTGTTTGGGCATGAAACAGAATTTAAAGGGGGGAAATGCACATTTCAAATCTCCTCAAGCACAGCATGGAAAGGCAATTCATTTGCATGTCTAACAACTGCTTTACAATCAAATGTTTTACACTGGGTGATCCCGAGTACCTCCTGATGAGTTCCTTTACTACATTCAGATCACGGAAAACCTTTTTGGGAATGCTGTCATACAGTCAGCTATTCCCATGGCATCATAGCATTATTTATTAATTTGATTTACCATCCCACTTTGTATCCACTCTGGGCAGCTCACAATATAACATAGAAAGCCAAATGAAAAATATACAATCAAAATAGAAAACATTAAACAAGATGCCAAATCTGATCGACAGCACCACAGTATATGCCACACAGCCAACAAGAGGCTCCCACCACCTTAGTCTTAGCCTTAGCCCAGATCCTGCAATATTCTTGATTTTGTTTGCTTTCTGGATCACTTTTCAGACCACTTAGTTTTTAAAGAAGTTCACTCAGCATTCTGTTTTCACAGTGGTCTCTGCTATTTCATTTGGAGATTTTGTGTAAGCATGAATGGACACGAAGGGATAGAGTAAGCCTTGCACTTATAGAGATATTGCCAAGGTTTTGGTGATAAGAATGTTCATGACTCTTGTTGTGGTTAGCTCTGGCCCAGCTCCTGCCCCAAGGACTGTGGATGTGGGGGAGACATCCACATGCTGCAGGCCTGTTTTGCCCCCGGTGGAATCTGCTGATGAAGGCTCCTCTGACCAAGAAGACATGAGTGACAGGGAGGAGGAGAGTGTGGCAGACAGCTCAGAAGGAGATCAATTATCTAGCTCCTCCTTGGATTCAGAACAAGAGTTAATGATACAGCCATGCATGCGGAGAGCGATGCATAGGCAACAACAACTGAGAGATTATTATCAAAGAAAATGAGGCCACCTGTGGTTGGGTGGGGCTGTGGTAAATAGCAGCCTGTGGGTTTGGCCATTGTGGAGGATTATCTGATCTTTGTGTTTCGTGCCTGCTTTGCCGACTTTGATCTTTGTGTGCTGATTTTTCCCCGCTTTGAAACTAAACCAGAGCAAAGTGTGTTTCACTTTGTGAAAGAAGGACTGTGAATTGCCTCACAGCTGCAAGCTAAGTATCACAGAACTGATAAGGGACTTGTACAAATTACCAGTTTATTTGGAGACGAGTGCTCTTTGCTATACAAAAAGAGGGCTTAGTTTAAGTGAATTTTCATTATAAAGAACATTGTTTCGAATTTTCAAACATGTGTGTGTTTGAAATTTGTACTAGAGAGCCCGACAGAACAACTCTGGGGTACTTTACAATCAGGAAGATGCACAGAGAGAGGGAGACAGAGAGAGACTCCCCCAAGTACCTTATAGATTGGAAAGGGTATCACCAAAATCTTGATTTTTGTTGTCATTGTTTATGGTGGTAATGAGAGAATTAGTGAGATAAAACTGGTAACTTAAAAAGTTAACTACTCCCCAATATGATTGAAAATATTTTCCCCAGGCACTCTAGGTGATCAGAAAACTGAAAATGGGATGGTACAAGAATTTTTTAAAGAATCATGAAATCTAAAACTTACAGCAGAAATCACGGAGAAAATGAAGCCAGAGGCGATGGATTTGGTGATAACAGGAAGTTTGTTTCATTAACCTGTGTGAGTGTGTGTGTTGGTATGTAGGCCTAGGTGCCTTGCAATAACAATAAATAAAATACAAATATAAAATACAAATAAAAACACATCGCAGCCAAGTCAAGATGTCTCAGAAAGGATGAGTTTACAGAATACATGAACCAATTTTTATGCCTCCTAACTTCCATAAGGACTAAATTGTGAAATTCAATAGCAAACTCCAGACACTTCTTCACTTGTTTGTACGATATTGGCATCTCCACCCTAATCTTCAGCAACTTGGTGCAAAGCATAGCTTCCTCTAGTCACATAAAGGTTGCCTACCCCTTTCTTATAATTCTCTTAACCCAGAGGAGAAACAGATCTTCCTGGCACAGTGAGTGGCTTAACCCTAACCTTTCCCACCACCCAGTGAGATTTTTGCATGTATTTTCCAAGGAAATACAGACAATGAGATTTTAAAATGTCAGAGCTCTCCTAACCAGATCCATGGGCTCCAAATCTATTGGCTACTTGAAGTTATATTCTGTTTTTCAAATGTTCCCTTTATTTTTTTGAGCAGTGTATTTTCCTCTCCAAATTCATGGAAACCTAATCTAACCCTAATTGGATTTATCCTCCAATGTGGTTTTTGCATGGACAAGTCAGAAAGGGAGGGAGGGAGAAAAGAAGGAAGAAAAGAATTTGTCAGGCAAATATGCTAACAAAAGAGAAAGAGCTGATATCCAATGAATTTATCATCCAGGGATTAGCCATTTGTTTTCAATAGTGCTTTACTATAACTAACTGCAAGTTTGTCATTCTGCTTATGTTTTAAATTAAGGAGTAACATAGGTAAACTTTTCTCAGCTGCAGTACCTTGTCCAATGAAATACCCTGCATTCTCCAAACTCAGACACAAGTTCCCTGAGTCCTTGCTGTAAACCATTTCTCCAAGGATATTTGCAAACCTGACTTCATCACTCATAAAAGAAAGATTTAGGTAATCAATTATTCCATCCAGTGACCTCTCCAGTACTCATCCATTCCAGTACCAATCATTCCATTAATGAATTGATTTTGCCATTGACATAACCAATCCTCTTATATATTTCTTTACATCACACAGCAGTATTGTTTTTCCTTCTGAGACCCATCTCTTATTCACTATGGGAAAATAAACTTTTTAAATAATTTACTGAAATCAGTTGCAATAGATCTACCAATTTCATATTTTTAGCAAACAAATTTGTTCCTGGCGTACATAAGTGCATTAGTGTGCCTTTCGTCCCCTGTCCAATTGTCTTTCCTTTCTCTCACTTATCATATATATTTTCTTTCTTTCATATATCCTCTCCTCTAAGTTCACTTTACCCTTATATATATTACTACATGTCTATTTTTCTTCCTATGTATTTGTGTATTGGACAAATGATAAATAAATAAATAAAGCTTGGAGCATTTGATGGGGGATTTGTGTGTATGTGTGCCCACGTTCAAGCATTGTACTTCTAGCATGAGAGTCCCTTCCTTTCTTTTGCATTGCCTCTGTCACGTTGCTTGCAGGAAAAGGCAATCCAGCAAATACAATTGCCAGAATTCATTTTTTTATAATTGTATGATACTGTAGTACTCTATTTTCATGCAGCTTTTCAAAATCCAGGATTTTGAAAATTCCTACTTGTAAAGCTCTTGTCTCCAGAAAAATTATTTGCCAGAAAAAATGCCATATGCTCTTTATTGTTCCTGAAAAGTCTGAAGTCTTCAATATGTACATTTTTTTTCTCTGATGGTTAGTTGTGTTTTTACAAACTCTCGAAATACTTTTAAACTTGTCAACAGAATTGTCACTCAGAATACAACCATATTTTCCCCCTTTTTATTTCTCTTCTGTAGCTATAAATGTGGTCCCTATGTATCTATTTAATGATAGCTCTTGAAAGACTAAACAACGGTATACATTTGGGGGTTATGGTACATAAGCAAGCAGAAAAGATTGTTTAAGGCAACATCTTCATTCTCAAATATTTCAAATGTATATAATACACACATGCTTTTGCAAAAAGAAATGTATGCTTGTTCACCAGCATGAATATTTGGTTACTTAAAAATTCTAGAAACAATCATATTTCCCCTGTATTGCCTTGAAAAACCATATGCTCTTTATAGACCATACCTTTATAGCAGTTATGAAATCCTGAGCAGCAGGAGAAAAGGTGTTGAAATGTCTTGAATGGAATAACTGTTTCCTAACTATTCAAGTAAACACAAAATTTAAAAACAATTTGAAAATGTGAAAAAGTGACATATCATTATATTAACAATAAACTATCATAATACTGACACCAAAAAGTAACAGAAGACCCAAACAAATACATACACACATACATGTCTTCTTACATAATTACATTCATATATGTACCTCTGAAAATGATTGCAACCTCCCCAGCCCCCCCAAAAAAAAAACAGAATTGTGAGTTACCTGGAGGAAGAGTAGACATTCCAACAGGGAACAGCAATTACACCATCAAGTTCTAATGCTTTGAAATTAAACAGTAGCTAATGATATTTGAAAATGTCTTTCTTACAGCCAGTCTTAAATTAACCCAGCAGCTAAAATCTGAATAAATGTAACTAATTCCACATAAAAGACTGGAAATAACATAACTAAGCTGGCTTAATTCCACAAGGATTAGAGTTGACACACCAGCATTAATTAGTAAAACATACACCATGAAAACAGTGCTACATAAATCCTAACAACAAAGGTGGACCAGAAAAAGTTCTTAAACTCTGAAACTGGTCGTTTAGTTTTAGAAGACTATAACCCCAAACTGAATAAATGAACACTGGCTAGATCAAGTGATCTATGCATCCCCCATATTGTCAAGATATGAGGTTCAATATATTGGTTTTTCCCTTTTCATTATTGATTCATAGCATTGATTTAACACTTCCACAACAAACCTGAATCAGCTATAATTAGAGCTGAGTATTTTCTGTATTGTGATAATGCTCATCTCCGAACCCCTATTTAATGTAGATTTTCAATCATGCCATGATTGTCCTTAATGTAAATACGGATTCGATTAATTCCACTCAATCACAATATACATGATGTTGGAGCCCAATGACATTAATAAGCAATTTAAGTGTTCTCATCTCCCAACAGTATTTAAGTACATAATCACAACATCTATTCCATGGTTCAGTGCAGGAATCAAATTAAATCAGGTCCAACAGTTGGTAGGTCAGCTCTTGGTTGAACACATTCAGTGTCTTCCACTCTCAAGCAGCTCTTATCACTAGATCATTTTTCTAACATTCAACCAGAATTAATCACACTAAATGTATATTATTTCTCCCCAATGCCACCCCTTTTTTTAGAAGCACAAACCTCTGTATGGTATAGTATACAACAGTGATGGTAAACCTTTTAGATATCAGGTGCCCAAACTACATGCATATGCCCAAACTGAAAGATGCACATATGTGCATGCACTGATATGCACAGGTTTTTATTTATTTTATTTATTTATTTATTTATATTTTATTTTTATTAGATTTGTATGCCGCCCCTCTCCGAAGACTCGGGGCGGCTCACAACAATAATAAAAAACAATATTATAGCGAAACAAATCTAATATTAAAAAAGAAGCATATAAAACCCTATCATATTTAAAAACCAAACAACACATATATACCAAACATAAAATATAAAGAGCCTGGGGGAAAGGTGTCTCAACTCCCCCATGCCTGGCGGTATAGGTGGGTCTTGAGTAGTTTACGAAAGACAAGTAGGGTGGGGGCAGTTCTAATCTCCAGGGGGAGTTGATTCCAGAGGACTGGGGCCACCACAGAGAAGGCTCTTTCCCTGGGGCCTGCCAAACGACATTGTTTAGTCGATGGGACCCGGAGAAGGCCAACTTTGTGGGACCTTATCGGTCGCTGGGATTCATGCGGTAGTAAGGATATTTTAAAATAGTTGCCAATAGTCATATAGATATAGTCAATGAGCTTGAGATAAGGTTGTTTTTACTTTATCTAAATCGTCCTTTAGCTTTTTAATTTAGTGCTGTAATTTATGATTTGTGTTGATTTCATTTTATTAATGCCATGTGGATTATCATTTTGACATAATGTGTAGTTGATTCTTAGTTGGATCTCATCATAAGCTTGTTTGTCTTGCTGCTTTATAGATTTTGTTTCAGTGAAAAAATAAATAAAATTATCGCTGGTAAACTAGTGGATGTTAATGATTAGCCAAAGATACAATTGATTCTATTTTCATGAAGTTATCAAGATATCTTCACTGGTTAAACTAAAGAGAATCAATTTTTTCTGATGAAAAGAAGTATTTAATTGGCTCCGTAAAACTTTTTCGAAAATGAGAACAGTTTATGAGACTGATCAAAGGGAGTATGTTTTTTAAAAAAATCTAAATGTAGTTATCCTGGCAGTTAAACTCACAAATGACAATTACTTTGACATTAATTTGATAACTCAATAGCCCAAAAGTGATACAGAATTTCCTAGTAGCTTGCAATGCATTATGCCACCCTTCTGCAAGTGTAACTGTCATCTTTCAATAGTGTAAATGCTATCAATAGACAGTCTTCTGAAAAAAGAATCATGATTTCTTCCAAATGATTGAAGCCCATGGATATTTCTCTTTTCCTTCTCTTTCTACACCCTGCCCCCCCATTCTTCTCCTTTCAATATACAGCACCACATAGCAGAGTGGATGACAGGTTATTTTAACACCAGTTCTGAGTAGGATTAAGTCATTTTCAGGCAGACATCATTGGACACCAAGGAAGTGCTGTGGAAATTATTCTGTAGTACTGTAATGGGACCAATTATTCTTCGATACAGTACTGCTGATTCTCTTGTATCTTATTTTACATTTGTAAAAATTCAGAAAGATTTGCACTCGTTTAAAAAACCTGCACCTACTGTAATTTGCTACAATTTATCTGTATTGACCATCTAAAATATCTGGAAGAAATATCCCAAAGACCATCCAGTTTGAATCTGATTTGAATCAGATTCTTGTTGCTCCAGCTTTGTATGAAAAATATGACTACTTCCTAGTTTATGACTGTAAATAGTTTGATCAACTATCAGTCCTGCCTTTGGGATTATTTATTGGATGACTACTTCTTTCTTTCTTCTTCCATTCCTTACCTTTATGTAGATGTAAATATCAAAGAATATTCTTGTGAAATCAAAATAAAGTAAAATAAAATAATTTTTTTTAAAAAACCAAGAAATGAAGCAAAGTCCAATCATTGTCAGAATCAAAGTATACGGGCTTAGTTAAATAACAACTAAGTTAATTAATAACTAAAAAAGAAAATGAAATCTATCCATTGGGAAGACAGGAAAGAACTGGTTCTAACGCTGCAGTTTATTTCTTGACATTCCTTTGTCCCTCAATCAGGTGAATGACTAATTTGAAGGCATTGTCACAACAGTTAAGATGAATTTTCAGAAGCAAGTTTCATGCTCCACCCTAATAGAAACGAAATAGACTGATGAGATTGGGAAAAGCTTCCAAACAGCTACAATTTTGAAAATATATTCCTGAATTCTGGATCCTCTGGCTTGACTTTTCCCATGACTTTTGGAGGGGAGAGAATTCTGTATTGATGGTGTTATCAGAATGGAAAACTCCTCTCCTACACATTCTGGCGTCCTCTTACATTTGGCAAGACTATTTGTTTCTTGGACTCTTGCCTATGGAATCTGCCAGATTAAAATGTGTGTGTGTGCGTGTGTGTGTGTGTGTGTGTGTGTGTGTGTGCGCGTATTTTTCCCAGAGAGAATGAAAAGTGTGACTTTGACTTGATGCCTAGGTCCTGTGCCTCCAAAGCCCAGCTGGAGAGCAGGAGTTTTAACAGACAACAGCAGCACAATTAGTTGGGAGTTGTGTAGCTGTCTGCAGCAGGCTGCTTGCTCCTGTCTCTCTATAGGTGGTCTCCCAGTTCATCAGTTCATAAATAAGTAATTTGAAATGTGTTCCTGGGGGAAATTTCCCTCCTTCTCTCCTGAACAGACTGTACTCATCAGTTTTCCTGTTCTCAAGGTACCTGGTGTTCTCATTTATAATGGCCAGAGGACCTGTGCTGTTCTAATTCCTGCTTCATTACATCTCCTAATGCTTGTTTTCAGCAGCTTCATAACTCCACGTTTTCTTTATATATTGATAAAAAAACATGCTTTGCATATATTATTTATTGGCACTTTCATGTTAGCTTTACTGCTGATTTTAAATGGAATATTTTTACATACCAACTAAGGCTCTGAAGTTAGGTTCTGGTCTAAGGGTTGGTAATTTCAACTGATAGCTAAGTGACGAGCATTTGGTGCCTTCTGGAAGAAAAGCACAAGAAGCAAAATCATTGTCATTGGACCAAATCCACCCACTTCCTTACATTCCTCACCCCGAACTGAACATCCTTCCTATTGTATCCCATTATTTCACAGCGCTACCACAAATAGAAAACAGGCAAATACTATAGCTAGGGAATACGGGCCATACATAAAAGCAGAATTTTTGGAGTAATAATAATACCATGTTTTCCCAAAAATAAGACCCTGTCATATATTGTTTGAACCCCAAAATAAGTACTTGGCCTTATTTTCAGGGAGGTCTTATTATTTTCAGATTTACAGATTTCCAGTTCTGTCTCCCTAACCCCAAGCTGAGGAAATGGCTGGGGGGGGGGGCATTCCTGACCTCCGGAGGTAACTGGTTCCAGAGATCTGGGGCAGCCACTGTTTAGCTGACAGGACCTGAAGGAGGCCAAGTCTGTGGCATCTCACCGGTTGCTGGGAGTTGTGTGGCAGAAAGCGGTCTCAAAGATAATCTGGCCCTAAGCCTTGTAGGGCTTTAAAGGTAATGACCAATTAAGGGGCGTGCATAAGTGGTTACAAGAATGGTGGAAGGTCTTGAGCATAAAACATATCAGGAAAGACTTAACGAACTCAATCTGTATAGTCTGGAGGACAGAAGGAAAAGGGGGGACATGATCGAAACATTTAAATATTTTAAAGGGTTAAATAAGGTCCAGGAGGGAAGTGTTTTTAATAGGAAAGTGAACACAAGGACAAGGGGACACAATCTGAAGTTAGTTGGGGGAAAGATCAAAAGCAACATGAGAAAATATTATTTCACTGAAAGAGTAGTCGATGCTTGGAACAAACTTCCAGCAGACGTGGTAGATAAATCCACAGTAACTGAATTTAAACATGCCTGGGATAAACATATATCCATCCTAAGATAAAATACAGAAAATAGTATAAGGGCAGACTAGATGGACCAGGAGGTCTTTTTCTACCATCAGACTTCTATGTTTCTATGTTTCTAAGTGCACCAGTGTGCCTTCCGTCCCCTGTACAATTGTCTCTCCTTATCTCATTTATCTTTTCTTCCTTTCAAATATGTTCACCTATACTTTTATATCTTTTCTTCTATTCTTTTCTTTATTTATATTATTACATATCTATTCTCTTCAATGTGTATTATGTATTGGACAAAATAGATAGATAGATAGATAGATAGATAGATAGATAGATAGATAGATAGATAGATAGATAGATAGATAGATAGATAGATAAATAAATAAATACCTTGAATTGTGCCCGGAGACCAATAGGGAGTCAGTGCAGCTCACACAGCTGCATTCTGGACCAGTTGTAGTCTCTGAGCACTCTTCAAGGGTAGCCCCATGTAGAGCGTGTTGCAATAATCTAATTGTGAGGTGGCAAGGGTATAATTGACTGTGACAAGTGCCTCTTGATGCAGGTAGAGTTGGAGCACTAGATGAATTGTGCAAAGGTCCCTCTAGCAACAGCTGTCAAATTTTGATCTAACTTTAGCTGTGAGTCTAGGAGGACCCTCAAATTTCAAACCCATTCTTAGGGGGACAATTTCTCCCCTCCCCCAAGAGTCAAGGATGGACAGAGCCTTTCTCCAACCATTAAAAAGATGGTTGTCCAAGCCCTTCTCAAGAAGCTTTCCCTATACCCAGCTGAATTAAAGAACTTTCATCCAATCTCCAACCTATCCTTTGTAGGGAAGGTTGTTGAGAAAGGGGTGGCACTCTAGCTCCTAGGGTTATTGGATGAAGCAGGTTATCTGGACCACTTTCAATCTGGCTACAGCATGGAAACACCTTTAGTCATGCTGATGGATTAACTCTGGTGAGTCCGAAATGAGGGTCACTCCTCAATCCTGATGCTACCTGACCTATCATTTACTTTTGATATCATTGACCATGGTATCCTTCTAGAAGGACTAAGAGAGTTGGGGCTAGGAGGCACCGTGTTGTCTCTCTGGTCAATCTCAGTTGCTGTTAGTAGGACAGAGATTGACCCCTAAACCCCTGATTTGCGGGGTGCCTCCGGACTCGATCCTCTCTCCCCCCCCTCCTATTTAATATCTGCATGAAACACTAGGTGAGTTCATCTGATGATTTGAGGTGAGGTATCAGCAATATCCAGATGATAACCAGTTATATATCTCTACCCCATGTCAATTCAGTGAAGCAGTGGATGTGATGTGCCAGTGCCTTGAGGCTGTGAGAATCTGGATGGGAGTCAACAGGCCCAGATTTAACCCAGATAAAACCGAGTGGCTGTGGATATTGCCAAGTATTTCAGGGTCCATTAGGCATCTGGGATGAAACCACTTAATCATCTCTGCCTCCCTGCATTGGGGGAGTGGTGCCTTAAAGTCTAACCTCTGCAGGAAATTATCTGACCACGACAAGGGAGAAACAACTATACCCCTTCATTCCAGATACCTCAACTGCCCCGAGAGGAATACCATGTCACATGTGTATGTTCCCTATGAGTCGGACCCTGAAACACTTGGGTCAGGACCATGGTTATCATGGAAGCCATGGATTCCTGAGTTGGATCTGAGGATTCACCAAGTGATAGCAAATTAAAGTCCCCCAGTACCTGGGGAACTCTACTGCCTCTAGCAGCACAGCAGCATGGCTACCACCTCTAGTAGCACAGGCAGGGCCATTGTAATGCAGCTTGGAGGCAGATACATCAGCAATAATCCCAATGGAACTCCTGAGTGCAATTTCAAGAGAAGAGATTCACACCCAACAATCTCTGGGGCAGGGATACTGCGAGGAATCAGACTCTTGTGTGCAATAATTGCCACTTCTTCACTCCTTCCCTGGAATCACAGCTGATGCAGTACTTGAATCCTGTCTGGGCACATCTCTGAGAGGAGGACACTCCACCTCCTTGCCTAGCCAGATCTCAGATATACCTGTCAGGTCAGCTCCCTTCTCCAAGATTAAATCTCGAATGAGAGGAACCTTGTTAACAATAGATCTGGCATTAAACAGCAGCAGCTGGAGCCCAGAGCCCTGACATCCCAAGTCACCAGGTATACAGTGTTCTCTTGATTTCTGCAGGGGATGCATTCCGAGACCACCCGCAAAAGTCGAATTTCCGCGAAGTAGAGATGCAGAAGTAAATACACCATTTTTGAATATGGACAGTATCACAAGCCTTCCCTTAACACTTTAAACCCCTAAATTACCATTTCCCATTCCCTTAACAACCATTTACTCACCATTATTACTGGTACTCACCATTGAATAAGACACTTAGTGATCCTGATATTTATAAACATAATTATTTATTGACAATATTTGTTTTTTGTTATTTATTTGCAAAAATTATTAGTTTGGCGATGACATATGACATCATTGGGTGGGAAAAACCATGGTATAGGGGAAAAAACTGCGAAGTATTTTTTAATTAATATTTTTTGAAAAACCGTGGTATAGGCTATTCACGAAGTTCGAACCCGCAAAAATCGAGGGAACACTCTACAAGATGAGCCCAATGAACCAGAACCAAAGGGGCCAGAACAAGTAATCGCATTGAAACAGCGAGCCCTACCCATGGGTCCTGCCATATCTACCTCTTCCAGTTATAACTGTAATACCCTGGCTCTCCAACTCCCCAGTGGTCCCCTCTCCCACCACTTTGCCTCTCCTTCCCCTGCAGGCAAAATCTCCCATCAATACAAGGCCAGGGGTCATAACCAAGCCCATTTGCGGATGCTTGCATACTCAGCAGAGGGGGCTCCATTTCTTGCCCCCAGTCTCTCATTCCTCCCCAGTTCAGTCACTCCAACCCCATTCACTCTATCCAATCCATCCACATCATCATCCATACATATGAGCGCACACACACCCAAGGACAAAAGATATAAATATCAAGCAAGGAAATGAAAGGAAATGCAGGGAAGACATGGAGGGCATATGTACTAGCCAGTAGTGGCAGTGGCAGGAAACTCCACCCACCCACCCAGACATCATCATAAACAATCTGCACATGCGCAGAGGTGCCACACATACAAGTGAAGCAAGCACATGTACGTATTCAGTTCCAAACTGGTAGTAAAGGTAAGTGAAACCCACTACTGCCCTTATGAAATGTTTGTCTTAATGATGCTGCTGTCTATGTTTGTTTTGTAGGACTTTATATAATCTATTTTAAGTGTCTTATGTTGCACACTATCCAAAGTTGGGATTGGGATAGACAAACTATACATTTAATATATTTGAATTCCTTTACTGAGCATCGGGGGTTGAATTTGATGGCCTAGGTGTCACTTTCTAATGTTAGGATTTTATAACAACAACAAACAAAACTGGCAACCATATTTACCATCACCGTCAAGTAGACGAGTTGAAAGCAAAGCTTGAAGAGCTAAACATTAGAAGCATACACATTTGTACTTGGACAAAGTGAGAATCTGCCTCTTGGGAAATACAATTCCCTGGTGTTTATTAAAGCAACTCAGTCTTCTCCCTAAGTTCATAAAGAGTGTTGCTGCTTTAAGAGTGCCATTAGTGGAGAATTAAAGCATCATCTAGCATAGTTTCCTTCCATAACAGAAGAAAAATAATGGGTTCATGCAAATTTCAAAGTACTTCTTCCCTACTACTATACATTCAAAGCTCCTTTAGGGGCAGACCACTATTTCTAGTCCTTTATGCCCTTTTTCTTGAAATTAACAACAAATCTGCTTAAGTTTTATGCAGGGAAAATAAGATACAGTGATCCCTCGAGTATTGCGAGGGTTACGTTCCAAGACCCCTCGCGATACTCGATTTTTCGCAATATAGTGGTGCGGAAGTAAAAACACCATCTGCGCATGCGTGCCCTTTTTTTCCATGGACGCGCATGCGCAGATGGTGTTTTTACTTCCGCACCTGGCCCAGGGAAGGTTCCTTCCGCCGCCCAGCAGCTGATCTGCTCGGCAGTGCCGCAAAGGGGAAACCCCGATCTTCGGCTCCTCGCTGCTGCTGCGCTCGCCGCTTGTCCGCCGCTTGTCCGCCCGCCGCTTGTCCGGCACTTGTCCGCCCACCGCTTGTCCGGCCGCCGCTTGTCCGCCGCTTGTCCGGCCGCCGAACTTCCACGTTTGGCTTCAGGACTCAGTTGGGAAGCGGCGCGGCTGTTTTAAAAGGTCGCAGCCGGCCTGGGGGGCTTCCCAGCACCCCCCCGAACCCAGGTTGGGGGTTCAGAGGGGTGCTGGGAAGCCCCCCAGGCCGGCTGCGACCTTTTAAAACAGCCGCGCCGCTTCCCAGCTGAGTCCTGAAGCCAAACGCGGAAGTTCGCCTTTGCCGTTTGGCTTCAGGACTCAGCTGGGAAGCGGCGTGGCTGTTTTAAAAAGTCGCAGCCAGCCTGGGGGGCTTCCCAGCACCCCCCTGAACCCGGGTTGGGGGTTCGGGGGGTGCTGGGAAGCCCCCCAGGCCGGCTGCGACCTTTTAAAACAGCCACGCCGCTTCCCAGCTGACTCCCGAAACCAAACCCGGAAGTGGTTTTTTTTTTATTAATATTTTTTTAAAAATCACGATATAGCGTTTCGCGAAGATCGAGATCGCGAAACTCGAGGGATCACTGTATATACATTCCTAAACTTTTTTTAAAATTCCCCTCACCTCACTTTCTTCCTTTGGCAGTGACTGTCCTCCTCCTCTTCTTCTTCCTCCTCCTCCCACTCAAATTCCGAGCTTTTACTTCTTTCCTAATGGGTTTGCTCGCATTATCTGCTTTTACATTGATTCCTATGGGAAAAATTGCTTCTACTTAAGAACGTTTCTGTTAAATATTCATGAAGAAGGTTCCAGAGTTCAGAATCTGCATGGAGCCTCCTAAGCCGTCCTGATTGGTTGCTTCATTTGGTGGGAGACTTGTTACCATGTCAGAGAGAGTTTGTTACTTTGTGAACCCTATAAATACAAAGCACTTTTTAGAGATTTTAACTGTAACTCTTTTGCGTTAACCCAGTCAGCTCTAGCCAAATAAACAACTGCTAATTCTACCAGTTAACTCTCTGAGTATTTTTCAGTTTCCACTTAAGAACCTGGTCACCGAACGAGTTAAGTTGTTAAGTAGAGGTACCATTGTACTTGCAGGCTGTGCTTCAAGAAACAACCATTTATTCTACTACAATACTCAAATCTCATAGTCACAGCAAATCCTAACTAAATAGCACAGATATTTAACCATTGCCTTGGAAAACTGATCAGTTGTTTCCTCCAGCAATGAATGGTTTTTGTTTTTAAATTCTCTCTTGAACACTTTCTTCAATATGTCCAAAATTTATTTATTTATTTACTTATTTATTTATAGGATTCTTTGTTGCTCAGTCTTCCTTATAGTCCAACTTTCACAGCCACAAATTGCAACTGGGAAAACCATAGTCTTTACTATATACACTTTTATGGGCAGGGTGATGTCTGCTGTTTTAGTATGCTGTCTAGCTTTACAATGGCTTTCCTCCCCAGGTGCAAGCATTTTTTAATTTTTTGGCTGTAATTTTGGCTGTAATTTAAGATTTAAGTGCCAAAGCACACTGCAACAACATAGCCAAGAGGGCTTCAAGAGTTGTAAACCTAATCCTACGTAGCTTCTGCTCTGGCAATCTCACACTACTTACCAGAGTTTACAAAACTTTTGCCATACCCATCCTTGAATACAGCTCATCTGTTTGAAACCCATATTGCATCTCAGACATTAACACCCTTGAAAATGTCCAGATACTTCACCAGAAGAGCCCTTCACTCCTCCACTCGAAATAGAATACCCTACGAGACTAGACTTTCAATCCTGGGCCTAGGAAGCCTAGAACTAAGACGCCTTAAACAAGATCTAAGTATTGCCCACAAGATCATATGCTGCAACGTCCTGCCTGTCAGCGACTACTTCAGCTTCAACCACAATAACACAAGAGCACACAACAGATTTAAACTTAATATTAACCGCTCCAAACTTGACTGTAAAAAATATGACTTCAGTAACCAAGTTGTCGAAGTGTGGAACTCATTACCGGACTCTATAGTGTCATCCCCAAACCCCCAACACTTTACACTTAGATTATCTATGGTTGACCTATCCAGATTCCTAAGAGGTCAGTAAGGGGCGAGTACAAGTGCACTAGAGTGCCTTCCGTCCCCTATCCTATTGCTCTCCTATATCTCCTATACCTTTCTTCTATTCCTATTATTTCTGGGAGGGAGAGGATTTTATAAGTTGCCTAGAGATTTTTGTAGTGGGCAATCATAACAAATCTAATAAATTAATAAAACAAACCTAAAAAACTAGATTTCCTTTACAAAAGAGTACAACATCAGTGTTCTGCTCTAAAATCTCAGAGACAGCTCAGAGTCCATTTGGAGTGAGCGACATATAAATGCAATAAATAAATAGACAAATAAAATCTAAAAGTAATCAAATCTTTTAAAGGTGGGATAACCAGGAGCTATTTCAATCCAATATAAGCATAACTTTCTGGAGTTGTAGGCACTGACTGCATTTTTCACTAGGGGGCAAAAGAGAGATTATTTTCTGATTTCCATTATTCTCAGCCAAGAATGGCTCAACCTGCCCATTAATAGATTCCTGCCAGTAAGTGAGGGAGCAGACTGTAAAATTTACTGCTAATGACACTTTGGGACAACTGGGCTCTGAGCAAACTTAGAGTTCACTCAGGTTTACGTTCCACACTGAGATACCAGTACAATCATAATGTCCTTCACTTCCTCCCAAATATGCACTTCCTTTTCCCTCATTCATTATTAGGCATCTGCTTCCTCATCTCAAAGCCTGTTGTTCTCCCTTCCCTTCCCAAAGCACATTACAAGCAAAACTGGAGAATGGGTGATGGGAGAAGAACTGAGGAAGGGATTACTTTGCCCCAGGACCCCTTATCTAAAATCCTCCTCGAAGAAGGAAATGAGTTGATTTGCATTTTCCTACTGAAGCATACTGCAACAGAAAGTTTCCTATTACATTATGCCATATGATCTTCCTGGTTTTGCCCCCAGGCCTGCTCACAGGCCCTCAACGGCATGGAAAACACCTGTATGGCTCAAAATAAAATATACACTTTAGACAAATCTTTTCAGAGCCTTAGACATAAGACTAATATTTTTCCCTGCGATGCATGTACTGTATTTTCATTTCTTTCTTCTGCTGTTTTCCCCTCCCTACCTTGCCCAAGGCAGATATTAAACATTTGAGTTGCCTCCTCCTGATTGCTCTTGTGCCTATGAAACCTCAGGCTGCAGATGGAGCCAAGTTACAATAACTTTCTCCTAACAAACACGTTTAGAAAGCAAGTTGCTCAAGGAGAGAGGCTACTGGGAGGAGTTCCTTGAGTCTGAAATATTCAAATCCTCATCCTGCGTGTTTCAGAGGCATTTCATGTCTGAAATACTATTTGGAAATAGTTGCTCCATTTCTTTCTTTCTTTTGTTTGTTTGAAAAGCCTTTTTAAGTGGCTTTAACAAAAAATACTTTAAAACATGAAACAAATACCACCTGGCAGGCATCCAGCCTCTGTGGTATTTCTATACTTTTGAAAAGAAAGTTAAGGAAACATAAAGCATAGGAAGTTCTTCTCCAGCTCATTGTGTAGTTTCTGTCCTTGGGGTGGGGTACGAACACAAGAATAAGTAAATCCAGCAAATATAAATGTCGCATCTTATTCTATTTTAGAAAATAGTTTTGTGGATTTAGAGAGAGAGAAAGAAAATCATGATGTCTGAATTTCTTATTCGCTTCTCTTTTTTTTTCTGGTTACAGTCATTTTTATTTATTAATTTTATGGAAACACAATTAACACACTATCTCTAAACTTTAAAAAAACCTTTCAAAAATTAAAAAGAGATAACCTCAAACAAATTAAAACTGAAAACTAAAATAGGAAAGAAGGAAGAATTATATCTATTCTTAACAATAATCACTGGTTTACTAATGAATGCACTGCTACAATATGATTACTACAAAACATCATTGTAAAATGTCATAATTTTACAATGATGCCACAAGAACACGTTGCTGCATTTTTTTTCATTTGTTGAAAATATTGCCTTTTCCAAAACACACATTCCCAACTATTTCTCTTCAACTGGTATAATGTTACATTTCCTGTTTCTTAAAATTATTATTTTCCTCGTAAATGGAATATTGTCTATAACTTGCCCTGAATTAATACATATCATGAAGCTTACCATCTGATTTTTGTTTATGATGTAAGGAAGAATAATCTTGATTAATTTTTATTTACTTATCTATATATTTTTTGGGTTTGTTAAATTCAGTCAATCCCAAGAAAGCCATATGATATGAGAGAGTAGGAGTCTACATGGAGGGAGGGGTGCTGTTCCAGAGGACACATGATGAAAAAGAAGAAATATACTTTTTCAATCCCATAAGGCAACATTTAATTGAGGGGACTTCCACCAGATAGGAAGAAACAAATGAGGACAGACAGTCCCTCAGATAATCAGCCCCTGTGCTATGGAGGGCTTTATAGATGAAGACCAGCATCTTGAATTTCCAGAGATGATCTTCAAGGGCAAGCCTACATATTGTGCATTGCAGTAGTCCAGTTGTGAGGTGACCAGTATATAAATGACTGTCTGAAGGGCCACCCAGTCAAAGAGCGAACTGGCACACAAGGTGGACCTGGCCACAACTTCCACCTCCAGTTTTAATTGCAGCTGAAAGTTCAGAAAGATTCCAGATCACACCCACTCTTGAATAGACAGTTGAGTCCTGCCCCATATGAAGGAGAGAGATTTGTGCTTCCTTCCCAAGTCAATAGCGTTGAAAAGTTAAAACATGCAAACACACAAGTCAAGGACAAAAACTTACTAGCTTTTTTGATAAGTCCCCACTATGATAATTAGTGGACTTCCTTTCCATTCCTAGCACCTATTAAGAGTATCGTATCCTTACAAATTTTGCTTTTAGTTTGATTGACAAGTGAAAGCAAACAAGTAAAAGCACACCAGACTAATTAAGATGCTTCCTTATTTATTAATAACACAACAAAAAACCCTCCTATTACAAGGGCAGGTAGAACAAATGTGAAACATAGTGGTCCAATAGTAAAAACAAACTCTTAAGCATATCTCAGTATTAGCATTTTTTCAAACTTTCTCCCACAAAAGAGAGAAAGCTCTCTTATGGAAGATATATGTTGCTCTTGGACAGGAATATTTTTGTACCACTCCTGCTTCAAGTTTAGATATTGGGTGCTACCGTATATAGTCATTACAGATGGATACATAGGACTTACTATGCCTCCTAAATCAGTTGAATTAAATTATGTAATTAAAACTAATGCCATCATGCTTTTAACCTGACAACGCTTTTATGTTCATATATAGCTGCTCAAATTTATTTGTTTATTATACACACACTTGTTTGTTTGTTTGTTTGTTTGTTTGTTTGTTATGCAGAAAGTCGTGGTAGTTTACATAGTGTTCCTTCTTCCTCTTCCTCTTTCTTCCCACGACATGAGGTAGACTGAGTGAGAAAGACTAAGTGGCTCAAAACCATGCAGTACATTTCTGTGGCTGAGAGACAATTCTTCACTCCTAGCCCAATACAGTGGTACCTCGAGATACGAGTTTAATTCGTTCCGGACCTGGGCTCTTAAGTCGAGCAGCTCTTATCTCGAACGACTTTTCCCCATAGGAATTAATGTAAATAATTTTAATTGGTTCCAGCCCTCAAAAAACTCACAAAGTTAGTCTAAATTATGCAGAAAGACATGTTTTTAATGAAGAAATGTACATGTACATATAAATGAATAATGAAGTTTCTTTCACTTAACTTGTAAACTTTCTTAAACTTTTAAATTTACATATGTTCAACTTCTCTGCCACCCAATCCTGTAGGACAGAGGTCCCCAACCCTTTTTGCACCAGGGACCGGCTTTAAGCGATCAAGAGAGGAATGGGTGAATGAATGGACGGAGGGTGGGAAGGAAGGAAGGAAAGAGGGAAGGGACAGGAACAGAGGAAGGAAGGAAGGAAACTTATGAAAGGGGAGAGTAAGAGAGGAATGAGTGAAGGGAGGGAGGGAGGGAAGAAGGTGGGAAGGAGAAAGAAAAGAAGAAATAGAGGAAGGGAAGGTAAAAGAGAGAAAGAAAAAGAGCAAGAAAGAAAGAAAGAAAGAAAGAAAGAAAGAAAGAAAGGGGAAGGGACAGGAACAGAGGAAGGAAGCAAGGAAACTTATGAAAGGGGAGAGTAAGAGAGGAATGAGTGAAGGGAGGGAGGGAGGGAAGAAGGTGGGAAGGAGAAAGAAAAGAAGAAATAGAGGAAGGGAAGGTAAAAGAGAGAAAGAAAAAGAGCAAGAAAGAAAGCTGCAAGCACCCCCCCGAGCCCCCCAGGCCGGCTGCAACCTTTTAAAACACGCGCGCCGCTTCGCAGCTGTCTCCTGAAGCCGAACGCGGAAGTTAGCGTTTGGCTTCAGGAGACAGCTCCTTGGCGCTTGTATCTCGAATTTGGGCTTGTAAGTAGAACAAAAATATCTCTCCCCTCCCAGCTCTTATCTCGAGTTGCTCTTAAGTAGAGCAGCTCTTATGTCGGGGTTCCACTGTACTATAATTACTACACTATACTGGCACTGTAAACATTTGTTCAGATTCTGTACCAATAATCAAGAGAGGAGACAAAGCTGCACATGACACAACATTTCCAAATCCAATCAATAAGTCCAGCAAAGAATCAGGCAGCTAGTTGGCAAGGTCCCCACTAAAGTACTAAGAACCTGGGTTCCAGTGCTCCACAGTCTAGGGCTCAATTGTGAGAGTCTTCTTTAAGAATCAGCTACATGCAGTCAAAAACTGCTTGCAGATCTCCTATCTTACATATGAATAGCCATTTTTATTCTTTCTGTACTGTTTGTCACTCCCTCTCTCTCTTTCTGAGCATCAGTTCTTTTATTTATTTTATTTATTTATTTTGTCCAATACACAATGAGGGTTTTAGTGGGTATATATCTATATACAAATAGTAAAATACATGATGAAGGTTATAGAGGAGATACTCATAGTAAAATATATCTAAGAAATAATAGAAAAGAAGATAAAGTAATTGAACATATCAATGAAAGAATAGAAGAAGAGATATAGGAATAGAAGAAAGGTATAGGAGATATAGGAAAGCAATAGGACAGGGGACGGAAGGCACTCTAGTGCACTTGTACTCACCCCTTACTGACCTCTTAGGAATCTGGATAGATCAATCATAGATAATCTAAGGGTAAAGTGTTGGGGGTTTGGGGATGACACTATGGAGTCCGGTAATGAGTTCCACGCTTCGACAACTCGGTTACTGAAGTCATATTTTTTACAGTCAAGTTTGGAGCGGTTAATATTAAGTTTAAATCTGTTGTGTGCTCTTGTGTTGTTGTGGTTGAAGCTGAAGTAGTCGCCGACAGGCAGGACGTTGCTGCATATGATCTTGTGGGAAATACTTAGATCTTGCTTAAGGCGTCTTAGTTCTAAACTTTCTAGGCCCAGGATTGAAAGTCTAGTCTCATAGGGTATTCTATTTTGAGTGGAGTTTTGTTCTGTTTTCAAGTTCTGTTGTCTATGCCACAAAAAGCAAGGAAACAGCTCAGGCTGACATTCCAAAACAGTTTCCAAGGAGTTCTCTCCTCAGGGAGCTAGAGGCTTCTCTAGGAGCAACTTGAAGGTCCAGATCTTCTTCCAAAGTGACTAGCTATTACTTAGGAAACAAACTCCAATACTGAAAGGAACAAGCTTACTACTAGGCAAGTGTTCTTTATTGTAGGAAGAGCATGTCAGTGTTCTTTATTGTAGGAAGAGCATGTCAGGGAAAGATGTGGCTTTGTATATAGAGAGGTTGGAGTGTTCAAGGCCATACGTTGAGTAAACCATCTATGAATCACCATCAGAGAGATTTTTGCCTTCCTTTCAGCATATGCCCAGCAAAATCTCACTTACAACTATGTGACAGCAATTCCAATCAAAGATGAAAATGCAGTACAGAAATAACATTTATGTTTATTTATCTCTGACTTAACCATTTTAAAATCTCCAGCTATAAAGAATAATTTTAGCTTTAAAAAAAACCATGCAAGCCACTTTTTCTCTTTTTCTTCCCTCCTTGTCAAACATTTAGCGTAAGTATCAAAGCTAATTATAAAACTGTATTTAACCTTTGGGGCTGAGACAGGAAGTTACAAAAATGCTCCAACTCCCAGTGCAGCAACAGAAAAATGTGATTAAATAAAGTAACAGAAGCATTGGTGGAAGTTTTCAATATTTTTAAGAATTCAAAATGTTTATTTCCCTCCCTTTCTTAGATCTTTGATTAATATGCTATGTACAATTATATATGGTCCTCATTGTGATTTGGCAATAAGTTTTAATTCCAAATTTATTTATTTTTCTTATTTATCGGCCCTAAAATATTCAGAGGTAACATAGACATTTTCATCCAGTCTTGTGCTGTCTGAATCAGAATGGATGTGATGTATTTGATTATCCCACCAGGTAGCCAACAAAACGTTAAATAGAAGCCTATTTTTTTTATTTAAAAAGGTACAAAAAATGTACCAAGAATAAAAGCCAATTTCTAAAAAAATACTTGCCAAGAATGTCAAGAAACACAAAACAAAACATCTAAACTAGATTCTAATCATAAGGAAAGATAATAAAATATAATGTTTTCTCTAATATGTGGGACTTTTGCCTGCTAAGTTTACACTATTTGTTTCTTTATTGGGTAGCATTTATTTATGGCCTCTCATCTCCAAATTAATGAACAGCATAACATAATTTTTTACATTTTACCGGGGCTGGCAAATTCTCAGCTTTTCACATCAAATGCAGCAGCCATTCACCTTCTCTCTTAATTCTTTCTTAAGAAAAATTCAGTAAGACTTGGCAAAAGCACAAAAAATGGTAGAATGAGGCTGTAATCAGATTTGTGATTTATCACTGATCACTTCAAATAAGGGGATGACTTTCACATTATATATGAAGTCTTTTAATTTTCCTCTCATATGGAGACTAAAGTAGCCTCTAGCCACAAATGTTGTTAGATGGACAAAGTCCAATGTTTATATAACTATAGTAACAACTTTAATACCCAACAAGGTTTAAATAAATTTCTCATGAGAGGTTTGTTTTTTCCAGATATTGTCTTTTGAAATATTGACAAGCTAGAGAGTGAAATCATTTATTTCACAAATATATAAGAAAATCAACATTACCATAGCAAGTTCTCTGAGGTAAAACAGCCTGCCATTCCAAACATATGACAGGAAGAAAGAGTTGCTTTGCAGGGTGATAACAAGCTTTGGAAAGTTTAAATCCCAGCGACCGGTTAGGTCCCACAGAGTTGGCCTTCTCCGGGTCCCGTCGACTAAGCAATGTCGTTTGGCGGGACCCAGGAGAAGAGCCTTCTCTGTGGCGGCCCCGACCCTCTGGAACCAGCTCCCCCCAGATATCAGAGTTGCCCCCACCCTCCTTGCCTTTTGCAACCTCCTTAAAACCCACCTCTGTCATCAGTCATGGGGGAAATGAAATTTCCCTTCCCCCTAGGCTTATAGAATTTATACATGGTATGCTTGTATGTATGAGTGGTTCTTTAAATTGGGGGTTTTTTAGATTGTTTTAATATTAGATTTGTTTACATTGTCTTCTTATATTGTTGTTAGCCGCCCCGAGTCTTCGGAGAGGGGCAGCATACAAATCTAATAAATACAAATACAATAAATATTAAGTGTTATTCCTGCTAAAGGAACCACCAATGGTCAGAAAGAGAACTTCTCTAATTCAGCTCCCGCAGACAACATTTCTGTCTTGTGCATAAAACACTGGTATGCTGATCTTAAGACAATTTTACCATTGAAATGCACAGAAATATCATATTCAGGAGAGTAAAAAAGTTCCAATTCAATTCCGAAGGATTTAATGCAACATGAATGGATGTTAAATAAAGTGGAAAATTAGAGGTTTCTCGAAGCCATTATTTAAATAGAGCAAGCCAGCTTGACTGGCACACAAATAAATATCAGCAGGCTCTTCCCCTCCCCGCCTTTTAAATGAAATTGGTGAACTTACTTGTGCTCAAAGAATTTTAAAAAAACAGCATGATAACTACAAAATAGGTAAAGTAATGCTGATTTTATTTGACTACTTATCAGTGGTGGCACTCAATTTTTTTTAGTACAGGTTCTGGGGGCATGGCTTGGTGGGAGTGGCTTGATGAGTATGGCAGGGGAAGGATACTGCAAAATCCCCATTTCCTCCTGATCAGCTGATCAGGACTCGGGAGGCAGAGAATAGATGGGGATGGGGCTAGTCAGATGTGTTGTTTACTGGTCCTCCGAGCTACTCAAATTTTCCACTACTGGTTCTCCAGATCTGGTCCGAACCTGCTGAAACCCGCCTAGGATTGCTTTGTTGCTAGATAACTATCAGTCCTATAGATTTTGTTTTTCAGACAGAATGAAAATAGTTACTCTGAACACTAACATTATATTTCACTGAAATGAAAGTCCATTTATTTACTTATTGGACTATTATTTTATACCTCAATTGTTTTGGAGAATGATCCATGCTGGCAATAGCATAAGGCACAGATCTTCAAACATGCATTGATTCCCATTGCATTTAAATGAGCACTTGGTACAAAAGAAAATAAAGCAGATATGAATGATTGGAAGTAAGTTTATTGTATTGTTTATCCAATTGTGGTTAATAGAAATCCAAATAAATATGTGCTAAAGGTTGGGATGTGATGTAAAAGAAATTGGTTTTGGGCTTGTTCTTTTCCACCTAAGAGGCTGCCTGTCTGCTCCCAGTCTGCTGTATGCAAAGTAACTTTTAAAATCGGAACAGAACAAGACCAATTATGTTGTATGCAATGAAGGTGATCAAAGAAAGATCAGGTTCAAAAATGGACTTATCTAACCAAGAAACAAAATCTCTAGCAATCTGCCACTGTAACTTTTCAGGAAAGAAATTTGGACAGTGGCTTGCAATACATTGATTGCTCCATTCTTAAGCCTCCCTCTCTCCTTCCCCCCACCCTCCTTCCTTTTTCTGTTTTGGCCATGTCAATTTTTTCTGCTTGTTCCATCTTATCAAGAATATTAGAGGAAACAATCATAGTATAACAGTATCCTGAGAGTAGGAAATATCCTTTGCTGGATTAAACCTCTACTGTGCCAGGAATGGCTCAGTGTTGCAATTATTAGAAAAAAGAGAACAGTGGAATAATATGTAAGGGAAAAATCACAGCATTATAGCCACAATTTTGAATAAGCGAATTTGTTGGAGGGAATGTGTTCTTAATGCAAATGGATTCCAGACAGTATCCTAAGAGAGTTATGAGACTTGGGTTTCAGATATCAGATCCTTCCAACAGTACAGAAAATGCTTTAGCTTCCAATATGAGCAATCAAAATTTAGCATGAGTTGGGTCCCTAAGTAAAAAAAAAAAACAATTTAAGAGAAGAAACTATGTTCAACTAATGCAGTACTTCATCTAATGTTGGTTTATGAGCTGAGAGTTGGGGGGGGGAGGTCCTTGCCTGATTTATGGAATGACCCAGTGAGACCATCTCTAGGAAGAGGGGAAAGGGCTGGGCTTTCATTAGAGCATAACATTCCTGGTCCTTCCTTTGACCATCTCCGCCCACATGCTGAGAACAGTCTGCTTGGACTTTCAGAGTTTGTCTGGAGTCACTTCAACAAGTACCATGGGAAGAGAGAGAGAGAGAGAGAGAGAGAGAATGCTGCTCCTTTGCCTGTATTTTCAGCTTAGTTTAAATCATCAAATTATATCTGCAAAACTGTTTTTGATGGTATTTGTTCCATTAAAAAAGTAATGTTCCCTTCATATAAAGTTTTGCCCCTTCCTCCACTCTGTTTGTAGATTAATTTTATCCCCTTTCTTCATTTTCCTAATCTCTATATTTAAGCAGATTACTGTTACCAATGGAAAAACATATCCACACCTTTCCCTTTCCAGTTTGAATGTTCTTTGCATTAACTTGAGTACTTTGATCTCCCCTCCCTTCCTCCCCTTCTTTCAAGGAAACAGTGAATGCATTAACAGCATTCAATGTGTTAGTTTTTCTTTTTTTAATTTTAAGAAAACAGTTTGGTCTATAGCTCTCTAGGTTGCTCCCTTTCTTTTTCGTTGCTCCCACCTCCACTGACGTTCAAAGGGGGGAAGACACAGAATCATACCAGGTGGTGGATTCAAACCCACAGAAATTATCTACATTTCTTCATAATCTTTTATTTCCTGTAGGAAAGCAGTCTAAGTATAATCAATCAGGAAGACTAACAGTGATTCAGAACTTAATGGCTGGCTAAGATCACAGCAGGATACTATTTTATTGGTACTTAACTGGATTTTTCTGACAGTAAATTGTTTTAATTGCCCACTGCCCTAGAAACTCTGGTTATGGGATAACTAATAAATAAACAAACTTTGGTATGATCATTCTAAAAACAGCAGAAACTTCCAAACTAAATTTTCACTGAACAACTACTTTCCACTTTTCCAAAATGTGATGTATTTATTCTTTTGAAATCAACATGTATACAGTATGTGTAGCTTTCTGACATTGCTTCTGCTAAAGAAAGTTTGAACGAGGTTTCAGCCTCCCCCCCTTAGAGATTCTAAGTAAATTATTCCAGAAGGAGAAATGTAAATAAATAAATGTTGATAAAACTTGGAACATAAATACATATCCCAGCGGCCAGTTAGGTCCCACAGAGTGGGTCTTCTCCGGGTCCCGTCAACTAAACAATGCCACTTGGCAGGACCCAGGGGAAGTGCTTTCTCTGTGGTGGCCCCGGCCCTCTGGAACCAACTCCCCCCAGAGATTAGAATTGCCCCTACCCTCCTTGCCTTTCGTAAGCTACTTAAAACCCACCTCTGCCAGGATTTCGGCAAGGTGGCAGGTTTAAAAATAAACACTCAAAAAACTAAAATTATAACTAAAAATATGACAAAAGAGCAAGAAAATAATTTGGAAGAAATTTTGGAAATTAAAATAGTTAAAATAGTCAAATACTTGGGGATTTTACTCACAAAAAAATGTAGCACCATTAAAGAAAATAATTACGAAAGATTATTAAAGACAACTGAGAAACAATTAAAAGATTGGGATAAGCTGCAAATTTCACTACTAGGCAGAATAGCGACAATCAAAATGTCAATACTGCCTAAATTCTTGTACCTCTTCCAAACAATCCCAACAAAATTAAATAATCACTTCTTCAATAGATTGAATAAAATTGCTTCTAAATTCATATGGAACAACAAAAGGCCCAGGATAAGATTAAAATGGCTACAAGATAGAACCAAACAAGGAGGTTTGGGGTTACCAGACTTTAAGATATATCATTTAACATCTAATTTACTATGGATCAAAGATTGGATAGAGCTTAAAGCAGAGAGAATACTGGCACTAGAAGGCCATGACATGCTCTCTGGTTGGCATAATATGTTATGGAATCAGCACCAAAAGATTCCGACTTATTTCAAAAATCACATGATCAGAGATGTCTTAATAACAACATGGCTCAAATTAAAAAAAGATCATTATACAAAAATACCTAGATGGTATTCCAGTCTGGAAGCTCTTACCCACCCGAACATTATAGAATCAAAAAACATGATAACTTACAACCACTTACTAAATACAGAAGGAAATATAAAAACAAAGGAAGAGTTAGCAGAACAGAACATAATTTTGGACTGGTGGCCATACAGGCTAATATTTTCAAAATGGCAAAAAGACACTAAAAACGAAGGAATATTGGCACAGGACACACCCCTTGATAAACTAATATTAGGAAGGGAAAAAAAATTTATTACAAGAATATACAGCTACTTAATAAATTATGAAATGGAAACTGAAATATCAAAAGACCCAATGACCAGCTGGGCAAAGAACTTAGGCTACAATATTCATATAGACCAATGGGAGACAATCTGGAATAAGAACTACAAAATCACTAAATCAGTATCATACAAAGAAAACATCATAAAAATGTTCTATAGGTGGCACATGTCGCCATCAAGACTAGCACAGATTTTCCCCAAAACCAGACCAAACTGTTGGAGATGTTCAAATCCCTCTGGAACCTTCTTCCATATCTGGTGGAGCTGTCCAAAAATAAAAAAATTATGGAGCAAAATAAGGTCCTGGATATTCGAAATTACAGACATTAATCTCTCATTCAAACCAGAGACATTCTTATTAGGAATAATAGACACAAAAATAAAGAAAACAGATTACTATATAATCCAACACATTATAACAGCAAGCAGAATATCAATAGCTCAAAACTGGAAAAGGGAAGAGGTACCATCAGACAGAGAAATGATTAAAAAAATATTCGATTGCGCCGAGTATGACTCCTTAACACAAAAACTGAAAGACAACAAGGAAACAAAAAATATAACCACATGGGACAAGTTCTATAACTGGATCAATGAAAGGGAGAGAGCTACAGAAGGGAAAGGAAACAAAATGCAATAAAACAAATTATAAAAAGATCAAGAATGGGGGGAGAGAAGGAGAAGAACAAAACAAAACAATTTATTTGCTTGCTCGCTGACACCCTTTTTCTTTTTTTCTTTTTCTTTTTCTTTTTTCTTTTTTTCCTTTTTTTTCTTTTTTCTTTTTTTCTTTTTTTCTCTTTTTTTTTCTTTTCTTTTTTAGGATAGAAACAAATTAGAACTATAACAATCATAATACTAAACACATTATTTAGAAAAGGAAGTTTTAGACCAACGATTAAGCAAATTTTAAGAAATAGGATTCCGCTGACAGAATAGCCGGGAAAATAAAAGATAAATATAGCTGCACATTGGCAGCGGGGGGGGGGGGGGGCTGTCTTATGTTCAATGTTATTGTTAAATGTGGTTTGTTCGACCCTATTGGAAACAATGATCAGATGCTTATGATATGAACACCTTGTCTTGTCTTGTTTCTTTGTATATATTTGTATATAACCAATAAACATTATTTTATTTAAAAAAAAACAACCCACCTCTGCCACCAGGCATGGGGGAATTAAGACTTTTTCTCCCCCTAGGCCGTCACAACTATATATATGGTATGCTTGTATGTATGTTTGGTTTTTATATATTAAGGGGTTTTAATTTGCTTTTAGTATTGGATTTTATTGTACATTGTTTATGATTGTTGTTAGCTGCCCCGAGTTTTCGGAGAGGGGCGGCATATAAATCCAATAAAACTAAACTAAACTAAACTAATATCATCAAAACAGTCCTTCAAAGTATTTTTTCAGGTATTATTTGGAAAGAAATTTTCGTGAAATTTTAAGTGCACATTACCATATGCTGCTCATATCGAACTAATATACTGGTCCACAAATGTAGAAGTTAGCAGTTCAGGTTTTTAAAAGTGGGGGTGGGTACCCCAAGTCCTACCAGGCTGTAAAAAGCAAGCAAGAATCAGGATTTAACAGTGTGCAAAACCATTGACTTTACCCACTGACCAAAGATCCTCCTCTAAGACAGCTGGGGCAGACAAACAAATGAGCTATTACAAAAGACTAATATATAGGAATATGACCTTGCATATGACACATACCATAAGTCATAATGACACATACCGTAACTCATTAATGTAATGTTTTCTCTTAATATATATAAGTGCCAATATATGCCAATCAGGAAAGGTCTGATCATTTTTCATATGGAGGGGAAAGCCATTGTTTATGGAAAGGGTCAAGCAAATGTGACACAGGAGATACGTGATCAGGATCCCCTATGGATTCTTATATTTAATTCAACACAGCTGGGGCCTAAATCTGACTGAGGTTGCAGCATGCTTTTGCCTTTCCCCAGTTGTAATAGTCTCCTCTCTTGCTTTTTGTCAGTCAGTAGAAAGAACATGCAATTACCACATGAATAAGAGGGGGAAATCATTTTAGGACTCAGAAGAAGAAAATGGATACCCCTTTTAATTTGGGGGCATCCATTTGCTTCCCACAAATGGTCACTTGGTTTTTATAACCCAAATCTAGTTGTGATAGCTTTTTCCAGCCTTGTCTGGACATATCAGGGACTGAACTTGGGACCACCCTGAAAACAACAAAGGACTTTCCCACTGTACCTCTGCCAGTAGAAACAGCCACTGGGAGCACCACAAGCAGCCTTTCTGACCTCTGTTTTTGCTAGCAGAGGGTTGTAGGAGGCTATCGCAGCTAAAAATGGATCAGGAGTCTGCTTTTGCTGGCAGAGTGCTTAGGTGCCCTCAACATGAATGACATTAAACTGGCCATGCCCACCTTGTCCATGCCCCTCCTGGTCCCCTGAGGTCAAACACAACCAGGGGTGGGCTGCTGTCTGGACAGGGGAGGGGGGCTGCAGTGGGGTAGCAAAAATGGAGCTCCACCCCAGAGCACCCAATTTGCATTGAAAGATATTGAAAGAAAATGCAGGGCATTCTGCATAAATCACGCCCACAGTGTGGTAGTAAAAAAATTGGTAGCCCTTCACTGAACACAACTCTGATGTGGCCCTCAATGAATATGAGTTTGACACTGCAGCTATCGTCTATCAAATAGAAAAGGGACAAATTGGCCTTGAGAGTTAGAGGCAAATGAACGCTCCTCAATTTATTCTACCTTCACGATTCTGTATGTGATGCTTCACCCAACAACCTAGGGCACATCTTCTCCTCTGATGAGCTTGCTCTGACTCCAAAATCTGTAGGAGACACTCATCTGGAGTTCTCAATGTCAGAGAGGTATGCTACTCCCCACCCATGGAATGCAACTGGCCCCTCCTGTTTCCAGCCTTAGGAAATTTGCTACTCTCTTTGAACAGATCTTTAACAGTCAAGGATTTCCTTGTTTTTCTCTTCCTTTGTGTTTTACATTTTATACCTTGAGTGATCTTTTGGAATGGAGCTAATAACATGTAAAATAACTAAAGAAATAAACAGATCCCCACCACCTTACTGTAATTGCTCCTAACATTATTAAAATACACATAAATGCATGCAACATGCTGCCATGTCTTGCCCAGATAGAATATATACCGGTACTCTGACAGTGTGTGTGTGTGTGTGTGTGTGTGTGTGTGTGTGTGTACTGTGTAGTAATAAATGATAGATATATAAATAGAAATAAAGATAGATGGAAGAGAATTCCATGGCCAAATGCCAGATCCACGATTATCTTGTATTCAAACTGTCCCCTTTGGCCTAGATCAAATATAAATTTAGTCTAGATGACACTGTGGTGAACAATTTTGTAATAATTATTTGTATTTATGTGGAGGCTTGTTATCCTGTAATTCTTTTCCAGTTATTTTATCACCTGTCATTACATATTATACTATTCTGTCTTTCTAGTGGGGGGGGAAATGTAATGAATTAGGATCAAATTCTTGAACAATTTTTCCATGCAAGTTTTTTCGCTTTCTTTTAATTATCCCCTTAGCATTTCTTCATGTTATGCAATTGACAACAGAAAGATTGGGTGACAACCTTAGACTAGTCCCACTCTAAGGGATAAAGTAGAACTGCTTTCTACTATTTGATGGGTTGCTACAAAGAAGTGGGGGGTCAACCTATTCTCCAAAGCACCTGAAGACAGGACAAGAAGCAATGGATGGAAACTAATCAAGGAGAGAAACAACCTAGAACTAAGGAGAAATTTCCCAAGAGTAAGAACAATCAACCAATCAAATGTCTTCAGAAACATTTGGGTGATCCATTACTGGAGGCTTTTAAAGAAGAGACTGGATAGCCATTGTCCAAGGAAAATAGAAGATTACTAAACCTAGAGGGCCACGATTTAATGCTAGGCTGGCATGCCTTTGTATGGTATGAAAAGTCCAAAACTCACTCATACTTTAACAGAAACATAATTAGAAAGGCATTAATAGATGTTTGGAATGAGATTTTTAAAAATCACTTTTTAGTAATGCCAGAATAGATTTCACTGATTGAAGCTATTTCTCACCCTAATTTGTTAAAAGGTAAAATATGGAAATATAGAGATTTACTTGATAATCAACTAAAACTGAAAACAAAACAAGAATTACAGGAGTCAGGGATAGAAATAGATTGGTGGCAGTACACTCAGATTAATTCTAGATACCAAAAAGATGTGAGAATATTTATATTTAAGAAGGAAAATAATATACTTGGGAAATTACTAACTCAAAATCAAGGAAAATTGATTGGGAAGTTATATAAATATTTAATAAACTAAAAGACGATAGGTTGGATATTAAAAGATAATATGATCAGTTGGTGTAAAAATTTTGGAAAAGAAATAAATCTAGATACATGGGGAAAGGTTTGGATATACAACTGGAAAATAACTAAATCAATCTCTTTTAAGGAAAATCAAATTAAGATGTTCTATAGATGGCATCTTCCACCAAATAGGATCTCAAAGATGTTTTCAAGTGCCTCACCTATATGTTGGAAATGTAAAAAAGAAATTGGCACATATTTCCATGCATGGTGGACATGCCCAAAATCTAAGATTTATTGGAATAAGGTAGAAAAATGGTTAAAGGAAATTACAAATAAGGAAATTAGAAAGACCCCAGAATTTTTCTGATTAGATTCCTACCACCCACCACCAGTTTAGAGGTTCCTTTCCCACCCCACCCCCAGGGGACAGCGTGAGAGAGTGAGAGAAAGACAGAGAGAGTAAAAGATAGGGGCAAAAAGAGGGAGGGAGGGAGAAAATGAGAGAGAGAGAGAGAGAGAGACTTGTTAATTGCAAGCTCCTTGGTGCTGAGAAGAATTGCTGCAAAACTTATTTTTCTGAAGTGGACCACTACACTCCTAGACAACCTTAAAAAATGATTTAGTAAAAAGAAAAGTCAATCCAAAAACCAACATGCAAACAAAAGCAACTAAAACAACACGAGGAACAAAAAAAATTAAACTTTTATTTGTGTGTATTGTTTAATAACAATGGTTAGTCGCTGGGCACAGAGGGTGAGACCTTTAGAAGTGATTTGCACAGTGCAGAAATGGCTTTGTGACCAGAACAAGGAGTGGTACTGACAGGGCATACACGCCATTGTGTCTCGATGGAGGAAGGCCTTAGAACGGGATGGACATTACATGGAAAAATAGGGAGTCTAGAAGAAACATCATTCTTTCTTGTGTGTCAGTTTCATTGTGTTCAATAAATAATTGTTGAAGAAAAAAATGTGGTGCATTACTTTCTGGGTGACCCCTGTAGTAACAAATGAATTTTCAATATCTTTGGAAATGAAATAAAAATATGACTGAGACAGCAGAGAAGTTGTAATTCAGTATAAAATGCCAAAAAACCCCAAAATTAGATTTAGTCTGAATTTACGTGCATAAAGAAAATCAACAAATAACACTTCAGCCAACAAACAACATAGTATAATGTGTATGGAACAAAATGGATAAAATACACATGCTTTGAATTAAGCATGCTAACTTAAGTATTAAGTTAAATAAGATACCAAAGTTACATTGGAGATTTTTTTTTTAAAGAAAAGTCAGAATGCTTCACTAAATCTTGATTCATGTTAATATCTACAGAATATAAATACATACATACAGAATATCTACAGAAATAAAAACATATAAATGCAACATTCATCGGTTTTAATAGATGTTGAAGATTTAGGCAAGAGTAGAACAAGTGTTACGCTTTGCATGATGAAGAAACCTTTTTCCAAAATGTGGGGAAGAAGCCTCTTTGCAACACTTAAGATCATAAAAGTAGGAAGCAATCATATAAGCCTTGGGAAAAGATGCAGTTGTTGTAAGTATTGGAAAAGGGATGCTTTCACAACTAATATTGTTTAAGTTGCAACTCGGAAGATTAAGCTTGATCTTCTGAGTTATAACTTAAACTCATGAATCACATTTTCAAACAGCCATCAAAACCGTAAAGTTTCACCGGAAATGACTTCTTGCATTCTCTATTCCAATGTTTCCCAACCTTGCCAACTTGAAGATATCTGGACTTCAAATCCCAGAATTCCCAAGCCAGCAAATGCTGGCTGGAGAATTCTGGGAGTTGAAGTCCAGATATCTTCAAGTTGTCAAGGTTGGGAAACACTGCTCTATTCAAGCAAACTGAGGAGTTCAGAAAGAAGGAGAAACAAGAATAGCCTATGACTGTGGCAGTGGTAGATTGCTCCTGGTTCAGACTGGTTCTTAGAACCGGTAGCGGCAGTGGTGGGATGCTTTTGCGCATGTGCCAAAGCTTTGCGTATGCACACGCACGCGGACCAGTGGCAAAGTAATTCAGAACCCACCACTGAACTGAGGGATACTCTTTCCACAGAAGTATCAGGAAAATAACAGATCTTTACTAACAGTGGATAAATTGTGCCTAGGTTTGTTTTAATTCAAGGTGTTGCTGTAGTCCTCAGTCTGGACATTTTTACATCCAAAGTGGTTTAAGCAGCAAACTCAAACACATGTATATATTAGTACTGGTGTAATGAAACCATTTTGGAAACAAGTAATTTTTTGCTTAACTTCTCTTTAGTTAGCACTAAGATTTTTCTAATGTTTCATTGGGTTATTTCTAAGCAGACCAGAAACTGAACTATGTAACCACAAATCCAGTAATTTTAATTAGAAAATATAGTAACTTTTTTACATATGTGTATTACTTATATACATACAATGGGGATGTTGTTGAAAACATGTTTAATACAATATATTTATAGGATTTATATCTATATCTGTCTTTTTACATTTTTGCATCTACATCTATCTATCATATGCATATTGATTTTTCAATTAGGGTTCATATAAATTCTTTTTACATTTTATTGGTGGACAAAGCTTTTACTGTACAACTTTTGTTAGAAAACAGCGCCATCTAGCAAAAAAATATCATGAATGCCCACTCGTTGAACAAGAAAAAGTGAAAGAACTGTTTCAGTAACATTTTCAGAGAAGATTTGAAAAACCAGGTTTGTGGCTTACAAAATAGTTGACTCTTCTTGGACTTTTATTAGTAACATTCTAAATTTAAGAACTGCCAAAATCATTCTAGAGGTTTGCACCTGGCCTTTGTAAAGCTGCTTTTCTTCGAGCCACTTTTAATCACAAACATTTAACAAATACAGTAATACCTCGTCTTACAAACGCCTCGTCATACAAACTTTTCGAGATACAAAACCAGGGTTTAAGATTTTTTTTTGCCTCTTCTTACAAACTATTTTCACCTTACAAACTCACCACCGCCACTGGGATGCCCCACCTTTGGACTTCCGTTGCCAGCGGAGCATCCGTTTTTGCACTGCTGGGATTCCCCTGAGGCTCCCCTCCATGGGAAACCCCACTTCCAGACTTCCGTGTTTTTGTGATGCTGCAGGGGAATCCCAGCAGGAGAATCCCAGCAGCACAAAAACGGGCACTTCACTGGCAATGGAAGTCTGGGGGTGGAGTTTCCCAGCGAGGGGAGCCTCAGTGAAATCGCAGCATTGCAAAAACACAGAGGTCCAGAGGTGGGGTTTCGAGGACGTCAGTGTTTTTGCGATGCTGCGATTTCTCTGATGCTCCCTTCGCTGGGAAACCCCACCTCCAAACTTCCATTGCCAGCAAAGTGCTCATTTTTGCGATGCTGGGATTCCCCTGCAGCATTGCAAAAACACAGAAGTCCGGAGGTGGGGTTTTCCATGGAGGGGAGCCTCAGGGGAATCCCAGCAGTGCAAAAACGGGCGCTTCAGCTGGCAAAAGGGGTGAATTTTGGGCTTGCACGCATTAATCGCTTTTCCATTGATTCCTATGGGAAACATTGTTTCGTCTTACAAACTTTTCACCTTAAGAACCTCATCCTGGAACCAATTAAGTTTGTAAGACAAGGTATCACTGTACATGAATTTCATTATTTATTTTATTTGTTTATTTTATTTATTTATTTTGACAAGCACATATTAGATAAGTATAAACATGATCTAAACACGTGAAATGAATATGAATAAAAGGGAATACTAGGACATGTATGGTAGGCACGCTGATAGACTTATGCACGCCCCTTACAGACCTCTTAGGAATGGAATGAGGTCAACAGTAGACAGTCTAAGGCAGTGTTTCCCAACCTTGGCAACTTGAAGATATTTGGACTTCAACTCCCAGAATTTTCCAGTCAGCATTTGCTGGCTGGGGAATTCTGGGAGTTGAAGTCCAAATATCTTCAAGTTGCCAAGGTTAGGAAACACTGGTCTAAGGTTAAAATTTTGGGGATTTGGGGATGAAACGACAGAGTCAGGTAGTGCATTGACCATTTTGTTGCTGAAGTCATATTTTCTGCAATCAAGGTTGAATTGGTTCACTTTAATTTTATATCTATTGTGTGCTTGTATATTATGGTTAAAGCTGAAGTAGGCATTGACAAGTAGGACATTGTAGCAGATAATTTTATGAACAACACTAAGGTCATACTGAAGGCAGTGAAGTTCTAGATTGTCTAAACCCAGAATTTCAAGTGTGGTGGCATAAATTATTTTGTTCTGAGCAGAGGAATGGAGGACTCTTTTCGTGAAATATCTCTGGACATGCTCAATTGTATGAATATCTGATATGCAGGGCAGTTCCATACAGGTGAGCTGTATTCGAGAATTGGTCTAGCAAATGTTTTGTATGCTCTGATTAGTAGTGTAATATTACCGGAGAAGAAGCTATGCAACATTATGTTTACAACTCTTAATGCTTTTTTGGAGATGTTGTTACAATGGGCGCTTGCCCTTAGGTCATTAGATAGAAGTATCCAAGGTCCTTGATAGAGGGTCATCTACAAGGTCATGTCCATTCAGCTTGTATTTTGTGTTCTAATTCTTTTTGTCAATGTGTAAGAAAGAGCATTTGTTGGTTGAGATTTGGAGTTGCCAATTGTTTGACCATTCTGAAACAAAGTCAAGGTCTTTTTGAAGGATAGCAACATTGTCAGTGATGTTAAATAGTGTTACATCCTCGGCGAAGAGAACACAGTTGTTTATAATATGACTGCAAAGGTCATTTATATAAAGTATAAAGAGTTTTGGTCCTAGAACATTGCCTTGGGGCACACTGCTGTTAACAGGTGCAGGATTTGATAGGGCGCACCCTATTTTGCCCACTTGTATCTCAGGAACTCAGCTATCGATTTATATAGGAGTCCAGAGATGCCATAGGATTTTAGTTTTAGAAGTAGTTTGTCATGTACCACTAAATTGAAGGATTTACAGAAGTCTATGTAAATTGCGTCTGTTGCTTTGCCCTGATCAAGTTTTGTAATCCATATGTTTTTGCAGTGTAGAAATTGTAGATTACAAGATAATTTTTTTTCTGAAATAAAATTGTTTGTTGAAGAATAGGCTGTTTGTTTCTAAGGGGAGGTAATGGATTGGTTAATGATTCATATTATGAAACTGCTTGTAGCATCTTCCATCCATATGAAGTAGATACCTTTACAGAACAAAAAAGTTGTTTCGGGGTCTCTTCAACCATAACTCCAAAACAGAAAGATTGTGTACAAAGTATTTAGAAGATGACAATTAAAGGAAATTGGCTTTCAATAAGGCCTTTAGATATATTTAACCATATAATCTGGCCTTCTTTATACTGACTTCGCTTTACCTGGCGCTGTTAAATTACAATAAGCTGTATTCCACATTATAGAAATGCAGCCTTCATCACTATGAACTTAAAATATGTCAGTATTATTTACAATATCAAAACAATTATTTCATTAATATCTCTCAGAATAGCACCCTTACTTGAATTATGAGCTTTGGCTAATATTTAAATTAGTCTGTAAATAAAAGAAATCAGCACATGTATGATGTGATTGAGACTCACTGTGAAGAGAAATTCAGTCACATTCCACTGAAATCAATCAAAACATTTTGACACTTCTAAACCTGGTGCAGATTTTCAGAGACAATAAATAGATCACATTCCAATTAAACAAATACAGGATGCATTCCCTTGGTAAGAATTCATGGAGCATAATTATCCTTAGTGCAGTTGTCCATGGTATCATCCCACCTTTGTTTCCCCATTTTTTGCTTTCTTGTTTATAGGATATATATGCAGTTAGCTGTAATATCGATTTTTGTATGTTTCCTCAGTTTTTATCCTAATAAATAGGTGCCTTTAATAAAACAGTTACCTAAACAAAAATATTTTATTCCTTAAAAGGACTGCTGTTGCTACATTGTTCTATTGATTATGATAGTTTCTAGGTTAATGGAGCATTGTTTTTCTCTTGCAAAGCTGTTTTAAGCTTCACTGCATTGAGCAACATATAAACCGTAACAAGTAAATAAATAAACAAGCTAACAAAAGGAGTTTTTGTGGCTACTGTTTTTCCTCTTTCAGTTGAATAAATCCCTTAAACATTAAGGCAAAAAGAATGCAATGAACGTTAATTCTTTACCACTGTAATAGTTAGAGATGTGTCTAATTATGACAGTGGCTGCATATTAATGGAGCTCAAGTGGGATCATATGTTTGGACAAGTGGAAGGGTTCATGGTGTTAATGCTTCCTGGCACACAGTTATTATTTTTATTAGTTTTGTTATATTCATAATACTTTTCTACTACAGGTAAAAACTTCATCAGGTAGGCAAAGGTGTAATGGATCTGGTGATCTGAGTAGCAGGATAACTGTCTTTTTTGAAAAACAGATCATGCATTTGAAGGGGAAAATATGGCCTTTACTTCATGAGTAAAGGGACTAGTTTCAAAGTAGGAATCAGATGTCTGGGGCAAGGATTAAATATAGTGCCTAATGTATTTGACTAACACCAGAGAGATCAAGTTTTTACTCCATCTGCAGCCACAATAGCTGACTAGGTGACTTGCAGCCCAACGTACCTCAAAGTGAAGAAATATTTGTGAAGAAATATAGGATGAGGGAGCACTATTTATTGCTTTGACTTCCTGAACAAAGATGAGATATAGATACATGAGCATGCTTGTGTGCCAGAGAAGGGCTGCATAAAGCAATAAAAATATCCAGGTCTTTTTTCTTCTTGCTTTTTTAAGAGATACAGGATGAGTCAATTCCTTAAAACAGCTGCAACTGTTTCCAGGCTAGTGCAGAAACCTGAAGGAAATATGGGTTACTTTGATGAATAGTGCAGGGGGGCCACCACTGCCCAAGGTCCAAAGTTTTTCTTCCAACTGTTTTTGGAAGCATGCCCAGGTCCTATCTGCATGCATAAGTGCATGCCTGTATTATTATTTTATTTTATTTATTTATTTATTTATTTATTTATTGTTCATCAAACATGTATGAGAAAACAGATACAAGTATATGAATACATGAGACGGATATGAATAAAAAGAAACATTAGGACAGGGATGGTAGCATGCTTGTATGCTTATGCATGGCCCTTAAAGACCTCTTAGGAATGGAGTGAGGTCTACAGTAGACAATCTAAGGTTAAAGTTTGGGGAGTTTGGGGAAGAAACCACAGAGTCAGGCAGTGCATTCCAGGCATGGACAACTCTGTTACTGAAGTTGTATTTTCTGCAATTAAGTTTGGAGTGGTTTACCAAAAGTTTGTATCTATTGTGTGCGCTTGTATCGTTTTGATTGAGGCTGGAGAAGTCATTGACAGGTAGGATATGGTAGTTTATAGTTTTATGTACTACTCTTAGATCGGACCAAAGACGGCTAAATTTAAGTTGTCTAAACCCAAAATTTCAAGTCTGGTGGCATAAGGTATTCTGTTGCGAGCAGAGGAGTGGAGAACTCTTCTCGTGAAATATCTCTGGAATTGTTCAATTGTGTTAATTTATTTATTTATTTATTTATTACTTGGATTTGTATGCCGCCCCTCTCCGAAGACTCGGGGCGGCTCACAACATGTAAAAAGACAAATCATAAGTAATCAACAATTTAAAATTTTAAAGATTTAAAAAAAAAACCACAAACTAACAGACTCACACACAAGCATACCATATATAAATTCAACGTGCCCAGGGGGGGGGGATGTTTCAATTCCCCCATGCCTGACGGCAAAGGTGGGTTTTAAGAAGTTTGCGGAAGGCAGGAAGAGTAGGGGCAGTTCTAATCTCCGGGGGGAGTTGGTTCCAGAGGGCCGGTGCCGCCACAGAGAAGGCTCTTCCCCTGGGGCCCGCCAACCGACATTGCTTAGTTGACGGGACCCGGAGAAGGCCCACTCTGTGGGACCTAATTGGTCGCTGGGATTCGTGCGGCAGGAGGCGGTCTCGGAGATATTCTGGTCCAGTGCCATGAAGGGCTTTAAAGGTCATAACCAACACTTTGAATTGTGACCGGAAACTGATCGGCAGCCAGTGCAGACTGCGGAGTGATGGTGAAACATGGGCATACCTGGGTAAGCCCATGACTGCTCTCGCAGCTGCATTCTGCACGATCTGGAGTTTCCGAACACTTTTCAAAGGTAGCCCCATGTAGAGAGCATTACAGTAGTCGAACCTCGAGGTGGTGAGGGCATGAGTGACTGTGAGCAGTGAGTCCCGGTCCAGATAGGGCCGCAACTGGTGCACCAGGCGAACCTGGGCAAACGTCCCCCTCGCCACAGCTGCGAGATGTTGTTCTAATGTGAGCTGTGGATCGAGGAGGACGCCCAAGTTGCGGACCCTCTCTGAGGGGGTCAATAATTCCCCCCCCAGGGTAATGGACGGACAGATGGAGTTGTCCTTGGGAGGCAAAACCCACAGCCACTCCGTCTTATCCGGGTTGAGTTTGAGTCTGTTGACACCCATCCAGGCCCCAACAGCCTCCAGGCACCGGCACATCACTTCCACCGCTTCGTTGACTGGGCATGGGGTGGAGATGTAAAGCTGGGTATCATCGGCATATTGATGATACCTCACCCCATGTCCTTGGATGATCTCACCCAGCGGTTTCATGTAGATGTTAAATAGCAGGGGGGAGAGGACCGACCCCTGAGGCACCCCACAAGGGAGAGACCTAGGAGTCGACCTCTGTCCCCCCACTAACACCGACTGCAACCGGCCAGAGAGGTAGGAGGAGAACCACTGAAGAACAGTGCCTCCCACTCCCAACCCCTCCAGCCGGCGCAGGAGGATACCATGGTCGATGGTATCGAAAGCCGCTGAGAGGTCAAGGAGCACCAGGACAGAGGATAAACCCCTGTCCTGGGCCCGCCAGAGATCATCCATCAACGCGACCAAAGCGGTTTCCGTGCTGTAACCGGGCCTGAAACCCGACTGCTGGGGACCTAGATAATCGGCTTCTTCCAAGGACCGCTGGAGCTGGAGTGCCACCACCTTCTCAACAACCTTCCCCATAAAGGGAAGGTTGGAGACTGGACGGTAGTTATTAAGCACAGCTGGGTCCAGGGAGGGCTTCTTGAGGAGGGGGCGCACAAGCGCTTCTTTATAGAGTGATGGAAAAACTCCCCTCCCCAAGGAAGCGTTGGTAATCTCCTGGGCCCAGCTCCGTGTCACCTCCCTGCTGGCCGAGACCAACCAGGAGGGACACGGATCCAGTAAACAGGTGGCGGAACTCACAGCTCCAATGGCCTTGTCCACTTCATCAGGTGTCACCAGATCAAACTCTTCCCAGACAGGTGGACAAGTACGTGCCCCAGTCACCTCGACTGACTCATTGTCAGTCGACTCTGCTATACAATTGGAGTCGAGGTCGGCCCGAATCCGAGCGACTTTATCAGCGAAAAACGAGTTAAAGTCCTCGGCACTACTCTGCAAGGGCTCCCCAACTCCCCCCTGATTAAGAAGGGAGCGGGTCACCCTAAACAGAGCGGCCAGGCGGGATTCCGCTGATGCAATCAAGGCGGCATGGTACGCGCATCCTACTCTTCCTCCATCGCTTCTCTAGACGTCTCTTCTGGCGTTTCAACTCCCGGAGCTCCTCGTTGAACCATGGAGCTCTACGGGGTCTAGCGCCACGGAGAGGTCGCAAAGGCGCAATCCGGTCAAGGGCCTCTGCTGCAGCCTCGTTCCAGGCTTTCGCATATGTAGTGCGGGTTCCAGGCAGATTACTTGTACTCAAGAATTGGTCTACCAAAAGTTTTGTAAGCCTTAGTTAGCAGTCCAAAATTATGGAGAAGATTAAGTTAATAACTCATAATGCTTTTTGGGCAATGCTGTTAGAGTGAGCTTAGGCATTTAGATCATTTTAAATGAGTAATCCAAAGTATTTGACAGAGTGAGAGTCATCTACTTGTATTCTTTTTTGCCAATGTGTAAGACAGAGCATTTGTTGGTTGAGATTTGGAGTTGCCAATTGTTTGACCATTCTGACACATAGTCAAGGTCTTTTTGTAGGGTAGCACAAAAAGTGTAAGTGGCGTTAAATTATCTCGATTCAAAACTGGTGGGGAGATTTCCAAAGATATATATGCAACTCTATAGAGGTTGAATTAGGCAAAAGAAATAATCTTGTGGAAGAAGAGCTTCAACCAAGACAACGATGAGATAAAATAAATCCAATTATGGGACAGAAATGTAATTTGGGAAAGCATCTCAGACATGGTCATTCCTAGTTCTCAATGAGATACAGAAAGGGAGACTATGAGAAAAACTCCAAGTACTCTTACCTTGATTCTGTTTGATATAAATTGCTTTCAATATTCTGTAACAATAATTAGCATTCCTATAATCCTTGCAATGTCTTTTTGTTAAACCGGTCTACCTCAAGGCCTGACTGGCCATGATCCATCTCAATTGTGTTCTCACATTTCTCAGGGTCCACTAATCTTTGAACTTCAATTAGACCAATGTTTAGTACAGAACATCAGCTGGTTGACAGAATACAAAGATGTTCAAGCAACATTGCTATATTGCAGTTTTTATAGGTAAACTGTACAGCTGGCCCACAAATGTGCAATAGTGCAAGCAGAAGGGAATGAAAATGCTGCATTGATCATTCACATGCAGACATTGAAAGGAGGAGTTTCAGTCTCATTATTTGATGGTTGACTAATCTTAAGACTAATCATACACAGTGTTTTCAAAACCAGATGCATAGATTCTACATTGTCTAATAATCACATTGGAAATTCAATCAACAGAAGCTTGAGATACAATTCCCACGCTGAAGATGTCACTTGAAGTAGCGTTAATGTAATTGTACTAGTGAGTCATCTGTGGTTTTCATTCTTTTTTGTTTTTTTAAGGAAACCCAAAAAACAGGATGTGAAACTATACTGGTAAAATACTTTAATATTCATCTTCTCAAGAACTAACTTTTACCTTCATGTCTGTTTTTCGGTAGTTAAATATTCTTGCCAACATTTTCTGGCACATTAAAATACAATTCTTTTCTGGGGGGGAAATATTAGTGTTGTTTCCCTACTGATTTTTTTTCTTCTTGAAAGTAATAAGTTTGAATAAGACAAATGGAATTAAGTTACAACAAACATTTATGGTCAGAAATACTAGTGGTGTTAGATAGGCTAAGAAATGGAATTCTTTATTTAACATATTTTTTTTTGTATACTTCAAAAAGCTGAAAATTATCAGAATTAGTTATTAACTGTAACTGATTTCCATCAATTACAGCAATAATCAATACAGTAAACTGAAATTGGGTTTTCTCACAATAAACTCATAAATATACATATCTTCTGGAAAGTATGTTTATACTCTATCCCCACTCATGGTTTTATGTTAGACAATTACCTAAGTTTCTCAATGGGTCTGTACAATTTCCGAAATAAACCACAACCAGGTGGAATAATAATAATAATAATAATAATAATAATAATAATAATAATAATAATAATAATAATAATAATAATAATAATAATAATACAAGAACAGAGTTGAAAGGAAACTTAGAGGTCTTCCAGTCCAACCCCCAGGAATTTTCTCTTTAGTTCTAAGTTACCTCTCTCCTTGTTTAGTTTCCACTCATTGCTTCTTGTTCTACACTCAGATGTTTTGGAGAACAGGCTGACTCCCTCTTCTTTGTGGCAACCCCTGAGATATTGGAACACTACTATCATGTCTCCCCTGATCCTTCTTTTCATTAAACTACACATACCCAATTCCTGCAACTGTTCTTCATATGTTTTAGCCTCCAATCCCCTAATAATCTTTGTTGCTCTTCTCTGCACTCTTTCTAGAGCCTCAACATCTTTTTTACATCGTGGCAATAAAAACTGAATGCAGTATTCCAAGTGTGGCCTTACCAAAGTATTAGCACATCACATTATCTTTGTAGGATAGATGACTATCATATTTGCTTATAAATATTTTACTTTCTATTCTAAAATACTCCAGTTAAGTTGTCTTTCTTCCTAGGAGAATTGGTCTAATAATCATATTGATCTCATTGGCTCTTTAGCGTGAGAAAAAAAAATATTGGTTCCCCTCCTCTCCAATTCATTTGAAATGGCTACACCTGCCAACAGTGATGGTATTAGTAAGATAAAAGGAGGACTTTCCAATCAGCAGAAAGGGGTGGAAGAAGGGGCTTTCCCCCCTGCAGTTGGAAATGCATGAGAATGAGAGAACAGAAAGTTTTTCCTGTGAACTGAAGAACTGAAAGCTATAAGAAACTGAAGGGCCAGCAGGAAACGGTAGCCTTCTGAACTTGCCAGGAGTTACAGAGATGGAAAAGCAAGACTGTGAGGATGCCCTTTAGCAGTGAAACAGTGAAGCAGTAACCACATTATTGGTTTTGATAAGAAACACACACACCGAAGAAACCCTTTGAAGAAGCTACCAAGGAGTATATGTGGAGAGGGCTGCTAAATTGTTTCACGGTGGCAACCAGAACTACTTTATCATCCATTTCACTTCTCCAGTATTATTTTTTCTTGGTGAACTTGGTTTAGAAAATTTTAAATTTCTTTATGACTACATCTGTTTTGCATTAAACTTGTCCCTGCAAGAATTACTTCTCTGGGCCTTTAATCTCTTTGTTTTTTGGGGGTCAGGGAGGGTTCTGATAATCCCCTGCCCAAGGGTGGGTTCCTTCCAGTTTGGACCGATTTGCCCAAAACAGTAGTGACCTGCTGGTGATGTCACATCTCTTTTTTTGAATTTTTATTATTATTTTTTTCTTCTGAGCATGCACAGAAGCTGAGTTTTCATGTGCATGAGGTCACCGTCTTGTTTGTGGCTTTTTAAAAATTATAGTTATTTTTGAATTTTTCGACACTGTGCAGGACTAGCAGTACTGTAGACTGCAAAGGAAACTAACCAATGGTGCATTAAACAAATCAACCCAGAGTTCCTACCCAAGGGACAAATAACTAGTCTGAAATTATCTTTGAATACATTAATGAAGACCTAGCTCTCTAGAAAACATTGGGAGAGAGGAAAAGAGGACAACCACCAGCAAGTTGGATATTTATTTATTTTATTATTTGGATTTCTATGCCGCCCTTCTCCGAGGACTTGGGGGGGGGGCTCACAACATATAAAATATACAATACAAAATATCTTAATCCAATTAATTAATTAAAAATGTAACCACCACCCCAAAACCCCCCATAAAAAACAATCATTCTATTCACTCAATTACAGAATATACTCAATTACAGTGACAAGGAGTGCACTGTTGGAGACTTGGAACAACAGGTTACAGACAGTTAGATTATTATGGGTTACTAGGAATTACTGAAATCACTGAAAGCAATAATCTATAGATATATATCTATATTATATAACAGTCTATAGATATTATTATTTATTAGATTTGTATGCCACCCCTCTCCAGAGACTCGAAGTGGCTATAGATACATAGATATATATAGTGTTTATCTACGGAGTCTATGGAGAGGGGCGGCATACAAATCTAATAAATAAAAAAATAAATATCAGAGGTCTTCAAACTTGGCAACTTTAAGACTTGTGGACTTCAATTTCCAGAATTCTGCAGCCAGTTGGAGAATTCTGGGAGTTGAAGTCCATGTTTTAAAGTTGTCAAGTTTGGGGATTCTTGGTCTATATCTAATCCAGAGTTGGGAATGACTAGCACATATATGCGAAGGGACGCTTTATCTTTACAGTTTATTATTCATCCACCCAATGAAGACTATTCTTTCAGTGTCTTAACAAATAGAAAAATACAAAGTATAAAGATAAGAAGATGCTTATTCCTAAGCAATACCAAATCAGTATACAGTGTTCCCTCGATTTTCGCAGGTTCGAACTTTGCGAATAGCCGATACCACAGTTTTTCAAAAAATATTAATTAAAAAATACTTCGTGGGTTTTTTTCTATACCACGGTTTTTCCCACCCAATGACATCATACATCATCGCCAAACTAATAATTTTCACAAATAAATAACAAAAAAAATAATTATTGTTAATAAATAATTATGTTTATAAATATCAGGATCACTAAGTGTCTAATTCAATGGTGAGTACCAGTAATAATGGTGAGTAAATGGTTGTTAAGGAAATGGGAAATGGTAATTTAGGGGTTTAAAGTGTTAAGGGAAGGCTTGTGATACTGTCCATAGCCAAAAATGGTGTATTTACTTCCGCATCTCTACTTCGCGGAAATTCAACTTTCGCGGGCGGTCTCGGAACGCATCCCCCACGAAAATCAAGGGAACACTGTATGTGTAAATATTCCATTTAGCATTTCAATTAAAAGCTGATTTTCTATAATGACTGCATCAAATCAACTTTTAAAATTGGATTGTCCTTGAATCCATTGTTAGATGCATCTAAACTGATTTGATTCAGATTAGTTTGGATGACATTTGTACTTGACCCACTGTGGTTTCTACAATCCAAATTAATATGAATGGAATCAATAAGTAAGAAAAGGGTCTTTGTTGATAGGAAGACCTAGCTCTCTTCAATTTACAGCATGATGATGATGATGATGATGATGATGATGATGATGATGATTTTTTTCATGCAGAGGACAAAGTGCTCAGTATGGTGTCATGGATCAAGATACATTCCTAACTTCTCTGAGCACATTTCTGTCATTCCTAGTTGAGAAACTGCCATCTATCTACACATAAACTGGAGGCTTGAAAAACTCGGAGCCTGTTTTGCTCTCACCAAGTTGTCTTTCTGCAAAACATGCCCTCAATGATTTCTCAATCATTTCTCAGTAACAACTCTGTGGGAAAACCACAGGAGAAAATAGCCCCTGCAAACGAAGAGTATAAAATTGAAAGTGCTGACTTACAATGTGAGCCTAAATTTTGCTATGCCAGAGAATTGATGCCGAGTAATAAAATGCAGTGTTACAGCAAAGTTTGCAGCTGACCTTTCATGAGTAAGGAGATGGCAGAAACTAAATCATGAAAGGTTTATCCATGGATCTCCTAGGTACAATATGCCACCAGCTTTGCGTAAATGAAAAGCCCACTGCAAGTGCAAGCAGTTTGTGCCCAAATGACATATACATATGCAGGGGTTCAATACAGGAATATAATGTGCCACTTCTGCACGGATGGCACCTAGTACTACTAGTCAGTGGATAGTTTGGTGGATTTGCAGCTGGCTGACGTGTAGATATCAGAGGGTTGTTGTTAATGGCGAGTATTCTGAGCAGAATCTGGTTACAAGTGGTGTGCCACAAGGGCCTGTTCTGGGTCCTATTCTTTTTAATATGTTTGTGAGTGACATAGGGAAAAGTTTGGTAGGGAAGGTTTGCCTATTTGCCGATAACTCTAAAATGTGCAATAGGGTTGATATTCCTGGAGGCGTCTCTAATATGGCAAATTATATAGCTTTACTAGATAAGTGGTCAAAGCAATGGAAACTGCAGTTTAATGTTTCCAAATGTATGCACTTGGGCAAAAGGAATCCTCAATCTGAGTATTGTATTGGCAGTTCCGTGCTAGCAAAAACTTCAGAAGAGAAGGATTTGGGGTAGTGATTTCTGACAGTCTCAAAATGGGTGAACAGTGCAGTCAGGCGGTAGGGAAAGCAAGTAGAATGCTTGGTTGCATAGCTAGAGGTATAACAAGCAGGAAAAGGGAGATTGTGATCCCACTGTATAGAGTGCTGGTGAGATCACATTTGGAATATTGTGTTCCGTTCTGGAGACCTCGCCTACAAAAAGATATTGACAAAATTGAATGGGTCCAAAGACGGGCTACAAAAATGGTGGAAGATCTTGAGCATAAAACTTATCAGGAAAGACTTAATGAAGTCAATCTGTATAGCCTGGAGGACAGAAGGGAAAGGGGGGACATGACTGAAACATTTAAATATGTTAAAGGGTTAAATAAGGTTCAGGAGAGAAGTGTTTTTAATAGGAAAGTAAACACAAAACAAGAGGGCACAATCTGAGTTTAGTGGGGGGAAAGATTAGAAGTAACATGAGAAAATGTTATTTTACTGAAAGAGTAGTAGATGCTTGGAACAAACTTCTAGTAGACGTGGTTGATAAATCCACAGTAACTGAATTTAAACATGCCTGGGATAAACATATATCCATCCTAAGATAAAATACAGGAAATAGTATAAGGGCAGAGTAGATGGACCATGAGGTCTTTTTATGCTGTCAATTTTCTATGTTTCTAGTCAAAAGACATCCCGTTCTTATCCATTAACCAATTTTTGTGGTTTAAAAATGGCAGAAAGGGGGGAAAGACAAGAGGAATGTAAATGAAAACTCAGGATGATTATTCCCATTAGATTTTTCTTTTTTAGCAAGCAGTGATGCAAATGGGTAATTATGGGCCATGCAAGCACACAAGTGTGTGCTCAGTCCTTCAGGTGAAAATGTATATGGGTAGTCCTCGACTTACAATTGAGCTGAAAATTTCTTTTGCTAAGTGAGACATTTGTGAAATGTACCCCATTTTACCACCTTTCTTGCCATAGTTGTTAAACAAATCACTGCAGCTGTTAAATTAGTGACATTGTTGCTAAGTGAATCTGGCTTCCCCATTGACTTTGCTTGTCACAAGGTCAGAAAAAAAAGTTATCACATGACCCCGGCAGAGGTGGACTCCTCCCTGTTCAGACTAGATTGCCTGAACCATTAGCGATCCACTGGTGATATGAAGTTGATGTCACGGATGTCATGGGGGCGTGAGTGATGAGACTGTTTCTGGCCGATATGAGATATGATTGGATTGGATAAATGTATGCGAGTGTTCATGGTTTTTTTTAAATGTGTTTGGAAAATGTTATATTTTAGAGATATTAGATTTCTTATATATTGTTGTATTAATGTTGTAGACCGCTCTGAGTCGCGTCGAGAAGGGCGGCATATAAATAAATGAATGAATAAATGAACGAACGAACGAACGAATGAACGAACAAACAAACAAACAAACAAACAAACAAACACATAGATAAATAAATAAATAAGAATGAATGCATGCATGAATGAACAAACAAACAAACACATACAAATAAAGAAATAAAGAAATAAAGAAATAAAGAAATAAAGAAATAAAGAAATAAAGAAATAAAGAAATAAAGAAATAAAGAAATAAAGAAATAAAGAAATAAAGAAATAAAGAAATAAAGAAATAAAGAAATAAAGAAATAAAGAAATAAAGAAATAAAGAAATAAAGAAATAAAGAAATAAAGAAATAAAGAAATAAAGAAATAAAGAAATAAAGAAATAAAGAAATAAAGAAATAAAGAAATAAAGAAATAAAGAAATAAAGAAATAAAGAAATAAAGAAATAAAGAAATAAAGAAATAAAGAAATAAAGAAATAAAGAAATAAAGAAATAAATAAATAAAGAAATAAAGAAATAAAGAAATAAAGAAATAAAGAAATAAAGAAATAAAGAAATAAAGAAATAATAAAGAAATAAAGAAATAAAGAAATAAAGAAATAAAGAAATAAAGAAATGAACAAATGAACACATGAACACATGAACAAATAAACAAATAAACAAACAAATGCAGTTCGTTCTGTGCTAGTCCATTGCCATCTTTTTTTTTTATTTTCACTATTTTGTTTAGTGTTTGTATGGTTTCTCCTCGCCTTCTGCTTTGAATAAAGCCCTCTCACTCATCCCCAGATTAATATCAATTTTTATTTCTTTGCCTAAAGCACAGTGATGCAAACCAGTGGTGAAGGTAAGTGGAACCCTTCCCTGGGATATTGCCATTGCCATAAATGAGTAAGTTGCCAAGAGTCCAAATCTTGATCACGTGACCGTGTGGATGCTGCAACGGTTGTAAGTGTGAAAAATGGTCATAAGTCACTTTTTTCATGCCATTGTAACCGTCACCAAATGAGCTGTTGTAAATAATTGTCTATCCCTATACTTCCATTCTAAAGCATCCCAAATGGTGATTCTCTTCTCCCCAAACCATTTCTGTTTTTATATGCTTCTGCTTCTACATTCCCAAACCTAGCGCAAAAGACCACCTTGCTACATTATAAATCAAAAGTGTCAATTTAAAGGAAAAAAACCCACCTAAATTGGTGTATATGCCGTTTTACATTTTAAATTCATCTAAATCTTAGCTTTGTAATGATTGACAGGAATAAAACTGAGTTTGCTGCAGTTGCCCTGGTGCTAAGTTCATTACTTGGGAACGGGGCTTATTGTGTTGTTGAAAAAAAGAGAATAGCTTTTAAAAATCAACACAATGAAATGGACATAGAATGCAATCTAGGCAGTGATGGGCTACCAAAATTTTTACTACCACACTCTGGGCATGGCTTATGCATTTTGTTTCAACATCTTTCAGTGCAATTTAGGTGCTCTGGGGTGGAGCTCCAAATTTTGCTACCGGAACTGCGTTCCTGACCGTTCCCATAGGAGCCCATCACTGAATATAGGTTATTATAATTATAAAATATAAGTGATGATACATGCATTGGAATGATATTGAAGGTATATGTGATGTTTTGTATGTTTTTCAATGTGGAGAAAAGTTAAAAAAACCTTTTTTTTAAAAAAAATGGATATACAGTGGTACCTCATCTTACGAACGCCTCTTCTAACGAACTTTTCAAGATATGAACCTGGTGTTTAAGATTTTTTTGCCTCTTCTTCCGAACTATTTTCACCTTACGAACCCAAGCAGCTGCTGCTGGGATGAAGGGGTTTCTTTTTTTCCCCTTTTTTGAAGAAAGACATGGGAGGGGCAGCTTGGAGGAGTAAAGATTTTGCATGCTTGCAAAGGCACTGAAACGGTGTCTTTTTAAAAAAGAAAAGGGAGGGGCAGCTTGGAGGAGTAAAGATTTTGCATGCTTGCAAAGGCACTGAAATGGTGTCTTTTTAAGAAAGAAAAGGGAGGGGCTGCTTGGAGGAGTAAAGATTTTGCATGCTTGCAAAGGCACTGAAACGGTGTCTTTTTAAGAAAGAAAAGGGAGGGGCAGCTTGGAGGAGTAAAGATTTTGCATGCTTGCAAAGGCACTGAAATGGTGTCTTTTGAAAAAAGAAAAGGGAGGGGCGCCCCCCTTGCCTTTCTTCCTTCCCACTCACCCTTTAGCCTAGCCTTGCTTCTTCCACACGCCCCCTTTAGCTGCTCCTCCCTGCCCTCTGTTCGCCTCCCCTCTAAAGTTTGGGATTTTCCTGAAGGATTTGCACGCATTATTTGCTTTTACATTTATACCTATGGGAAACATTGTTTCATCTTACGAACTTTTCACCTTACGAACCTCCTCCTGGAACCAATTAAGTTCGCATGATGAGGTACCACTGTATATTAATAGGAAACTGCATGACCTTCCATCTGCCCCTTTCCCCACTGTCTTTTATTTATTAATATGTGGAAAGTAGCATCAGTTCCTGTGGGGCCCTAATATACTGTACCTAATTTAGATATTTAGCCTGTTCGCCTAGGAAGTTCTGGATCCTAAAACCCAAAGCACATCAACCCTGCCATCAAGCTCTAGTTGCCCTTGTGAAAACAGGAAGGGGGAAATGCACAAAAATAAGTTTCACGTTATGGTTGTGATAGCACATACCATTATTTATTGGTTAGTTTTGAACTGGATTCTCTGTCTCAAAAGGTGAGATCCCAAGTTCCATCAATACATCTAAAATGCGTGTGGAGATACCATATACACAATCAGATCTTGGGGTCATTATGCATGTGGGAATCAAGGCTATTGTCTCTCCAGTATTTGGCTTTGGTTCCTAAGAGAGAACATTTGGAAGGAGTTGGTAGTTTATGAGTATTGTGCAGGTTCCAACAGAGGGAAATAAGTAAACCATTATACATATACAATGTGAATATGTACTCACCTGTTATCCTTGACTGACTGAAGAAAAAACAAATATATAAGGAAGTACCCACGTTTCTTCAACACTCCGTGGCTTGCATTGGCTGCCAATCAGTTTTTGGTCACAATTCAAAGTGTTGGTCATGACCTTTAAAGCCCTACATGGCATGGGACCAGATTACCTCCGGAACCGCCTGCTACTGCATGAATCCCAGCGACCGATAAGGTCCCACAGAGTTGGCCTTCTCTGGGTCCCGTCGACTAAACAATGTCGTTTGGTGGGCCCTAGGAGAAGAGCCTTTTCAGTGGCGGCCCTGGCCCTCTGGAACCAACTCCCCCCGGAGATTAGAACTGCCCCCACCCTCCCTGTCTTTCGTAAACTACTCAAGACTCATTTATGCTGCCAGGCATGGGGGAGTTAAGATATTCCTTCCCCCTAAGCCATTACAAGTTATGCATGGTATGTTTGTGTGTATGTTTGGTTTTATTATAAGGGTTTTTAGTTGTTTTATTAATTGGATTTCTACATGCTGTTTTTATCATTGTTGTTAACCGCCCCGAGTCTGCGGAGAGGGGTGGCATACAAATCCAATAAATAAATAAATAAATAAATAATAAATACTTTGTTTTATTTATTTTTATTTATTTAATCTATTACTGTATTTATTATTTTATTTTTATTTTTAGAAATGTTTTAGAAATAATTCCAATGGCAACTTCACCTACTAACCAACATTTCTATTTGGTGCAAGTACAGATTTAATATGACAATGATTCTCATGCAAAGCAAATATAAAAGCTGTTTTAAGGAAGGACTGTGTAGAGGAGAGCATTATGTGGCACGGTAAAGGCTGCATATATAAGATTGGAATATGCCATTCATTGGAAGGAAGAAATGTCTGTTTCCTTTGAGCACTGCATCCCAAATGCCATGGCAGATTATTTATACATGCTCATGTTTATCATGCGCTACACACACTAAAGAAATGATAAACACCATTTCTGAATGACTTCAGACAGCTCCATAGTCACTGCTGCCTATTTTGTTTGGCAAAACATTCAGTCAAGAGAAAAAGTTTATAATATTACAGGACAAGCCATTTCCACTTTTAGGATCTAATATTTTTTTCTGACGAGCAGAAATTCAAACAGGGTAACCTCTGAGGATAATTTATCTGTAAATTGCATTCCACTTACAAAAAAACTGAAGATAAGTGCAATTAGGATGAGGGAACAAGAAAAATTCAGGGTAGGGAATTTGGAATTACCAACACCATGTTCTTTGTCTAGGGAGGGTTTATTTTTCCTTCCCTTTTAAGTATATTATGATGGAATGAGACAGTTATGGACAAATGGTTCTAATTCTCCTCTCCCAAATTTCTTCTCCAAGAATGCACCCTTTGCTCACCTTCAAACTGACCAGAAATGGGGGCTCATGAGACAAATTCTTCCTCTGTAGTTTTTTAAAATTTCTGCTCAATTTAGACCTTTCAGACTATAGACATATTTTTGCCCAACAAGATCAATTTTTTTGGCCATGATCAAAGGTAGGCACCTCAATCTGCACCTGATTGAGTAAGATACAGGTTAGGCAGACATGATTTAATTGTTAATAAAATTTAGTAACTAATCTATCTAATGGGGCCATTAGATATTAGCCCCTGGCTGATGAATGAAATGTATTTATTTATTTATTTTATTTATTTAATTGGATTTCTATGCCTCCTCTCTCCGAGGACTCAGGGCTGCTCACAACATATAAATATACAGTACACAATATCTTAATCCAATTAACTAATTAAAAATATTTTATAAAAAAAACCCAAAACCATAAAAAACAATCACTCCATTCACTCCACAGTCTCTGAACACATTCATTGGGCAGGGAGCAAAAATCTAATGGCCCCAGGCCTGGCAGCATAAGTGAGTCTTCAGACTCTTATGGAAGGCAAGGAGGGTGAGGGCCGTACAAATCTCTGAGGGGAGCCGATTCCAGAGGGCCGGGGCTTCCACAGAGAAGGCCCGCCAAACAACATTGTCTGGTTGACAGAACCTGGAGCAGGCCGACTCCATGGGACCTGACCGGTCACTGGGATTCATGTGGCAGAAGGCAGTCTTGGAGGTATTATGATAAGAGAATCATGCAAGTCTGATTGCACTTCATCCCCCTCCTCCTTTATCTTCATGAGAATGAGTGTTGGCTTGTCTGAAATCCTTTCTCGGATTACAGTTCTGCCTAGCACTCAGATTTCTTTTATCTGTCCATTGTCTTGGTTGCAGCTCTTCCTCCTGTTCTTCACAATTATTCCTCCTGCCCATTGCACCATGGATACTACTGTGTATAGTGTACCAAGTTGGATACTCTGAAGTCCCAACTGTGATCCCCTCATATGGTGGGTTTAACCCTCCAGAGGTTTCCGGTATACAGGAATTGTTCATATGATAGAAGAGTTACTGTATCAAATACTTGGGAAGTAATTACATAAACTGTAGTTTCATGTTATTATATGTAACTTAAATTAAAATATCATTCATCTCCAATTTGGGAAGAGTGAAAGACCAGGTGTAAATCTCAGTGTGAAAAAGATTTGACATTTTCTCGAGTAAATTCCATTACTCTTTTAATAAGCTACCACAAATATCACATGGTAATTCATAGGCTTCCTTTTCAGTAAATTTTAGTACCTAACTCTGTTAGCAAACTGATGCTCACTTTCCTGTTGGAAAGACCAATTATGTGAGCCAGAAGAAGCAGAAGCCATTAATTTGCATCTTACATGTCAACTGAATCATTAAGTAGAAAGACTAAAACATAAAGTAGCAACCATTCCTATTATACCCTCACCGCAAATTAAAGGGGAATATTTTTAATCCAAAGGAAGGGAGAATTTTCATCCTCAAAGAAACAATCGTATCATCCTTTCTCTTGTCTGTTTTTATTGACTTGGTTGCCCTCCTCCTTGATCCCAGAGACCACACTAAGCGTTCATGGAGAAAAAAAATGTCTGCAATAATCAATAGTCTAAAAAGTACTTTACGCAGGCCAGAAGGAAGAACTATAACTAAATGGTGGAAAGTAAAACATTCCTTAGTAGAACATTGCAGATCTGACAGTTTGATCAAAATAATTGCCTGGCGTTAAGTTCCAATAGAGATGGGAAAACATTTTTTAATGTAATAATAAAGTTAAGTGTAATAGTTTATAAGTATAATTCTTTAGAGAGACTGGTTTATGTTTGGCTATCATTTGGAGGAGCACTAGTCATTATTAACAGGAAGCACAGAGAAAGTGGATTTAAATCACCAAAGTAATAAAATCAGAACAAGAGCTAGCACCTTGAAAGGCATTTGGAGAGAAGATTGCATACAACTGCAATTAAAATGATGCTTATAAAATACTCAGATGTTAATTGGGTTTGGTCCCAGAAGCCCTGGCAGTACAGTATGTCAGAAGTTAGCTGGTTTGAAGTTTTAAAAGAGTGGTTTAATTTGTACACCTTGTCCTAATTACCCAGCTTTCTGCAGCCTGGATGTGTGTATGGTTTATGGTAGCTTAGCATTTTGTAAACCAAACACACACCAATATAATTGGGTTATTGAATTGGAAAATGAGGGCAAAAAGCTGAAAGCTTTCTTACTTATGTTTCTTAACAAATCGTATTGAAGGCCACAACACAACCTTGTGCTCAAGAAATCTGTAAGGCAGGGATGAGTTAATCCCAATTTGGACTGGTTTGCCTGAACCAGTAAGGACTCCCTGGTGATGCTACAATGGACCCAGTTTGGTCAGTGCCAGTCTTTTTTATTATTTGTTATTTAAAAAAAAAATTATTATTAGTTCCTCCTGAGCATCATCATCAACAATAACAATAACAATAACAATAACAATAACAATAACAATAACAATAACAATAACAATAACAATAACAATAACAATAACAATAACAATAACAATAACAATAACAATAACAATAACAATAACAATAACAATAACAATAACAATAACAATAACAATAACAATAACAATAACAATAACAATAACAATAACAATAACAATAACAATAACAATAACAATAACAATAACAATAACAATAACAATAACAATAACAATAACAATAACAAGATTTGTATGCCGCCCTGTTCTGAAGACTAGGGGTGGCTCACAGAATACAAAAAACAACAGGACAACAAATCTAATTAATTAAAAATTACTACTAAAATCGCGTATATATTTAAATCAGTCAGCCAATTTATTTACAATCATACATTACAACTCATAAACAAGGGAAGGGGGCTAGATCTAATTGCCCCATGCCTGGCAACATAAATGAATCTTGAGACTCTTGCAAAAGGCAAGGAGGGTGGGGGCAGGGCGAATCTCTGGAGGGAGCTGATTTCAGAGGGCATGCACAGAAGCTGAGTTTCTGGCACTATGCATGCAGTCAGTCTTATTTTCAGATTTACAAAAAAAATATTAGATTTTTCAGCACTGTGCATGTGTGTATGTGCAAAGTGTGCATGTGCCCACGAGTCAACCCACGCGGCACAGGAGGAAACGAACCAGCGGCGAAGTAAGTTAGAACCTCTCTTTGCTGTAAGATATATCATTCACAATTTACTTGTGCTACTGATCTGAACCCTTTGAGAAAGCAAAGCAATAGAAAAAAATTATGATATACAGTGATCCCTCGATTAGCACGGTCTCGATTAGCGCGAAACGCTGCAACGCGGTTTTTCAAAAAATATTAATTAAAAAATAATTAATAATAAAATAATCAAAATAATAATCAGTCTTCTATGTTTCTATGTTTCTATAAGTCCGCGCTAGTTCTCTCTCTCTTTCTCTCCCTGTTGCCGGCGTGGTATATGAGAGAGAAAGAGAGAGGCAGAGGTCGGGCGCATTACCGGGAGGTGGAGGCGGCGTGGGGACGCTGGGTGCCGGGGACACCGAGGAGGGGGTGGACATGGCCTCTCAGCTGCAGAGCCGAACAAGGGCGGAGGCAACGGCGGAGTCCGGCGCTGGGGCCATGCGGGGCCACTCATCCAGGGGGGCGTGGACTGGCAAGTCGCCCTCCTTTCTCTTTCTTTCTCTCTCTTATACCACACCGGTAACAGGGAGAGAAAGAGAGAGAGCGGAGGGCACCTTGCCGGTCCACGCCCCCCTAGATGAGCGGCTCCGCATGGCCCCAGCGCCGCCCAGGCAAAGGGGAAACCCCAAGATCGCTTGCCGCTTGCCGTATTGCAGCGAAGGAGGCGAAGCAAGGCTCCAAGCTGCAATACGGCAAGCGGCAAGCGGCAAGCGATCTTGGGGTTTCCCCTTTGCCTGGGCGGCGGGAAGACCAAGGGAAGGTTCCTTCAGCCGCCCAACACCTGATCCGCTCCGCAGCGCGGCAGCAGCGAGGAGCCGAAGATGGGGTTTCCCCTTTGCCTTTACCCCATCTTCGGCTCCTCGCTGCTTCCGCGCTGCGGAGCAGATCAGCTGTTGGACGGCTGAAGGAACCTTCCCTTGGTCTTCCCCGCCGCCCACACGCAAACTCCACCATCTGCGCATGTGCGGCCATGAAAAAAAATGGCGCGCATGCGTAGATGGTGTTTTTTACTTCCGCACCACTATAACGCGGAAATCGATTAGGGCGGGAGGTCTTGGAACGTAACCCCCACGCTAATCGAGAGATCACTGTAATGCTACTTTCCTAGTGGGTCCAAGGTCCAGTAAGAGCCATTAAGATCCACAAAATAAGGTAACTTATTTTGATTTTTTTCCCCAAACTCTAATGAGTTCTGAACTTCATTTGTACACACATCAAAAATGGGTCTACTTGGGGAGGGACATACAACTCTAGGATAATGAAAGTTTCTCAATTCTCTGATCGAACATTAAAAAAAAAGTGGGGAAACTTTTGTTTCCCAAATGTTGTATGTAAATGTTTTGTGTATGTCTTTTTTGTTATATTTGAAAAAAAAACAAATAAATTTTATTTAAAAAGAAAGAAAGAAAGTTTCTCAATTTTCTTAGTTATCTTGTCACTTAAGCCTAGACTGAATGTATGCATGATAAAGAAAAAGGAAAGGAAAGAAAGAAAAAGGGAAAGGTAAAAGAAGAGGAAGGTAAGAAAAAGAAAGAAATACTATTGGTCAAGTGATAAGATAACTGGGTAATTAAATAAGAACAAATTATACTAAATATACTTAATTGATCTAGAATGTATATAGAAAAAAGAATGGTAAACTGCTGAAATGTAAGCCTAAACATTTCAACCAATGTCAAGCATGTTTGTTAATTTTGTTTATTTTAATCGTTTAATACAGTCTATTTAAATAAAAAAATAAAAAAGTTTCTCAATCTATGGAGTCCTCAGTGCTCTCTGAACCTTGTTATTTACTTGCAGATGTTTCATTACCAGTTAGGTAACATCAGGGTGTCACCTACTTAGGTAATGAAAAGTCTGCAAGCAAACAGCCAAGCCAGAGAGCACCAAGGAGGACCTAAGAGATCAGTAAGGGGCTTGCATAAGTGCACCAGTGTGCCTTCCATTCCCTGTCCTAATGTTTCTTTCTTACTAGTGATATGTATATACAGTGGTACCTCAGTACTCGAATGCTTTGGTTCTCGTACATTTCAATTTTCGGCAAAAATTTGCTTCGGTATCTGAACAAAAATTCGGATACCGAACAGCCACAGAAAATTTTGTTTATTATCCGAAATGAGGGGACGGGGTGAGAAGGAATGGGAGTCGGAATCCGACACGCCCATTCTGGACGCCCACTAAACAGCCTCCCAGTCATGCTCCAAGCTGTAGGGAGTGGGGGGGCGGCTGCAATACCGGCAGTTTCGGGGGAGCTCCTTTCCTCAGTGGTTCATCTTCCCTTTAAGCAGTTACACCAACTTTCTCTTCCCGAGAGTAGCGACGGCAGCAGAGGCTTTCCTTAGAGCAGTAGCAGCGCCGGGAACGTCAGAGGCTTCCCTTTCTCATCTCACGTTCCCAGCGCTGCTGCTGCTCTAAGGAAAGCCTCTGCTGCCGTCGCTATTCTCGGGAAAGAGAAAGTTGGTGTAACTGCTTAAAGGGAAGACAAACCACTGAGGAAACGAGCCCCCCCGCCGAAACTGCCCCCCCCCCTAACTACAGCTTGGAGTGCTTAGACCTCATATCTTTATCCCATAGGAAATAAAGGAAATACAGTAGTCCCTCGCTGTACCGATTTCACGATTTCACCTATCGTGGCCAGGTCTGGAACATAACACCAGCGATAGGTGAGGGACTACTGTAGGGGCTGGAAACCAATTAAACCCATTTCCATTATTTCCTATGGTATAAATTAATTCGGTACTCGACCAAATCGGTTCTCGACCACACTTTTGGAACAGATTATGGTCGAATACCGAGGTACCACTGTAAACATTGTTATATCTTTGTATATCACCAATACGTACTTGACAAAACAAAGAAACAAACAAATTTTCAACCCTGAGCTAATTATTTCTGGGTTTCCTGCTAACTCAGAGTGATCATATTTGATCATAGCTGATATACATTTAAGTGTGAATGAGATCTGTGTGATCAAAGAAATGATCTTGTTTGTTTTGGTTTCTGTTCGGACTCTGGCCCATTGTGGGAACTCTAATTAGCAGCTTTCACCGAAAAGACTTATTTCCTGATTTTTGCTGAACTTTTAAATCCAAATCTCACTGCTCCTAAAATGTTAGCATTAAATGCTTAAATCTTGAAAAATCAGTTTGTGTGGGCCTATTTCCTGGGAGGCTTGTCACTGGCACAGAAGAGTCCTATAGGTATTTAATGATTTTTTTTTGTAAATCTTCAAATTAAATCAGTTAAAGTTAGTTAGGTTACACTCCATAAACCCGGGATTTCCAAGGTAAAGCTGACACTTAAATGTATATTAGTTATGATCAAATATGATTTCTAAAATGCTACACAAAAGACTAAGATGGGCCCATAAGGCCAAACAAGACCAGGACAATACAGAGTACAGTGATACCTCGTCTTAGAAACCCCTCGTCATACAAACTTTTCGAGATACAAACCTGGGGTTTAAGATTTGTTTGCCTCTTCTTCCAAACTATTTTCACCTTACAAACCCAAGCCGCCGCCACTGGGATGCCCCGCCTCTGGACTTCTGTTGCCAGCGAAGCACCCATTTTTGCATTGCTGGGATTCCCCTGAGGCTCCCTTCCATGGGAAACATGGAACCTCTGGACTTCCATGTTTTTGCAATACTGCAGGGGAATCCCAGCAGTGCAAAAACGGGTGCTTCGCTGGCAACGGAAGTTCGAAGATGGGGTTTCCCAGCGAGGGGAGCCTCAGCGAAATCGCAGCATCACAAAAACACAGAATTCCAGAGGTGGGGTTTCGAGGACTTCTGTGTTTTTGCCAGGCTGCAATTTTGCTGAGGCTCCCCTTGCTGGGAAACCCCACTTCCGGACTTCCATTGCCAGTGAAGCACCCATTTTTGTGATGCTGGGATTCCCCTGCTGGGATTCCCCTGCAGCATCACAAAAACACAGAAGTCCAAAGGTGGGGTTTCCCATGGAGGGGAGCCTCAGGGGAATCCCAGCAGTGCAAAAATGGGCCCTTTGGCTGGAAAAGGGGGTGAGTTTTGGGCCTGCACACATTAATCACTTTTCCATTGATTCCTATGGGAAATATTGTTTCGTCTTACAAACTTTTCACCCTACAAACGTCATCCTGGAACCAATTAAGTTCATAAGATGAGGTATCACTCTATATATCTTTATAGTCCATCCTCCCCATCTGGAGTTGGGCCTAACTGGGGGGAAAGTACAGCTGCAAGGGGGACAAATTATTAATTAGAGCAATTTATGATATTAAACAACGTTGGCACTGAGCCTGAAAACACTATGCAAATTAAAGTCACCTGCAAAAGAGCACCATGAGCAGAAAAAGATTGTGAGATGGTTTTTGTGTCTTTATTTTTGCAAGTTTTATATACTGTAATTAGCAGCATTCAGGTATGTGCACGTTTGGGCTTTTTTGCATGGAAAACTTGTTGTCTAACTTTGTAACTTCTCCTACCTGGAAATATTATGTTTCTAAGCTGTTTACAGCATTCCTACATTTAATTTAATAGTTGGGTCAGAGTAATGCAGGTAGCCATAGAAAAGGTGTTTTAAAAAAATAATTCACCCTGGTCATAGATAGCATTCAGATTCACTTCAGAGTCCACTTTTGTGTATCATGGCATTTTTATGTTGAGTGGGGGAGATGTGGTGAATTTCTTTTGCACCCTTAAAGGGATGTCTCTTTTTATGTGTATGTGGGTCAGTAGGACAGCTGACAGGATTGATCCATTGCTAAAGGAATCTACGGATATCATTTGTGCTTGCTATTTCTAATTGTCATGTTGGGGAAGTTTTAATATAATACCATAATTTATTGTTCACTCATTTCATAAGATGAAGGCAGGCATACGACACTTTTTTTTAATCAATTCTTGTTTTTATGTGACTGAGCCACTCAGATAAAATTTCTGCTGTAGGTTATAGACTTTTAAAAGTGATTCCCTGTAGGCAGTGTAAAATACAGTGTCTATTACATGACAGCTTCGTGTTTATTGCTACTTTTGGAGCATTGTTCAGGAAGCCACTGAAAGAGAATAAGTTCTTTGTTCTATAAAACAGAAAATAAAGTAGCAGTTCTTATTAGATTTTTCTCTATAAGTTTTTTTTAAAAAAAATATTCTGCCACCATTGATGTTCTCTATAATCTTTTAAAGAAATGTAATAATAAAAGACATCATTCTTAGTGTATAAATAAAAAAGTACAACTCCTCCCCATCTTTTCGTAAGGCATATAGACCTGCAATCTTGGTGAAATCCATTGTTGCTCATGATTAATGGCCAGTGTGTTATTTAGCAGCTGTTATTTTAACTAGCAAGGAATGGGACTTTCAAGAATCATTCTCAATGACAGAGTAGAAAGGAAGACTGAACTCATCTGTTATGTGGCTACTGTAATGGTTCAAGGTGACACCTGGAAGGAGAATGCAAAGCTTGGACAAGGAACTGAAGAAGGTAGAAATTGCAGTAAAAGTTGCTAGGTCATTGCCCTATATAGTTTTGAAATCTGAAACAACAAAACATATATAAAAGCCATGCCTGTTATCCTCGATTCCATTCTTCTAGGCCACTGATGGTGAACTTTTTTGGCACCGAGTGCCTAAACAGGAACGCATGCACATGCTGGAAACCCAAAGACCAGCTGGCCAGTGCGCATACACCAGCTGAGCTTCATGCATGCCAGAGCATCATAAACCCAAAGACTAGATGGCCAACGCGTGCATGCACACCGGCCAGCTGATTTTCAGGTTTCCTATGCTCCAGCACACATGAAGTATGCCACCCTGAGTCTTTGGAGAGGGGCAGCATACAAATCTAATAAATTATTAATTATGAACACCACCTGGCTGGCATGCATGCACATGTTGGCAACCAGAAGTGCAGTTGGTGACGGCATACATGCCAACAGAGAGGGATCTGCATGCCATCTCTGGCACATGTACCATAGGTTCACCATCACAGTTCTAGGCTTTTGAGATGTCTATAAAATTTGTTAGGATGCTAAGAAAGTAAGAGCAGGGTTAACTTACCATGGATTTGTCATAATACAGTTGTCGTGAGCCGGATATGATGGAGTGGCTTTGGGTTCTGCCTCTCAATGACAATTAGGTCTTCGGAGAGTGGCGGCATACAAATCTAATAAAATAATAATAATAATAATAATAATAATAATAATAATAATAATAGTAATAATAATAATAATAATTCCATCTGTCCGTCCATAACCCTGGGGGGGGAATTATTGACACCCTCAGAGAGGGTCCGCAACTTGGGCGTCCTCCTCGATCCACAGCTCAGATTAGAGAAAAATCTTTCAGCTGTGGCAAGGGGGACCTTTGCCCAGGTTCGCCTGGTGCACCAGTTGCGGGCCTATCTGGACCAGAACTCACTGCTCACAGTCACTCATGCCCTCATCACCTCAAGATTCGACTACTGTAATGCTCTCTACATGGGGCTACCTTTGCAAAGTATTCGGAAACTTCAGATCCTGCAGAATGCATCTGCGAGAGCTATCATGGGCTTTCCTAAATATGCCCATGTTACATCAACACTGCATTGGTTGCCAATCAACTTCTGGTCACAATTCAAAGTGTTGGTTATGACCTATAAAGCCCTTCATGGCATCAGACCAGAATATCTCCAGGACCGCCTTCTGCCGCACGAATCCCAGCGACCGATTAGGTCCCACAGAGTTGGCCTTCTCCGGGTCCAGTCGACTTAACCATTTTGTCGTTTGGCGGGTCCCAAGGGAACAGCCTTCTCTGTGGTGGCCCCGACCCTCTGGAACCAGCTCCTCCCTGAGATTAGAACTGCACCCACCCTCCTTGCCTTTCATAAACTCCTTAAAACCTACCTCTGCCGTCAGGCATGGGGGAATTGAGACATCTCCCCCGGGCCTATACAATTCATGTATGGTATGTTTGTGCATATGTCTGCTTTAATAACGTGTTTTTTTAAAAAATGTTTTTAAATTATTAGATTTGTCTTGAATTGTTTTATTGTTGTTGTGAGCCGCCCCGAGTCTCCGGAGAGGGGCGGCATACAAATCTAATAAATAAATAAAATAAATAATAAATAAATAAATAAATAATTTTGAATGCTTAGAGCCAATTGGGCTAATGGTTAAGATACCACGTTCAAAACCAGAAGAGTGTGAATCCCAGTTCTGGCATAGGCATGACAGCCAGCTGGGTGACCTTGGACCAGACACTTTCTCTGAGCCCAATCCACCTCACAGGTTGTGGGGAAAATAGGAGGAAAGAGGATTATGTAAGTTCTACCTACCTTGAGTCACCTATAAAGCAGTAAAGGCAAGATAGATATCAAATAAATAAATAAGGTCTGGGCCTTCCTTGACATATCCACCAATGCAAGACAATTTATTTTCATAATCAGAAGAAGCATATAAATATTTGAGATTTTTAAGTGGGTTTTGTAATTGGTCTAGCTTTTTATATACTTGCTCAGTTGACTTTGGAGTTAGCATTGAATTTGGATGAAAAGTGGTCGTGGAGGTTCTGTGTAATCACAAAAAGGAAAATCTCAAAACAACTTTTGTGTTGAACATCTATATTTATTCTATATTTGGATAGTTTCTTTCTCCATTTCTCTATTACAAAATGTTGACTGAAACGAATTCATTGGATTTGCTATTTAAAAAGGTTACAGTCACTTGAGAAGATTTACAAATAGGGTGAAGCAACCAAATTAAATATACTGTCCTAAACAAGAAGCTCAGAAACAATCTACAGTGGTACCTCGAGATATGAGTTTAATTCGTTCCGGACCTGGGCTCTTAAGTCGAGCAGCTCTTATCTCGAACGACTTTTCCCCATAGGAATTAATGTAAATAATTTTAATTGGTTCCAGCCCTAAAAAAACTCACAAAGTTAGTCTAAATTATGCAGAAAGACATGTTTTTAATGAAGAAATGTACATGTATATATAAATGAATAATGAAGTTTCTTTCACTTAACTTGTAAACTTTCTTAAACTTTTAAATTTACATATGTTCAACTTCTCTGCCACCCAATCCTGTAGGACAGAGGTCCCCAACCCTTTTTGCACCAGGGACCGGCTTTAAGCGATCAAGAGAGGAATGGGTGAATGAATGGACGGAGGGTGGGAAGGAAGGAAGGAAGGAAGGAAAGAGGGAAGGGACAGGAACAGAGGAAGGAAGCAAGGAAACTTATGAAAGGGGAGAGTAAGAGAGGAATGAGTGAAGGGAGGGAGGGAGGGAAGAAGGTGGGAAGGAGAAAGAAAAGAAGAAATAGAGGAAGGGAAGGTAAAAGAGAGAAAGAAAAAGAGCAAGAAAGAAAGAAAGAAAGAAAGGGGGAAGGGACAGGAACAGAGGAAGGAAGCAAGGAAACTTATGAAAGGGGAGAGTAAGAGAGGAATGAGTGAAGGGAGGGAGGGAAGAAGGTGGGAAGGAGAAAGAAAAGAAGAAATAGAGGAAGGGAAGGTAAAAGAGAGAAAGAAAAAGAGCAAGAAAGAAAGAAAGAAAGAAAGAAAGAAAGAAAGAAAGAAAGAAAGAAAGAAAGAAAGAAAGGGGGAAGGGACAGGAACAGAGGAAGGAAGCAAGGAAACTTATGAAAGGGGAGAGTAAGAGAGGAATGAGTGAAGGGAGGGAGGGAGGGAAGAAGGTGGGAAGGAGAAAGAAATGAAGAAATAGAGGAAGGGAAGGTAAAAGAGAGAAAGAAAAAGAGCAAGAAAGAAAGCTGCAAGCACCCCCCCGAGCCCCCCAGGCCGGCTGCAACCTTTTAAAACACGCGCGCCGCTTCGCAGCTGTCTCCTGAAGCCGAACGCGGAAGTTAGCATTTGGCTTCAGGAGACAGCTCCTTGGCGCTTGTATCTCGAATTTGGGCTTGTAAGTAGAACAAAAATATCTCTCCCCTCCCAGCTCTTATCTCGAGTTGCTCTTAAGTAGAGCAGCTCTTATGTCGGGGTTCCACTGTACATGCATCAGTGTAAACTGCAGCGGGAATCAGAAGAATCGAGCAAAACTATTTGATTTCATACAGTTTACAACTAGCTTGATTTCTGTCAGAAAATGAAGTTGGGAAGTACATCAGGCCCCCTATCTTGAAAAGACTCATTTCATGCTCAGCATGGAGAAGGTATCCAATCTGTGCAGAATAGCTAAAGTACATAATGTACCATGTTTCTCTCTCAACCACAGATGAGGGCAAACTCCTTTTTCTATATGGCTGAAAAAGAAATGCAGCAGGTTGTCAAACAGATGAGAACTCAAATGCTTTCTGCCAAGAGAGGGGCATGAGCATTCTCATATTTTCATGGGTTTCACGGTTTGGGTGTTAGATGTTCAAAGGGCCAAAAATATTTTCAAATCAGGGAGTGCTCGGCATCCTTAGGGACAATGGGCTTCAAAACTTCAAAAGAACTGAGCTACTTGCTTTGGTGCAATCCATTGGCAGCCGGCTAGCTATTATTCCTGTAATTTAAATTAGCTTGTGAAAAATGTGTGGTTGTGGTTTGCTTTGGTTTGGTTTGACTTTTTGCATGTTTGATGTTCAGTATTCTTTTATTGTCTACTGCATCTGCCTGCTGACATTTTCCTTCTTCTTCAACTTTTCTATCCTCATTTATCCAAACTATCATTTATTTTCATTAGCTGTAGGAATGCATGTGCTTTTCTCTGCAAGCATTTGAGAATTCATCGCATCAACCCTTTCAACAAAATCATACTAGCAAAAATAGAAGAGAAATTACTAGGGCTATATGCCTAATATGAATTCCAAACCCTGAGGAAATCAGAGCAATTTGGAATAGTTTTTTAATTCATCCAGAGAGGAACAAATGCCCCTAATTTGCTCTGCTCCAGTTCAAATCATCCATAAGGGGTTTTTTTCCATGTATTATTTGCTGGGAAATCTACTTGGAGCTTAATGAAAATTACCTTTTCCCACTTTGCACAAATCTCCATCAAACTATTTGTTTCATAAACAGATTCCATTTTTTTCCTATACAGTTTATTAACTACTGTCTCAAAACAAAAGTGGGATACTATTTTATATGACTTCTTCCTGTTCTGGTGAAAAGCAAAAAAAAAAGTCTAGAGCTCATTAAAAAATAAGTTTAAATGTAACTTTGTTCTTCCATTGGTTTCTATTTAAATAGACATGTTTCCTCTACATATCATGTTCTAACTCTCCTGAAAAGTTATGCTATTGCATTCATTCATATATAATTTGAAAAGATTATTTTTTTCTTGTTCAGAATATTTGGACCAGGCAATACTAAGAATTGATTAGGAAAATATTAGGCTTCTTTCAAAGCTGCTGAAATGGCTGCAAAATGGTTGAGCAGTTCTTGTAAATATAACTCTAAAAAAGAACAACTGAAGCAAAGACTATGTAAATGAGTTCATAGCACCCACACAGAAGAATAATGCAGCGTTATTCTTCACCGTAGTTATTACCCCAGTCCTAAACTTCAGTATGGTATTTTGCAGGGGTGAAATCCAGCAGGTTTTGACAGTTTCAGAGAACCAGTAACAGACATTTTGTGCAGTTTGGAGAACCAGCAAATACCACCTCTGGCGGGGTGGAAATGGAGATTTTGTAGTAACATTCTCCTGCCATGCACACAAAGCCACACCCAGAAAGCTAAGACACGCCTACCAAGCCACGACCACAGAACCAGTAATTAAAAAAATTGGATTTCACCACTGGTATTTTGAGAATTGTAGGATAGAAAACAGATTCCAGCTAAATACTATATATTGGTGCCTAACTTTCAGAAATGCAAACAATAATTCTGCAATGAATTTGCCAATTTATTATAAGTGTTAATGTTTCCACTGCTCTGTCAATGATGGAGGAGCATACTATGAAGGCTTCCAATGCAGATTAAACTGGGCAAGCAGTCTAACATCAGAATGGATAATAATCAAGTTGGCCTTCTCCGGGTCCCATTGACTAAACAATGTCGTCTGGCAGGTCCCAGGGGAAGAGCCTTCTTTGTGGCAGACCCGACTCTCTGGAACCAGCTCCCCCCAGAAATTAGAACTGCCCCCACCCTCCTTACCTTCCGTAAACTCCTTAAAACTCACCTCTACCATCAGGCATGGGGGAATTGAGGCATCCCCCCCCCTCCCCTGGGCCTATACAATTTATGCATAATATGTCTGTGTGTATGTCTGGTTTAATAATGGGTTTTTAAAATGTTTTTTAAAATTTATTAGATTTGTTGTGAGTTGTTCTATTGTATGTTGTGAGCTGCCCCGAGTCTACGGAGAGGGGCGGCATACAAATCTAATAAATAAAAATAAATAAAAAATAAAATAATAATCAAGTTAATGGGGACTCTGCAAATAACTGTTATGATGTTTGTTATGCTAGGATCAATTTGAAGAATTAGTCTTTTCACCTGAGAAACAGCAAATAAACAGATTCATTAAATTTAAATTGGAATGTTGAGAAAACAATTTGAAACTTGGTTATGCATCTGAATCAGCCAAGGCCACTATTGAGCCACTCTGACTCAGAAAAATTATGGAGAGGTTTAAACTGAATCAAGTTTCCTCTCAAGTGAATTTTGAAACAGAAACTTCCAAACTTTCATTCATGAGCTAGACATTTGTAGAGTATTTTCCTATGTCAATAGGAATGGGGAAGGTGCGGGAATTAAAATGAAAAAGATTTGAGAGGCATTAACTTGTTACGTACTGAGTTACCGTCTAAATTTACATGTTACAACTGATTGGCCCAGCCACGAGCAAGAATTTTGAATGGCTGTCAGAAGCCGGCCGCCTTCAAAGCAAGCCCTTAAATGTGGCTTGCCTGGCTGGCATTCTGCATTCACTACGTCTGAGATACAATAAAGCCTATACTTCTTGCTCTGTCCCTGATCTCCTTTTGTTATGCGAATCTAACATAACTGGTATACTTTTATGACAGTTCTAGCTTCATTCATAATGAACAATTTTACCGGTGCTCTTCAAGCATGACACTTTTGGGTGTTAAAATAAATTGACTGCAAAGTGATTTCACAGCTCAGATTTTTTTTTCCCCTTTCTACTTCTCAGTTCTCTCATCTTCAACAGGCATATTTGCTGTATGATGAAATATGTGGAAACTAGAAGATATAGCTGTAGGTTGCTCAGAAAATATTAGATGTTTGTCCTTCAATCACTATTGCTGAGTGCACTACATCTGTCATTTACTCTTGTAATATTTCACTTTCTGTGTCTGGAAGACCAACTGAAGAAAGGTAAACTGTTTTCATTCATCATAACATCCATCCTTATGGCAACCATCCTTCTGAAATTGTGCAGACTTCTTGCATATATATATCTCACAGGGGAAGGGGAAGAGGAGGAGGAACAAAAGCATACATTTCCACAGAGGCAAAATGTCAGCCTCTGGAACACTCCCAAAGCATCAGAAGCATCCTCACAAAATCTCCAGTGTGTTCCTTGCAACCATTGTTAGAGCAGTTGAAAGATTCCTTCAGTTAATTAATAAGAAAGTGCAGAAAGAGGCCTTTGGACAGGGCCTTTCTTTCCTTGTATTATCAAATTAGTTCATGGGGAGAGTTTTTTTTAAAAAAAGATTAGGCTAAGTGCAAACTCCCATTGTTCAATGCAAACATAGAATTCTGCAAGCATAGCAACAGGAAAAAAAGAAGATCTCATCTATCCTGTGATGGGCTGTCAAAATTTTTACTGTCACACTGTGAGTGTGGCTTATTTTGTGGGCATGGTCATGTGACCAGGTAGGAGCGGCTTGATGGCCGTGTGATCAGGTGGGAGTGTCTTGACAATCATGTGATTGGGGGTGTCTTAAAGATCATGTGACTGGGTGGGAGTGGCTTACCGACCAAGATAAGCTTTCAAATATGTGCTTGGACTCTTTTTCAGTTGATTAAGTCACATTATTTTAATAGCCACAAAAAGGACAAATGATAGACAGCATTATTTGCTGAGGAGCACCATAACATTTTAAGGTTTTGTACTGAACCCTAAAGCTTCAGTATGATAAGAGATTAGGCAAGTAGCTCAATTTTCTTTAATTGCTATAAAACTTCAGTTCTAGATAATGATTAAAATGATTAAAGCGTTTATCGGTAAAAACATACTATTTAATTATTTCCTATTTAAAAGTAATTAGGGATTATTCTAAAATACTAGAAAAGGAAGGACAATTAAAAAAAACTCTCTTATGTATTCAATAAATAGTGCATAAACTTACTATCCACACTGCTTGCCCCCCCCCCCTCCATGGAGGCAGCAGCCCATTACTGCATCTATCCCATCAGCTAGCCTGCTTTATGACACTGAGATAAAATGAGTCCTCTTCTACAGACCACTGATGGCCTTATCACAGTCATTCTGCAGCAACCATTTCACCACAGAAAATCTTCCAGTAACTTCTAGCCACACCCTTATGGTTCTAATTCCCATTAGATTGGCAATTGTAATCTTGTATTACTAAAGAAACTGTACACTCTTGCATAGTCCCAGAAGAGTAGTTAGGCATACTGTGGCAAAAGAGGTTCAACAAGGTAAAATAAAACCAGACGTAGGGTTCTCTGTTCTCTTCAAGCATGAGACCAGATGTTTATGTCTCAGTAACCCTGAACAGCTTTATTTGAGCTTTGGTGGCACAGTACTGCAGGTTATTTCTGCTGAATGCCAATTGCCTAAAATCTGGCAGTTCAAATCTCCCCAGGCTCAAGGTTGACTCAGCCTTCCATCCTTCTGAGGTGAGTAAAATGAGGACCCAGATTATTGGGGGCAATATATAAATTGGTAAACAGAGAAGGCTATAAAGCACTGTGAAGTGGTATATAAGTCTACATGCTATTACTATTACTATTATTGGGAAGGTGAGAATAATTAATTAGAGAGAAGAAAATGTTTTTTTTAAAAACTAAGCAATGTCGACAATCAATGTTAAACTCAGCAGAACATTTTCAAATAGTAAAAATAATTGTAGAGATAACCAAGTTCAGGACTGAAATGGCAAAAAGTTACAAAACAATTATATTTACATTCAGTATAATAATGCAAGTACAGCTGCTCTTCAAGTTTCCCAAAAGTTTCTTTATTTTAAAAGAATTAAAATAAAGGACAAAGTAAAAACAACATCCTATGATCTTTGAGAATTTTATTCACTTTCTGAACTTTGTTGTAGACATCCAATTAATTCCACTTAGATGAACCAGAACTTTGTTTGGAAATAATAGAGGAAAGAGAACTATTTATAGCTTCTAAACAAGGATGGTAGGATTATTTTTCTCTGCTTTGTTGTTCTATCTTACTTCTAAAAGAAATATACAAAATCCTTGATTAGCAAGAAATGAAAAGATAATAACAGAATTGTAGGAATAACATTTCAGCAATAGCAAATGATGTAATGGAAAAAGGTTAAATTTCCATACCCAAAAATATATGAAACCAAGTGATATAATTATTACTACAAAGTATATTTTCCTTGAAGCAAAGTATTTATGAATATAACAAGGGTAATTAGCATAAGTGCATAGATTTTATTTCATTTTTGTACCATATTGGTGATGACCAGGATACAAATAAATGCTCATCACCATCAAAGGGTTGAGTTCTCAATTGCAAAATATGAACTGAATTTCAAATCCGAATGCTCCTGCAATATTTTTCTAGATGATGGCTAAGAATGATCTTCTATTGAATGTTAATGAAGAAGAAAATTATCTGTAAAGTATTTAATTGACAGAAAGAATGAACCCTACTGGCCTTTATATGACTCTGTCATTGCATTTGGGGTTTGGTGGCAGTGGAGAGCCTCTTGAATGGTTATATTGATTGTGAGGTACTAACAGGGTGTTGTTTCTGATTATTATTATTTCTCTGTTTCTACTGCTGTTTCTATTGATGGTTTATAGATTTGTACATTTTTCTATTTATTGTTTGTGATTTGAGTATGATTTTAATTGTTGTGAACTGCCTAGAATCTCTGAAGTGAGATAGAAAGCTATACGAATTGGATGGGTGGATGGATAAACCATTAGGAAGTAAAAAAGCTACAAGGAAAACCATCATTTTGACAAACATATTTTTTATTCAGAATTCAGCCAACCTCAAAAAAAGGGAGGAAAACCATATTAAAAAGTTATTATTTCAAAGCCAGATAGAGACTATTAATGCTTGCTATTTATAATCATAAGGCGTTATGTGTATATTCAAAAAGAAATAGATTATTAGTTCCCTTTCATACTAACTTTAAAATGAACTAAATTAGGATTCCAGAATGCTAAGCTATCTCTTTTAGCAATAGAGAATAGGTACACTTCCAAATTATCAGAGTTCTTCCATGCAACAATACATAGCGTTTTAATTCAAATTAAGAAAGCACCCACAGAAGCCTGTTTGAGATGCTAGCAAGAATGCTGTTTGAATGTTGTAATTCTAGTTGTGTTCGAATGTTATATTTGTTTGCTCTTATACCTTTTACAAAAAGGCAGCTCTTGACTCTGAACTAGTAGATTGATATCAGAATAATAGGTCACCTGTTTGAACGCATTAGGGTCAATAAACGTTTTAGTACATGGAGAATCTCACACCTATTCAGCATTGGTGGGTTGCTTCCAGTTCAGTCCATTTCTGTGAACTGGTGGCAAAGACAGCGGTGACAAACATAGCCTCCCACCTACCCAGGAAGCTTCTGTATGTGCACAGATGAGTCACACATATGAGCGAGTGCATGCATGAACTGGTAGCAATGGGATTTAGAACCCACTACTGCTATTCTTCTTTATAAGGAATATAACAAGAATAACCACACAAAATGGTGGAAAGTTAGGTATACCTTGAAAAATACTTTTATACAATATAGTACATAGCTAACTAAAATAAACTCTATTAAATGAATGAGATTTCTAGGTATGGTAAGTAATAAAGGAATTCACCATTAATATATTAAATGAATAGAGCATTTATTCTATACTTTCAGTGAAAACTCTTCCTGATTTAAAGTTCTAGGGACTAAGCCTGTTAGCATTATTTGTGCAATCAATAACAAAGATAAAGTTATGAAGATGACTTGTATGTCTTCAAAATATATGACTATGTCTCATTTATTCAGATCTCTGTGCACCTTAAATCACACAGAAAATGTGAATGAGCCAGACAACGATAACTAGCTATAGTCCTTTAACATAAATGGAGAAATTCCCCATCTTTTCTGTTCTGAATAAAGCTTTTTGTGGGTTCGGAAAGAATGTAATCTTGGATCCTCATCCAAGATCCTTGTAGCCTGCTGCTGGATAGCAAGAAGAGAAAGAGGCTCAGAAGAGAAACTCACGCCCCCTTAATTCTCAGGCTGAAAAGAAAATTTGGGGGTGGGGGGTTATACTTTCAGACTTGCAAGATTCTGTCAATGTAGCAATAAAGTAGAATTGGCTCATAATATTGTGACTCCTATCTGGTTTAGCCTCCAAGGCCAACAGCTGTAACATTTCAGAAACTGCCTTATAAAAAGCTGTAGAATACTTTAAAAGAAAGGGGGCTTCTTGTATGGATCCTCTTCTCAATAACATATTTTAAACATTTTTGTCTTTCTTCATAGTGATGAAGTCAGGAACAGCATCTTGGCTGATTCAACCAAAAGTTAAGCAAGGTTTGTCAAGGTTAGTAGTTGGACCGTAGATACCAGGACATAACCTAAATTGGGAAACAAAACAATCACACAACCAAACACAAAGTCATTGCCAACCTATTTGCATATAATTGCTAAGAGCTCACTAGGAGCTGAGCAGGACTCAAATAAGACTTTATCCTTTTCATGTGGTACATTTACTAAATATACTGCAATGTATTTAGTGTTCATCTAAATTGCATAGAGGCACACCTATTCATTCAGTAGGAAATATTAATTCAAAGTATTTTTATATCCCTGTGCATCAATTTTCATTTCAGTTCAGCAGGTATCATAAAGCAGATGTGCTCCTAAATCATTATTCCTCCTTTCTTTAAAATGTTAGTATACACTGTACCAGGGGGGAAATTATTAGACCTCAAAAACAGCTTATTAAAAATGTATACTGCTTATGACAGCCTCTTTCAGAAACATAACCCCCTAACTAATTCATGTTCACTTACCCTGCAGATTTCTATTTATAATACTTTACAATTTCCCTGTATTTGTGTTATAAATTATTCAGTGACATCAAGGTTTTTATTTTGATGAGGGAATTTTTGATGAATTTGACAGAGTAATTACTTCAGATCCTGTTCAGAATTGCTATAAAAATATTTAATTTTATTGACTCTAATAAATAATTAAAACAGGAATACTTGCATAGCTTATGGTTCCTTGTTTCTGTTTGCTTCTCTCTAATTAAAACAGCAATGTTGTTATGTGTACCATTTTTAATATGTTTACATCCAATTTGGTGATTTAAAAAACTACTGAGAAAATGAGCCATGTGAATATATGGACTTATTTCAGCTCTATCTGCCTTCCTGATCTATGTATTACTCTCCCCATTGTTTCTTTGACAATTCATAGTACTTATATAATTCATGTAATAGTCTTAAGTACTTTTTCCCATGGACGTTTTCAGTTCTTAGTGTAGTTCATAGAATGGATTAGAGTACAGGTAGGTGTTTAGGATATAATTATTTATTCAAATAATTATGAATTTCACGTGAACAAGGTAAGTTATCTATCACAACAGTGGAATAATAGAGTTATATTTTCACTTTTCCCAACCATTAGTACATGCTATAGATCAGTGATGGTGAACCTATGGCACAGGTGCCACAGGTGGTACACGGAGCCATATTTGTTGGTACGCAAGCGGTTGCCCTAACTCAGCTTCAACATGCATGTGTGTGCTGGTCAGCAGATTTTTGGCTCACACAAATGCTCTGGGAGGGCATTTTTGGCTTCTCGAAGGGATGCGAGATGAGGGAGGTTGTTTTTACCCTTCCCCTGGTCCAGGGAAGCCTTTGGAGCCTGGGGAGGGTGAAAGGCGAGCCACTGGGCCGACCAGAAGTTGGGAAACCAGCCATTTCTGGCCTCCAGAGGCCTCCGCAGGGGAGCTGTTTTTACCCTCCCAAGGCATTGAATTATGAATTTGGGCACTCGCGCATGCGCAAAAGCGCACGCCCATATTTTTTTCGGCACCCGAAGAAAAAAAGGTTTGCCATCACTGCTATAGATAGTTCACTCATGACAAAACTACCAATTTACCTGTGAAAATGTTTGATAATAGTGCTACAAAAATGTGTCCTCCTTGGATATCTTAACTATCAAGTTAGGATAGGATAGGATAGGATAGGAAAGGAAAGGAAAGGAAAGGAATGAAATCTAAGCTAAGGATAGATGACAAGATTTTTCATCCAGTTCATAGATTTATTGATGATAAAAAGGAATACCTAGAATTAGTCCATTGTCAGAACCTTGGACAGTGCACTGTGCTAACTCAGGGGAAGACTAAGACAGTGTTTCCCAACCTTTTTTGAGCCGCGGCACATTATTCATATTTTCAAAATCCTGGGGAACACTGAACGGGGGTGGGGGTGGGGGTGGGGGGAGAGGGGCGGCTAAAGAAAAGTTTTGACAAAAAAAATCTTCCTCCATTTCGCTTTATTTCTCCTTCACTCTTTCTCTCTCTTCCTTCCCTTCTTTCTCTCTCTCCATCCCTCTTTCTTTCTTCCTCTCTTTTTTGCTCTTTCTCTCTCCCTCCTTCCCTCCCTATATGTCTTTCTCTCTCCCTTGCTCTCTCTGCCTCTCTTGCTATCTCTCTTTCATTCTCCCTCTTTCTCTCTCTTTCTCTGTCTCTCTTGCTAGCTGTTTCTTTCTCTCTCTTTCTCTGTCTCTCTTTCTCTCTCTCTTGCTAGCTCTCTTTCTTTCTCTCTCTCTGTCTCTCTTTCTCTCTCTCTTGTTAGCTCTTCCCTCTCTCTCTCCCCCCTCTCTCTTTCTCACTTTCTCTCTATCTTGCTCTGTCTGTTGCTCTCTCTCTCTCTCCCTTTCTTCTCTGCGGAGGCCAGTGAAGGTTTTTCTTATTTTAAATGTTCCGGGTGGCAGGGGGATGCGGAGCCCGCACGCACACACCCCCGACATTCCAAATCCTGCCTCAGCTGTGAGAAGAACGCCTGCTGACAGCCTGGGACAAAAGCGCTCAGTGAAAGGACTGCAAGAGGGGCCGGGCGGGCGTTAGCAGCCGGATGAGGAGGACGAGAAGCTGCTGCAGCCACCCCCAATCCCCCCCCTTCCCTGGGTGCCTTCCAAAGGCCCCTGGAAAAAGGCAGGAGGTAGCAACGAGGCACGAGGAAAAGCAGGCAGCTTGGCGGAGGGGAAGCGCTGAGAGGCTCTCCTCCTTTCCCACCCCCGCGCTTCTCTCCCGCCCAGGACGACACTCAGGCAGGGGCGCCGGGACACAGGCGATGGGACTGCTCAGACAAGGAGCACATCAGGACGGCAGCCGGAGGAGGAGGAGGAATAGGAGAAGTCGCAGGCTCCGCCGCAGCTGCAGCCACCTCCGCAGTAGGAGCCAAGCCGGGCTCCAATGTTTGTAAAAGTTTCCGTGCCTCCTCTGTGGCCTTGATGCTTGGCAGGGAAGGAGGCCATGTTTTGCCTTCTTCTCTTCTGAGGTCGCAGGGGAGGTAGGCGCACGCGACTGCAGCCTACTAGAGCCGGAGAAGCCGGGGGTTTCTCCCCCGCCCACAGCTTGGGAGGGGCAGATCAGCTGTTGGGCGGGGAAGGTGGGCTACTGTGCGCTAGCTTGAAAAAGGGTGTGCCATGCTTGGAATTTGCCCGTGCTCCAGCTCACTGTGCAGCTTACAGGGATCTATGCCGGCAGCGCCCCGCCCAGCTGGAGCTTCCCTAGGAGCTTGCGGCACACCTGGCCATGTCTCGTGGCACACTAGTGTGCCGCGGCACACCGGTTGGGAAACGCTGGACTAAGAGATACGTGATAATTTAAATTTAAAAGCTTTAGTTTTAATTGTTTTATTCAATGCCTGTTAACTCACCTTTGATGAAAAGGCAGCTTACAAATGTAATATTTTTTTATTTAAATAGTCATACAAATTTACACCAAGTGCAAGCTGGAACTGGTGAAATAATGATCAAGTATGGATAAGGTATAGTTTCAAATATTTTCATTTCTCATTTGATCCACCAAGGTTTGTCATATGTAAAGCAAAGGTGGCTTTCAATAGCATTTCCATTAAAACTAATTTTAACAAGAGCTGCAAAGAAGGAATTTTAAAAAGAGAGCAGTCACAAGAAGTCAACAACAATACTATAACTCTGTTACAAGAAAAATTGAAGATGGTTGTGCTGAACTATCACACTTGTTCTGAAAATCCTTCTACAAAAAAAATGTACCTTGATCAGGTTAAAAGCCAATTCAACAGACACAAAGAAATGGTCTTGGAAAGATCAAGGTTGGGTTGGGGGTTTTTTGGTGGGGGGGAGAGAAGGTATTTTACTCTTCTGGTCTATTGGATTTTTTTCAGGTGTTTGTTTTCAGATGTAAGCCGCTAACAGACATTTGGGAGCCAGCTTATAAATTAAAATAATTAAATATTTAAAAAATTAAAAATAAATGTAGAGATATAAACTCAAACACTCCTCTGTGTGCCAGTGGTATGAAGATATGCAAATATATCAGTAGATGAAGTGGGATTTCAAGTTGCACATTAAAAAACATAAAAAATTATGGATTGACTATCACAGAATAATTTGGTGGCATAAACAGCAAAAGAGGTAAAAATAGGAACATTTAAAAACCACACAAAAAGTACTATATTTAATTTGTTTCAATACAGTTTTACTCCTTGTTATAGGGTAGAATTTGAAAACAGAGCTGAAAACATAATCTGCACTGGGGGGGAGGGTATACAAAGAGTTGTGGTACAGTTGTGCATTAAATCAAATTTCTATGGCTGCCCATCTAAACAAATAAACTCTGGGTATTGAACAGAGAACAAATCTCAATTCAATAAAAAATTAAAACCATGACTACACCCAATATAATTACGGTAATAAAAATATTAATTTTCCTCATATAACTCATGCACACTACAACTCCAAGAAATAAGCATCCTAACTTCAATGCCTGGTGGAAGAGCCAAATTTTTACAGCCTTCTGAAAGGCCAATAGATATACAGGTGAAATTCAAAAAAATAGAATATCGTGCAAAAGTTCATTTATTTCAGTAAAATGGGCCTACACCAAGTACTGAGTATGCATGTTTATACTTTTCAGAGGTCCAAAATTGTTCTACGTATAATCCTTGTTTTATTGATTGCATGTAATATTCTAATTTTGTGAAATGGTGACTTTGGGGTTTTCATAATCATCACAACTATGACAAACCACAACTTGAACTATCTTGCTTTGCATGTAATAATTCTCTCTCATATATTACATTTCACCTTTTAATTTGCATTACTGAAATAAATGAACTTTTGCATGACATTCTAATTTTTCTTGTTTCACCTGTAGACCATACATTTGTTTCAGCAGCAGCTGCTCCAAGGAAGACTTCTTCCTAGATGTACCAAATCATATTGTTTCACCAAGGGTGAATGGAACTGGAAGAAACATAAGGGATTTAGTGTCTTTCAAGTAACTTGGCCTATGCCATGTAAGATTTTAAAGGTGACAACCAGGACTTTGAATTGCACCTGGAAGCCTAATATGAACCAGCTTATCTGGCAGGTTCTGATATAGGTGTACCATGCTGTAACCAAAACTATATTGTATATGCAGTTGCACTCTGGACCACTACTACATGCTCCTCAAGGGCCAACTCATATGGAATATGCTGCAATTGTTCATACCTAGACATGAGTTACCATCTAAAAATGAACACAACTGTTATACGAAATGGTATCCTGGCCATGACTGCCTTTTGAGTCAGACCTTGTAAGGCCAGGAAGAATGTATATCAACTCGTCCTGGGGAAGTGCAACTCTTTGTGGAGTTAAAATTTAAAGATTAATTGTAGTTAAAGTTTAATTTATTTATTAGGCATACTATTTGTAGATTCCATCCAAAATGCTCAGGGTGCACAGAATATTAAATATATCTATGGAAAATTGGGGGGAAATCAAGTGCAGGAAATGAATGCCATAAGTAATTTTTACTAGCTGCTAATTAACAAACAAGTTACTGGATGTACAGATGAACTTTTCGTCCATGTTCTGGAACTGTTGATGCATTTTAGACCCTGTCATAGAAATGCAGAAGAGGAATGAATCCCTGAGGCATTCCCTGATGCTGATTTTGCTTTATATCTATTTTGGAATCATTATTATAGGACATAATAAATTAAACCACAACATCCAAAATATATTCACTTGCTTATCTTTCAATGTGATGCATACCATCATCTGTCAGCAACTTCCTTCTACATTCTATAGCAAACAAGCAGACCTAATTGTTTGCAATAAGCAAACAAATCCAAATATGGAATCAGAAATGGTGATGTTTAAATATCATTTCCATCTCCTGGGACTTTGCCTCTGATATTAAGACAGTCATTCTTAAACAAAGGAAGTTCAAGGACAGATGTCAACACAAAGCAGCTGAATTACAATTTCGGAAGAAATTCACTTCCTCTGACTTGAACAAGGGCAATTATAGTTCATTAATCATGCTATTTAATGAGCTCACAAAGGAAGGAAATCTGGGTCCTCACCCAACAACTGTTTTGAGAATGGCCAGGGGCTTTCTGCAAACAGAATATTTCCCTGACTTCCCACTGCCTCGCCGTGCATGTATGTTTACTTGTATTTCAGGATGCACCTCATCAGACAAGCAATAAACTATGAATCCTTGTGTAATTATTGATTTGTTTGATTGATTGATTGATTGATTGATTGATTGATTGATTGATGGTATTTATATGCCGCTCATTCCAAAATGGACTCAGAGCGGCTAACAACAATACTAAAATATGATCAAAATACACAATAAAATCAGTAATATAATAAAACAATAAAACAATATCCTAAAAAGAACCATACATACACAGCAGTCAATCTACAGTGTTCCCTCGATTTTCGCGGGGGATGCATTCTGAGACCACCCGCGAAAGTCACATTTCCATGAAGTAGAGATGCTCGCTTTCTTTCCTTCCTTCCTCCTCCTCCCACCTTCATTCCTGGTTTTACTTATCCCCAGAACCCACAGGGGCAACAGGGCGGTGAGCAGGCGGCTTTGTTATGCTCACTGTGGCGGCAGCGGGTGGCAGTAAGGCTCGGCTTCAATTGGAGAGTAACAATGCTCCAAGAATTAAAGGGGTGGGATCAGAAGGCTGGGGTAGAAACGGAGCTTTTATTTAAAGAAGCAGGACAGCTGAGGTGGAGGGAGGAGGAGGAGAGTTAAAACGCACAGTATTGTACATCAGGCAGCCCCAGAAAACCCTTGGTGTGCAAAAAAAACCACGGAGTATTTTTTTAATAATATTTTTTGAAAAACCGTGGTATAAACTTTTCACAAACTTTGGACCCGCGAAAATCGAGGGAACACTGTAATATGATTTTTTTTAAAAAAAAATCATATTAGTGGTCTGCAGGACCTAAAATTATGAATTAGGGTCCATGGGATTTAAAATTATGAATATGGTGGCCCACGGGATTTAAAATTATGACCTTGGTGGATCTTGAGATCCAAAAGATTGGGAATCCCTGCTTTAAAAGAAATCTACAAACTCTAAAAGAAATGAAAGAGAAAACAACTGGCTGGGAATAGAGAGGGGGAGGCGTACAGAACAACTTCCTTAAAATTAGGTTTGCTGAAAAATAAAGATGCAGAGAAAGTGTGCCATATTTTAAAAGGCCCTTCCTGGTTTAATTAGTGGAGCCTATTTCATCACAGCCAAACACCTGGTCGAAAAGCAGAAAAACTGAATTAAATGTTCTTCTGTAAAGATCAGACCTGGGCTATTTACAATAGGGGTACCTTCTAAGATGCCATGCTTTGTTTTTGTTCCAAAGCTATTTTTGCTGAATGCCTCTCCTCTCCATGTTCTAAATAAAAATTCCATATGTTATGATAACTGCAGGTGGATGGGTGAGTTCTCACCTGGTGAGAGGTAGAAAGATGAATCTGTCAAGAAAATAATAAAAAAAATAGAAATCCAGAAACCCGGAAGCAAAGCAACTAAATGCACCAGCAATTTTTTAAAAAGGTATAAAAAGCTATCCCCTTCTGCATGAACCTAAAAGCATCACACTGAGAGAAAATAGGATAACTCAATCTTTTCTAAAAAGCAACTGCCCTGTTTTAATCCACACGCTTGCAGTAAGGGTCACCCAGTGAAAGAATAGGACAGAATTTCTCCCAAGCCTTGGCACAGGGTGAAAGAAACCAATATTTGGTCTGTTTGGCATATGTTTCAATGTAGGTTGAATACTTTGTCTTGTCCGTATATTTCATTGTACTTTTAATCTTATTCATTGTGAATTGCCCAGAATCGATTTGGAATTAGATGATGCTGAAATAAATAAGTTTTCTTGAACCATCTATCATTACTTTTTATATACAGTGGTACCTCGAGATACGAGTTTAATTCGTTCCGGACCTGCGCTCTTAAGTCAAGCAGCTCTTATCTCGAACGACCTTTCCCCATAGGAATTAATGTAAATAATTTTAATTGGTTCCAGCCCTCAAAAAACTCACAAAGTTAGTCTAAATTATGCAAAAAGACATTGCAAGAATAAATGTAACTTTACTTATTAATAAGATGATAAGCTGAGAGCTTTCCTTCCCTTCCTCTTTTTACCCAAAACAATCAACATGGCAAACTTTTATTTTTATTCATTAAACTGTACTTATTTATTCAACTTCACTGCCACCCAATCCTGTAGAGGGAGGAAAGAAGGGAGGAAGGAAAAGGAAAGCAAGAAATGGAGGGAGGAAAGGAAGGAAGGAAAGAAAGAAAGAAAGAAAGGAAGGAAGGAAGAAAGAAAGGAAGAAAGAAAGAAAGGGTGAAGGGACAGGAACAGAGGAAGGAAGGAAGGAAACTTATGAAAGGGGAGAGTAACTTCACTGCCACCCAATCCTGTAGAGGGAGGAAAGAAGGGAGGAAGGAAAAGGAAAGCAAGAAATGGAGGGAGGAAAGGAAGGAAGGAAAGAAAGAAAGAAAGGAAGGAAGGAAGAAAGAAAGGAAGAAAGAAAGAAAGGGTGAAGGGACAGGAACAGAGGAAGGAAGCAAGGAAACTTATGAAAGGGGAGAGTAACTTCACTGCCACCCAATCCTGTAGAGGGAGGAAAGAAGGGAGGAAGGAAAAGGAAAGCAAGAAATAGAGGAAGAGAAGGTAAAAGAGAGAAAGAAAAAGAGCAAGAAAGAAAGCAAGCAAGAGAGAAAGAAAGAAAATGAAAGAGAAATAAAAATAGAGAGGGAGAATGAAAGAAATGGAAGGAGGGAAGGAAGGAGAGAAAGAAAGAGAAAGAAAGAAAGAAAGAGAAAGAAAGAAAGAGAAAGAAAGAAAGAAAGAGAAAGAAAAAAGAATGAAAGAGCAAGAGAGCAAGAGAGAAAAAGAAAGAGAGAGAGAAAGAAAGAAAGAAAGAAAGGCAACTTCAAAGAAAGGCTCACTGAGCATCTCTCACTCTCTCTCTCTTTCTATCCCTCTCTCTTTCTCTCCCCCCTCTCCCCCCTTTCCCTCTCTCTTTCTCTCTCTCCCTCTCTCTTTCTCTCCCCCCTCTCCCCCCTTTCCCTCTCCCCCCCCAGGCCGGCAGCGATGTTTTAAAACAGCCACGCCGTTTGCGAGCTAACTCCTGAGGTGCGGAAGTTCGCCTTTGGCGTTTGGGCCACTCGGAATGTGAAATTCAAAACAGCGTTCGGATCCCCCCACCCCCAGCAGAAGCCAAGGACCCCCAGAGTGGGGCGGCAGGGGAGGCGACCGCCTCTCCACTCACCAAGTGCCGGGATACGAGCCGAGAAGAGCCGGGCTGGCTTACTTTCCTTCCTTCCCGCGCTGATGCAGAGCCACTCGAACAAAGCGTCACGCCCCCCTGACGCTTTTGGCGGCAAAAGAGCCCAGCGTCGCTTCGGAAGCCGCCGAAAGCATCAGAGGGGCGCGACGCTTTGTTCGAGTGGCTCTGCATCAGCGCGGGAAGGAAGGAAAGTAAGCTAGCCCGGCTCTTCTCGGCTCGTATCGCGGAGAGGGGCGGCATACAAATCCAAGTAATAAATAAAATAAAATAAAAAAATGTCTCTCCTCTCCCAGCTCTTATCTCGAGTAGCTCTTAAGTCGAGCAGCTCTTATGTCGGGGTTCCACTGTACAGGGTTGGGTCTATGTAAAATTATTAAATTATAACATTCTATGAAGATTTTTTTTCTTTTTGCCTGTTCCTTCTTACAGAATAACATAGCTAACTGAGACAGTGAAGATTCCTTCTAAAAAAGAATCAAACCCATCAAGTCTGTATCTGATACTGCAGGGAAAAAAATATATACAAATATTATGATCAAGGGCTTTGCAGTAGCTTTAATCCCCATTAATTGTCTAATTCTCTTTTAGAGCCATCTAGCTTGGATGGAATCACCCCTTCTGAAGATAATTATTTCAACAAATTAACTATCATCTCAATGTTTTTTTTAAAAAAAAACAATTTATTTATCTTAAATCTTTTATGATACATCTCATAGGTTGTCAAACTGAGGAGGAATGATTATCCTATATTATTTTAAAACCCTAATCTTGTTTCCCTTTTCACGGATGGCAAGAAGCCCAGCAGTGGGCCGCACCGCTAGGCTGCTTGCCTTTTGGCAGCCCCCGGTCTTCGCCCCCCCCCTACAGATGGCAAGAAGCTCGGCAGTGGGCCGCACCGCTAGGCTGCTTGCCTTTTGGCAGCCGCCGGTCTTCGCCCCCTACAGATGGCAAGAAGTTCAGCAGTGGGCCGCACCGCTAGTCCACTTGCCTTTTGGCAGCCCCCGGTCTTCACCCCCCTACAGATGGCAAGAAGCTCGGCAGTGGGCCGCACCGCTAGGCCGCTTGCCTTTCGGTGGCCCCCAGTCGTCGCCCCCCCATGGACGGCAAGAAGCTCGGCGGGGCCAGCAGATCTACCCTCCCCCCATGGATGGACATCGGCCGGCCGGCAGATCCACCCACCCCACCCCCGCAGATGGACATCGGGCTGGCGGCGGTCCAGTGGATCCACACAAAAAAACCCCATGGTAAGGAGCTTACCCACCCTAGCTGGAAGGAGAAAGGATTAAAGGGGCGGGAAGGAAAGTGGGCCTGCATTTGGCCCCTTTCTTTCCCACCTTTCCGCCTTTACTGTGCACTGTAGCTTGGGAATTTAAAATCTCAAAACCACTAGGCACTTGCAGGTCTGAGCATAATGGCTGATACATTTCAGTAGAGGGAGTAGCACAGGGGTGACAAACCTGATTTCATTGAGGGCTGCATCAGGGTTGTGTTTGACTTCAGGGGAGGTGTAGTGGGTGTGGCCAGGGTGGGCATGACAAACTCAATGTCACTCATGTTGGAGGCATCTGTGAAGGCCCAAGTGCTCGGCCAGAGAAAATGGGGTCCTGAGTTCTGTTTTTGCCTGTGACAGCCTCCTACAACCTTCACAAGGTCCGTTTTCAGCTGGGATGGCAGCAAAAAAAAAAGGAGCTTGGGAGGGCCTCACACGGCCCATGCAAGCTCCATTTTCTCTGGCAGAGGCACTGCAGGCCACAGTCCTTTGCTGTTTCTAGGGTGGCCTCATGGACCAAATCTAAGCACCCCAAGGGCCAGATATGGCCCCTGGACCTTGAGTTTGACACCTCTGGAGTAACATCTGCAGCAACTCTCAGAGGTAAATATGGAAATGGCCCCAAATAATGGTTCATGCTGCATAATTTTAGAATAGGTCTTCAGTAAGGGAATCTTATTTTAAAGAAAAATATGTAACTTTACTGGCATGCAAGAAAAAAATGACGATTGTGCCTTTCTTGATATTGCGCTTCCATAAACCCATTGTAAATGGCCTTACATAGAGGCAAGAAAGAAGGTTCAACTCCAAAAGAATAGTCAAAAAAATGGAGTAAAACAGATAGGGAAAGGGGAGGGAGAAAGGGGTTTTTTTACTTTAAGAGAAGAAACATGATAATCATCAAAATTCATTAATTTAGGGCTTTGATATGTCAATGTTAACCATTGTTAATACCATCATTGAAATAAATTTAATGCCACCAGCATGGATTTGGAATAGAAACTGAGTTTGTACCCCTTACTTTCAGTTTATATTAAAGCACCACAATCAATAACACAGAGCAGCTTTCAGAAGTGATAATAAAACATTCTAAAATACTCCCAGAGTACTTCTATAAATAATTTGCTTGGTGTACTTATATTAAATAGCTTGCCAGTTATAGCACTTTAAAAACCTCTAAAAGTACATGTTTGGATTTGCTGCTTAGGGTCATAGAAATCATTATTTTTCCTTAATACATAAATTATCATCCTACCTTTCATGTAACACTCAGACTTGCTGGTATTCATGCCTTAAATAATAAATAACAAATAACGCCATTCGTTTATTAATAATAATGCATGACTTTTGGGGGTCTTAATATATTTCCCTGGCAGTATATTGACTAATAGTCATGTGAAAGGACAAATAGCTAGGCCACTGGGAACATTTAGATTTTTCCAGGTTAAGAAAACTGTATCTATGATCTGACAGCCAGCTTTCCTCTGTCAATTGCTCAGATATTGACAGTGTCGTGATTTATGAGTTTCAAAGCCACAAAAATACTTTTAAAGCTATATTTGCTAAGAGAAATCATTTCTCATGTGTTTCCTTAAAAGGTGACATGTTCACAAATACTTATGGAAATAACGTATATGGGATTATGACTATTATAACGATCAAGTATTTCAAAATTCTCACCTATAGCTAATAGAAAAAAGCACATTAACTTTGATGATACTTAGACCAGTGTTTCCCAACCTTTTTTGAGCCACGGCACATTATTCATATTTTCAAAATTCTGGGGAACACTGAGGGGGAGGCGGGGGGGGCTAAAGAAAAATTTGGACAAAAAAAATCTCTTCCTCCATTTCACTCTATTTCTCCCTCCCTCTTTCCCTCTCTTCCTTCCTTCCCTTCTTTCTCTCTCTCCATCCCTCTTTCTTTCTTTCTTCCTCTCTTTTTTGCTCTCTTTCTCTCTCCCTCCTTCCCTCCCTCTATGTCTTTCCCTCTCCCTCCTTCCCCCCTCTCTTTCTCTCTCTCTCTTGCTTTCTTTCCCTCTCTCTTGCTTTCTTTCTCTCATTCTCTCTCCCCTCCTTTTTCTCTCTCTCTCTTTCTCTCTCGTTCACCACGCCGGCAACAGAGAGAAAAAGAAAGACAGAGAGCCGGAGAGAGAGTGGAGGGAGAGAGCCGGTGGCTGTTGTCTTCGCCTCCGCCCGCCGGTTCTGCAGCTAAGAAGCAGCAGCCATCAGCCCCCTCGCCCTCCCAGAGGTCCCCAGTGCCCAGCCATGCGCCGCCTCCCATTAGCCCAGCTGACTTTTCCCTGCTGCCGTTTTCTCTTCATGGCGCAAAGCCACAATCCCGGACTCCCGGATCGCTCGCTTCTCCAGCCAGCAAGCCGGCTGCCCGGAAAAGCATCACACTTTTTCAATGCGCGGCACTTTCCTGGGCAGATGGCTTTGCTGACCGGAGAAGCGAGTGATCCAGGAGTCCGGGACTGTGTGGCTTTGCGCCATGAAGAGAAAATGGCTCGGGCAGCAGGGAAAAGTTGGCCGTTTTCTCTTCATGGCGCAAAGCCACACAGTCCCGGACTCCCGGATTGCTCGCCCCAAGTGGCGGCGGAGGAGTGGCGGCGGAGGAGAGGGGGAAGATCGTGCCCCAAGACAGGAGGCAGAAGGCGGCGGAGGAGGAGAGGGGGCGAATCGTGCCCCAAGGCAGAAGGCGGCGGCGGAGGAGAGGGGGCGAATCGCGCCCCAAGGCAGAAGGCGGCGGAGGAGGAGAGGGGGCAGCTTACGGGGAACAGTGCTCGCAGCTGTCCCCCGGCTACTGCCAGATGTCGCTGTTTCCAGCGCTTTCCTGCTGGGCCCCAAAGAAGGAAGGTGGGAAAAAGGAGGCGCGAATAATGAAGCTCTCCTTTTTCCCGCCTTCCTTCTTTGGGGCCCAGCAGGAGAGCGCCGGAAACAGCTGCATCGGGCAGTAGCCAGGGGACAGCTGCGAGTGGGAGCTCCAGGTCCGAGGCACTGGCGGTCCGGCACCGGCAGTGCCCCGCCCAGCTGGAGCTTCCCTAGGCTTCGCGGCACACCTGGCCGTGTCTCGCGCCACACTAGTGTGCCGCGGCACACCGGTTGGGAAATGCTGACTTAGACATACTGTGCTCTGGATGAATAATTTGTAGCTCTAGTATCTAAGGCCTGTAGCTTAATTTCTAAAGCCCTCTGGAAACAGTCAGTTCAACTATCTGTTCTAGCAAGAATCTGAAACTTACAATAGATGGAAAGGAGAATAGAAGAAAAAGGGATTTCAGCAAAACAGATAAAGCATAGGCTCAACCACTCAGACACCACTGTACCCTCGGTTCAGTCCCATCCACTGTTGTTTAAATAGTCTTCAACAGATGTTGACTGCAGCCTTTGACATAATATAATATGTTTAGTAGGCCTGTGCAGAGTGGCAAAGATTCACTTCAGTGAAATAATTGGGATCGTTTGATTGCTTAACTTTACCAGAAATGATTCCATTCACCTCAAAGAAACACCTTTAAAGCCCTTCATGGCATTGGGCCAGAATACTTCCGGAACCGCCTTCTACCGCACGAATCCCAGTGACCGATAAGGTCCCACAGAGTTGGCCTTCTCCGGGTCCCGTTGACCAAACAATGTCGTTTGGCGGGCCCCAGGGGAAGAGCCTTCTCTGTGGCGGCCCCGACCCTCTGGAATCAACTCCCCCAGAGATTAGAACGGCCCCCACCCTCCTTGTCTTTTGCAAGTTACTCAAGACCCACCTATATCGCCAGGCATGGGGGAATTAAGACATCTCCCCCAGGTTTTCTTATATTTTATGTTTGGTATGTATGTGTTGTATGGTTTTTAAATTGTTGGGGGGTTTTAATGTAATTTTATTATTAGATTTGTTCCATTGTAATACTGTTTTTATTGTTGTTGTGAACCGCCCCGAGTCTTCGGAGAGGGGCGGCATACAAATCTAATAAATTGAATTGAATTGAATTTGGGGCAGTCCTATGGAAGAAGGCTCCTCTCATTGTTCTCTTCCAGCCTTGACAGTCCCAGAAACATTCACTGAGGCTTGCCAGTCAACTAGTCTTCAACCAGTCCTGGGGCAAAGGTTTTCACTCAGTCTTCTCCCATAATAAATGAATTAAGCAAAAAGATCCCAATCATTTGCTTTCTTCTACTTTAGACCCTTCTTCTTGTTCTCCCACAAAGAAGATGGGGAGGGGAGCTCCATGACAGAATGAAGTATATGATTGAGGGGTGTATTCCAAACATTTTCACTATGAGTAGGAATGGCTTAGATGGTAAAGTGACCAGATTATAATTTCAGTAAAGCAGGACACCATTGACCGGGAAGGGGGAGGCATGACTGAAAAATCTCTGGAACGCCGGACAGGTGCACAGTCTCTTCTCCAACCCTCCAATCTCTCTCTCTTTCTCTCTCTCTCACTCTCTCTTGCACTCTCTCTCTCTCTTGCTCATTCTCTCTCTCTTGCTCTCTCTCTCTTGTTCTCTCTCTCTCTCTCCCTCTTGCTCATTCTCTCTCTCTTGTTCTCTCTCTCTGTCTCTCTCTTGCTCTCTCACTCTCAGGGAAGGGGCCAGGAAGAAGATTTTGCTGCCAGGGAAACACCGGTAGAAATTTTACATGACCACAGTGCCTACCAGCATTTTGCCCAGGCCTGTCAGCAGGCAGAACAGTATGTTGGAAAGGAGTGCTTCCCATGAAGCTCCTCCACACAGCCACCGGATGGGAACATCCATAGAGCACCCGCCGCACCACCGATGAACCCCTGGACAGCAGGAGCACCTGACAAAGAAGAGTTTGGGTGACGGGGGTTGCTGGGTGGGCATTTGATTGGGTGGGCATTAGGGTTAGGATGCCTGGCCTCTCCTCACCTCAAAAGCCTCAATGAGATACACTTTCCCTATCTATTTACTATTACTGAACATTCAAACTACACTATTTAATCCTAATTATATATGTCATGTGTACAGGCACACAGTCACACAAAAATATACATCATCTGCTATGTAAATTGCATGTGTATGCATACACACACATACACACACAGCTCTTCTAAAATTATACACATTCAACCTAATTTACTTCATTTGGAAAAATACACCACTTTCTGCCAGATATTTAACCATAACTTTTGTACATTACATCATTACACATGCCTCCAGATGTACTTCCCTAGCTTGCACATCACTGTTAAACCTATTATGAGAGTAAACTATATCTGCAGTAAAATTTATTATTCTATGTACACCTCATTCTCAACTTCTCATGAGAGCTATAATCAGAGTGAAAACCTGACAGGGCTTTGTTGGTGAAACAATTCTTGAGGACAATTCTTTGTTGGAAGTTTCATTGAAGTGAAGGACTCACCAAATTCAGCTGAGTCAAATGAGCTGAAAATGCAGGCAGATTTTTTGGTGCGAGAAAAGAAAAGAAATCTACATTGTGGTGCTATGAACACTGATGTATTATTTATTTGCTCCAGTCAATAAAGACTCTGTGCAGTGAACAGCCAAGTGAAATTAAAACAGTAACTGAAAATAAAAAAAGAATGCAATCCAATTATGTACACCATAAATGCTAATACCGTACAATGAACAAGACGTATACAACTTATTTTGGAATAAGACAGACAGGCAGACTTGCACTATAAATTTCTGTCAGAAAGGTTAGCAAACATCTCACTACATTCTGTTAGGTAAGGAAAGACTTAAATCTCAAAGACCTAGATTCAAACTTCGTTTTATGGCAATTATATTTACTAATGGCTTATAGCTATTATAACTGCACAAGTAAGTATAAAACCAAGGTTTATTACTACCCCTTAATTTATGTATTAATAAATTTTATAAAATTTAGGTGAAGATATGTATTGGAAAATATGTGTCTATTTGTTATTTGCAACATCCCCTAACAGATACAGTTTTCCACCTACTTTTCTCTATTTTTTATTTTTTATTTTTACAAGCTATGCTTATTAAGGTGTATTTTCAGAACATTATTTTAGTATAAATTTCCTTGTTACATATTTTTCATATATTCACTTTTCAAATCAGAAATATATGCAATGTGTATTTTTCTGTACAGCTGTACCACCTTTTTACAAATTAACCATTTAAATTATTGTGAACCCTCTATTCACATGTTTTATCTATACCGCTCAAAAAAAATAAAGGGAACACTCAAATAACCCATCCTAGATCTGAATGAATGAAATATTCTCATTAAATATTTGTTCTGTACAAAGCTGAATGTGTACATCAACATGTGAAATTGATTGTCAATCAGTGTTGCTTCCTAAATTGGCAGTTTGATTTCACAGAAGTTTGATTTACTTGGAGTTATATTTAATGAAAATTTTTCATTCATTCAGATCTAGGATGGGTTATTTGAGTGTTCCCTTTATTTTTTTTGAGCGGTATAGATAAAATATGTGAATATAGGGTTCACAATAATTTAAATGGTTAATTTGTAAAAAGGTGGTACAGCTGTACAGAAAAATACATATTGCGAGTACAAGTGCACTAGAGTGCCTTCCGTCCCCTGTCCTATTACTCTCCTATATCTCCTATACCTTTCTTCTACAGTGGTACCTCGAGATACGAGTTTAATTCGTTCCGGACTTGGGCTCTTAAGTCGAGCAGCTCTTATCTCGAACGACTTTTCCCCATAGGAATTAATGTAAATAATTTTAATTGGTTCCAGCCTTCAAAAAACTCACAAAGTTAGTCTAAATTATGCAGAAAGACATAGAAACATAGAACATAGAAACATAGAAGTCTGACGGCAGAAAAAGACCTCATGGTCCATCTAGTCTGCCCTTATACTATTTTCTGTATTTTATCTTAGGATGGATATATGTTTATCCCAGGCATGTTTAAATTCAGTTACTGTGGATTTATCTACCACATCTGCTGGAAGTTTGTTCCAAGGATCTACTACTCTTTCAGTAAAATAATATTTTCTCATGTTGCTTTTGATCTTTCCCCCAACTAACTTCAGATTGTGTCCCCTTGTTCTTGTGTTCACTTTCCTATTAAAAACACTTCCCTCCTGGACCTTATTTAACCCTTTAATATATTTAAATGTTTCGATCATGTCCCCCCTTTTCCTTCTGTCCTCCAGACTATACAGATTGAGTTCATTAAGTCTTTCCTGATACGTTTTATGCTTAAGACCTTCCACCATTCTTGTAGCCCGTCTTTGGACCCGTTCAATTTTGTCAATATCTTTTTGTAGGTGAGGTCTCCAGAACTGAACACAGTATTCCAAATGTGGTCTCACTAGCATTCTATATAGTGGGATCATAATCTCCCTCTTCCTGCTTGTTATACCTCTAGCTATGCAGCCAAGCATCCTACTTGCTTTCCCTACCGCCTGACTGCACTGTTCACCCATTTTGAGACTGTCAGAAATCACTACCCCTAAATCCTTTTCTTTTGAAGTATTTGCCAACACTGAACTGCCAATACAATACTCAGATTGAGGATTCCTTTTCCCCAAGTGCATTATTTTACATTTGGAAACATTAAACTGCAGTTTCCATTGCTTAGACCATTTATCTAGTAAAGCTAAATCATTTACCATATTACAGACGCCTCCAGGAATATCAACCCTATTGCACACTTTAGAGTCATCGGCAAATAGGCAAACCTTCCCTACCAAACCTTCCCCTATGTCACTCACAAATATATTAAAAAGAATAGGACCCAGAACAGATCCTTGTGGCACACCGCTTGTAACCTGACTCTGCTCAGAATACTCGCCATTAACAATAACTCTCTGATGTCTATGCTTCAGCCACCTGCAAATCCATTGAACTATCCAGGGATTAAGTCCAATCTTCACTAATTTATCTATCAGCTCTTTATGTGGAACCGTATCAAAGGCTTTGCTGAAGTCCAGGTAGGCAATATCCACGGCACCACCTTCATCCAACACCTTTGTGACATAGTCAAAGAAATCAATGAGATTAGTCTGACATGATTTGCCTTCAGTAAAGCCATGCTGATTTGGGTCTAATAAGTTATTGTATTTTAGGTGCTGATTTATCCTCTTTTTGAGTAGAGTCTCCATCATTTTAACTACAACTGATGTCAAGCTAACTGGCCTGTAGTTACCAGCTTCTTCTCTACTGCCCTTCTTGTGAATAGGCACAACACTGGCCATTCTCCAATCCTCAGGAACTTCTCCTGTTAACAAGGATTGGTTAAACAAATCAGTCAGGGGGGTAGCAATGACAGATCTGAGTTCTTTAAGAACTCTGGGGTGGATGCCACCTGGACCCATTGCCTTATTTATCTTTAATCGTTCAAGTTCTTCTAAGACATCGGTTTCTAAGATCACTGGAGCTGAATCCATACAGCTGGAAGCAATGCTATATCCCTCTATAGTATTATTTTGTAAGGTGTCTTTTGAGAAAACTGAACAGAAGTAGCTATTGAAATGGTCAGCGATCTCCTTATTCCCATTAATGCATGTATTATTCCCGGTACTAAGCTTCGTGATGCCGCAGTTTTTCTTCTTCTTATCATTAATATATCTGAAGAAGGTTTTATCCCCCTTCTTTACAGATTTGGCAATTTCTTCCTCTTTTGAGGCTTTAGCAGCATATATTATCTGTTTCGCCTCCTTCTGTCTCATTTTATATACCTCCCTATCAGCTATACTTCCAGACTCTTTATACCTCCTATAGGCAGCCTTTTTTTCATTGACTATAGCCCTTACATCATTGCTAAACCATAGCGGTTTCTTCTTCCTTTTACCTTTAGTTATTTGTCTTACATACAGTCCAGTGGCTTTTAAGATGGCCTTTTTTAATACAGTCCACTGGATGCTCGCTCCTGCCATTTTATCCCTCCCCTTTAATTCATTATCTAAATATTCTCCCATTGCATTAAAATTTGTTTTTCTGAAATCCAATACTTTGGTTGCATTATAGGATTGCTCACAATGACAAGTTTTTAATGAAGAAATGTATATGTACATATAAATGAATAATGAAGTTTCTTTCACTTAACTTGTAAACTTTCTTAAACTTTTAAATTTACATATGTTCAACTTCTCTGCCACCCAATCCTGTAGGACAGAGGTCCCCAACCCTTTTTGCACCAGGGACCGGCTTTAAGCGATCAAGAGAGGAATGGGATAAATGAATGGACGGAGGGTGGGAAGGAAGGAAGGAAAGAGGGAAGGGACAGGAACAGAGGAAGGAAGCAAGGAAACTTATGAAAGGGGAGAGTAAGAGAGGAATGAGTGAAGGGAGGGAGGGAGGGAAGAAGGTGGGAAGGAGAAAGAAAAGAAGAAATAGAGGAAGGGAAGGTAAAAGAGAGAAAGAAAAAGAGCTAACTTCCGCATTCAGCTTCAGGAGACAGCTGCGAAGCCGCACGCGTGTTTTAAAAGGTTGCAGCCGGCCTGGGGGGCTCGGGGGGGTGCTGGCAAGCCCCCCAGGCCGGCTGCAAGCCCCCCCAAGCCCCCCAGGCTGGCTGCAACCTTTTAAAACACGCGCGCCGCTTCGCAGCTGTCTCCTGAAGCCGAACGCGGAAGTTAGCGTTCGGCTTCAGGAGACAGCTCCTTGGCGCTCGTATCTCGAATTTGGGCTTGTAAGTAGAACAAAAATATCTCTCCCCTCCCAGCTCTTATCTCGAGTTGCTCGTAAGTAGAGCAGCTCTTATGTCGGGGTTCCACTGTATTCCTATATCTCTTCTTCTAATCTTTCTTTTATATGTTCTATTACTATATCTTCTTTTCTATTCTTAGATATATTTTACTATGAGTATCTCCTCTATAACCTTCATCATGTATTTTTCTATGTGTATATGTATATATACACACTAAAACCCTCATTGTGTATTGGACAAAATAAATAAATAAATATTGTGTTGTTTAAGTGTTCCCTTTATTTATTTATTTTAACAGTGTATTTATTGTCATAGAGGTATGATGAATTTTTTGCAGGCTCCAAAATCAAGGACACAAAAGGTGCAACATCACTAGTTGTTGACCATTGCATTCTGCTTGTGAGTTTCCCAGAGGCAACTGTTTATATTCTTGTCTGGGAAACAGTTTGCTAAATTGGAGAAACCTTCAGTCTAATCTGGCAGGATCTCACTCAGTAACTTTGGGCCATTTTCTGCTTCTCCACCCAAGGACAATAGGACAGTTGGGGTTAACCCTAAACACACCATCTGGACTTCTTGGCTCAAACACAGGACAATGAACAGATTAAAGATAGGAAGAACAGCAACAAGAGTAATCATTGTCCACAGATGTTTTATGGAACATCCTGCTTCTATGTCTTCCCATAGAACCTTTGCTCAAATATTCTTGGGATTTCCAGTGTAATTCTCCAACACCCCCAAAAAACAAGTTTGGCATTATCCAGGGAGAAAGCAAAGAGTGAGAGTAGACAATCTGCAACCTCTGCAAACTTCCAGTGTAGGTAGCCATTCTTAATTCTCCCAGTCTATCTTGCCAATCTGTTGTTTGGAAAGGCTGATCCTTTGTCTTAAGCACAGGAATGGACCCCTGTGACCTATCAGCTAGTCCTGGCTTCAGAGATCCCTCCCATCAATAATGCACCATAAAATATGCACTCTTTCAATTTTTCAATGCCACGATTTTCTTTTTTTTTTTTAACTGAGCCTTTGGTAAGTTTCAGATACCTATTTTATATAAGAGCGCCCACATAAAATAATGGGACCAAAATTTCAATACTTCCTGTCTATTTCTGAGGTCAAAAGAAGTCAAAATGTGAAGTTACTCCTTCCTAAAATGGAGGATATTTGCTCATAATGACATTTCCATGGTCAGTTAAATGGACAGGCAGTGATGTTCATTTCTTTACTTGGATGAAAATTCAAGCCTCATGAGTTCTCCTTCATTTCAAATAAGTCTCATCTGGATGGATGGAAGAGGGATGGAGGTCACTCTACATATATGTGCATGCATGTATGAATTTCTGCAGAAACTCAAGCAGAGATTACTGAACACACAAGACGGCAGCCACTTGAGGCTGGCCAGCGGTTGCGGTGGGGCGGGGCAATGCAGACCATCGCCAGCAAAGCAAGGGATTGCCGGGTGATCACGCCATGGTGCAATCACCCATCATGCCCCCGCGCATGACAGAGCTGGAGGGTGGAGCAGTGAGCTGCAATATAAAGGCAGGATCGCTGCCCTCCACCTCTTTTCCCTTCAGCTTGTTGGTGCAATTTCAGGCACCCGCCCACCCTCCCCTTATCTCAGTGTGACTCATGGTCACCTGCGGGGCTCGAGTAGGAATTTTTTGCAGCTGCATCGCACTTACGTTTCAGCTGGTTTTTTTGCCTATACCACGCTGGGTGTGGATGGGGAGCAGAATAATTAGGGAGTGCCAGCAAGGTCATTTTACTAGGACTAGATCAAATGGATTAAATCCCTTTGGTCACTGGAGTATAGGGCAGAAAAGGGGGCTAACAGCAACAGCGTGATCTCCTTTGGAGCACCTTTTGGAAGGTGAAGGGCTGCCTCTCTCCAGAAACCCAAGTGCCAACCTGGCCAGGGTGATGAAGGGGGAGTGCCCTTGGGGTTCACCTGCCACAAGCCTACAGGTGACATGCTGGGTGGAGCCTTCCCACATGCCTTGGAAGGCCAAGGCCAAGGCCAAGTTCATGGCCAGGGACAAGGTCAAGGGCTTCATTCCTTTGCTCAGCAGGGCGCTTCACCCATAGTTGCCCAGCAACATTGAACGTGATTTCCACCCCATTTATTTCACCTCTACAGGTCCTGATATAATAAATAAAGTGACCCATTAAATCTCAGCTCTGTGGTCTGTGTGTTTACTCCGGCATCCGTCGCAAAAGTGCTTCTGAAGGCCAGAAACACCAATTGAGTGAAAGTTCTGTGAGTATGGCCACTGTTGAGAAAGAGACATGTTGCAATCTTAAGCATATAAATGTGGAAAAGAAACTAACTAAATACACATATAACCTTGCATGAATCTAAGTAACTTACTGCTATAGTTTTCTTGTGCAGGCTCTAGTAACATAGGAGGATTGTCTTTATTCTGCATGCAGCAAGGACATAGATTTCAGTACTCCAAGGATGTGCCTTGTATGTTGAGAGAAAGCCAACCTCTTTCAAAACCTGTCTTCATTGTGCAGCGCTGTCATATTCTGTGACAAGAATTTTGCCAAAGGCAAAGTGATGAGGCGTATCTGAAAATACAGATGAGAAATCTGATGCCCTCCCAGTGACCCAATTTATTAGATTCTTGATGGCTGGAGTGGTTGAGTCACACTCTTTTTTCTTGAATTTTCCATACCCCTGGCAGGTTACTGCCTCTTTTGTGATCTCTGAAATTTGTTATTTCTTTCCTTTCAGTCTTCTGTAAGTCACCCTAGTTTCCAAGCCTACAGCATAAACATATCCCAGATGCACACGGGGCTATAAAGATTTGATCTTTGCATAACCAGCAGGGTCAGTCTTTTACTATGAACATTTTTTTTTGTATTTAGAAACAAATTTAGGTCTTTGATAGATTATGGATTTCCAACAGAACACTGCATATCTGCTTAAACCATGGATTTGTAGGAAAGGTTTGCATTTAATTTCTATTAGACTTGGACATTATTATTGCTGGGTAAAGTCACAATTTTCTTCTCATCCTTTACTTTAAATAAAGTAGCTGCTTTTGAGCTACACAAAAGCCCTAATTTCAAGTCATACATTCTCAAACATTATTTTGTGTATTCTTTGAGCTCATTTTCCCAAATTCCTTCATTTCTAATTACTCCATGCTGTATATTGAATTTAGTAAGCAGTGTAATTTAATTGCCTAGATCCCCATAGGACAGGCAGCTTTAAGACTTGTGAATTTCAACTGCCAGAATTCTCCAGCCAACCTGATGCTTGATGACCACTCATTGAGTAACTATTTGAACTGTTGGCTTCTGACAATCAAAATCAATGGAGAAGTTGCAAATATTAGATGTCACATTTAACAAGTGTTGGAACTACCATCATTAAATACATCATAATAATTATTATCATTAATTTAGAACTATTTTAGTCCTACACTGGGCAACATTAGACTAAGTCGGGGGTGTCAAATTCATGGCCTTCGGGTCAGATGAGTCGTATGATGGCCACACCCACCTGTTTTAGTGAAGGCAGGAAAGTTGTGATATGTCACGTGATGACAATGTGTTGTCGTGAGTAACACCCCTGGACTAATTGATCTTTGCTCCTTTCCAGTATTACAAGCTTTGCATCAAGCTGTTTTTTTTTCTTTTTTCTTTAACTTGATGTGCACATATATTTTATGGATATTCTAATTGTTAAGTAGAATTAGTATAAAGTTTATCAATTGTTGTATCTCAGCTTCAAATCCTGCCCAATACATAATAAAACTATTTCATGGACTGTCAGAGTTCATTAACTTTGTCCTGTTGTTTGAATGGAATTAAATTTGGGCTATCCCTAAATTTTAAAACTTCCAAAGAAAATTTTTATACGACTAAGTTAATAACTTTAGAAAGACTTTTTTTTTAAGTACTTGGACTAAAACTGGAGTGGAATACTTTTAATCCTAATGAATTTTACTCCTTTAATTGGTATTTTGGCTTCACTGAATTTTGATATTAGTGTTCCTCCTTGCTCTAAGAAATAGAATGGGACAGGTTGAAAAAATAAATAAAATTTCTTAATTAACTCCTAATTAGCAAGCTTGATGCTTCAATTAGAATTAACGAAGACAGAAGAAAGACTTGTGATCCTGCCTTGAAGCACAGCTATAAGATGCACCTTAATGGGTTTTTGTAAAACCCACATTTTCTATTGCTGTCACCATTAAGCAGTAGCTGAAAATAAACCAGAGCTAAATACTAGGGTACAATCAAAGCCTTGTAAAATTGGCAAGTACAGAAGAAGCAAAACTGGGAAATCTGCCATCACAGCCTTACATGGGCAGGATTATTTTTATTCATTTATTTATTTTATTAATCCAATTTATGCGGTCACCCGTATATCCAAGAAATTCTGTACGAAGAACAAAATTAAAACAGGGAGTTTCATTAAAGCAGAAAAAAGAAAAATCTAAAATGGTGTCGGACCCAATTAAAATTGTGAAACCACTAGAAACCATGCCAGAACTCCCATGTTAAAATCCTGATTCCAGGGCCAAGGATCTGTTCTGAAGAACTTCCTGTGCACTGACATACAGCTAGCAGGAGGTCTGAGATGCAATAGCTGCTCTGAGGGCACTGCATTTGCAGGCTCAAATGCAGTGCAAAAATTGAGCCATTCCCTGGTGCAACTAGTCAAAGTGAAAGGAGTAACCGGAGTTTGAAAGGGTTTCTTTAAAAGGCAGTTAAATATACATACAACAACACACCTGTCCAGGAAGGTTGATAGGGAATTGCCCATTTTGCCTAACCAAAGCTTGGCATTGCCCCAGTAGTTATCACACTCCAAGAAGTGTTCTTAATACACCCCAGAAGGAAGCTACAATTATTCTAAACAGCAATTCCCAAAGTAATGGGAAGTTTAAGAAAACAAGTTTTTGAACAGTGCCAGATGCCTTAGGAGTGATTATGCAGATAACCACCCTGTAGTCGCATAATGGATCTTCACAACTCAGTCTCTCAGGTTCCAAATAAACAATCAGTCTGCAACATCTATTATATAAACAGACCCCTTTGCCTTCTCAGATGCTACCAGTAAAACTCCAGTCACATTGAGATACTGCCTAATTACTGCCTGTAATTAGGCCTCTTTTTTCAGGTGATTGCATGCCCTAGAATTTGCAAGACAAGACTTAAAAGAGGACAGTCATGCTCATGAGCACCTACAAGGCCTTGCTGCTCTTTGCCAAAATGACAATAGTAGAATTGTGTTATTGCCCTGCTACCTCCCTCTTTTGTGTGTCTATGTGATGTCATGTGGACAAAGAAAGGAAGTTGCAAAAGATGCTTGCACATCAATGGCTTGAATCACTGCCACTATACCTTAAATTCATAACCCCAGGCTTCTGAGCTGCATATTCCAAGGGTGAGAAAGGGAAGCAGAGAGAAGGAAACCACCAGGAAAGGCGAAAGCAAATTGGGTGAAGGAAGAGAATACAGGGGCCCCGGGCTTTCTCAACCTTTTGGACTGAGTTATGCTCAGCCACAAGGCTAGGCACAGCCATCTCTGTGCCACAAACATGAATTGGCCCATAGAGAAAATGCCTCAACCTCTTTTCTCCTCAGTAAATGATAATAATCTACCTCACAGTGCTGTATTGAAGTTAATGCAGACAAGATCTACATTTATTTATTTATTTTCTATAGCCACCCATTTCAATCAATGACACTGGGCAGCTTACAATTCAAAAAATCTATACTACGATTAAAACAATAAAACCATTTTAAAACTGTTAAAAATATCCAAATAAATAAACACAACAGCCAAGAGACTTAGCCAGGAAATACAATAAAAATGCAAAATACAATTAATCCATGAAATGGGGTCCTTAGTGCATTTTGTGCTCCAGGCTCAAGAACCCAGCTAGGTTTTTTAAAGCTTTATGAAAGCTAACAGGGTTGGACCATTATAATCTTCCAATCTAACCTAAATTCAGCATTTTTATTGTCTATTAACTACAACTCATATGGACTGCCGGTAGTTTGCAGGGAAGCTGCTTTTAAAGGCTTTCCTGAAACCTGCTAGCCAGGTTCCACCCACTTGGGATCCCCTGCGAAGTTTTGTGCAAAAACTAATTTGTCTATGGCCAGCATGCATGTTGGCTTGCTGGATTCTTGGGGTAACTCCAGGTTATTTGTGGGGTTCAGCCTCTCTAGTTGGGACCTAAGTTTCTGTCCCATTAACATTTCTGCAGGGCTCTAGTTGGTGGCAGTGCATGGGATGCTGTGCAGTGCCAACAGGAACTGGTCGATCTGCTCCTGCCAGTTCCCTGGGCCCATTTTAGGGAGAGTCTCTTTTGCCATTCTCACTAGTCTTTCTACTTGGCCATTGCTAATCGGATTGAATGGAGAAATGAGCACATGCCTTACACTGAGGTCGGCCAGGAATGCTTACATGTGCTGGACTGTCTGTTGTGGGCCTTTAGCAGATACTATGACATCTGGAAAGCTGTGGGTTGCGGACACCTTCCTCAATGCTCAGATGGTTGCTTCCATTGTCGATGTGGCATGTTGACCACCTCCAACCATTTGGAGTAGGCTTCCACAACTGTAAGCAATGTTTGCCCCATCATAGGCCCTGCGAAGTCTATGTGAACTCTTGACCATGAGGCCTTGGGCATCTCCCATTCAAAAGGGGTGGACTGCGGTGGAGCCAGCCTGCTCTCTTGGCATGGTAGGCAGGTCAGTATCCACTCTGCAATGTTCTGGTATTGGTTTGTTTGTTTTTAAACTTTTTGAATTCTTCCCCTTCTTCCTTCTGTGGACATCCCCTCAACATTCAGTTCATGACTGTAGACACACCTTATTTCTCACTATGTTTTCTGCAATGTCTCGAGTGTTGTGGCCGGCCAGCAGACTTGGCATCTGGTAGCTGATTCCAGCAGCGCAGAGGGTGATGTGGTGTTGCACCAGTAGTTTATTTCCCTCACTGCCAGATTAACCAATCAATGGCTGCTATGCAAATCTGTACTCTGTAAATCAGTACATAACACCTGCCTTCTCATCCCCACCAGCTGACACTCTTTGGCTGATGGGATCTGCAGCATGCTTAATCTACTAGATCGAATTGAATTTTGAAAAAGGAAGTCACTCAGGTAACCCTTATGTAGCAATAAGGAGGCAGATTTTGTTATCAATATGAATATTTTTGGGCACTTTAGGTAGATTATAGACTAATCACAACATATGCAGTCCAGTAGGGAATTAAACTTTTAATTATATGCTGGAATCCCATGGAGGATTAGGCAATCGCACCATATACTAGTTTGGATAGGAAATTCTCTCTCTCTCTCTCTCTCTCTCTCTCTCTCTCTCTCTCTCTCTCTCTCTCTCTCTCTCTGTCCCCCAGTCCCATATTTCAGTTTATGCTCAAAAATTGTATCATTTTCAGAAGAAATTTCCTTCTGAAATATTTTTGTCTCACCCCAAATCACCTAGGAAGAGTGTTGATTTACTTTTCATGTCTTTAGGAAGCCAGTATTGTTTTTATTTCTAACAAATTACCTAGGTCTATATTTAACATTTTATTTATCACCTCTTGTCACTGAACTTCTAGGACAGTGTTTTTTTTCCCTTCCAGTACAAAACTGTGGAAGCATCTTTCATTTGTTCTGCAGCTGAAACTCCAATGGAGGTCAAGAAATTGCCTTTGTATATCTTCCCTGTCCATGTATTTGTTTCTCCCCATGCCTGTTTAGCTTAAAGGCTCTTCTGGGTTGAAAGCCTCATAGATGCCAGCAGTCCTGACAGCCATTACATCATGTTGACAGCAATGACCTACTGTAAAGACAGCATTTTCCAACATCTATCCTACCTATTTATTCTCTTGAATAAAATTCAAAGGACTTTTTTTACTTCTTAATTTCTAAAAAGTTTGAACTGTCTATCCTCAGATTTTTTTTAAAAAAAAATAGGCTATACAAGAGCTGCAGTGGCTCAGTGGTTAGAGTTCAATATTACAGGCTACTTTTGCTGATCACCGGCTGCCAGCAGTTTAGCAGATCAAATTTCACCAGGCTCAAGGTTAACTCAGCCTCCCATCCTGCCGAGGTGGATAAAAATGAAGAGCCAGATTGTTGGGGGCAATATGCTGACTCTGTAAATTGCTTAGAGAGGGCTGGAAGGCACTGCGAAGCAATATATAAGTCTAAGTGCTATTCCTATTGCTATTGCTATATAAATATTCAATTAGGAAATTGAGTTGGATTCAGTTTTACTTTCTAAACAAAACTCCAAATCCTTTGGGAAAAAATGCTTCCAAATTTATTTGGAAATTTTTGACCCAATCCAGTGATTCAACTGTGTTTTTCACACATAAAGTAAATAAAAATGCTTTTACTGGATTAATTTAGAAGAGTAAATTGATTTGATTTACATTTTATGAATGCATTCATAATCTAAGCTGAGCAGAATTTTTTCAAAATAAATCAGAATGTCTACCCATTAAATCACATTCCTTCAGTAATTTAGCTTTCAAAATCCTACTTTTCACATGCCCCTTTGCCTGTGATCTCATAAAAATGTCCCCTTTATCTCTTATCTCTTTGGATGGGATCTCTTCCTGTAAACTAATCTTATTTTACTCCTAGACTTTCAAATGCTTTCCCTTCTTTGGCTGGATGTTTTCTGGATTGCATTGATATCAGCATTGTTGTCATCATCATAATCATGAATTATTTTCTCAGAAACAGGCTTTTGGATGCAATCTCAATGTAGATAAGTAATTTCATCATGAGGTTACCTCCCAGATATTTTGATATGAAAAGCATTTGTTGAGTAAATCATGTTTGACGGAAAAGAAGAATTGGACATTTTTTTCCGTGACATTTTTTCTGTAGTCTGTTGCTCCACACCCTAGCCTAGAACTTCCTATTACAACCTTCCAAACAAAAGTTTTGGTTAGAAAAGTCAGTGGCTTGCATTTTGTCAGTGCTTAAAGGTGGACCATACAAGAAACACCAAATATGAATACCAGCAGAGGGCCAGACGAGGAACAATGGTTGGAAGCTGACCAAAGGGAGATTCAACCTTGAAATAAGGAAGAACTTCCTGATGGTCAGAGCAGTCAACCAGTGGAATGGCCTGCCAGTGGAGATTGTTAACTCCCCAACTTTGGACATTTTCAAGAGGAGATTGGACTGTCATTTGGCTGGGGTGCTGTAGGATTTCCTGCTTAAGTAGGGGGTTGGACTTGATGACCTGCAAGGTCCCTTTCAACTCTAATAAAATAAAGAGATAGATAGATAGATAGATAGATAGATAGATAGATAGATAGATAGATAGATAGATAGATAGATAGACAGACAGACAGACAGACAGATAAACAAACAAATGAACAAACAAACAAACATTACCTTTATTGTAAAGTTCAATTACAGAAACATGAAGGTTTGAAAATACATTTCTCCACCCCATACCTCAGCTTCCTAGTCTCAGAAACCAGGAGAGTTCTTTCCAAAAGGTTTGCCACTTCATCCCCCTCTTTTCTTAATGGTTAAGCTGTATTTTTTCTTAGCCTTAGGTCTGCTCTTCCTTATCCTTCTCCCCTCCCCATCCCCCTCCTCCTACTCCTGTTTCTCAAGGAAATTCTAACAGATCATTACAGTTTTCCAAAACACAAAATTTATAGCATGTATCTAAAAGTTTTATTTTAAAAATAACCCACTCCGCATCTAAAAATTGCTAGAAATTTAGGGGAAAAGGAGGTGAAATCCTGCTTATATATATGACACAGGTTTGCCAGTATTGCATCATTTATTTTATTTATTTTATTGGATTTCTAGGCCACCCTTCTCCTGTGGACTCAGGGCAGCTTATATAATATATAATAAAATCAATATAATACAACATCGAAGAAACCCAATGTAAATCTAAAAAACAATGTAAAACCAGATCTAAAAACACACACCCCATACCAAAACATTAGACTAACACTCATTCACAATCCATCATTCATAACATCGACCAGACCATGAGGCCATGCTCAACAGCCCCAAACCTGCCTGCAGAGGTGTGCTTTTAACGCCTTGTGAAAGGCCAGGAGGGCTGGGGCAGCACGAATCTCCTGGGAGACCTGATTCCAAAGGGTCAGAGCTGCCACAGAGAAGGCCCTTCTCCTCTGTTCCATCAGTGACATTGCTCTGTGGGTTCTAACCGGCCGCTGGGATACATGAGGCAGTATGTGATCCCGTAAGTAATCTGATCCTAAGCCATGTAGGGCATAGTTTTTTAAAAAGCATGTTTGTTTGTTTGTTTGTTTGTTTGTTTGTTTGTTTGTTTATTCAATTTTTGTGCTGCCCTTCTCCTTAGACTTAGGGCGGCTTACAACATGTTAGCAATAGCACTTTTTTTTAAAACAGAGCTAGCATATTGCCCCCACAATCCAGGTCTTCATTTTACCCACCCAGGAAGGATGGAAGGCTGAGTCAACCTTGAGCCGGTGACGAGATTTGACCTGCAAGGAAGTCTCCAGAAAGAGGAACAGTATGCAGCAGGGTTTAGAAAATGGGATCTAGGAAAGAGGGAGTGATAAACTATAGGTGGGAGAAGAAATATTTCCAAAAGGATTTATAAAAAACAAAAAGCAAAAGAGAATAGCTTTTCATATACCCCAACAAGTGTTTAAAGTGATCTAACTTATGTTTCCTTCACACCCCTCTCGTCAAGGCAGAAGCTCCTTAAAAATCTGCAAATCATTGACACGTTCTGATTTTCAATAGATCCTGTCAAGTCCATTGGCACTAAGATAAGATTTTTCTCATCTACAGCATAGTCCATTCAGAGAACTGCTTAGAAGTAGTGGTCCAGAACTGGTTGGATTAAATTGCAGGATGCAAGGAAGTCCTTGGGTGGAAAAACAAAATGCAATAACACAGGCACTTTCCTCTGCCTCACCATTGAGAGAAAATAGCTTTTTCCTGGGCTGATTTGTTGATATTTCCATGTTGTGTGGGTCACTGCAATGTCAGAGCTTACTGGCAACTGCATCCTGTCTATGAAAGGGAATGTAGATATATTTGGTCTGGGGTAAAGGGGGAGGTCAGGTTAAAAGTTTGGCAAGCAAACCAATGAGCCCCATTTCCTCTCTGGGCCACTGAAACTGAGCCTTGAGAATTCTTGCCTGGCTCTTTTCCCCTCACAGTTCCCCGTTGCTGGTTTCTGGCCATAATGCTCCTGTCTCCCATGGTATGTTGCTGTTTCCTAGGAGACGGCATGCTGCTGACCCCACACCTCATCTCTGATGCCCGTGTGACATCACCGGGTCAGCACAATCATAAAACACGACAACTGGGGTTCTGAAGCAATGGCTTGACTCATTGCAGAATTAGCAAATCCTAAAGGACATGTGAACTGGACAGTGAACTGTGGCTTGTTCTTTCATTAAAGCTGTTTTCAAGAGAGCTAGACATAGTGTCACTGAAGGCAGACATTCTAACAAAATAGGAAAAGAAAGGAAAACAGATGCTAGAAGTGAGAACGGGAAAAGGTTTTGTACAGATGAGAACTGAGCTGACTTCAAGAATCAAGCAAGTTTTGCTTCTTAACACAACCTAACTCTTCGGTTGCACTGTGACACCAAATGTGTCTCCAAATATGTGTCATCCTATTAACTTCTGCCCCGACTCCTCAGTTTGGTGTAAAAAGCTTTGAAGCCGATCACAGTACTAACAGCATTGTGCTTTCTTCACTAAAATCTTATGGCATCTCTGGACCCCTACATGAACGGATAACTACATTCCTGTCATACAGACAAGAAGTGGATAAAATAGAGAATTCTCTATCGAATCCTGCACCTGTCAATAGTGGTGTCCCTCAAGATAGTGTTATAGGACCAGCACTCTAAATGACCTTTGTGATCACATTATAGAAACATAGAAACATAGAAGTCTGATGGCAGAAAAAGACCTCATGGTCCATCTAGTCTGCCCTTATACTATTTTCTGTATTTTATCTTAGGATGGATATATGTTTATCCCAGGCATGTTTAAATTCAGTTACTGTGGATTTATCTACCACGTCTGCTGCAAGTTTGTTCCAAGGATCTACTACTCTTTCAGTAAAATAATATTTTCTCATGTTGCTTTTGATATTTCCCCCAACTAACTTCAGATTGTGTCCCCTTGTTCTTGTGTTCACTTTCCTATTAAAAACACTTCCCTCCTGGACCTTATTTAACCCTTTAACATATTTAAATGTTTCGATCATGTCCCCCCTTTTCCTTCTGTCCTCCAGACTATACAGATTGAGTTCATTAAGTCTTTCCTGATACGTTTTATGCTTAAGACCTTCCACTGTGTTCTCTTTAAACTAAGTAACACCACAGACAATGCTACTACTCTCAAAAAAACCCCTTGATTATGTATCAGAATGGTCAAAGAAGTGGCAACTTCAAATCTCAAACAACAAATTTGACAAAAAGAATCAGAATACAAAATACAAGCTAGGAGACACGGCCTTGTAGATGACCCTCATCCTGTCAAGGATCTTGGACCACTCATATCTAATGACCTAAGTGCCTAAGAGCCCACTGTAACAACATTGCCAAAAAGGCACTAAGAGTAGTCAATATAATCTCGCGTAGCTTCTTCTCTGGCAATATTACACTGCTAACTAGAGTATTCAAAACATTTGCTATACTAATTCTTGAATACAGATCACCTTCTCTGGAACCCACATTGCATTTCACACATTAATACAATGAGAGAGTTCTCTACTCCTCCACCTTATTCCACCAGACTTGAAATCTTGGATTTAGACAACTTAGAAGTATGTCACCTTCAAACTGATCTAAATATAGTTTATAAAATTATCTGCCACAATATCCTACCTGTCAATGAATACTTGAGCTTCAACCACAACAATATGCAAGCACACAATAGATATAAACTTAATCCAAACCACTCCAAACTCGACTGCAGAAAATACAACTTCAGCAACAAAGTGATCAATGCTTGGAATGCACTACCTGGCTCAGTGGTTTCTTCCCCAAACCCCTAAAACTTTAACCTTAGACTGTCTACTGTCAACCTCACCCCATTCCCAATAGGTCTGTAAGGGGCGTGCATAAGCGCACCAGCGTGCCTACCATCCCTATCCTACAGTCCTATTATCCTCATTTATCTGTATTTACTTTGTTTTTGTTTATGTTTACCAGGTATAGATATAAACAGAAACATTGTTTGTTGACAAACAAATAACTAAAATAAAGTAAATAAATAATAAAATAGGATCTTTCATTAAAAAAACAAAAAATCCAAAAGAGGAAAGATTTTAGGCAGCAGCATAGAATTTTATCCCCATTAGGGACATAAGAGAAATTTAAGTGTAATTTGGAGTAACATGGCATAACCTACCAAAAATATTCCAATTGCTTTACTGCAGCAGCAAATTATCTTGTCTGTGTCTATCATTTTTAAAAAAAAAACGGTACCCAAATGCTTTGCGAAAAGAAGGCTCCAAAAATAAACTCAATTTTATACAAAAATGATACAAAAGTGAGTATTAGAAAAATGTAGATGAAAAATATATTCAAAAATGTATCAAATAGAGGAAAGATGTCATTAACTGATTTTTTAAATTGAAGTACTGTTTTTTTAAAAGTACAGTACTTAAAAATATTTTTTTTAAAAAATTGAAATACTATTGTATCATAAAGGACTCCCAGAATTTAACAATAAAATAAAGTCACAGAAAATAATACAGGTAGTCCTTGACTTACGACCATAATTGAGCCCAGAATTAATGTTGCTAAGTGAGAAAATGATCAGAAGTAACTTTTTTCAGTGCAGTTGTGACTTTGAATGGTCACTAAATGAACTGTTGTAAGTTGAGGACTACCTGTATTAATTGAAATGTCTGTGGCTAATGAAACACAAAAAATCTAACATAAAACGATAACAAAAATGTCAATAACCAATCACACAAATGATATCCCGTTAATGCTCTTTCTGTTTTGAATAGTTACCATACAGAAGGCTAAAAGAACAAACACAAATTTAGCTAGCTGTTTATGTCCTGAACAGTTGTGGAATGGAAGGGACTTTCCATACACCATAATAATACATAAAAATCTATGAAACTTCAGATTTCAGCCAAACTTTTTTTTTTCTTACCACTTCTACATAGTGGATGCATCAAAGCAATCTTGGTAGACAACTTTGCATTCACTTTTGCAACCTTCCTCCTTTCCTACACTGTTTTTAGAAGTTTACTTTTAATTGTGTCCAATATAAATAGTTTCCTCCTTCTTTTTCCCTGGCCTATCAAAGACACCTTGATTGACTGATGGCGTGTCATCGTTAGTGTTGATTCCAGAAATCCTGCACTTTTCCCATGAAAAGTCTATTAAAATTATTTTCTCCTTCGAAATAAATTACAGAAGCAAATTCTCTTATGTTAAATTAAAAGATAGGAGAAAAAATGAGGAAGGATTGGTTTGTCCATTCTACTGATGTGGATTCTTGGATTTAAAGTTGAATTGTCCCTCACTGCTGCTTTCTCAGGTTTGTTAGCAACTTGTTTGTCCCCAAGATTTATTAATTTCCTTATGTGCTCATCTATGATCATAATAAAGATTTGATTTATCAGCTTCTCTTTCATGAAGTGAATATCAGGACGCAAACCGGTGGGTCCAAAGAGCAATTTTGTATTATGTAACTCAAGCTACAACAAATACATGGCAAAATATTGTTGTTGTTTTTCACAGGCCTTGTGATTTATCCTTCCAGAAAAAATGAATGTGTTATGATCTCGGAACTTAATAATTCTGGCATTCCTAAATTCTTATATTTCAGCATGGAAGCTTTGTCTATACAATACTTTATGTTTTGTTTAGGTTGATACTCATGTATCAACCAAAATATTTTATATTTTGTTTAGCTTGGTGTCTCTTCCTACCCCTTCACACTTTGCCAGCAAGAATTGCCAAAACAATAAAGTACAGGAAGTCAACCTCAGCCTGACAAGTTGTTTCCTGCTACTCTGATCTCTTTTCTGAACTTGACATCTGTCCTAAGATTCAAGTCATACATTCTTCCCTTCCATTAATATGAGTCAACCTACAGATGTCCTTTTGCTGCTCTTAAGGGTCATGTCAGAAGCAATCATTGACTTATTGTCAACAGGCTCAGCCTACCATGTTAATGGTGTTTTCGGAGCTTCTCTTCACCCATCCCTCCATCCTCACATCTGAAGAATCATTATAAATTTTAAAATAACCATGTTCTTAGATGTGAGAGGGAAGGGGGAGGCCGTACTTTTTTTCTAGTTCGTATTCAGATGACTCAAAGGCCAGGGATAGCTGTCCTAAAAAGAATTTGTCTTTCCAAAGCACAGGTTAGTGCACTGTAAATGACAATACTCTGCATGTAAAACAACAACATTTCTTGTTTATTTGAATAGTGTACTTCATGCTTCTCTGAGTTCAGTCTGCTCCTATTATGCTAGAATAACAGAAAAACATTTCAGTTCAGACCCACTCTGGCTATGCAGGTGTAGATAGGCAATTTGAGCCAGTTACTCTCTCAAAGACCAGCCTATTTAGTCAGGCGGTAGGGAAAGAAAGTAGGATGCTTGGCTGCATAGCTAGAGGTATAACAAGCAGGAAGAGGGAGATTATGATCCCGCTATATAAAGTGATGGTGAGACCTCATTTGGAATACTGTGTTCAGTTCTGGAGACCTCACCTACAAAAAGATATTGACAAAATTGAACGGGTCCAAAGACGGGCTACAAGAATGGTGGAAGGTCTTAAGCATAAAACGTATCAGGAAAGACTTAATGAACTCAATCTGTATAGTCTGGAGGACAGAAGGAAAAGGGGGGACATGATTGAAACATTTAAATATGTTAAATGGTTAAATAAGGTCCAGGAGGGAAGTGTTTTTAATAGGAAAGTGAACACAAGAACAAGGGGACACAATCTGAAGTTAGTTGGGGGGAAGATCAAAAGCAACATGAGAAAATGTTATTTTACTGAAAGAGTAGTAGATCCTTGGAACAAACTTCCAGCAGACGTGGTAGATAAATCCACAGTAACTGAATTTAAACATGCCTGGGATAAACATATATCCATCCTAAGATAAAATATAGGAAATAGTATAAGGGCAGACTAGATGGACCATGAGGTCTTTTTCTGCAGTCAGTCTTCTATGTTTCTATGTTTCTATTGCCTAAGGATGCTATTATTTGGGGAAAAGGGAACACTGATGAAAAAAAATATCTACTCACTTAAGATCCTGGAAGAAAACTGGTCTCCAAATTGTAACTTTTAACATGGAAGAATTGGAAAATAATCAAGCAGGAAGTAATCATAACTGTATTTCTTTTCATTGTATTTGAATTAAGTGTTTGCCCTGACCCAGCATTTGATCAAATGTGAACAAACAAGGCAAAAAAAAGAAAAGAAAAGGAACTGCCCTCTTAAATCTTTTTATTTCATTTACTAACTAAAGTTTTTGAATTAGCTTACAAGGTGAGAGAAAAAAAGGACAATTCTTACAAAAGCAGACAAAACAGTGGGCATTTTTGGTGTAGTAGTTAAGGTGTTCAACCCAAAACAGGGAGACTGTAATTCTAGTCCACACTCTGCTATGGGTGAATTTATGTCTGTTATTCTTGCCTAGGAGCTAGTGCAGGGATACAGATCTAACAGTAAATAAGTATGCAAGCAACCATTCTGTTTCTGAATAACTGGCCCATGGAAAGCTGCAAACAAATGGTAGCTTTCACAATTAGATATTAGTCCCTCAGGAATTCCTGTCAGTGCCTCTTGTGGTTTTGGTTCCCAATGCAAAAGCAACTAAGTGAGCAGGTATTTCATGGATCTCTCCAGATCCTTATGTTTCTAACATAAATTAAACTAATATGAATTGTCCACTGACATCAAACTCAACCCTGATAAGATGGAGTGGCTGTGCGTTTTGCCTCCCAATGACAATTCCATCTGTCCATCCATTACCCTGGGGGGGATTACTGACCCCCTCAGAGAGAGTCCACAACTTGGGCGTCCTCCTCGATCCACAGCTAACATTAGAGAACCATCTTTCGGCTGTGGTGAGGGGGGCATTGCCCAGGTTCGCCTGGTGCACCAGTTGCCGCCCTATTTGGACCGGGAGTCACTGCTCACGGTCACTCATGCCCTCATCACCACGAGGTTGCTCTCTCTCTACATGGGGCTACCTTTGAAGAGTGTTCGGAAACTTCAGATCATGCAGAATGCAGCTGCAAGAGCTATCATGAGCTTTCCCAGATATGCCCATGTCACACTCCGCAGTCTGCATTGGTTGCCGATCAGTTTCCGGTCAAAATTCAAAGTGTTGGTTATGACCTATAAAGCCCTTCATGGCATCGGACCAGAATATCTCCGGGACCGCCTTCTGCCACACGAATCCCAGCAACCGATTAGGTCCCACAGAGTTGGCCTTCTCCGGGTCCCATCGACAAAACAATAAGTGAGCAGGTATTTCGTGGATCTCTCTGTGGCAGCCCCAACCCTCTGGAATCAACTCTCCCTTGAGATCAGCATTGCCCCCACCCTCCTTGCCTTTTGCAAACTCCTTAAAACCCACCTCTGCCATCAGGCATGCAGAAATTGATTCCCCCGGGCCGTTCTGTTTTATGTATGGTTTGTCTCGGATGTGTTATGCCGGGCGTCACATTACAAGCCTGTTTTTATATTAAAGGTTTTTAACTGTTTTTAATTATTGTATTTGTACTGTGTATTGTTGTTGGGAGCCACTCCGAGTCTCTGAAATGGGGCGGCATACAAATCTAATAAATAATAATAATAATAATAACAACAACAACAACAACAACAACAACAACAATAATGGTTGAGCAGATGCCTTTGGTTGGTTTACAAGTCAATTCAGTTAATCCAACCCACTCTGGCCTAGTATGAACAGAAATGGCTGAAAAATCCCAAACTCCATGCCTCAATCAAATCCTTTTTCAGCTGCCAATGGCCACTATGACAAGAACCTGGCAAGATATACTTGGTTTTCTTTTAAACTATTTATTTATTTATTTTATTTATTTTGTCCAATACCAAATGAAGGTTGGAGAGAATGAACATGTAGTAATATATATCAAGGAAAGGATAGAAAAAAAGATATGAAAATAAAATACATCAATGAAGAAAAAAGGAAAAGATATATGAATGGAAGAAAAGATATAAAATATATAGGAGAGATAATTGGACAGGGGACAGAAGGCACACTAGTACACTTATGCATGCCCCTTACTGATCTCTTAGGAATCAACTATGGTCAACTATGGATAGTCTAAGGGAACAAGGTTGGGGGTTGACCCCACGGAGTCCGTTATTGAGTTCCATGCTTCGACAACTTGATTACCAAAGTCATATTTTTTACAGTCAAGTTTGGAGTGGTTAATATTAAGTTTGAATCTATTGTGTGCTCTTGTGTTATTGCGGTTGAAGCTGAAGTAGTCGTTGACAAGCAGGATGTTGCAGCATACGATCTTGTGGGCAATACTTAGGGTAACTAGGGAATTACAATTAGGTTTCCAGGGCCACATTCATCTCTTAAAATATCTTAGCTGTGATTGCTACAGCCTTCCAAAAGATGCTGCTAAATTTTAAATTTCAGTGTGACAAAAATAACAAGAGAGCAACCGAATCAAATTTAAATTGGTCTTGTTGAATATGTGATCAATATATTAGAGATTGAAGGATTTTAGAATTCAGATTTATGTCTTAACTCTACCCCTCTCTTTGAAACAAAAACAAAACAGGATTCCCAGCATGCCAAACCCCAAGTGGAGCCCTTGTTTGGAAAGTGTTGTATAATTCAGGAAAGTATCAGGAAAGACTTAATGAACTCAATCTGTATAGTCTGGAGGACAGAAGGAAAAGGGGGGACATGATCGAAACATTTAAATATGTTAAAGGGTTAAATAGGGTTCAGGAGGGAAGTGTTTTTAATAGGAAAATGAACACAAGAACAAGGGGACACAATCTGAAGTTAGTTGGGGGAAAGATCAAAAGCAACGTGAGAAAATATTATTTCACTGAAAGAGTAGTAGATCCTTGGAACAAACTTCCAGCAGACGTGGTTGGTAAATCCACAGTAACTGAATTTAAACATTCCTGGGATATACATATATCCATTGTAAGATAAAATACAGGAAATAGTATAAGGGCAGACTAGATGGACCATGAGGTCTTTTTCTGCCATCAGTCTTCTATGTTTCTGTTTCTATTCTGGTTTGAAAGGCGAAGGAGCCCAAGAAAGAGAGAGAGAGAGTTTGAGACTCTGCCAAGCATCCTTGTCTGGCTGTTCCATCCTTTGTTTCCTCTGAACTCAGCTGCTGTCAGACATGCACCAGCCCTGAAAGCTGCCTCTGAAATACAGCTTTTTGGGATTCAGCCCACATAATTTTGGCTCCTCTCATTGAACCGCTGCCATGTTAAGCATGCCTGGATGACACTGGAGGGGGAGTTTTTTGACCAGTTAAAAGGATCAGGCCACGCGACTTGAAGCCATGATGGACAAGCTATCCAAAGCACTGTAATTCTGCAGCCAAAACAGACAGCAAGCTCAGCCGTAATTAAAACTAATTATTCAAATATACTCTGTGCATAATACGTGTCTCTGAAGCTCCCTGTGACGAGCGTGTAGGCAGCCCGGCTGTTTTTCTTCATAAAAACTTATGAGGAGCACTGAGCAGATTAACAGCTTTAATGACAAAAATTACTGCTTACAACACCGACTTCAAATCAAAGAACAATATCCGCAGACAGATATTTTCATGGTTTTCATAACAATTCATTATAGGTGGCACCGAGGGATTACATTTTTATTTCCCTCGTGTCATTTCTCTCAGACTCAGGTTCATTTCTCTTAATGAGGCAATGGAAGATAAAGGGCAGTGACGGCTCTGCCCGGGCCGCTGCCGATAGTGAAGCCTTTAAGGGCGCAGGGATAACTGATCCACTGAAGGATGGCGGCAGAGTGGGAGGGAGGAGGATTAGGAGGATGAGAGGGGAGGCTCCCCGCCATAATGAACTGAAATTAAGACATAAATTCTCCCACCTTTGTTCTGACCAGATCTAACACAGGGATTCGGCTTTTCTTTTTTTTTTCTTTTCTTTTTTTTTAACGAGGAACAGATCAGAGGCAAAATTATTAGCTAATTAATTGTAAAGAGAAGGGAGAGGCAGGCTGGGAGGGAAAAGAAGAGATTTCATTTCTAACTCAGGAGGAGGTGGGCCAAAGGGTTCGATCTGAGGATGTAACAAAAAGGAAGAAGCCGTGCCCTGCCTAAAATACAAGTCCCAGGCTGAAGTTCAGGGCCGCCTATTGGTCTCCAGCCTGTTTATAGAAACATAGAAGATTGATGGCTGAAAAAGACCTCATGGTCCATCTAGTCTGCCCTTATATTATTTCCTGTATTTTATCTTACAGTGGATATATGTTTATCCCAGGCATGTTTAAATTCAGTTACTGTGGGTTTACCAACCACGTCTGCTGGAAGTTTGTTCCAAGGATCTACTACTCTTTCAGTAAAATAATATTTTCTCACGTTGCTTTTGATCTTTCCCCCAACTAACTTCAGATTGTGTCCCCTTGTTCTTGTGTTCACTTTCCTATTAATTAGGTTTATCTCCTAAAAGTGGCATTGGCAGGGTGCTTCTTGATGGTTGCACTTTGGAAGACTATCCTTCTGGGTTTTTCTGCTTCTGAAATGCCTTAGTGCCAATGCTAAGAGAATTAGTGTTAGCTTCTCTTCTTTTTATCATTAAGATGCTCTGTATTCTGACTTTGGACTCTTCTGCCTTGGAAGAATCTTGTATCTGATGCTAATGTTAAGTATGATTCCTGAAAAACAGTCAATTACTCTTTAAAAATTATGTACTTATCGTTCAAATGTGCTTGAATATTGTATATATTTTATCATTTTCCCCTTAAGTCAGACATCCTATCTTGGTCCTCCAAATTTTCATGTTTCAGACCTTAAATCAACTTCAGTCAGAAGAATAGGGATGAGTTGCAAGCAAACTGTTACAAAAGTTTGGCACTAACAGGACATCTGGTTCACTCAAATCCAGACACTATTTGTGTAACCTATTATCCGGTTTTGTATTATAATGTGTAATCTATGCCACACATCATGGTTTACAAACCACAATGATCAAGTTCACACAATGCTGGGTGAAAACCAAACAAACAACACTGCAAGTGAACTCAGCCAAAGAGCAATTGTCATCTTTTGTAAATGGAAACAACCCCCCCCCCCTTCTAATCTCTTTTTTTGCAGCTGGGGAAAGGCAAGGATAGCATAGGAGCCACAAGGCTCATACATATAACATCAAACTAGGTGGGATGTTGAAAATAATGTTTCTAGATTCAAGTCCCACATTTTATTCCTGTGCATTCTTTAATTAGAGGCTGAAAGACCTTCTTGCTCTCTTAACTGTAGATGGTGGAAAGCATTTTTCAGGCTTCACAGATAAAATCATATATATTTATGTCTCCGAGTCTATGGAGAGGGGCGGCATACACATCTAAGAAATTATTATTAATTATTATTATTATTTAGGGCAGCAGTAAGTTCTAAATCCCGTTGCTACCGGTTCATGAATGCATACACTTGTGTCAGTAATGGGCAGCCAAAATGTTTACTGCCACATTGTGGGTGTGGCTTATTTTGTGGGTGTAGCTTAATGGTCATGTGACTGGGTAGGAGTGGTTTGCTGGCCATGTGACCAGGTGGGAGTGACTTGAACAATCATCATCGTTCAAGTGAACTGTTAAGTCTTCGACTTACAACCTTACCAGTGTCGTTCGCTGGGGTGAAAATTTACTTCACGTTTCCCGTGATCACCTTCCTGGGTCACACCCCCCCCCCACCTCAGGCTGGTAGCTAGGTGAACGGGTGCTGCCAGAAGCTTAAATACTGCAAGTGCCGCTTCCACCCATGCCTTCTGCTTGCACCTCAGGTAGGAGGTGGCCGCGTGAGGCTGGAGGGGAGCCGGGCAGGAGAGAGGGAAGTTCGTCTGAGGCCAGGAAGGAGGAAAGAGGAAAAAAGGAGGAGTGCAGACGCAGCAGCAGGGGGGGAAAAGAGAGTTGAGCTGAGACCAGTAATCCAGGAAGTGACAGCCACTGATCAGCTGGAGCTATGCACGCATCTTCATTTCCTCCGGTGGAACTGCATTCCATCCTATTCTGCCTGCTGCCCACCCCGACTCGTGTACACACATGATGCTTCTGCGCATGCGCAAAAACATCCTGGGTAGGTGGGCAGAACATCCCAGGCAGATGGGCAGGACCTCCCTCGACTCCGCTACCAGTTTGCTAATTTAGGGTATGGGAAAGATGGATTTTAAAATGCTGATCCACCAAATGACAATGGAAGAATAGAGTATTATTTCCTCCCCTCCTCAATCCCTATAGAGGAAGAGCTAGTCCCCAGCAAGCAGTATTTGTCTCTTCACAATGGAAGCTACAGTGTTCTTTCATTTAACAACCATGGTAAGAAATGTCATAAAATGGAGCACAATTCATTTAACAAATGTCTCACCTAACAACATAAATTCTGGGTTCAGTTGTGGTCATATCTGTATATGACTTCAGAAAGTCATGCAGTTTTTTTTTTTTTAAAAATTGTTTTCTGTTAAAACACAGTTATTGTTCCAATATTGATGTTTTTGTTTTCCTCCTTTTTATTTTATAGGGTAAAAAGTGGGTTCTGCCTGGCTGACTCTTACCACCCATTTCTGCAAAACTTAAGAGAGGGGGGGGAAAGGTCCTTAGAAAGACAAATAGACCACTCTTTTAAAAAACACCTATTCAATATTGTTGACTTTATTACGTCAAGAAATATGGATTTCTTCAAACTGATGGGCATTAAATTCAGTCTTCAAATTGCTTCAATTTGTTACTCGGCATTTTGTTTTCTGGAGTTTCAGTTTTAATTTGACTGAGATGTTGATGAAAAGCTAGAAATAAGAGATTTCCCACTTGAAAATATGTCCTTGGAAGTCAGAAGAAATTCCCAGTATAATCTATATCACATCCGATAGTGGGCGGCTAAGTGTTTCCAGTGGTGCTGCCAGAAATCTGCATTTGTCTTTCCTGGACGAAAGTTATTGCCACTTGATAATCTCCCTGTGAAATACAGCAGTGGAGCCTGTGCTGAACCCAATTTCCTCTGGCAGCTGCATATAGCTAAGGTGGTGGTCTGAATGTTTGGCCTCCAGGCATAATACAATTTTCAACTGTTTCAAAGCTATTGGGTCAAAGGCTATTTGCATAATCCTAACAATAATGCAGGAATCCAAACTCTGGATTCACGTGTGGAAAAGCCTGCCCTCTAGTGTTTAATGAATGTAGTAATAGATACAAGAGGGAAGGCAAATGGAATAAAGTTTTAATCAAATATCAATGGCAACATTAGTGATTGATTAAACAATTTCTACCGAGCATGTCTTTTTCCATAATTGTGTTACTAATAATTTTTTTGCTTAATAGTAACATATTTTCAGTGCTCTTCCTGCAATCACATCCAAGTCTCCTGTAATTATCCACAACATGCAGGCAGTTTATCTGGAAATCATAATAGAAATAGGAGCATTGGTGTTTTCTGGCCTGTAAGCAGCAATAGATGAACAGCACTTGTATCTAAAGAAATAAAATATACAGTTTGCATAGTTAATAATAGCAAATAGACGCATTCTTGTTTCGTATGGAGTTGTGTAGGATTGGGAGAGGTATGAGAAATGCAGCTCAGAGGTTAGACTTTCAAATCTGTGAATGTCATTATTTCACTTACATTTATCTTGATTAATTTTTTTTATTTTGACTACTTCTACCCATCAAATCTTGAGTGTCAATTCAATTCCTCACATCCTCTTGCAATCCTTGATTGTCTCTTGTCCCACTGTTCAAAATCTGGTGAAAATCACTTTTTTCCATTTCTGCCACAGTACAATTTTAACTGTGGGTCGAAACCCTTTGATGGATTGAAACCATCACAGGTTTACTTATTAGATCCAATTCTGAGTGTTCTGCCTTTGAACTCATATTAGGAATCCCCAGATCTTCTGCATATAAGATTGTACCACATGCTTAAGAACAATTTTTAAACCAATATATCTGGAATTTAAAAAGCCCACAGAAGTAATTGAATTAATTGCCCAATAAATGTATTTAGAACTGGATTGCTGAATGGTCCAGTCATATATTATCTTTATATTCAGTATCTCCAAACACATGTATTTAAGCAAATCCAGATGCTATGGGGTAGATATGCATGCAAACGTCTTTTCTATGCAAGAGGCTGATAAAAGAAAAGCATATTGTGCCAATGACAGTAATGTGAGGAATCTGAATAACTTCCTAAATTTTCTCATGCTAGAACAACAGATGTGATTATTCAGACAATTACAAGACAGTATGTTCATTTGATTGTGTGGGAATCTATATGAAAGCTAGTTCCCTTCACAGAGCTGGAAATATCTCAAGTCACTATTCCTACTAGCTCTCCCAACCACATAATCACTGACATAGTATATTCATAATTCTTTCAGAAAATTTATTTTATTGCAGTTGTATCTAAACATTGTAGTTCAGTCTGTTACTTCAGTTTTTTTTTTTTACAAAAAATATCAGATTTAAATTTGTCCATTCTGGAAGAATGGGTATCTTTCCAGTTCTTGAAGTAGTGAAGCTTTCCATAAATATACATACAAATCATTCTTACCCAAAAAGAAAAAGTAGAATCCTGTGTAACTGAAAAATCAGATAGATTTGGAATGATTTGTTGGAAGTATAATTTAATCACAATTAGATATGTGTAGGCTGAGATCCTAGACACATTTAAAATATTCTGCAAAATTTAAAGAGGCTTAATTTTAAAAATATTAGTTTTAAAGAAGAAAATTAAAAAATTAGATATCCCCAGTGAGAACTTCTCTGGTCATGCAGCCTTCTTGGAGAAAAAGGCACAATTTTCCCATATCAGTTCCACCTACAAAAATTGATTGGATTTGCATTGATAAGCAAAAGAGTATCTTCCACTTCAGCTAATGTTTACAAGCTGATAAAGTCAGTAATGAACAAATTGGGAAGAACATAGTGGCCTGGCTTATGAAAGATCTCTAGTCCAGTTCTTCTATTATGCAGAATGAGATGGCGGTTTCTAGTAGTAGGACTGGCCCAAGTATATCCACATCAAGTCATGAAAGTCCTAAAAGAGAAGTCTTGGGAAAACTTTATGAAATTCTCATTGTTCTCCACTGGATTTTTCATGCCACAATCCTGTTTGTTCTGCAAGAGACATTACCTTCCATCTCATAGCCGTATATCCCCCTCCTAAATACTCTCAGGCTTATTTCCGAACTGTTCTGTCGAGCTCTCTGGTAGAATCCTCCCAAAAATTCACAAGTGCAAATTTCAGACACACACACGTTTGAAAATTCAAAACAATGTTCTTTATAATGAAAATTCACTTAAACCAAGCCCTCTTTTGGTATAGCAAAGAGCACTCGTCTCCAAACAAACTGGTAATTTGTACAAGTCCCTTATCAGTTCTGTAATACTTAGCTTGCAGCTGTGAGGCAATTCACAGTCCTTCTTCTTTCACAAAGTGAAACACACTTTGCTCTGGTTTAGTTTCAAAGCAGGGAAAAATCAGCACACAAAGATCAAAGTCAGCAAAGCAGGCATGAAACACAACGATCAGATAATCCTCCATAATGGCCAAACCCACAGGCTGCTATTTATAGCAGCCTCACTAATTACCACAGCCCCACCCAACCACAGGTGGCCTCATTTTCTTTGATAATAATCTCTCAGTTGTTGTTGCCTATGCATCGCTCTCCGCATGCGTGGCTGTATCATTAACTCTTGTTCTGAATCCAAGGAGGAGCTAGATAATTGATCTCCTTCTGAGCTGTCTGCCACACTCTCCTCCTCCCTGTCACTCATGTCTTCTTGGTCAGAGGAGCCTTCATCATCAGATTCCACAGGGGGCAAAACAGGCCTGCAGCATGTGGATGTCTCCCCCACATCCACAGTCCTTAGGGCAGGAGCTTGGCCAGAGCTAACCACAACACGAACAAACCTCCTTATCATTCAAGCCAGGAAAAAATAAGAATAGGAAAGCTTTTGAAATAAGTTTTTTGAACAGTCAAGAGGCAATGGGCGGTTTCCCACGGAAGTCACAAGAAAGGGACTTTTTCTCTACCAGCAGCTTTCTTCTCCCTTCTATATAGATACAAAAGGATCTTAAGTTCCAGTCTTTCAGGGAAAATACTTCGGAAAGTCATCCTGTATCTTTAGCAATTCCTTGCACAGTTGACATTAGCTTGCTTGTGTGAACTCCCTTTCTTCTCCAATCATCACTGAAGTAACAAGTAACAACTTAAGAGCACATTTAACTGAGGTGAGCAATTTAAAAATCATTAGAAATAGCTTTAGGCAGTTGTCCTAAGCACATTTCTGTGAATGTAAATTCTGGTAGAATCAATGGGACTCTGTGCTGTTAAATGTAATATGTCACAGAGAGTCCAATCCAAAAGAGATGATTTTCTTCCTTGTTTACTTTAAATCTACCATATCTGATCTCGATAAATCCAGAAGGCACTGAAAGCTGGTATGTAGATGCTATCAAAGGCAAACTCAGCCAGAGCATAAAACAACTAAAAGAAGCAAAAAAAGACAAGAAAACATGGAGAAAATTATTTCCAGGAATCGGACATGATTAAGCAGATAGTTTCATCATCATGGTTCTCATCATTCAAACTTTAGAAAGAACAAATAGACATGAGAACTAGGGGCATGAGAAACTAAGACTGATTGAAGATATAACATTTATGCTATGCTTAAATCTTTCTTGCAAACTTTTCCCCTTTGAAATAAACTTCTATTATACTTCCTTATTTTTAAAGTGAGAACTGAAGCGATGTTTCCTATTAAATATTTTTTTCTTGTGGGATACTTATACTTCCCAATTTGTGGGGGAAATGGGAGGTGTTTGTGATGTCTTTCCTTGAACTGTTATTAAATGTGAGAGGCCCAGGAGGCTACATTCCACTGGAGAGATAATTGTGGAGTAAAAGACGGAATATTCATTCAAAGGTCTTGAATACATTGATATCACATACCTTTCAGGACAAATTCTTCAAATTTAAAAAGCAAATTCTCTTTCATTAAATAATAGGAGGAAATGCTGGGGAATTTTTTTCTTTAAAAATATTGACAACATAGAAAATTGCTTCTACTGAATCAGTAAAACTATTCATCAGATTAGATTAGATTTGTTGTATAAGAACAACATACACAATTACATTATACTATTTATTCCACTTTAGTTTTTAAGAACCTGATTGTAGTACTTAAAAGAAGGGCATCAAAGATATGGATCACCTCACTTATTTCACTTGAAATCTCAAATCAGAAAATCACCAAATACCTGTTTATATCAAGGGATTGATGCAAAAAAAATATGCAGCTTAGAACAGAAACCTAAGTGAATCCTAATACTTCTAGCAAAAAGAAAATTACACCAGTCTTTTTTCTTCTAGCTTCGATCCGTTCATTATCACTGGTTTGACTTTCCATCCAATATTGAACAGATTTCTCCTGGTTGTGAAACAAATTAAAATCCATCAAAGACTCCCAATTGTGAGTTCTAGTCCTGTCTTAAACACCAAAGCCAGCTGAGTGAGTTTCAGCCAAACCATCTAACAGAGTTGTTGTTGTAGGGAGTGGGAGGAGGTAGAAAGAATATTAGATATGTCTGCTGACTTGAGTTTTTTTAATAAAAATGATAAATACATAAATAAATAAATAAAAATTAAACTAAATAAATATGTAATTAACCAGGGCTGCCAAACTCCCGGCCCAAGGGCCAGATGCGTCATGTATAAGGTGACCAGATGTCATGCTTTTGGTGGGACAGTCCCGCTTTCTGATAATTTGTCCTGCGTCCCGGGGCGTTTGAAAAATGTCCTGCTTTTTTAAAAGATCAGGTAGCTGGCACGACAGCCACTGCCTCAGTGCATCAGTGCATCAGTGGCTCCAGGCTGGGTAGCCTCCCGTCAAGCCGCCCCCACCGACCTAGACCGCCTGCTGGATAACACCCGGGTGGGAGCCTCCAAGTCCAGCTGAGCTGGGTCCCTCCCTGAAGAGGCAGGCAGAGCTGGCAGCCGGTAGGAGAAAGCCGGGCATTTGACAAGTCTCGGCAGCTTGGGAAGTTCTTCTCTTCCTTTGTCTCCCATGTGAGTCCTTCTGGGCAGCTCCTTCGATGCAAAAGACCAGGAGCCTCAGCTTCTCAGCCCCTTCTCCTTCCCTCCCTCCTCCTCTTCTTCCTCCCCACCCCCCTCGGCCATTTAGCCCCGTTGCTGAGCCCTGGCTTGCTGAAACAATGGGGGAGGGAGGGAGGAATAATAATAATAATAATTTATTAGATTTGTATGCTGCCCCTCTCCAGAGACTCTGAGCGGGAAGAGAAAGAGAGAGTCAAAGAGGGAGAAGGAGGGAAGGAGGGAGAGAGGAGGGATTTCTGATCCCCTTCTCCCCCCTCCTCTTCTTCCCCCTCCCCCTTGGCTAGGTCATGATCTTCAAAGGGACTCCATTTAGCCCCATAGCTGAGCCCTGGCTTGCTGAAAAATGAGGGAGGGAGGAAGAGAAAGAGAGAGAGAAAGAGAAAAATAGAGGAGGAAGCGATGGAGAAAGAGAAAAAAAGAGGAAGGAAGGAAGGAAGAGGGAATGATAGAAATAGAGAGAAAGGGAGGGAGGGAGGAAGAGAAAGAGAGAGAGAAAGAGAAAGATAGAGGGAGGAAGTGACGGATAAAGAGAGAAAAAAGAGGAAGGAAGAGGGAAGGAGAGAAATAGAGAGAAATAGAGAGAAAGGGAGGGAGGAAGAGACAGAAAGAGAGATTAAAAGGAGAGGTAGGAAGAGAGAGAAAGAAAGAGAGAGTGAGGGAGAGAGAGAGAAGGAGAGAAATAGAAAGAGACAGATGAAGAGAGAGAGAGTGAGGGAAGGAGGGAGAGAGAGAGAAAGAGAGGGAGGAAGAAAGCGAGAGAGAAAAGAGAGGAAGGAAGGAAGAGAAAGAAAGAGGCATGGAGAGAGAAAGAGAGAAAAAGAGAGGAAGGAGGGAAGAGAGAGAAAGAAAGAGGGGGAGGAGAGGGTAAGAGAAAGAAATAGAGAGAAAGTGAGAAGGGAAGAGAGAGAGAAAAAGAAAGAGAATTTTTTTCTCCATGTAGACTAAATTTTTAATCAAGAACACACACACAAACACACACACACACACTGTCAATGGTGTCCCTCTTTACCTATGTGAAAATCTGGTCACTTTAATCATGCACTGACCACGGCCATGCCCAGTTTAGCGAAGGGGAGAAAAATCCTGATACATCACATGACACCAGCATGACGCCATGAGTTTGACACCCTTGCCCTAAACTATGTCCCCAACTTTCTCCAAATTTAATTAGTATCTACAATTCCACTGAAGTTTTATAGGAAAAGTGGAACAGAAAATTCTCTGAAATTTGTCCCTTTCCTTTGGCAGAAGCAACACATAACCTTTTAAATTAATAACCTGCTTTCGAAATACAGTATGTTTATTTAAGACATTTTAAAATATTGTGAAAACATAGTTTAATGATTCATGGCTACTTGCTCCTAAACTCTGAGGAGTTCTTTTTATATATGTAGAGCTCTTACTGTGACAACTGTTGATTTAACAACAGTAAAGGCCAGCTAGAAACTATCATGGAACACATATCACTTGAATGAGTAGAATACACAGGAAGAAAGTCTGTTCATGATGGACTCAGTGGAAGATTAATAAAATATGAATGTGCTTCTATGAAAAGTCATAGGTAATCTACATATAGTTTTACCACTGAAACAGTTCATGTCTAATTTTTCATTTGCATTTGGAACAGCTTTGAAGTGGATTTTTAAATTAGGAGCCATAAACTATACTCCTCAAAAAAATAAAGGGAACACTCAAATAACACATCCCAGATCTGAATGAATGAAATATTCTCAACTGAATACTTTGTCTGTACAAAGGTGAATGTGCACAACAGCAGGTGAAATTGATTGTGAATCAACGTTGCTTCCTAAGTGGACAGTTTGATATCACAGAAGTTTGAGTTACTTGCATTTATATTGTGTTGTTTAAGTGTTCTCTTATTTTTTTCAGCAGTGTACTTCTATGAATTACCCACCATTGTTTACCAATTTGCAAAATAATATTTGAAAGTATTCACTCTCTCATTTTGGAAGAGTATTGCATTTAAACAGGTGCCGCAGGAACCATAATGTTTGTTGGATTCAAAGATGAAAGAATCTATACCAATAAAGAATTAGCACTGTGGGGTATTTTCTTTTCTGAAATCAAGGTTATAAGCTGTATAAATACCAACAAATGCTGCTAATAAGTCCTTATAGCAGGTGGAATGGATGGTTTCTTCCCTTTTATCCATGACATTCAGAGTAACAACTTTCCCTTGTTCTCCAGCACTCCTCTTGCCTGCAACACAAATCCAACACAGATTCTGTTACCAGATTCTTTACAGATGCAAAGCATTAGCAAAAACTGCCATTCAGCATCCTGTTTTCCCAACCACTCTTCCAAACTCCTCCACATTTCTCAGAGGCTTTATCAGAAAGGACGTTCCTCTGGAACACTCCAGCAAGGGAAACTGACAACTCTTCAAACACCAGCTGAACCTCATTTATTTTCCATTGCTTCCTACATAGGCAGAGTTCAGAGTGTCTCACCAGCAGGGGCTGATTAGCAGCTTCACGTTCCAAGAAATATATACTAATTTCTGTGGAATATATATGCTATTAAAAACATATAGCCTGATTTTAAAATACTTTTCTCAAGGCTACATGGATAGCCTTGAGAAAAGGAGGGCCAGAGGGGACATGATAGCTGTATACATGTATGTGCGGGGTTGCCACAGAGAGGAGGGGATCACTCTATTTTCCAGAGCACCAGAGGGCCAAACCAGGAACAACGGCTAGAAGCTGACCAAGGAGAGATTCAACCTAGAAGTAAGGAAGAACTTCCTGATGGTCAGAGCGATCAACCAGTGGAACAACCTGCCTGCAGAGGTTGTGAAGTGCCCCCAACTCTGGACACTTTCAAGAGGAGATTGGACTGCCACTTGGCTGGGGTGCTTTAGGATTCCTGCTCAGGCAGGGGGTTGGACTTGATGACCTGCATGGTCCCTTTCAACTCTAACAATAAATAAATACCGTTAAAAGGTGGGGTCTTATGCAAGTTGTGAAATGCACACATGTAATCTCCACCTAAATGTTCAAGTTCTAAATTCTTGGACATTCTAAATTAGGATCTAAATTATAAATATTTTAGAAATTGTATTACTTTTATTGAGGAGGTGCCCTTTTTCAGTTTATAAATATTGGGAGCTTTGTTGTCATTTCTGTGAACAGTATATTTTTTTTAAATAAAATTATATCAACTAATTCACATATTAAGAAAAAGTACACATGTTCTAATAATATACTAATTTTAAAATTAATAGTCAAGTTAACAGAAAAAGACATTGAAAAAGAACAGGGAAGTGCAAGCAATTATAATAGCTATAAAATATGACCTTTTGAATGAGCAACATTTGTCCAAGAAATCCAGCACATAGAAACACACTGGAACCTATAAAGTGCTCTTCAATTAATCAGGATAAAGTACTGTACATATTTTAAGATAGAACAACCTATTTCTTCCTTTAAAGTTAGAGACAAAGCTGCTAACGTAGAGTTGGAACTCCTTCACCAGAAACCCCTTATTGTGAATAGAACAGAAGCTGCCCAGTTGGGTGAAGGACAGAAGCTTACAACTTCTGAAAGAAATATCTTCCTGGGAGAACAATCTGAAATCAAGATCTCTATATTTATCTAATAAATTGTTATGCACAGCAGTGGGTTGCTACTTGTTCACCCCAGATCGGGTGAACCAGTAGCTTTGGCGGTGGGAGGTTCTGCCCATCTGCCCAGATGTCTCTGTGCATGCCCCCCCCTCCACGTGCATGTTCCCAATAGTGAACCAGTAGCAAAGATAATTGAAACCTAACATTGGTTGTGTCTGGCTATTTGGAACCTTGTTTTATACCTTAAGATTTTCTTTTGTGACTGAAACCTAATTTATACTTTAACTCCGTGATGATACATGTGCCACAGGTGGCACAGGGAGCCATATCTGAGGATACATGAGTGTTGTTCTATGTCAGCTCCAGTGCACATGTATGCAGTGGCCAGCTGATTTTCGACCTTGGAAAAAGCCATTTTGTGCTCCAGAAGCTTCAGGGCAGCTTCCCATAAACCCTAAAGTTTCTTCTTCACTGGCTGCTTGCTATAGGCTAAAAGGGAGACTCACACTAAGAAAATCCTCCCTGCCTGCGGAGCAGGGAGATTCTTCTACAGGAAGAATCAAACCCTGCTGGATTTGGGATTAAGATACCTGAAAAGGTCATCTCTCCTTAGAAGTCTACCTAGCTATTATCTCTTTCCTTAGAAGCCTACCTGGGTGTTAAAGAAAGTCATGAGAAACATTTCTTCTAGCCCCACCCACATCATAGATCCAACCCACTGGGAATATGAGTGACAGGTTATTTAGCAATAGTTTTCAGGTTTTGAAATCCCAAACTGTTGTGGTTAGCTCTGCCCCAGCTCCTGCCCTAAGGACTGTGGATGTGTGGGAGATATCCACATGCTGCAGGCCTGTTTTGCGCCCTCCCCCGGTGGAATCTGATGATGAAGGCTCCTCTGACCAAGAAGACATGAGTGACAGGAAGGAGGAGAGTGTGGCAGACAGCTCAGAAGGAGATCAGTTATCTAGCTCCTCCTTGGATTCAGAACAAGAGTTAATGATACAGCCACGCATGCGGAGAGCGATGCATAGGCAACAACTACTGAGAGATTATTATCAAAGAAAATGAGGCCACCTGTGGTTGGGTGGGGCTGTGGTAATTAGTGAGGCTGCTATAAAGAGCAGCCTGTGGGTTTGGCCATTGTGGAGGATTATCTGATCGTTGTGTTTCCTGACTGCTTTACTGACTTTGACCTTTTGGGTGCTGATTTTTCCCCGCTTTGAAACTAAACCAGAGCAAAGTGTGTTTCACTTTGTGAAAGAAGAAGGACTGTGAATTGCCTCACAGCTGCAAGCTAAGTATCACAGAACTGATACGGGACTTGTACAAATTACCAGTTTGTTTGGAGACAAGTGCTCTTTGCTATACCAAAAGAGGGCTTAGTTTAAATGACTTTTCATTATAAAGAACATTGTTTTGAATTTTCAAAGGTGTGTGTGTCTGAAATTTGTACCTGTGAATTTTTGGGAGAAATCTACCAGAGAGCCCGACAGAGCACAAACCAAGGATGATCGGGCCAGTTCTTCCCTGGCCTTCTGTCAATATTCCATACTCAGTGCTTAGATTGGCCTTTGACATAAAAACTGATGTAGAAGAGGCTTGTTTTGTGCAATTTGGCTATGTTTCACATTAGTTACTTTAAATGAATATATTTTTAATTTTTTGTCTCAGAATTTGACCTTGGTTGATCTCAAAAAACAAAACAAATTTGAGCTTGAACCATACCTAGATCGGAGCCTGCCAAGAAATCCTAAAAAGGAATTCAAAATGCTATTCAAGAAAGTAAGGATAAGTGTAGAGGTCTGGAGGAATGATCTTGAGAGACTTGGTGAAGAGATGCTGGCAATCTGGAGAATTGTCAGATAAGTGGGAGCATAGCCCACAACTGTACAGTGGGCGAAGCAACAGGCTTACAGGGGAATCTTCCATTACTTATCAAACAACAACGGTGACAACAGGGGAATTTTACTTTCAGATTTGCAAGATTGATGTCAACTTTACTAGGCAAACCAGATAAGAAACATAGCCAGTAACTAATTCTACTTTATTGTAAAATTATATTAACAGAATCTTGCAAATCTCAAAATACAATTCTCCTTCCATCACCTTTACTGCCAATTTCTACATTTACTGTGCACTTGGTCTGAACTCAGGAGTGAAGCAAGGTTGGTTCTATTTGGTAGATGGATGAGTTACCATTGGGGAATCCAGAGTATTACATTTGACTAGGCAGAAAAAAAAACCCTAAAGAAAACAATACCAAACTACATGGGTTGCTTTAGTCCCAATGAATGTCTCCACGCAATTATTCAGAATTCAAGCTTGATTTTCTCATTTCTTTATTCTAGCTCAGAAAAAGAAACAGAGAATCTTGTCCATAGAAAATTATGTTCAAGAAAACCTCTGAGATATATCTGCAACCTTACAAAGCTGAGTGACACAGCTCCAGGAAGAATAGACTGTGAGTTCTCAAGCATGTATGGAAGCCTTTAATGTTATCAGCTTCATGTATTAATATGCTAATTGTAAAAGGAGAAATGTGGAACTAATTCCATCTATCAGTAATGTAGTACTATCCAAATAACAACCAGGCTTGGCAATATCAAAACCAGACATACTTGCATTTTTTTTTCTCTCTCTCTCCATATATTATGCTACATCAATACAGAACATGTTCTGTTTAAATGGGTTAACAAGCTGCTTTACTGTAACAACAAAAATCCACATCCATTTCTAATTTTTACACAGAGACTGTTTAATGTTACAGTATTTATCTTTATGATTCCCACTAGGAAAAGAAACCCATATGAATGCTTTCTTCTGGAAGGAATAAAACAAAGCCACACTTCTTATCAAAGGGATAAAAAAGGATTGACAATCTTTTCTTCAAAACTTTCCCTTTCCTTTATTTTTTTAAATGAATGTTCTGAGGGTTGCAAACACGGTGATTTCAGTTGTGATGGTGCAGTTTTATATGTGCTTGATATGTCAGCTGATGGAAACCACAAGCAATGTAATCGTGAAAGGCACAGGACAGCTTGATTTATTGTGTTACACATTTAGCCTATGATCACATACTTGAACACAGGTCATTCTAGCTGACTAGCGAGATAAGAAATATCATGAAAAATGGTACTATCCTCAAGTTGCCTGCTTTGAGCCTTGACAAAATTGCTTCTAAGCACCTCATGTTGTCGGCATAGTGAACGATGCACAAAAGAAGGCTTGTCCTGCAGTACAAATACCCTTGAATAATCAAGAAACTGCAGAATAGATAGAGATGGGTTTGCTGAGATAGAAGTAGCATTTCAATCCATTGTTCTATGTTTGTTCAGAGGTCAGCACCCTCCAGTTAGGGTATAACTTTCCAAAATTATATTAGACATACTTGGATTACCTTTGTTCATAGTCGTGTGCGTTTTATAGTCCAAATTCAATTGTGGTTTCACTCTAAACTGACAATTAACTGTTCAAATGAGACTGAGCCTTTGCTTTATAACTTTTTCTATCAAGCAGGACAAAGAAATTATAAGATTGTCTTCTAAGTGTTTTTCTTGCCTGGTTGCAGGGTTGAGATCTTTTTGCACTGCACACACCTTATTCTTCTGGCAAAGATACCAACATGTAATGCAATGAGAGGTTCTGGTTAATCTGCCAACTTGTCATGTAGCCTGATGCTGATCAGGGCTGAGACAAAGTGACTGGTCGAAGGTCATCCCGCCTAAGGAAGGACTGCTTCAGTACCATAACCACCACACCATGCCAGTTCTAATAAGAATGAATGAACCGCTCTTAAAATATTATTGCTACTGAGAGAAGACCATCTGATTAGTCTTCTCCCTTGCATAATATGTCTGAGGCCACTATGCCATCTGTAAACTTACAAGATTTGTTTCTCTTGCCATGTATATGAATACATCTGAACTAGACTGTGTTGTTTCTCCATGTCATGAAATATGTGGGTATATGCTACATTCATTCATTCATGTTTATGTAGTATCTATTAGAGGTGGGGACCCTTTGAGTGCTGTATGCAACGAAATGTAGGCAACGGAATTTCATTTTAATGTATGCCAATTAGTGTACATTCAAAGTGATAATAAAGTTATTCTTAGTCTAAGCCCAGTTGCTACCTGCACCTGTTTAGCCTCTGTGAAATAGCATCTCATAACTGGGATACCATCATTGTGGAAGCACTTCAAGAACATCTCCAGCCAAGGAAGACTCAACAAGAGATCATGAAGTCCAAGTGAAAGAAAGTAAACCAGAGACAATATGTTTGTATTCATGGAAATTCATTCTATCAGTAGCCATTAGCCATTTCTATGAACTACATGGAGCTTCCATATTCAAGAGGCATTGGACCTTTAAATGCCAATAATTGTAAATAAAGAAAGACTGGCCATTGTCATGCTTACAAATTTACGATAGTATCCGTTTCTTTTGATGTTATGGACAAAACCACTGCTTCTTTTGATCTAAATTAGTGGCCATTCCTGTATTGCTGGTAATGAATTTATTCAATACTGTAAAGAAGTAAGGCAGCAGTAACCAGACTGCTCCTTGTTTAATTTATTTTATGGTTATTTTATTCCATCCCACTTTTTTACCGAGGCTAATCTGCACACATTCACATGAAAGTATACAAACAAAAGCATTCATAGTACAAAAGGGTACAATTTTAAATTTGGAGAAAGCCAGGACCTCTTACAGTCAAAATAGGAACACTTTTGCAAGTAAGGAAATAACTGCCATTTGGAAAAAGGTCTCTCATTACACACAAATACACGCACTTACATATCCCTAAATTGTTGTCCTCTGTGGCCTGAATGACCTCAAACAGACAGAACTGTAATAATAAACTTAAAGTGGCGATATAACACTGAAATACATTTATAGTAGACAGAAAATCCAAAATGTCTGGATGTCAGAAAGAAACTATCATCCATTCAGTCGCTTTCAGCTACCTTGATTTGATTGTCATCAGTGTGCATTGATAAATACTTTAAGAATTAATACAGAGATAGAAGTCTTTTTCTTGTCCTTTCTGAAGACAAATTAATGATTGTAAGCAGGGGGACTACTCTTCACTTCTCTGCTCTCACATCATCATGAGAGGGGAAATAAGAACTGAGTTGAAAATAAAGCTTCACTTTTCAGTCAAGTAATAATTCTCTTTTCAAGGTGGGTGATATTTAAGCAATCATCCCTACCAAATTGGTCATTACTACTGGTTAATGACCGATTTGCGCATTAATAGCCCAAGGTGAAGCCAAGGGCAGCGAATGCTCAAGCAAGCCACTCACCAATGGCTGGATTAACAGAATTCAAGGGCATCACTGCTATTATAAACCCTGTTCCTTGATTTATAACAACACTAATATGTTTTTAAAAAGAGCAGGTGCGGCAGGGTTGGGAAAATTAATTGCTTCCTGCTGGTTCATAGCTGATTATTTGCTGTTTGCAATCCTAAAATAAGAAAGCAAAGTCCTGAACTATTTAAAATGTCACAGGGGGGCATCTCAATGAAAGAGAAAATGTAGTAGGTAAGATTATTTCATTTATTGGTTGAGGGCTCATTCCGTAGATCAGTGTGGGTTTCAGACTGGGACTCTGTTCCTAATCAATCACTTCTTTTAACAAAGCTCAGCCCATCACATGATTTCACCCATAGAAATCATATAGGATGATGCTTTCTTTAAAAAATAATAATATTCCATGACATATTCTCATTTAGAAATATGCAGACAATCACCTTTCAAGATAACAAAGAACTGTTTTATTTGATAGATGGCCACAGAAACCATTCTTAAGGACAACTCTGGCTTCTTGGTTAAGAAACAGAGATGAGCACCACCCGCTAGTGTTGAATATGGGGAAACCTTTTACTTCCTTTTAATTTCTTTTTAATGAAGGTGTTGGCCCAAAACTGAGGAGACACAGAAGGCCCAAGCATCAGCTACGGAAACTCACTTACTGAGTGACTTTTGCTTTATCTGTATGTTTCAACCCAAACAATTTGACAGGGTTATTGTGAAGAACAAAAGAAGAAGAAACATTGTTTTGGGATCCTAAAGTAAAACTGGAATCAAGTGAATTGATTAATTAATTAATTTAATTATTAACTAATTAATAAATTAAAGCCTTGTGAGCTAATTCCTGAATGGAAGCCAAAAAGCCACCCAAAAACTGCAGGAGGAAAAACTGGAAGCAATCCCCCATCTATAAAAAGAACTGTGATGATGATGATGTTAACTATTCAGTTGTGTCCAACTTTTGGCAATTCTATGGACCCTCTATCTCCATATCTTCTGACATTGTACTATTTCTTTGAGGTTTTCTGTGGTCTAGCTGGGGTTAACTTTGGTGGTGTCTGACCAGTGTGTTCTTTGGTGACTTGGTTTCCTTTTACTGCTAACTCCTCCAAACATAAGTACTTTTTCCAGTGAATTCCTCCACATGACCTAACCAAAATAAGTGAGACACAGTTTTTTGATTTTGCCTTTAAAAAGAACAGTCGGGTAGACAAACTTCAATCAGATGGGTGTCCACCTATTATGCTATGGAAATTAGAAAACATCTAGGACCAAACAATGGCAAACATGTAGATGTTTTCCAATTTCTTATCTAGACTACAACTGTTGATTGCTCTATCCAAATTTTAACCAGAGCAAGCCAGGCTTTGCTTCCCTGTACTGCTCAAAATTTCCACTTCTGGTTCTCCATGTCACTCAAAATTTCCACTACCAGTTCTCCAGAACCTGTCAGAACCTGCTGAATTTCACCCCTGACTATTTGTACACACCAGTTTTATTCAGAAAGTTGTGGCCATGGTCATTTTCTGATGATAAGCAAAGTCAATGGGAAAGCCACCTATTCTCATTGCTTTTTTGGCCATCTATAGTCATTCTTTTTATCTGTTTAGAAAAGTGTTGACTTATTATTGAAGTACATTTGCCACTATAATTATATTTCTATTTATGATATATACATTTCTTAGATAATCACAGGACACTCTAGCATTGGGATAAAAAATGGTCAGGCTAAAATTTAATGTTTATTCTGATCATATCAGACCTTTCTCTCAAAGGATTATCCAACTAATCAGAGGGTTGTCTGGTGATTTTATTAAAAAAATGTCTGTTAAAGTATAACACAATGTGAATTTCTATCCATTTATCAACATGCTTTCCCATTTGTCCATGTATATTTTATTTTTTTATTATGTATTTATTAATCAGATTTGTATGCCGCCCCTCTCCGCAGACTCGGGGCAGCTAACAGCAATAATAATACAATGTAAACAAATCTAATATTTAAGTTAATTTAAAACCCCAATTTAGAAACCAATCATACATACTAACATACCAAGCATAAATTTTATAAGCCTAGGGGGAGGGAAAGTCTCAATTCCCCCATGCCTGATGATAGAGGTGGGTTCTAAGGAGCTTACGAAAGGCAAGGAGGGTGGGGGCAACTCTGATATCTGGGGGGAGTTGGTTCCAAAGGGTCGGGGCCACCACAGAGAAGGCTCTTCCCCTGGGTCCCGCCAAACGACATTGTTTAGTTGATGGGACCCGGAGAAGGCCAACTCTGTGGGACCTAACTGGTCACTGGGATTCGTGTGCCAGAAGGTGGTCCCGGAGATATTCTGGTCCGGTGCCATGAAGGGCTTTATAGGTCATAACCAACACTTTGAATTGTGACCAGAAACTGATCGGCAACCAATGCAGACTGCGGAGTGTTGGTGTGACATGGGCGTATTTAGGAAAGCCCATGATAGCTCTCGCAGCTGCATTCTGCACAATCTGAAGTTTCCGAACACTTTTCAAAGGTAGCCCCATGTAGAGAGCATTACAGTAGTCGAGCCTCGAGTGATGAGGGCATGAATGACTGTGAGCAGTGACTCCCGGTCCAAATAGGGCCGCAACTGGTGCACCAGGCGAACCTGGACAAACGCCCCCCTCGCCACAGCTGAAAGATATTTCTCTAATGTGAGCTGTGGAACGAGGAGGACGCCCAAGTTGCGGACCCTCTCTGAGGGGGTTAGTGATTTTCCCCCCTCCAGGGTAATGGACGGACAGATGGAATATATATAACCAAAATGCAGAGTCCATTTTCTCTTAACTTGCTCATCTTTACTTTCAATTCTTAACAAATGCTTATACATTTTTGCAATTACATGTTCATCATTTGTTCATAATTCATTTTCAGATGGTGTCTTATATTGTTTAATTTCAGGCACCTTTTATATATACTGTATATATTAAATCTTTCTCTTAATGGTGTATATAAAACTCATTGCAAACTGTATCATTGCAAACTCTACAGTCAATTGTTTTCTTGACTTCAAACAAGGGCACTAGGTCAACGATCTCTTACTGGGTCTGGGTTCAAAATTAACCGACATAGAGTTACTATCTATTAATATATGATATTTAAGCTTGTTTTATTAATGAAGATCAAGCTAAATATTGTATATTTTGTAAATTAATAAGGAAGAAAGGGAATTCAGGATTAGCTGGAACCCTTGTCTAGCACTTTAATGAAATAGGAAACAAGAGGAACATGATCATCAGCATTTTTTAATAATGGGTCATCTGTTTTTGTACTTTTGTCGAGAAATTATTTTTTTCTATTCTGTAATGCTGTAAGACTGTTTTGTGAGAAAAGAAAAGAAAACAAAACACTGACTAAGGTACACAAATAATTTGATCTGGTAAAAGGCAGTTTTAACTGTTCCATCTTTTCCCAACCTGAGACTTTAAGGGGTAATATTTGCCAAAGAGCATGAATTGAGAGCAAGCTGAAAACACCCACATTTAATTCATTACTGTTGCCTGCTTGAGGATCAATAGTGAAAAATATATGTAACTCAGAGTTCTGTTGTGAGATTCTTGGCGTTTTCTAATTTGATTGTCTTTTTGTAGACATTTCACTATCAGTCTAGATAGCATCATCTGTGCTGTGACATGGAAAATGAAGTTGGTGGTTTAGATATGGCCAGTTGTCCAATCATCATTATATGAGTTTGGCAGGGTGTATAATGTTGTTCTTCGATTGGCATGCTGTTGTCTGTGACTTATTGTGATTGTTAAGTGCTGATTCCTGCTTGTCTAGTATGTAAGCATGCAGTGAAGAAGGGTAAATCCAGGGCTATTGTGTCCTTTCTTTGATCTTTGGTTATTTCTTTGGAATGTTTCACCAGTGGGTTGCTCCTGGTTCAGCCTGGTTCAATGAACTGGTAGCAACTGGATTTAGAACCCACTGCTGGAATGTTTCATAATTAAAGTCACTTCTACATATCAACTGACTGCTGATTTGTCAGAGTGCCAAACATCTAGGAATTGATAGGCTAGTATTTTGAGTCTTCCCAGGGGCTTTTCTGAAAAAGTTATAATCATATATATAATCATATATATTATCATAATGCTCATGAAAAATATTTCAGCAAAAATATACATAAGAAACAGAAGCAAAAATATGGGTTTTATCACATTTATTTTATTAGACACAAGTGGGAAATTGCTACCATTTTTGGGTTTGCTGGTTTGTTTGGTGTTTTAAGTTGAAGATGATTAGTTACACAGTTACCTTTACTTTGATGCAAAACATTTAGTCTCATTCCTTTCTATTCCAAGGCCAGAAGCCCATAATTAGAAAGAATTAAGAAAAACAATGTAATTAAATCCTGTTTGTCGTGATATATATTGATTTATATCTGATATATATATTTGATATATATTGATTGTCTCGCCTATATCTCATATATATTTTCCTCCATTCCTACATCTTTTCCTCTATTCTTCATTGACACACTTTATTCTTATATCTTTTCTTCTATTCTTTCTTTGATATATTTTACTATGTGTATATTCTCTATAACCTATATTGTATATTGGACAAAATAAATAAACAAATAAAATAAATGTTCCAAGCCCCAAGATTTGTAAAGTTCTCTTTGCTACAGTAATGAGTCCTAAAAGTACAAGGCAAAGGTCAATGGTTGTGAGATAGATGTTCATTAGGTCAGTCACTGATTATTTATACTGCATAAAGAAATGAAAAGGAATCTATGGCCCTACTCTGAACTCAACATAATGTGAAGAAAGGCCAGTGAGAGAGCAAATAAGTCCAATGAACTGCTGCCAGAAACAACCAACAAATGTTTCCTGTTGGGCTATTCTTCTATATAATAGTTTGTTGCTTTGCAAATCCTACACTTAGTCAGTTTTCACTGGGTTGACCTGCTCCTAACCTTAGCTTATTTTTCTTTATTTTGTATGGAGTGTTGTGCTTTCAAGGAATCTATATGGTTGGATCCCATACAATTTAATTTGATGGACACGTTTGGCATTCAGAGAATGTGCCACGGACACTCACACAAAATAACTCCCATAAAGGTGTACATTGTCACAAATCATTCCTCTCTCTCAAAACAAGATAATGAGGATGCTCCACGTTGCCCTTCCTATCATTCCAGTATGACCATTATCATGTCAGCTTTGTGGTTGTTCTTGTTTCACAAAAGACTACAGGAAAGCTATTCACCACTCACAATCATTTTCTAAGAATGTTTTTGTAGTCTGTGAGGCCCAAAGACAACTCTGGAAATCAATATTCTATTTTCTAGGGAATTAGCTTCCCATTTTAAATATGTAAATGATGACCAATACACAGTTAGTATTATGATGGAATGATACATTAAAATGATATTTGAATCTGCACTTTCTCATTGGTTTAATGTGGATGTTTCCTGTTTTTAAGAAATTTTATTGTTATGAAGATACATTTAATGTGTTCTTTTAAAAAAAAAAACCCTCAACTTTCAGTATGGAATTACAGCAAACATCATTTCATGACAGAGAAAAATAGATTCACAATTTGGTTTATGTTGAGAGAGAAAGAAGGAATTTTGTCTTTAACCCAGAAAGCATGATTTAATTTTTCTACTTACCCTAAGTATTTATGCAAAACCTAAAAGTCCAAGTCAGTTTTAGAGTGGTCTACTAATGTTATGTGGAACTGAAAATAACTCAATAATGTTCTTACAGATAACAAATAATAAGTTTACAAAGAACAAGTTCTGAATAGTAGCTAAGGAAGGCTTAGGTCACAAGATGATTTCCTAAAAAATTAATATGAAATTGACCGTGGATCATGCATCTGTTTTTTATTCTACATGGTTAAAGATTAGATATAGGAAGAGTTATTTTTCATTTGTAAATTTCTAGATTCTTCCTTCTTGACCTCATACTTTGCTATAGCATCTACTGTACCAGAAGGCAGTGTTGGATTGGATAGAAAGAAAGACAGTTTTCTGTATAGTTTTGCCACCACCTGGTAACATCAGTTTTACATACAAGCTAAATGTATAGGATTATGCAACATATTAGAGTTTCCTGACACAGGCCAAATAGTTTGCTTTACAATAACATAGAATGATTAACCTTTTTAACAATTGTGGGAATACTATAACACCTTTTCATTAATTATTAATAGAATTAAACATGAATTTATAAAACATCTTTTTGCTCCCATGTTCTTCTATTCAAATCATGTTAGCTTGATATCAGAAGAGCAGCATATGAAAATTTGCAGGTCTCTAATAGTTGGGTGCAGGCAAGCTTTGTTGATGTGTAGTTTCAGAATTCAGTTTAAATTAAAACTGTTGAATCTATTGAACCAAATACTAGAAATATTACAAAATGTATGAGACTACTATTACGGAGCAATTAGAAACTGCTTGATTATCCAAGAGTACCTGCTTCCTGAATGCTAGTGGAAATTGTCCCTAAGGATTTTACTTGGGTTTTACTTGGAATCTAGTTCTTATGTCTTGACTAAAAGGAAGTTGCAAAGCCAATGAGGTTAAAACATATGAAATACATCTGAAAAATAACTTAGTCATGAAATGTCTATTAGGACCCCCTTTACATGCAGCTTTTCATAAAAGAACAAAGAACAGATCGAGAGCAAGCAGTTTCTATTTTCAATGTGACCTTTCTTAGAATACTCCAAGCCACAATGTCATTCCAATTTCTTTTCTATGATCAATGATTCCTTGAGTACAAACCAGAGATGGTAGTCAGACGGTTCAGACTGGTTTGGGGGAACTGGTAGCAGAAATTTTGAGTAGTTCAGAGAATCGGCAAATACCACTTCCAGCCCTCCCCCGCCCCACTGTTCCCTGTCCTATATTCCATTGTTTTTTAGCTCATCTGATTCATGCAGCAGAGTGGATTGCTGCACCTCAGCTAAGCTAAACAACAGCTGACACCAAGGGTGGTCTTTGCACATGCAAAGTTGGAGTGCAAAGTTGGTGGTCTTTGCACATGCAAAGTTGGAGTGCGCATGCCAAGCATGCTCTCATAGAACCAGTAGGAAAAGTTTGGGAATCCCGCCACTGATGTCATCTGGATGTTTACTCTGCAAATATGGTAGCTTAAGTTCAACATATTTAACTCCTAAGTGTATAGTTATAGATTTTTTTAGCCTTTTAGTTTCTATAGTTTATACCAGTAGAAAGCCAGTTTGGTCTAGCGGTTAAGACCAGAAACCAGGAAACTATGAGTTGGAGCCAGTCACTTTCTCTCTACAAGGTCAGAGTTGGGCGACAAGCTGATCAGTCAACATCTCTTGCAATCAATGGATCAAAACTCAGTTGATCCCCCCCCCCAAAAAAGCAGGCCCTACTATCCTTGTAGGAAAACACTGAGAAAAATATTGCAGAACTTTTATTCCAAAGTTGAATAAGGTTTGGGGCCTATTAAATGTATTTAGGATAACAAAATAAGAGCTATCAAATAACTGGAAACAGCTTAAATTTATACAATCACTGCATGCTGATTTTCAGTAACACTATAATTTCTTACATATGGAATCTGGATTAGTGAAAATACCTGCTTTGCGTGTTTTGATGGATTCTGTTAGAGTTTCCTTGTCATTTCACAGCATATGTATTTTATAAAATTTTATGAAAGAATTATAGAAAAAAAGTGTTCATCCATAAACTTTGCATTATTCCAGAATGATACATTAAAAATGATATTTGAATCTGCATTCTTCTCATTGGTTTGATGTGGATGTTTCCTGTTTTTAAGAAACTTGATTGTTGTGAAGATTTGTTTAATATATTCTTTAAAAAATATCCTTGCAATTTTGAGCATGGGGTTAAGGAAAGATCATTTAATGACAGAGAAACATATATTTTACAGATTAACAGAGTTGGAAGGGGCCTTGTAGGTCCTCTACATGACAACTTCTTAAATTAGATTTTTAAAGCATTGTTTTTTAAATGTATTATTAATTGAATTGTTTACTACTGTTTTCTGGTTTTTGTGTATGTTGTGAGCTGCCCCAAGTCCCCGAAGATGGGCGGCATACAAATCCAATAAAATCTTAAAATCCTAAATCTCTAGCCCACCCCCCTCCCCACAGTCAAGCAGGGACCCTACACCATTTCCGACAAATAGCAGTCCAATCTCTTCTTGAAAGTCTCAAGTGTTGAATCTCCCACAACCTCTGAAGGCAAATTGTTCCACTGCTTGACTGTTCTCACCATGAGAAAGTTCCTCCTTTATTTCCAGGTTGAATCTCTCTTTGATCAGTTTCCATCCATTATTCCTTGTCTGGCCTACAGATCCTTTGGAAAATAGCTTGAGTCCCCTCCTCTCTGTGAAAATTTGTTCTTTGCTAAGAGAAAGAAAAAAATAGTTTTGACTTAAGCTAGAAAGCCTGACTGAATTATTCTACCTACCATAAGTACTGTATTTATGCAATATTATGATAATTCTGAAAGATCACATCCTTTTGGCATCTATTCTTATAACCATTACAAAGTAGCTAATTCTACCGCATGAATCCCAACGGCCAATAAGGTCCCACAGAGTTGGCCTACTCCGGGTCCCGTCGACCAAACAATGTTGTTTGGCAGGCCCCAGGGGAAGAGCCTTCTCTGTGGTGGCCCCGGCCCTCTGGAATCAACTCCCCCCAGAGATTAGAATGGCCCCCACCCTCCTTGTCTTTCACAAATTACTCAAGACCCACCTTTGTCGCCAGGCATGGGGGAGTTAGGATATTCCTTCCCCTAGGCCATTACAAGTTATGTATGGTATGTTTGTGTGTATGTTTGGTTTTTATAATAAGGGTTTTTAGTTGTTTTATTAAATTGGATTGTTACATGTTGTTTTTTATCATTGTTGTTAGCCGCCCCGAGTCTGCAGAGAGGGGCAGCATACAAATCCAATAAATAATAAAAATAATAATAATAACCTCTACTTATTGAATGATTATCAAGTGAAGAGGATCTTGTTGCAATTCTGGCCTAGAAAAGGGGGGAAAGTAGGTTCAAATATGTTCTGAATCATGCACTGGATGATTGGTTAAGCCAGCCATTCACTCTTAGCCCAGTCCATTTCACAGGTTGTTGTTGCTGCACATAAAAATAGAAAGGAAGAATCTTCTATAAGAGCCATGGTGGCGCAATGGTTAGAATATAGTACTGTCTACTTCTGTGGACTGCTGGCTGCCTGCAATTTGGCAGTTGGAATCTCACCAGGCTCAAGGTTGACTCAGCCTTCCATCCTTCCGAGGTCGGTAAAATGAGGACACAGATTGTTAGGGGCAAGATGCTGACTCTGTAAATTGCTTAGAGAGGACTGTAAAGCACTGTGAAATTGCCATTGCTGTAAAACTCCTTCAGGTGGTTGAATGAAAGGGGAGGTATTCATCTAATAAAGAAATAAATCCCTTATATCTGCTAAAGCAAAGCTCCTTCCACAAAAAATTCAGATAATTACTCATAGATACAGTATCTTGGTATGTATATCTATCTTCGAGTCTACGGAGAGCGGCGGCATACAAATCTAAATAATAATAATAATAATAATAATAATAATAATAATAATAATAATAATAATAATAACCTATCATAATAACATTTCCATGTGGGCATTTCAACCCAAACATCTTAATGGGAATTAGGGTTTAAATCTGTATCATCATGCCAGGAAAAATGGAATTATTTTAACATTTCAGCTAATGGATTAAGTACACATTTTCCTTTGTCTTAAGGGCGAGCTGAAAGCACACTCACCCATGCTTAATTGCTAATGCAGTTGGATTGTTGGCTAATTCATGTCCCTTAATGGGGAATCCTGCAGAAGGCTATAGGCAGGTGCTGGTTTCTTAGACTCAATCTATTATTTTCTACTGTTGGGTTTTTTTTTCTTTGTGGTGCTGTAACAGCTCCAAAACATGAGAGATAATGTAAAACAATATTGTTGCTCAAGGTAGAAAAAGGAAAGAAAGGGGAAAGACTATGAAGTGATGATGCTCTGGGGGAAAATCTTGTTTGCCTCTTCTGTAATTTAAAGGAGAACGTTGAACTCTATGGCTGGATGTGAACACAGAGGTAATAGCGGCGGGGGGGGGGAGTAGATATCAGTTATTCATCACTGGAAAAAAGTATTTGCCTCTTCTCTTTGAGGCCTTGAGTGATGTACCTTTGCATTTTTATTTATTTATCAGGTTTATAGAACTGCCCAGTTCAAACAGCATGATTTCTGGTAGTGTACCACAGAAATACCAACAAGCACCAAAATACACCCCATCTATAAAATGGTGGCAAAAGAAAATAATGAAAACAACCCAAACAAAACTCAATTGACCTTTTTCAGGAGACTGTCCATTTTTCCAAAGGAAACAAAAGAAAAATTGGAAGAATCTCTTCTCAACAATTTTAAGGTTACCATTACATATTGGGATGATAGATGAAACAGAATATGTGTCTAACAAAGGTCAGTCTATCTGTCTGTCTGTCTGTCTGTCTGTCTGTTTGTCTCTCTCTCTCTCTCACACACACACACACACACACACACACACACGCCACTCCAACCTTATAAACCTTTACATTAGAATTGGTTATGGATCATTTTAAAGTTTGATCTTATTTCCTTGCTTTGATTTATCTGTTGGTTCAGCACTGATTGGTTCAGCACCCTTTTCCCCACAAAAAGCATCCCTATCAAGTAGATGGGGCTGAGAAAGTGTGATCCAAGTTACATATTGAATTTCCATGTCTGAAAGTAGACTTGAACATGAACTTCCTCAGTCCTCTAGCTAGAGATATAGATAGATAGAAGATGATAGAAGATGATAGATAGATAGATAGATAGATAGATAGATAGATAGATAGATAGATAGATAGATAGATAGGTAGGTAGGTAGGTAGGTAGGTAGGCAGGTAGGCAGGTAGGTAGAGACCGAGAGAGGCAGGCAGGCAGACGAAGATAGATAGATAGAGATAGATAGATAGATAGATAGATAGATAGATGATAGATAGATAGATAGATAGATAGATAGATAGATAGATAGATGTGTGTGTGAGAGAGAGAGAAAGAGATGATAGAAGCTAGCTTTAGTTTTTCCTTCTGTCATTACCTTTTTTCTTTCATTTATTTTCTATTCACACATTCCTGTCCTTTTACTTTTTTATTTAAATTTGCATTGTGTTTTATTTTATAAAACATATTTAATAAACATTTTTTTAAAAAAAAATCCAATATGGCTGTCATTATCACGATTGCTGACTGCAACCTCCCCTGTTTAATTTGTGCTAAAAGAAAAAAGTGTTTCATTCTCTCTGTCCTGAATCTCCTTGCAGTTAGTTTCAATTGACTGATACCACTGCCAATATTTCCTGGACTAATATTGCATCAAAATTGTCTCCAACTACCTCATGTGAAAAATGTATGGCATCATTTTTTTCTTATTCATTACTTTCATATTAAACAATAGATTTTACTAAAACTTAACTGCTTATGTGTTGAACATTCTTATGGCTATAGACAATCCACATTAGAATGGAAAAATTGAACTGCATGTAAGAGAGCATGCTGGAAGAGCACAGAGACAGGGGATGTAGAACAATGCAGACCCAGTACACGATCATGGGGGGGGGAAGATGTTAGAGGAGACCTAAGGAAAGGAGGAACAACAACAAGGAGGAGAAAGTAGTGATTAGTACACCCAAAGTAATGCCCCATAACGCTATGCTATTCTCCCCCCCCCCCGCCCCAGGGAGAGAAAGAGGCAATACGCAAAAGATAGAAACATAGAACATAGAAGTCTGATGGCAGAAAAAGACCTCATGGTCCATCTAGTCTGCCCTTATACTATTTTCTGTATTTTATCTTAGGATGGATATATGTTTATCCCAGGCATGTTTAAATTCAGTTACTGTGGATTTACCAACCACATCTGCTGGAAGTTTGTTCCAAGGATCTACTATTTCAGTAAAATAATATTTTCCCATGTTGCTTTTGATCTTTCCCTCAACTAACTTCAGATTGTGTCCCCTTGTTCTTGTATTCACTTTCCTATTAAAAACACTTCCCTCCTGGACCTTATTTAACCCTTTAATATATTTAAATGTTTCGATCATGTCCCCCCTTTTCCTTCTGTCCTCCAGACTATACAGATTGAGTTCATTAAGTCTTTCCTGATACGTTGTATGCTTAAGACCTTCCACCATTCTTGTAGCCCGTCTTTGGACCCGTTCAATTTTGTCAATATCTTTTTGTAGGTGAGGTCTCCAGAACTGAACACAGTATTCCAAATGTGGTCTCACCAGCATTCTATATAGCGAGATCATAATCTCCCTCTTCCTGCTTTTTATACCTCTAGCTATGCAGCCAAGCATCCTACTTGCTTTCCCTACCGCCTGACTGCACTGTTCACCCATTTTGAGACTGTCAGAAATCACTACCCCTAAATCCTTTTCTTCTGAAGTATTTGCTAACACAGAACTGCCAATACAATACTCAGATTGAGGATTCCTTTTCCCCAAGTGCATTATTTTACATTAGGAAACATTAAACTGCAGTTTCCATTGCTTTGACCATTTATCTAGTAAAGCTAAATCATTTACCATATTACAGACACCTCCAGGAATATCAACCCTATTGCACACTTTAGAGTCATCGGCAAATAGGCAAACCTTACCAAACCTTCCCCTATGTCACTCACAAACATATTAAAAAGAATAGGAACCAGAACAGACCCTTGTGGCACACCGCTTGTAACCTGACTCTGCTCAGAATACTCGCCGTTAACAATAACTCTCTGATGTCTATGCTTCAGCCAGCTGCAAATCCATTGAACTATCCAGGGATTAAGTCCAATCTTCACTAATTTATCTATCAGCTCTTTATGTGGAACCGTATCAAAGGCTTTGCTGAAGTCCAGGTAGGCAATATCCACGGCACCACCTTCATCCAACACCTTTGTGACATAGTCAAAGAAATCAATGAGATTAGTCTGACATGATTTGCCTTCAGTAAAGCCATGCTGATTTGGGTCCAATAAGTTATTGTTTTTTAGGTGCTGATTTATCCTCTTTTTGAGTAGAGTCTCCATCATTTTAACTACCACTGATGTCAAGCTAACTGGCCTGTAGTTACCAGCTTCTTCTCTACTGCCCTTCTTGTGGATAGGCACAACACTGGCCATTCTCCAATCCTCAGGAACTTCTCCTGTTAACAAGGATTGGTTAAACAAATCAGTCAGGGAGGTAGCAATGACAGATCTGAGTTCTTTAAGAACTCTGGGGTGGATGCCATCTGGACCCATTGCCTTATTTATCTTTAATCGTTCAAGTTCTTCTAAGACATTGGCTTCTAAGATCACTGGAGCTGAATCCGTACAGCTGGAAGCAATGCTACATCCCGCTATAGTATTATTTTGTAAAGTGTCTTTTGAGAAAACTGAACAGAAGTAGCTATTGAAATGGTCAGCAATCTCCTTATTCCCATTAACGCATGTATTATTCCCGGTACTAAGCTTCGTGATGCCGCAGTTTTTCTTCTTCTTATCACTAATATATCTGAAGAAGGTTTTATCCCCCTTCTTTACAGATTTGGCAATTTCTTCCTCTTTTGAGGCTTTAGCAGCATATATTATCTGTTTCGCCTCCTTCTGTCTCATTTTATACACCTCCCTAAAGAAGGAACAGCAACTCCACCTGTTTACATGACTAAGATAGCAAAAACAAAGCTAATTACAGGAGGGAGGAAGAGTGTGAGCCTGTGACACAGGCAATGAGCAAATTGTATAAAATCAACTGTCTTCAATGGGGATTTAAACACTCCAACAATGTTAGTAGAGGACTAACAAAAACTTAGTTAACTTTAGTAATTTTTAAAAAAATTTAAATGTTCCGGAGATCACAATGTCTGTTGCCTCTTCGTGTGTGTTTGTGTGTGTGATCTTCAGGCTGATGTCTTCGAATATGAAATCTCTGAAACTTACACGGGAAGAAACCAGAATATGTCAAGGCATACATACCTGTACCTGTGAAAATCTACGAGAATCATGGGAACAGCTGAGCCTAAAGCAGTCAGTGCTCACTCAAAAATGAGTAACTGATCTCTTTATCTTGCTTCTTCCAATCAGTATTTGCATCTCACAAAACAAAATGTTTTATTCTGTATTTCTGTGCATACTCTGGGGCACTGTACCCTCTAATTTTTTCCCGGTGTGGGCGGAAAAGTATAGTGTCTGAGCGACAGTCCCTTTGGGGCTGGGCGGAATAGAATAAATAAATGAATGAATGAATGAATAAATACATAAATAAATAAATAAGAAAAAAATTCCTTCTTTTTTATTAAAAGAAATTAATAATTTAAAAAAACCAAAATCCATTACTATTAAAACTAAATCAACCAGCAAAACCAAAAACATAACTATTAATAAAACAGGTGAGGGCTGGGGTTTTTTTCTCTGTTATTATTTAAGTGCTTTTACCATATGCTTTAAATCAAGTCACTTCTCTCTCTGTTTCTCTCTCTTTCCTGTCATTCTCTGCCTCAATCATTTTCTCATTTCTCTTTTCTCCCCTTTTTTCTATCATTTCTCTCTATCTCTTCCTTCCACTCTTCTCTCTCTCTCTTGCTTTCTCTGACTCTCTCTCTCTTGCTTTCTTCCTCTCTCACACTCTCTTCCTTCCTCTCTCATCTCTCTCTTTCTTTCTTTCTTTCTTTCTTTCTTTCTCTCTCTCTTTCTCTCTCTTTCCCCCTCTTGCTCTCTCTCTTTTTCTCACTTTCTCTCTCTCTCACTCTTTCTTGTTTTCTTTCTCACACTTTTTCTCTCTCTTGTTCTCTCTCTTGCTATCTCTTTCTCTTCCCCCCTTTCTCTCTCTCTCTCTTACTCACTTTCTCTCTATCTTGCTGTCTGTTGCTCTCACTCACTCTCGTTCTCTCTCCGTTATTCTCAGCAGAGGCCGGCGAAGGTGATATTCAATGTCGGGGGCGGACACATGGTTGCGTGCGCTCCCTATCTCCATACCAGCCCACTCGGAACATTCAAAATAAGAAAAGCCTTCACTGCCGAAAGTTTTTCTTATTTTGAATGTTCCGAGTGGGCTGGTATGGAGATAGGGAGCGTGCGCAATCGCGCGCGCGTCCCCGACATTGAATATCACCTTTGCCGGCCTCCGCTGAGAGAACGCCTGCCCCGCTTCTCCTGCAACCCCCTTGCTGAGAGCCCGGGATGAAAGTGCTCTCGGCAAAGGGACTGTGAGACGGGCAGGGCATGTGTTCCGGGTGCGGGAGGATCCGTGCCCAAAGGCAGGAGGCGGCGGAGGAGCAGAGGGGGTGGATCGGGCGGGGGGCAGTGACGAAAGGCCGAGGGGGCCGGAGGCACCGTGGGGAGGCAGGGGCGGGGGCGGCTCCCTTCCCTTCTGCTGCTGGCACCTCCCCGCCCCCCCCCCCGCGGGCTGGCAGGGGGATGGGGACTGCGCACCCATGGAAAAGGGTGCGCGGGGCGGTATTTTGGGTTGCGCGCACACTCACACGCGCAGCCTACAGGGAACGGTGCTCTGGGGCTAATGCTGCCTAATTCTGGCACAGGGTCATCTGTCCTTAGTATTTGTGTGACAATCTTACAGGATCCAAGGAGATGGGAAGCTGGGTGAATGAAGAATTCTTTCTATTACCAGCACAATCAGGGATCCACGTCTGTTTCTGAAGAACCATCCACTGTCTTGCAATAGCATCTTCTGACTCAAAGACACAAAAGAAACACCTTGAAATGCCTCGCAATTGCCAGCTTTGATCTTGCTCAGGTATCAGGACTCTGCCTTTGGTCTGAAAGTGCTATATTATTTATTTAAGTAAACATTGCATTTTTTTAGCACTCACACATTTCTGCAAAGTATGCTTTCAGCCAATACAGCCTAAGGCTTGGGGATCTTAGAATGAATAATGGGGTTGGTTCTATGGTTCCTAAAACCACCAATGCCAGTTAGTGTTTCACTGTTCAGTTTCATACTGTCTTCAGGAATGATAAATAAATGCATCTTTTTATTATAGAATAATAAATACATTTATTTATTATATACTGCTCAAAGAAATAAAGGGGATACTCAAATAACACATCCTAGATCTGAATGAATGAAATATTTTCATTGAATACTTTGTTCTGTCCAAAGTTGAATGCGCTGGCAACAAAATGAAATTGATTGTCAATCAGTGTTGCTCCCTAAGTGGCAGTTTGATTTCACAGAAGTGTGATTTACTTGAAGTTATATTGTGTTGTTTGAGCAGATTATTATTATTATTATTATTATTATTATTATTATTTAGATTTGTATATCGCCCTTCTCCGAAGACTCGGGGTGGCTTAGAATGGATTATGACACACAAAATACACAGAATAAAACGTTAACATGGATTTTTGTTTTAAAAAATTAACAAATAAAACAATAATAACCATTAATATAATGATAATGCAGCACATACAGTATATTTTTTACCATTTATATTGAGCCTTTATGCCCAAAAGACCCTCAGTTTCTCTACTGGTTTTCCACACTTAATAAAATCAAGGTTACCAATGAATTTCAAGTGTGGGCAACATTAGTTAATGATCTCATTCATTTTCTTCCCTTTCCTCTGACACTATTTTTTTTTCTCTAATATCAAAAAATAACAGTGATTCAAGGACTATCATATCTGGGTTAAAAAAGTCAGAGAATGAGTTGACAGCTTCAGAGCAATAGAGAAAACTGTTAAGTCTCTGCTTCCATCTAGTGATCATCTGGATTTGTTCAGCCCAGAATAAGTAGGCAGAAACTGTGCTAAACTATGGGGTCAGAAGAGGTGTAGTCAGAACCTCAGGAAGTTAATAAAGAACCATAATTGACTCCTTTTTATTGGTATGCAACAAGGGAAGGACCAGATCAGCTCTGGTCTCATACCCTAAATAATATATCCCTCCTATAAGTTTAACTGAGACATAAATTCTCTCTTGGGTAAGGGAGGGTTTGTTTTCAATAATGCACATTTGATCACACAAAAAGAAATCCTTTCTGCAAAGCTATTAAAGAATCAGAAAGCCCATTTATACCACCATTTTGGTATGATCATAATATTATTTGACAAATGTTGCCATTACCAAAGTATTTGCATTTCTTCTTTTATTTATTTTTTTAAAATACTTTTATTTTTTATTTATTTATTTCATCAAGCATGTATTAGATAACAGATATAAGTATAAATAGGATTATGATTACATGAAATGTATACAAATAAAAGGGAACATTAGGACAGAAATTGTAGGCATGCTGGTGCACTTATGCACACTCTTTAAAGACCTCTTAGGAATAGGGTGAGGTCAACAGTAGACAATCTTAAGTTAACATTTTGGGGGTTTGGGGAAGAAACCAGAGTCAGGTAGTGCATTCCAGACATGGACAACTCTGTTACTGAAGTTGTATTTTCTGCAATCAAGTTTGGAGAAGTTTACAATAGGTTTGTGTCTATCGTGTGCTTGTGTATTGTTGTGGTTGAAGCAGAAGTATTAATTGACAGATAGGACATTGTAGCAGATAATTTTATGTACTACGCTTAGATCAGATCAAAGACGGAAAAGTTCTAAGTTGTCTAAGCCCAAAATTTAAAGACTGGTGGCATAAGTTATTCTGTTGTGAGTAGAGGAATAGAGGATTCTTCTCGTGAAGTATTTCTGGACTTGTTTGATCATATTAATATATAATATGCAGTGTGGGTTCCAGACAGATGAGCTGTATTCAAGAATTCGTCTAGCAAAACTTTTGTATGCCCTAGTTTGCAGTTCAATATTACTGGAGAAGAAGCTACTCAAGATTAGGTTAACAACTCTTAATGTCTTTTTGGCAATTTTGTTACAGTGAGCTCTGGCACTTCGATCATTTGAGATGAGTACTCCAAGGTCCTTGACAGAGTGATAGTCATCTATGAGATTGTATCTGCCCAGCTTGTAATTTTGGTTCTGATTTTTTTTGCCAATGTGTAAGATAGAGCATTCGTTGGTTGAGATTTGGAGTTGCCAATTGTTTGACCATCCGGACAGGGTGTGTGCAGCCACTGTAACCTCAAACTTAAGTCACAAATAGCTTGGGGGGAGGGAGTTAAACAATCAGTCAAGGACCCCTTGGATTGTTGGCAACAAGAAAAATTAAGCATTTAGTTTCATTTTCATGTAGGGAAAATAACTGTGACACTAACATTCCCCTCCCCTTTTCTGATAAGCATCAGAAACAGATTTGATTTGTGTGATTTTGCCATCCGTTTAAAAATGAATCTCTACTGGATGTTTTGTTTAGTTTAGTTTTGTTTTGTTGCTGCCCAACTCCCAGAGTACTCTGGGAGTTCGGATATATTGAACAAGTTGCCATGTTTGTTCAAACATACATATACATTATTATTTTTATTTCCTATAAATAATAATTTTGATTAATAGCGTTTTCTCCCACTGGTTAGTCAGACGTGGCCTTCCTATCTGCATTCTTCAACTTTTCATGAAAACTATCGGTGGGCAATAATATTGTCCCTTCTGCCTATTCTTCCCTCAGTGGATCTTCTACAAAACTCTCTATCCTAGTCTTGCCCAGGCTCTCTTGAAATGAGCAACGCAACTATAACAACACTATCCAGCACCCAACAGTTTGCCAGCCAAAATAGGCTAAGACTGGTTATGGATTTGATCTCAGATCTTTTTTCTTTAATCTTTAGCCAGCATATTTATATGTGCATTAGACAAGATTCTTATTTGGGCGACTGGCTGTTTAACAATTTGTCTAAGTCCAGGCTCTTCTAGAAGATTTGAAATTGAATTTTGGATATATTTATGACAAGACATGGTGTTCCTTTTTCAGACCACATGCTGGGCAAGCCATAAACTAAGCTTGAAAAAGAAAGAAAGAACTTAGCTGGGTTTAATGAAAGGTTTTTCAAGATCATTGCACATAGGAATCCTAGAGGAGCAATGAGGACTACAATTATTAAACAGCCCAGATGGATATTTCCCATGACAAATGACACCCGCTCATATTTTGTACTACCTCCCAGTATTTTTTTTTCACCAAAGCATGATATTGGGGGGGGGGGGGGTGAGAGGGCAGAGAAGCAGAGCACTTGGTTTTCTTGGGGCATTTGTTTCCAATTTTGCAAACACCCTGAATGTGGTTATTTTCACAGTCCTGTTATGAAAGCGTGGCATTTGAATCTTCATCTTATAGTTGATTGTAAATCATTTCAGAGGGACTCTGCCCACAACAAAGTTCTCAGAGCCTGAAACTGGATTATTTTGTGATCACCATTCTTTCAGTCCCCTCCCACCCCCTGCTGTCAGATCCTCTTTTGGGAGGGGGTGGGGAGAGGGATTTTATTTTAAGATGTTGCTCTTGGCTTGGGAATCCAAAAAGTGTCAGTTTGAAAATATTTTTTTCCCAGTGCAAGATAAACTCCTTTGGATCATCCATCATTTGGGCTTTTTGCCTGACTTGACAGGACCCCACATTTAAATGCCTTTTGCAGGACAATATCAGATGGGATTATGGGAAGGTTGTTGTTTTTCATGAGGATGTATTATGAAAAGCCCTTTTCAGAGGCATCGGGCTCCTACCCAGCTCTACTTCTTCAATGCTCACCACAGCATTGCTATTTCTTCTGTTGCATTTACCTGATTTAGGTAATATTTTCAGAAGGAGTCGCTTGGGGTAGGGAATTCCTCTGTTCAGCTACTTGTTTTATTTTTCAGAATAATACTCAACCCTTTCTAAGGATCTTGCAGCATATTTCATCTCTCACGTCTTATTTCAAACAAATTAAATGGAGCAAAAATTCAATTTTGGAAAAATTGTGGCCTAAAGGTTAAAAGCAACTGCCTTGTAGGCAGACTGTCCAGGTTCAAATCCCGGTAAGGGTATGGCTATAAGAAATCAAATATTCAATTAGATTTTCTTGCTTTTATTGTTATAAGATCAAAGTCTAATGCAGCTCCTATTAGGTGTGTGGCTTTCCTTCTGGGGGTATGGAGTGATGATTCTACATACAAAGGCATTTAATAATAATAATAATTATTATTATTATTATTATTATTATTATTATTATTATTATTATTATTATTATTATTGGATTTGTATGCCGCCCCTCTCCATAGACTCGGGGCGGCTAACAACAATGATAAAAACAGCATGTGACAATCCAATAATAAAACAGCTAAAAAACCTTATTTATAAAAACCAAACATACCATGCATAACTTGTAATGGCCTAGGGGGAAGGAATATCTCAACTCCCCCATGCCTGGCGGTATAAATGAGTCTTGAGTAGTTTACGAAAGACAGGGAGGGTGGGGGCAATTCTAATCTCCGGGGGGAGTTGGTTCCAGAGGGCCGGGGCCGCCACAGAGAAGGCTCTTCCCCTGGGGCCCGCCAAACGACATTGTTTAGTTGACGGGACCCAGAGAAGGCCAACTCTGTGGGACCTTATCGGTCACTGGGATTCGTGCGGTAGCAGGCTGTTCCGGAGGTAAACTGGTCCAATACCATGTAGGGCTTTAAAGGTCATGACCAACACTTTGAATTGTGACCGGAAACTGATTGGCAGCCAATGCAAGCCACGGAATGTATTTGATCAAATAAAAATGTTGAGATGTGGTAATTTACAGTTCAGTGTCTTTTAAGGCCAGGGACTGAGAAAAATCTGGTTTTCAAAGTCTGTGGAATCTTCTCTGTTTGGGTTCAGGGTCACTGATGTGGCTTTAGGAAATTACTTCCTGCTTCTTTCTCCCTTTTCCCCTTGTGGATTTCTGTCTCTGCTTTTTCCTTTCCATGATAGCTCTAGTTTCTACTCTCTTATCTTTTTAAAATTCATTTATTGTTTTGTTGTTGATGTTGTTGTCCTTTGCTCTTCAGTTGCTGCCAGAAATTCTATTATCTGCTGCTCTTTGTATACTGGCTGCCTTGTGTCTGTCAGCTCTCTCTTCTCTTTTCTTTCATGTAGCCTAACTACACTAGCTCCACTTTAGAATTACAGTACATTTTTAAAGTCATGCACAGTTTAATAAAATATGCATCGATTTCTTACTGTAAGTTTAACCAAAAAATGCATTTCTTTATAAAACAAACCAGAAGCTACTGCCATATGTTTTCCTAATATATGGCAGTGGCTTGGAAATTCAAAAAGCCAAGAAGCCTAGAAGGTCCTTAATAAGATGCAGATAATGAAATTTAACTGCAGGTAAAACTATTATATCTATAAATACTCAGATTCAATTATTAATCCCTGAGAGTAACCAAGACAATACAAAGCTTCAGAAATCAGTCCAAGGTAGCATGTTAAAAAAAATAAAACATTCTCCATATAGAATAGAATAGAATAGAATAGAATAGAATAGAATAGAATAGAATAGAATTTTTATTGGCCAAGTGTAATTGGACACACAAGGAATTTGTCTTGGTGCATGTTGTATGGAGCTAACCTCCAGGGATGGAAAGACACTGCCCTTTAGCCAATCAGGACCAAATCTGAAGTATAAAAGTGTCCCTCTAGTGTCACACCCCTCTTTTGACTTGGTCCTAGCCATAAAGGACTTGTGTTCACCCAACCTTGAAGGAATCCACATTCTTTGAGTAACCTGATTTTACCGTTTAATTGTGTGAGTCTTGTTCCCCCCCTCTGACATCGGTCATAGAGGGGGTGGAGGGGTTATGCGGGCTCTAGCCCAACTGCCCCAGGTGTCTCCAGCTGAAGATCTGCCTTCTGACATAAAGTACGAAATTCCAGCTTTTGAGCGAGCTTGGCTAGGCCCTTCTATTGGCATCAAACTGGGTTTCAGGGCTACCTATAGCCAGTGATGGGCTACCAAAAAATTTTCTACCACACTGTGGGCGTGGCTTATGCATTTTGTTTTAACATCTTTCAGTGCAAATTGGGTGCTCTGGGGTGTAGCTCCAAATTTTGCTACCGGAACTGCATTCCTGACCACTCCCGTAGGAGCCCATCACTGCCTATAGTTGAGGATACACAGGAGAGAAGCCCAATTGATAACTGTCCCTGACTGACTGCAGCAGAAGGTTCACGCTTCAGCAGCCTCCTGCTGGCTGGAGCCTGTACTCTGATAGCCGGATTGGCACTTCCTAACATTTTGGCAATTACCTCAGTGACAGACAGACGTGAATTAATACTGCAGCAGACTGGCTGAGGCGCTTGCCACCTCATTGGGCCCCTGATGTAATCGGGGCTTCCTATTGGCTGCTGTTTTCTTCTCAGCTCTGGCTGCCAAGTGAAGATTTCAGCGCGCCGACAATCAGCTGTCAGTTGGAAATGCATGCACACCCTCACCGACAAGGAGCAGCCCCACCCTTCAGCAGTTGAGCTGCCACTGGAACAAGGCACACAGCCATTTTGAGTGCTGGGTCTCCTCCGAGCCCTGAGGACCATCAGGTTCTAATCATTGTCCCTCAACAAAAGAGGGGGTGTAACACTGGAGGGACACTTTTATACTTCAGACTTGATCCTAATTAGCTAAAGGACAGTGTCTTCCTATCATTGGAGGCTAGCTCCACCCTATGAGAAGGGGCATATCAGGTACATCCAATGCCCATTTTAGACAAGAAACTCCAACAGCAATATCTGTTCCCATGTTGAGCCTCCAAAGTCTTTTTATTAAAGTAAAGAAGTTTTGTGAACTTGTTCTTTCTAAAGGAGAAATTAAGCCTCTTTATTATGTTAATGTTTAGTCTTCTGTTTATATTAGGATCCTGGGATTACTTTGTATTTGTTAAATGCTGATTTGTTTATATTTTAGACTTGAGATGTGGTATTTTTATTAGAAGGTGATATACAGTATTGGTATTTCGGATGGCTTTTTTTGAAACTGTTGCCACTTGGGGTGGAGAATGTATATTGGAGCTTATCTTTTTTTTTTTTTTTTAAAGGAGAAATGAAACTTTTTGGTCATGTTAAACTTGGATTTTTTTGTGGGTGGGTCACTAGATATCATTTTAGGACTTTGCCTTACATCTAAGAGTTGAGATGTGCAATGTTGATTTTACATATGTTAATATTATTATTTTAGAGCTCTGCTTGGACTTTTTGCTGTTAACTGGACTGGAGGAGACAATGCCTGTTATTAAGAGAGAAGTTCTGGGATGAAGCATTTTATATTTGTTAATTAAGAAGAGGTGATGAGATTATGAATTTTTTATGCTTGTCATGATTAGAATGGGAAGTTGCTCCCTTGAGGGGAGATCTTTTTAGTTTTTTGCTTTCTCGCATTTTTTCTCTTCGCATTTCTTTTTTTTGTGTGTGTTATATTTCATTGTTATAAGTGAAACTTTTAATAAAGTTATGACAAAAAGGGCATCTTCTTGCTTGCCAAAAAAATAATAGGCGCATTTTCGAAAGTATTTTCTGAAGAACATAAGAGTTGAATAGGTTTAGAAATGAGAGATGTAGTCCCTTAAATAATCAGATCCAGCTTTAAAATATGGAACTGAAATCCATTGAAATCCCCTAATTTGAACATAGAATATTCCAAGAAACACCCAACAGTTCCTTTCTTTCTTCAAGAATATGCCAGTTTGGCCATACTAGTCTCATTTGGTCATTTTCGAAAACAAGTCCACAAGTCTTAAAGATGCCAAGTTTGGGGACCTCTGTTCTAGAAGTATGTTTCCAGAACAGAACATGCTTCAGTGCCATTATACAGTAACTTTAAATGGGAACTAAATGAATTGTTATAATTCAAGGACTACTTTACTTGTAGTAAATTTTGTAATTTGTCCAGATAATTCTTATTATGTCCAGTCAGTGAAGCAGTGGAAGTGATGTGCCGGTGCCTGGAAGCTGTTGGCGTCTGGATGGGTGTCAACAGGCTGAAACACAACCCTGACAAGATGGAGTGGCTGTGGGTTTTGCCTCCCAAGGACAATTCCATCTGTCCGTCCATCACCCTGGGGGGAATTATTGACCCCCTCGGAGAGGGTCCACATCTTGGGCATCCTCCTCGATCCACAGCTTACATTAGAGCACCATCTTTCAGCTGTGGCGAGGAGGGCATTTGCCCAGATTCGCCTAGTGCACCAGTTGCGGCTCTATTTGGACAGGGAATCATTGCTCACAGTCGCTCATGCCCTCATCACCTCGAGGTTCGACTACTGCAATGCCCTCTACATGGGGCTACCTTTGAAAAGTGTTCAGAAACTTCAGATCATGCAAAATGCAGCTGTGAGAGCTATCATGGGCATTCCTAGATATGCCCATGTTTCGTCAACACTCCGCAGCCTGCACTGGCTGCCGATCAGTTTCCGGTCACAATTCAAACTGTTGGTTATGGCCTATAAAGCCCTACATGGCATTGGACCAAAATACCTCCAAGACCGCCTGCTGCCCAGTGACCAATTAGGTCCCACAGAGTTGGCCTTCTCCAAGTCCCGTCGACAAAACAATGCCATCTAGCAGGACCCAGGGGAAGAGCTTTCTCTGTTGCGGTCCTGGCCCTCTGGAATCAGCTCCACCTGGAATTAGGACTGCCCCCACCCTCCTTGCCTTTTGTAAACTTTTGAAAACCCATCTATGTCGCCAGGCATGGAGGAATTGATATATCCTTAGCTGTCTTGACTTTATGTATGGTGTGTTTGGGTTGTATGATAGGGTTTTTAAAACTGTTTTAATATTGGATTTGTATATGATGTTTTTACTTGTTGTGAGCCGCTTGGAGACCTCGGAGAGGGGCGGCATACAAATCTCATAAATTATTTTTTATCATTATCATTATCATTATCATTATCATTATCATTATCATTATCATTATCATTATCATTATCATTATCATTATCATTATCATTATCATTATCATTATCATTATCATTATCATTATCATTAAATAATTAATAATAATAATATTAATATTAATATATATTAATATTAATATTAATATTAATATTAAATAATTAATATTATTATCTAACCCCATGATAGTGAACCTATGGAATGCATATCAGAAGTGGCACACAGAGCCATCTCACCAAGCATGTCAGCCGTCGGTCGTTGCTCTTCCAGTTTTCCGGCACACATATGCACACTGGCCAGCTCTGTCTTCATGCGTGCGGGAGTGCTGGAAACCTGAAGAGCAGCTCCCTGGTGAACATGAGCATTCCGGGAAGCTGAGTTTCTGGTTTCCAATGTGTGCATGCACACTGTCCAGCTAGTTTTCGCACATGAACATGCACCAGAAACTAGAAGACCAGGTGACTGGTGCGTATATGCACACCGTAAAGTGGCAGGTCAGTTTTCTAGCACATGCATGCACCCTCTTCTGGTGCTCCCACATGTGTACGCTGGAGAGCTACTCTTTCCGGCACTCCCCCGTGTGCACATGCATACTCGCATTTCTGCACTTGGTGCCAGAAAGGTTCGCCAACACTGGTCTAACCTATTTACCTATCATTCCGTTTCATTGGACAGCTCCAAGTTTGAACAGTGTGAGAAAAAGAGAGAACTATCTACCTACTTTTTTATGATATCCCTGATCTTATGAATCACTGTCATGTTGTCTTCTCCTTTTTAAAAAAATGCCTTAAATGCTGTAACTTCATAGCAGAAAGTGTCTCATTAAGTCTAACATAATCATTATTTGTTCAGTACATGGTAAAGATACACCTGCTCCTATTAAATATAACTGCTGTGGTTATGGAAGAAAAAAGATTTCTTTTTCAAAGTCATCAATCTCAATTTTATTTAAGCACCGTAAAAGCCCAATTATATTCTAGTACAGCTGCAAAGAAAGTATATGCTAATTCAATATCAATGCAATTAATTACACAAACTTTGCAGTATATTTTAAACAAATCAAATATGTTCTTAATTATCATGCAGAGGCAATTTTATTTTAAAATCTCAGTTAAGATATTTCTACTGTCACCAAATTGCAATATTTTAAATCTGCTAAATATTGACAACTATGGGCTTGCAAGTATTAAGTCACTGTATAGAAGGCATAAGTAATAGCTCTTTATTTTTATAGTGATCCTTCCAAAATTTCCAAATTATGAATTATATATTTATTTTTAATTGGCCAATTATCTCCATCTGTGCCATTTTTGTTACACCCTCTACAATGCCCTCTTTCCTAGGATTCCAGAAAGTTTTGAAAACCTGGCCATGATCCTAGACCTATTTAGTTTCGTTGGTTTTGTTGTTCATTAGATTATTTTAATGCAGATAGTCTGATGATGTGTTTTAGCTGTTTTTACATTTTTCTGATTTTCTATGCCAACCAGAATCCACTGGAGTTCGTCAACTAACACATTTAAAATAACAATACTGTAATAATAGAATTGGAAGAACTGTGTATTTCTAAGTTACCCATCTTATTTGTATGACTTGGGTAGTTTATTAATAAAGCCATACAATCATATATTGAAACAAAAATTAAAAAATGAACAATTGAAAAGCAGAAGGAGTGCCTTCAAATCCCCCCAAGTTTGCATGCCACTCTTAGACCCTCATGCCAATTTGGAAGAGCCAAGTTTTTGGAAGGCCAGGAGACTCCCTCCATTTCGAGGGACAAGATATTCCATAGGATGGAAGAAGCCCACCAGTGAAAACTGATGGGAAGAGCAAGATACCCTCTCTGCCTAATTGGGTGGAACAAGTCAAGTTCTAATATAACCCGGTCCTACATCATGAAAGCTTTAAAGGTGATAACCAACATTTTGAATTGTATCCAGAAACAAACTGGTACCCAATGCAGTTCACATAAGAGAAGTATTACATGTGCAACTCTAAGAGCACCTGCTTGGGCATTCTGCACTAGCTGCAACTAGTTGTGGTAGGCTACAATAACAAATTCTTGCAAATTTTCTTCCTGTTTATCCTCCCTTCTCTCAATGAATCAGGAAGAAGCCAGTTTGAGGGGGTTTTTTTTCCTTTAAGCATAACACTATCTCCTTTAGTGGGGCTGAAGAATTTTTTCTGCCACTGTTGTTTTCTCTAACAGCTTCTGAATATTCTTTTCAAAGATCATTTTTGTCTACAGAAGGACACTGATATGTTGCATTCATAGATTTTGAACTCTGTTGAGCTCTGAGGATTGTCATATCAGAGAAACCACATGGAAATAATCTTTTATCCTTCAGAGGTTGGGAATGGCACGCTCAGCAGCATACAATGTCTTCAAATCAACAAGTGGGTTGCTCCTGGTTCGGTCCAGTTCTAAGAACCGGTAACACCGGCGGTGGGAAGCTCCACCCACTTGCCACGGACGCTTCTGCAGATGTGCTGAAGCATCACATGTGCACACAAGCGTGACTGTGAACTGGTAGTAAAGAGTTTTAGAACCCATGATTGCTTTAAATGACATAATTATGCATAATTTGCATAATATGTGCAATTTGCATGATTACAGTGGTCCCTTGACTTTTGTGGGGGATACGTTCTAAGACCACCCACAAAAGTCAAATTTCCATGAAGTGGAGATGCTCCCTTACTTCCTTCCTCACCCTCCCTCCTCCATTCTTGGTTCTACTTATCCCCAGAACCCGCAAAGGCAACAGGGAGGCAAGCTGGGGGTTTTGCTGTGCTCGCTGCCGACATCTCCCATGGTGGCGGAGGCAGCACCAGTGCTCAGGGGAAGGGCAGGGGAAGGGAAAGCTCAAGGCAAGAGGGATCCAGGCCAGGACTAGAAACCGGGATTCCAGGCCGGTCAGCTGGGAGGTCAGATGCTACCACTAAGGGCTTAGGTGGGTGAGGGAAGAAGAGGCGGTGGCAGTGGGTGGCAGTAAGCAACAGTGGCGGAAAAAGAGCCCTTTGGTGCTTGAGGTGACACTGAGCTGCGAGCAGAGGCTACTGGAGGGTTGTGATGGGCCCATCGCAAACCATCCCCCTGCGATTAAGGTGCGGCCCCATGACCCAACAAGGCCCTCAACTCCTCCCCCCTTGGGCGAGTTAGGGTGGTCTTGTCTACCTGCAAGGCTCAGCTTCAAGTGGAGTGTACCAATGCTTCGAGAATTAAAGGGGAGAGATCGGGAGGCTGGGGTGGAAGTGGGCTATACCATGGGTTTTGAAAACCTATGGCATAGCCCTTCTGCAAAAGTCGGACCCGCAAAAGTCAAGGGACCACTGTATATGATTTATGATATCACTTTCTACGTCCTCTTTCCTCCCAGTCAGTGTGAGCACTGAGAAAGACCCTTCCTTGGATTGTGAAAGACAATTGTGGTCAGCATGGATGCAGAGGGGAGGAGGGTATTGTTAATAGAAGGAAACCGAAAAGATACTACATGTTTACTAGCAATAAAAAAATCAGTCAGTTAACCATAGAAAACATAGAAACATAGAAACATAAAAGACTGAGGTCAGAAAAAGACCTCATGATCCATCTAGTCTGCCCTTATACTATTTTATGTATAGTCTACATGGCTCATGCACATAACCTGAAGGCAAGACAATACGATACAAAGATCATGTTAAGTTAGCAGCAGGATCCTAGCTTCCCTGCTGAGAGGAGGTCTATTTTAGAGGACTCCTGGGAGTCAAATTGAACAATCAAAATAGATATAATACCTCTATTATCCTTTATCGGTCTTCATTTGACAAAAGCCAGGCTTGGGATATTATTAACTTTCTAAAACCCTTGCTAATAGAGAATTGCTTCATTACTTTACATGCAGTTCATATAGCCATGGCCCAGTTTTTCAGGAATTATTTTGGGATCAAGAGTTCTTCCCTTGTATCAGATGAGAATAAAGAATGTGCCACCTGGTTAAAAGCATTTACACTTTGCAATTATCTAATCAAGAGGTAGAAAGTAGCCAACTCTTGTTCTTTCATGTTTTGGTTCCTACCTCTATTTTAAATTCTTTGTCAAGTGCTACCTTGATCAAAAGACCTGTGAGAGCATGACTAGAGTCTGTTTCTTAAAATGCTGCCAAACACATTCATGTCATAGAACCATAGAGTTGGAAAAAGCCATTAGGCCATCGAGTTAAGCTCAGAGCAAGAATCCAAGTGAAAATATACCTGACTTATGGATATCTAGTTGTTGCTTGAACATGTCCAGTGAAGGAGAGGCCACCACATCTCTATGTAATTGGGTTTACTATCGGTTTGCTCTTACTGCTGGAAATTCTTTCAGTAATAAATTTTGGCAATTATTTTGTAGTAATGGGAACCAGAAGAAAAGCTGAATTTCAGTAGGTCCAGCCAGTAGGAAACAACAGACCAAAGATTCAGGGGAGACAGTAGGAAACTATTCTTCACGCATGAGATAGTTAAATATAGCATTGTCTACTAAAGAATATAATATCTGAATGATCAGGAGCGTTGTTGGGATTGACCATCTTGAAAAAGGTTTAGGTTTAATTGGATTTGTATGCCGCCCCTCTCCGAGGACTTGGGGCGGCTCAAAACATATACAAGAACAATAATGAGCCAGGGTGGCGCAGCAAGTAGAGTGCTGTACTGCAGGCCACTGAAGCTGACTTGTAGATCTGAAGGTCAGCGGTTCAAATCTCATCACCGGCTCAAGGTTGACTCAGCCTTCCATCCTTCCGAGGTGGGTAAAATGAGGATGCGGATTGTGGGGGCAATAGCCTAGCTCTGTTTAAGGAGAAGGGCGGCATAAAAATCGGATAGATAGATAGATAGATAGATAGATAGATAGATAGATAGATAGATAATGAAACAATCCAATTAATATATATTGTATTTTTAAAAAGCAATCCTTAAAATTCTGGTTTTTTAAAAAAAAACTTCCGTTAACATTCACTCAACAATCATACTAAAAAACATTTGTTGGTCAGGAGGAAGCCCCAGGCCTGGCGACAAAGATGAGTTTTGTCGCCAGCCCCAGGCCTGGCGACAAAGATGAGTTTTTAGGCTTTTTCAGAAGGCAAGGAGGGTGGCGGCAGTGCAAATATCCGAGGGGAGCTGATTCCAGAGCGCCGGGGCCCCCACAGAGAAGGCTCTTCCCCTAGGTCCCACCAGCCGACATTGTTTGGTCAACAGGACCCTAAGGAGACCAACTCTGTGGGACCTCACTGGTCACTGGGATTTGTGTGGCAGAAGACCCAACTAGTTGTTGTTAAGAATCAACACATAACCATAATCACTATAGAATGTGATAATGGTTGTGGTCTTACATAGTGTTACAAGATATTACATGTATTTAATAAGACTACTGATATCAATGGTGATACAATCCAATAATCTCATGATCTGCAGAATCAAAGGCAGTATGTCTTTATATACCAGTCATTAGGAACAATAGCAAAAGACCATTTTGACTTCACCTTGCAAGTTTCCCATATGCGTTTAGCTAGCTGCTGGTCAAAACAATACCAGAGACACAATTTTAGATTTAGACATCAAGATCTTTCTTTATTTAAATAAGGTTATTGTATACAGTATTAGCAAACATATCCCAGTGGTTAGAATGCAGTATCACAGGCTAATTGACCACCATAACTATTTATTATCTTTCTTTCTCCCATCTTTTACTGATATGATGATTATTATATTGCTTTGTACACAAAGAGCTTCTGCACCAAATATCATTTTTTTTGTATGCATAATCACACTTGGCCAAATAAAGTATTCAATTCAATTCAGTATTAATGTGATGACCAGTTCTTGATTTGGCAGAAAATGCAATATGCCGGCATAAATAAAGAAGCCACGCAAAGACAAAATCTTTGAAAGACACTCTTCAGACATGGCACAGTTATATCTGTTCTGATTTCTCTTGCGACCAAACCAAATGACAAGAGGGGACAATGCCCAGTGATCGGAGGGAAGGGGGCACGTTTGAACCAGCCTAAGTAGACCCATATGAGGTGAATTGATTCTAACTTCTGACTGCCTCCACAGCCCACAACAAAGTATAATAGATCGTATCCATTGCAAAAATTGTGCTGGAAAAAGAACACATTACTTTAAAACTGGAACAGCTTAATATAAGGTAATATAAACTACCTTCACTGTGGGCAATATTATGTCATTTAAAGTCAGTTAGTGGGGTGTGAGAATTAATTCTGATTAGAAGAGCACTACCAGTACAAGCAGCAATAATACCTCTAATAACAGTTCTTTTTAAAGTCTTTAGCAAGCACTGCAAACTTTCTGAAAGATTCCCAAGACTGATAAAATTAAGCTGCACATTAAATGGGAAGAATCAAAATAGATCTTGTGCCTTCTTTTATCATCTTCCTGATATTTTTGTTTAGCAATGATGTATCACCAGAGTATAGAAATGTCTGGTCCAAAATGCAATTCGTAATTTACAATGAAGTATAATTTTCCAGGTAAATTCTTCAATTCAATTATTTGATGGAAAATTTAACTTTAGTTGCAAACGAGCAACATACAGCATTTTACTCTAGAAATAGTTTAAGGGAAAGATCATATTTCCAAATAATTAATCTTTAAATTATCCATTCAACTATTATCAGTAATTCATCTTCCAAAATAAAATAAAAAATATTAGATGTAGAAATTATCCAAAGTGCATAGGGTTCGTTAATGATTATCATGTTACTATGGATTTTTGGATTTCCTGTGGAGATATATTGAAGTCAATTTACTTAATTTACGTGTTGTAGCTGTTTACATAAATCAGTAAAACTTTACAGTGTTGAACTTCATCTCAATTAAGATGTGAGTCACCTGTGATAAGGATTTACTACATACTGACAACTTTCAAAATCTTAAGATCAACCTTGAACTGTGCAACTTCTTTATGGTTCTCTTGACAGACTGCTTCTGAAATGTAGCAAACTTCCTTATTTGAGAGGCATTTTGTAGGCCACAATCATTTCTTAGGAAGCATTGCATAAATACAATGGAAACTGTTACGTATGTACTGGTGGTTGGTACTGTATTAGCAGGACTGCTTAAGTGAAGTAAGTCATTGTTTTGAAATTGGTGTCATATTCTCATTGTTCCACTAGATGTCATGGCAGAGCACAGAAGCAGATTAGATTTGATTAACAACTTTTGGTTCACATGGACATTTTCTTGTGCCTACTGACACATGCAGGACTGCTGTTCTCTTTTATCCTCTCCTGACACCAGTCTGAAATCCAGTTTGTAATTTGGGAGCCTTCTGTGTGTCACTAGAGAAATGACTGTAGTGCTCTTTTGACAGGATTCCAAGAACAAGAGATTTGCAAGGCTGATTGACTTCACCAAGGGGAACGGAGTTAAATGTCCATTCCATTCTCCGATATGCCCTGGCTGCTAGGATACCAACTATTCTGGGCAACACACCACTGCCAATAGCACACAATCAACATTAATTATTTAGGGCTTAGCAACTTTTACAGCCATTTTATTATCTTGTCTCCGTCTAAAAGCATCTCCCTGTGAAAATGTTCCGGGATGTACTTTGCTATTATAATATAACCTTTATTGGATTTTTTTCCCACCAGCTTATCAAACATCTGCAAAGGTGAATTTCTCTCTCAAACATAAACCTCATTGGATACTGAAGTGTACTTATGCATTGTCTCCGCACAGCTGAGCTACTCTTTGAAATAGCCAGCTGCTAGCTATTCTTTAAGTACATACAGGTTGACCTTAGATTTTTTCCCAGCTGCTAAGTAAAATGAGCACATCTTCCTCCTGTATGCATTCAGGCATATGCTGAATAGGAAATGCTAGTCAAATGCTCGTGTCCAAAGATACAGGTTCAAATACAGAGATACCTCGTCTTACAAACGTAATTGGTTACGGGATGAGGTTTGTAAGGTGAAAAGTTTGTAAGACAAAACAATGTTTCCCATAGGAATCAATGGAAAAGCGATTAATGCGTGCAAGCCCAAAACTCACCCCTTTTGCCAGCCGAAGTGCCCGTTTTTGCACTGCTGGGATTCCCCTGAGGCTCCCCTCCATGGGAAACCCCACCTCTGGACTTCCATGTTTTTGTGATGCTGCAGGGGAATCCCAGCAGGGAAATTCTAGCAGTGCAAAAATGGGTGCTTCAATGGCAATGGAAGTCCGGAGGTGGGGTTTCCCATCGAGGGGAGCCTCAGCGAAATTGCAGCATCGCAAGAACACAGAAGTCCTTGAAACCCCACCTCCGGACTTGTTAAGCACCGAGTCTATGCAGGCAAAGGCTCTCCACCCCTTCCCTGGGGTCGAGGCTGGTGCCATATCTGAAACCCAGCTGGGCAAATTTCAGAGAGAGGAACTCCTCCCTCCGGGCCCAGACAGGTTTCAGTCACTCATGCCAGGTCATTATTGTTGTAAGCCGCCTTGAGTCCTACGGGATTGGGCAGCATAGAAGTCGAATAAATTAAATTAAATTACTTTATCACCGCAATAGCAATAGCAATAGCAATAGCAATAGCAATAATAATTTATTAGAATTGTATGCCGCCCCTCTCCGAAGACTCGGGGCGGCTCACAACAGCAAAAGAACTCTCTCTCTCTCTTTGATAAGCATCTGTTATACATTTCTAAATAAGAACTCTGCTCTTACAGTGTGATCAGGAGATTTACATTTCAAATGGTTAACTCTTATAATTTAGGACCTAGGTTTGGGCCTGACACGAATAAAACCTTGAGGGCAAGATTTGGACATTTGTTCATTTTTTTCTTCACACCCATCTGAAAGAGGGAGGAGTCAGGGAGGGGGCAGGGAGAGGGAAAGAGGGGGGAGAAGAGAGGAGGAGGGAAGGAGAAGGGAAGATAGAGGGAGAGAGGGAGAGGGGAAGGAAGAGAGAGGAGGAGGAGGGAGGGAGAGGGATAGAGGTAGGAGGAGGGGGAGGGAGAGGGGGAGGGAGAAGGGGAGGGAGAGGGGGAGGGAGAGGGGGAGGGGGCTAGGTTATATTCCAAAAGTTAGCTTCAGGTTTGACCCGCAGGACTAGCCAGAACCCGTTAGAAAAAAACGTCATCCTCAGCTTTTCTCTCCTCATGATGAGGTGTTGAACTTGTTCCCGCTACTTTCATATGACGTTCCCAAGTCTTTCAAGACGCAGGGGAGATGAGGCAGAGCCCTATCATTTGCTGTCAACTTACAAGCAGCCTAAGTACTCACTGATGTGGCTATGTGTACTAGAACTTTTCCTCCAGGCCTTTTCCTCAATTACTTGATCATCATCTCTGCCAGGAGAAATAATATCTTAAGTCTAATCAACAGAGCAACAGTTTTCAAACAGCAACATCTGAATAATATTTTTCCTTCTCTAGGAATTCTGTATTTGGCCACTGCAGTCCTTGAGGGGGGGGGAGATCTGCCAGCACACAAACCATACAAACACCCTCACAACACACACACACACATAAATTCACATATATGCCAGTTAAAGCAAAGTGAGAAGGATATATTTCTTAAGATTTTTAAACAGCCTCCATTGATTTCCCCCCCCCCCCTCAGGGGTCTCTCCACCAATTTCCCAGCAAGTAGTAAGTCATGCGAGGAAACACCCGGAATTATTTAGCTCTGTATTTCTGTGAGGGAATCCGTTTCCCCAATGAGTCGGGTTTGACAATTCATCTATTAGCAGGTGTGAATATGTCCCCAGCTTCTCCTCCTTTCCTTCCGTTCAGGACCCCTGGGGAGCCACAGATCACTCTCTTAGCAGAAGGAAATGTGCTGTCGGAGGCAAGGAGGGAGCCAAAGTCTTTTCAGGAAAAGAAAAAATGTTTTGTTAGGGTCTCTCCTACCCCTTTTATTAAACCAGCATAATGGAAAATTGATACGCACCGAGATTTGAATGCCCTGATGGGCAGAGAATGGCTTTCACTTTGTGAGGGTTTTTCCTTGGGGAAAAAGGCAAGATGGGTATCATGGCTGAAAGAGAAGCACCAGCGTTTTAGAAGAGGCTCAGATAGCAGCCTTGTTCGGCTTCTGTTTCTTATTCACTTCAGGCTCTCGCATTTGGGACATAACTAGCCTTCCACACCACACAAAGCAGCCTTTAATCATTCTGTAGGGAATCGTTCCAGGCGTCACCTCTGACAGGGTTGAACAACAGAGCCAAAGTAAGACTGGGCAACAGGCACCGCTCAATCAAAGTCGCAGAGATGTCTGTCGGTAATATGGTACTGTAGTTGCAATGGTATAATTGCAACGCCGCCCCTGCTTTAGCTATTTTGTTCATAAAGAAAGGGGGAGAGGGGCTTTGGTCATGCAGTGGCCGCCCCTGCTCTATGGAACCAACTACCACCCCCACCCCCCATGTCCATACTGCTTCCATCCTACTGGCCTTCCGTAAGGCCACAAAGACCTGGCTTTGCCAGCAGGCCTGGAGGACTATGAATTAACAACTAACAGGGCCACACGGTATGAATGGTATATATGAGCCGGGGGGGTGCAGCAGGTAGAGTGCTGTACTGCAGGCCACTGAAGCTGACTTGTAGATCTGAAGGTCAGCGGTTCAAATCTCATCACCGGCTCAAGGTTGACTCAGCCTTCCATCCTTCCGAGGTGGGTAAAATGAGGACCCGGATTGTGGGGGCAATAGCCTAGCTCTGTTAAAAAAGTGCTATTGCTAACATGTTGTAAGCCGCCCTGAGTCTAAGGAGAAGGGCGGCATAAAAATTGAATAAATAAATAAATGTATGTATGTATGGGATTATGAATGTTATATATATATATGTGTGTGTGTTTTCGTTGATTTTCACAGGTATGACGGTCTTGGTATATTCGGGTTTCTTCCCGTGTAGGATTTAGAAATTTCTGGCGATGTTTCGACGAGGTCCCACTCGTCATCTTCAGGCTGGTGCTTCTGTCCTTGTTCTAGGACGAACACAGCAAGACCTGAGCTTCCTTCCTTCTATAAATACTGGTGGCTGGATGTGGTTTGATGGCTCAACAATTGCCTGTTGTGTAGAAACTTCCTGGTGAATCAGTGGGGTAACACCTGAGGTCGTTGATTTAACTGAGGTATGTTGATTAGTTAATGATTGTGGATTAGGGGTGATATCCTGAGTAGTTGGAGCTTGGATATCACCTTCTGGGCCTACTGGGATTCGGGAAAATCCCTCCGGAGGGGGTGGAGAAGGCCCATTTTTTGCTCTCCACAAGCTGCAGAGCCTTTTTTTCCCAACTTGAAATGGGCCATTTCTGGCCTCCAGAAGACCTCTGGGGTGGCGGAGAAGGTCGTTTTCATCCTCCCCAGGCCCCTAAAATGGTTCTGGAACTTGGAGAGAGCAAAAAAAACCCGTACCTTCCAGTCGAGCTGTAAGTTGGCAAATGGGCTATTTTCTGCCTCTGCAGGGCCTCCAGTGTGGGGAGGCCATTTTCATCTTCCCCAGGCTTCTAGAAAGGCGCTGAATCCGAGGGAGAGTGAAAAATGGTTTTGCCATTGCGTGCCGGGAGCAAGGGATCACGTACACATGCATGAGGAGCACATGGAATTTTGTGTGTGCACAACCTCCCTGCACTCCCCCCCTCTTTTTGGCATGCAAACCAAAAAAGGTTCACTATCACTGCTCTAATCTAAACAATTTAAATAATACAGATAGTCCTTGACTTACAACAGTTCATTTAGTGATCATTCGAAATTACAACACCACTTTTTAAAAAATTGCTTATGACCCTTTTTCACACTTATGACCATTGTAGCATCCCCATGGTCACGAGGTTTACATTTGGATGCTTGACAACTGATTCACATTTATAACAATTGACGTGTCCTGGGGTCATGTCATGTGATCCCCATTTGTGACCTTCTGTCCAGTAAAGTCAAAGGGGAAACCAGATTCACTTAACAAACATATTACTAATTTAATAATTGCAGTGATTCACTTAACAAATGTGGCAAGAAAAATCGTAAATGGGGAAACCCCACTTAACAACATAAATTTTGGCCTCGATTGTGGATGTACGTTGAGGACTTTCTGTACAAGAAGAATGATGGAGAAGATGCAAAAGAGTAAAAAAAAATCAGGCACAAAAATTCATTCCTATCAGATATTGCATTTATCAGACGACACAGAAATAAGTTAAATTTTGCAAAGAGGGGACATTTTATTCCCCTCTGTTTCAAATTCCAACTTATTTATTTATTTTATTTATTTTATTGGATTTGTATGCCGCCCCTCTCCGGGGACTCTGGGAGGCTCACAGCATATACAAAAAACAGAAAACAATAGTAAATAATCCAATTAATCCAACAATCCAATTAATAATACATTCTTTAAAAAATTCTAATTTAAAAAGCTATCATTACCATTCATTCGACAATCATATTAAAATATTCAACCATTAACTTGAAGAGAGGGATGGGGAAAGACAGAATAATTGGAAGAAAGCAAATCAGAAAGGAACCACAGTTCGTTTTCTGTTTCTCATTCATAATCAGGTGTGGCTTCCTCCCGGTTTTGACTGCTTCGCCCAAAGAGCCAGTCTTTTTTTCCCCTTTTTTTGGGAATTTTTCTTCTTTTTCTTTTCTTCTCAGCAAGTATAGAAGCTGAGTTTCCAGCACTGTGTATGAAGTCACCATGTTATTTTTGGCTAAATTTATGTTTCGACACCAAACATGCCCATGAGGCGCACTTACATGGCGCAGGAGGAAGCAAACCAGGAGCGAGTTAAGTTAGAACCTACCCCTCTTATCAGAGATGGGCTACTGCCGGAATGGCTGATTGTGCGCAACTCTGTGGCTCTGAAGCATGAGTGCGGGATCGAGCACAATTTTGCTTCCCTCACCTGTGCCGGTAGCAAAATCTCACACAGGGCCGCCTGTGCAGGTGTGTTTCAGCGAGGTTTTTTGTTTCCCCACATTGCTTTTTCTTGTACACTACTCAGAAGCTGCTTGGAATGAAATTTATTTATTTATTTATTTATTTATTTATTTATTTATTTATTATTTAGATTTGTACGCCGCCCCTCTCCGAAGACTCGGGGCGGCTAGAAATGCTGTACAATTTTTTTTTAAATGAAAATAACAACCTTTTGCAAGACAATTACTGTCCAGAAAATAACTGCTAGGACAAGGAGTTAAGGGAGTTGCCCTCCACTGCAAAATATTGGCAGGACTTCCATGCAAAGAAATGCTGGATAGTACAGTATGTGTTACAGAAAGTAAAGCAATAGTAATAGGCCCTACCATCTGGCGCCAGAATTACTAGAGCTAAATTTACCCATATATCTGTGTCCAAATCCAGGCTCTGTGCACTTACATGGAACAAAGCAGAAAGCAGCAATTCCTCATAAGCTGGCGTTAATGTGTCATTTTGCTCTAATTAAACAGGATTGGTAGGAACCATCCTTCCCATTAATCAGACTGAAGTAACCTCCTCAAGTTTGGTATCATAAAAGAGCAGCAAATTGTTTGTACTTAAATATAGAATGATATTTTACTGCAGCGGAGGAGGTTATGGGATTTTCTCAGGCAGCCAAAAATTTGGGGGTGTTCTTGGCTGGATCATTCTATCTAAAGTAAATATGGGGGGGGGGGTTAAACTACGGTATATACTGGGCACAACTGTTTAAGTGAAACTTAATTGAAGCCATTTCTCATGAAACACAGAATTCTGGAATCTTCTGTTAAAACTTCAGTCTGCCTATCCCATGCTTCTACAATATAACCGTTTTTTGCCTGGAGAGAAATTATATATCATAAAGGAGAAGTAAGCCATACTCCACAATAGTTCAGTTGATCAACTAGAAGAATCACATCTTAGGTGGGGGGTAGGAGATATCTTAAAGGGCTTCAGGTCATAATTGTTGGCATTCTTCATTAATAACAGAGTTGAACAACAAGTCCAGTAAGCTGTAGTAATCATTCTGCAAACCATAATAATGATGGTTTATTATGTCTCCAGACTGACAATCTCTTTCTCTTCTTACTTGAGTCACTTTTTTGAATGCAGTCCATATATAACATGTCCGTCCCCTGTCCAATTGTCTCTCCTTATCTCATTTATCTTTTCTTCCTTTCAAATATATTCACCTATACAGTAATACCTCATGATACGAACTTAATTGGTGAAAGGAGGAGGTTTGTAAGGTGAAAAGTTCGTAACACGAAACAAAGTTTCCCATAGGAATCAATGGAAAAGCGATTAATCCGTGCAAGCCCAAAAGTCACCCCTTTTGCCTCATTTCCGCCGGCATTCGGATTTTGTTCGGGTGTGGGTGGAGGGGGGGGAGATGGGGGGAGACAGCGCAGGCTGCCCGGAGGGAGCCTCGTGAGCGGATTAACGGAAAAGTCAACAGTTACTGTCCGGCTTGCAATGACTGGAAGGGAAGGGAGGGAAACGCACGGGCGGTTTGTACGTGCGTCTTCTCTGATTTCCTCCCTCCCTCCTTCCCCCTCTCCCTCCTGGCCTCCCTTCTCCTCCTTCTCCTGTATTCCGCCTCCCTCCCAGCCTCCGAGCCACATTCTCCGCGCCGCCGACCGGCTGTCATCTTCTAAAGAAGCAAGAAGAGGAGGAGGAGCTGGGCGCCTTCCTCCACCACCACCGGCGCCCAGCTCCTCCTCCTCTTCTTGCTTCTTTAGAAGATGACAGCCAACCGGCGGTGCGGAGGGTGGGGATGGTGTGCGTGTGTGGAAAGGGTCAGTGGGAGAACTGGGGGGAGCCGTGGCCACTGCCCCGTGGAAGGGACCCGGCTGGGAAGCTCCCAAAGGTGTGGGCTGGGGTCTTTCCGGGAGAGCAAGCAGCTGGCGTGGGCTGGGGTCCCCCCAGTTCTCCCGCGGACCTCTTCCACACATCCCGACTCCTGCAGCCTCCGCGTTTTTCTTTCGGCCTCGGGCTGGAAAGGGGGAGCTAAGCCAGCCCAGCGGCTTTTTACATTGGGGAGATGTTACCAGCCCATCGGCATTGATTCCTCCCACCGCTTAGCTCCTCCCATCCACCCAGAAGCCGAAAGTTCTGGCCTTTGTTCACCAGCCTCCACGTTTTTCATGTTTGCATCCTGGGCGGGCGGGCGGGCGGGCGAGGAGGCGCGACCGACCGGCTCAGGCTCCGGCTAGGACAGGGCGGGCAGCGGCTGGGCGTAGTGGCGAGGGTGCGTCCGACTCGGGGCTGGCGGCACCCGATGCACCGGGGAATATCAGCTCAGCGGATCAAGCCCGGCTCCTTTCGGCCCAGCATCCCGGGCCAAGCGGCTGCCTTCCGTCACTGAGCCTGGCTCGCCCGGAAGATCGTAGCGCACGTTGGCTGCGCCGACGAGGGAAGCCAAGCCAGCAGCAACGTTGCCGCTGCCACAGCCAACGCACGCTACGATCTTCCGGGCGAGCCAGGCTCAGTGACGGAAGGCAGCCGCTTGGCCCGGGATGCTGGGCCAAAAGGAGCCGGGCTTGAAGATCGCAGCATGCGGTGGCTGCGGTGGCGAGGGCTTGCGATGGAGGGTGGAGGAAGCGGCCATGGGAGGGCGAGCTGCCTCAGAGAGGAGGATTGGGTGGGACCAGGTGGGGGCTGGAATTTCTCCACTGGGAAGAAGCAGTGATGGATCATCTACCTCTGTCGGCTGCTCCGGGCCACAGGGACGAGGGGCGCTGCTTCTCTGGTCGCCCGGTCCTCTCCTGCCTCCCGCGCTGATCGAAAGGGGCTGGAGCGGCAGAGCCGAGCACGCCTTCTGCCCTTTCATCCTTGCCCCCATGGCCCGGAGCAGCCAACAGAGGTAGACGGAGAATCCATCGCCGCTTCTTCCCAGCAGAGAAATTCCATCCCCCACCTGGTCCCGCCCGATCCTCCTCCTCCCTGAGGCAGCTCGCCCTCCCATGGCCGCTTCCGGGAGCGGCCCGGAGCAGCCGACAATGTTGCCCGCTGCTTCAGGCGCCACCAGCCCCGAGTCGGACACAGCATCGCCACCGCCGCCACCAGTCACTGCCCGCCCCATCTCGCTGCCCGCCCCGTCTCGCTCGGTCGCGCCTCCTCGCCCGCCGCCTGCCCGCACAGGATGCAGACCTGCTGCCTCGCCTCACGCCCGCCGCCGGCCCGATCCTGCGCCTCCTGCTCCCCCCCCCCGCCAAAAATACAAAGGCGGTCTGCCGCCGCCCACGGAGCAATGGGAAGCTGAAGCCGGCAGCGGTTTCAGACTCCCTTTGCTCCAGGCTGCTCCGCCCTGCCTGTCATGCGGCGGCAGACCGTCTTTGTGGTTTTTCGCTGGGGGGGGAGCAGGAGGACCTTCCTGACTCCCTCCCCCAGCGCCGGACCTCCTGCCCTCCCTCCCAGACAAAAACCCAAAGTGGCCTCCCGAACCCGAACGTTTTCCATCTTACCAACCTGCCACCGCCGCCGAGAAGCCCCGCCGCCCGGCTGTCACCTTTTAAAACAGCCGGGGGGCTTCCCAGAAGCCTCCCGAAGCCGAACACCAAACCCGAACATCCGGGTTCGGCTTCGGGAGGCTGCTGGGAAGCCCCCCGGCTGTTTTAAAAGGTGACAGCTGGGCGAACGCCGAACCCGGAAGTTCGGGTTTGGGGTTCATAACATGAAAAAAGTTCGTAAGAAGAGGCGAAAATTTTAAGAACCCCGGGTTCGTATCTCGGGTTGTTCGTAAGACGAGGGGTTCGTATCTTGAGGTACCACTGTACTTTTATATCTTTTCTTCTATTCTTTTCTTTACTTATATTATTACATACCTTTCTCTTCAATGTGTATTATGTATTGGACAAAATAAATAAATAAATAAATAAATAAATAAATAAATAAATAAATAAATAAATAAAATGTTCTTTAAACAACAACAACAAAAGCTTCTTCCTTACTTATCCTTTCTAACAAGCAACCAAACCAAAAATGATATATAAGACCTTAGTATGGCCATCTTAGGAGCACATATTTTACACATTTGCAAATCAGTATATCTTTCTTCAGGTTTGAATACAGTGATTCAATTTTAAATTAATTTTGTTCTGAAAAAGATTTTTTTTTAATACAAAGGAAATGAAACTAAAATGTTAAGAAATATACTAGATTTTTCCCCAAAATTGTGCCCAAGCATATCACTTCACAGTAAGATTTCAGAAAGTTTAATGACAGTTCTAAAATATATTCATTCATAACCATCACATTGGTTCCTCTCGTGGTATGCAATGTTTTGCAAAACAGGAGAAATAAAGGCATGAGATAAGAAAAGAAAATGTAATGTTTGCAGCTGTTAACCTTTCACCATTTTTAAAATAATTTTCTATCTTTGCAAACCCATAATCACAATTATTTTTAGTCCTCCCATTCTGCTCAAGCAGCACAGTGGTTCAACAATTAAGATATTGTGTTTGACAGCTGGAAAGCCAGCAGCTCAGATTTGAGACAACTAGCTGAGTAAAATCACAGGGAATCCTTTTAATTCCTCTCAAGAATTTCATTTTTCCCTCATTCTCTTGGAATGTGGTCCATGCATTCCATCTCCATTATCAAACCACCTCAAAATATTTATTCTGCAGTAGTCATTCTCTTTTATATTTAATCTATATCCATTCAGCACACATTTGTTTGTTTGTTTGTTTGTGATATTTATATGCCGCCCAATTCCAATATGACTTGGGCAGCTGACAATAAACTTTTTATCTATATGTCTTCATGTTGTATTTTACAGACGTCTGACAGAGCAAACTTTCACTTCCATAAAACAAAAGCTCCAGACATTAATAGTTCTTTCTGCAAATGTTCATTTCTCACAACAGGTTATATGTCATCCACAACTTTCCGTAAGCATTTGTAAGCCTTAAAGATTCTCCATCCATTTTCTTGTTGTTACTAAATATTATATTGTGGTATACAAATTTGTCTCCAGATTTAAGCTTCTTTCTTACTTTTAATCTATATTATTTATTTATTTATTTATTTGTTTATTTATTTATTATTTATTTATTTATATTTGTAATATACATAGATATAACATTGTTTATATACATAAGACGGGTGCAGATAAGAGGGAACAATTGGACAGGGACAGTAGGCATACTGGTGTGCTTATGCATGCCCTTACTCTTAGGAATCGAGTGAGGTCAACAGTGGACAGTCCAAGGATAAAATGGGGGGGGGGGGGGTTGGTGACAAAATGACAGTCAGTTAGTGAGTTCCAGGCATTAACCACTCTGTTGCTAAAGTCGTATTTTCTACAGTCAAGTTTGGGGCAGTTCACTTTGAGTTTGTATCTGTTGTGTACTCATGCATTGTTGCGGTTAAAGCTGAAGTAGTTGTTGACAGGTAGGACGTTGTAGCAGATAATTTTATGAGCTGTGCTTAGGTCGTGCCAAAGGTGACGTAGTTCTAAGATTTCAAAGCCCAGGATTTCAAATCTGGTTGCGTAAGATATTCTGTTGCAAGTAGAGTAGTAGAGGGCTCTTCTAGTTAAGTATCTCTGGACACTTTCTAATGTATTTATGTCCAATATGTGGTGTGGGTTCCAGGCAGATGAGCTGTATTCAAGGATTGGTCTGGTGAATGTTTTGGATGCTCTGCCTAGTAGTGTGATATTACTGGAGAAGAAGCTACATAAGATTAGATTAACAACTCTTGAAGCCTTTTTGGCAATGTTGTTGCAGTGGCCTTTGGTACTTAGGTATTCCAAGATCTTTGACAGAGTGAGGATCATCTGCAAGGTCTTTTTTATTCAGGTTGTATTTGGTGTCCTGATTCTTTTTGCCAATGTGCAGGACAGAGCATTTGTTGGTTGAGATTTGGAAGCGCCAGATGTTTGACTATTCTGACACAGAGTCAAGGTCTTTTTGGAAGGTAGCAGTGTTCCTGGTGGTGTTGAAGACTTTTACATAATCAGCAAAGAGAACACAGTCACTTGTAATGTGATCGCAAAGGTCATTTCTAATAATTTACCCCATTTTCTCTATCAAACACAACTATTTTGGCCTTTGGTATATTCATTTTCAGATCCATATTTCTTATTGTATCATGTACTCTAATCTAACATTGTAGTTCTCAGCCCCAAAATGACATTTGCCTACAAAAGAACATGCATACTTATATCTTCAATCAATACTTAACATCACCATGATCATTCCTTTTGTGCTTGTCCATAAATAGATTAAAATTTTAAAGGGATTTTATACATCCTTATTTACCCTTGTGAACACTGAACCATTTATTAAGCATTCAATTTATTGCCCTGCCCATTTTACTCCCAAAATATCCCAAACGTAACTGCATTCAACAGCCAACTTACCTTTATATTCATTTTATACTATCTACAATCCATTGGGTCATTGTTTCACAGACCTTTACCTAAACCAATAAACAAAATGACCCCGCGCGGGCAGGCAAAAAAACAACAAGAGCAAACGTGATTTCTGATTTCCTACTGGTTTCACCATTGACTTTCTGTGTGGAAATCTGGTGGGGAGGATCAGAAATCATGGTCACATGACAGCAGCTAATGGCAGCGATAAGGTGGCACTGGAGTGGCTACAAATTTGGTCTGAAGATCCTTGAAATTTAAATTCCTCAGGAATAAGGGGTTCTAAGTTTTGGATGTATTCTTTAAATTAGCCCATTTGAGATACCTTGATTCAAAAATTGTCACCCTATGATGCAAACGGACAAACAGACAGGAGAGTTTTAGTCTTATATAGATAGATACAGTAGATAAATACTAGCCATTTATCTAGTACTGTACTTCCTTTAAATCAATCAATATACAATAGAACTTTTTCTCCCACATTCATATATTTCTCAATGAACTGTTGAAGAACAAAAAATCTGGTCAGCCCATCTGTCCAGCACAGAGCTGCCCTACAATTCCCATATTTTGCTTGTCATCATCTCTTTGATCTGTTCAATTGATATTTTGCCAAATATCTTCTAAGGTACAAGCAACAAACTGATTCCCTCATCATTACCTTTCCCATACAAATCTTTAAAAAATATTGTGTCAAACTTTTCCTCATTGTGGTTCACCCTGCATAATTTTCATGCTTTATTATTATTATTATTCTCTCATTGCTAGAGGCTCCATATTGAGTTCTCACACAGTCAAAAGTAAATAGTCTCATACTAGATCAGGCTATTATCAAAATAAGGAACAGATGGATGCAGTATCTCCCACTCAAAAGCAATTCACTTCTAGTTCTTTATGTAGAGTGGGAAGAGGAACTAGACAAAAGAAATTTGATTATAGTTACAAATAGAGCTTGGATTTGATACACATTGGTCAATTCACTGGAATTCTTTCATAATGGCTTCATGGTTTTGCAACAATAAATCCTATCCCAGCCTTTGTGTCTTGATAGATGTATTCTTACAATATCTTGTGTTGTTAGCTGAGAAAAGCCTGACATTTAGCTGTCTTCCCACATTTCCAAAATATTTTTGTATTCCCATCAAAACTATTTTCTTTGCATCTTTTAATCTAAACCATTCCTTGCTTTCTCTGACTGCATTCTTGGCAACATATTTTTCCCTCTTATGTGTTATGCAATTTTTGCCTCTCATTCCCATTTTTATAGCACTCATCCATATATATGCATTGGTGTCTTCAGCCAATCTCTCCCTCTCCCTCCCTTTTTCCCTCCCACCCTCCAGGAATCATCTTTTTAATACTTCTCATTATAAAAACAACACCCATTTCTGTGGTCCTTGGTAACACAATTATTGCCTTAAGCAGCTTCCAGTGCCTCTTTTTTTGAGTCCACTTTCCATCCAGGATGCTTGAAATTAATCTGTCTTCTGATTCTTCTTTGTACAGAATTTGTCTTTTCTCTTCCTGAAATAATTCTACATTCCTTCCAGTTTTATTGCTCCACTTTTTGCCTTTTTTCATGTTTATTTCTTTCAAAGAACTATACTTGGCAAACTGGCACTATCAAATACCGGTAATACTCCATTCTGCATTCAGAGTCTCTTATCACCATTGTATCCTTCATAATCCTCTCCATTTTCATTATTAACAATCAAACAATCAATGAATCATGTGATTGGGTCGAGTTTTTTTACCATTTTAATCTATGAATGAGCTTACACTTAAACTATAAAAATAAGTAGATATTTTTCTAAGCTAATACAGTCCATTCACCTTTCTCATTTATTTTTGGATCTCCAAATGCCTCATTCACTCTTTCTGTGTGTCTCATTTCTACCTATGTTACTTAACAGAATCATTCCCAACCCACCCATGGAGGACGGAGTCCTATACATGATAATTTGAGCTTCTAAAAGAAATGAGGAATGAAGGGTCTCTTACATAGAGACTAGATTATGTTGATGCATATTCTAAGGAGTGGAGTGGAGTAGAGTAAAGTTTTTAAAAATCAGCCAATACTTAAAGCAATGAAGATGAATTCTTCTGACTCATCACACCCATTTAACTCTCAAGAAGATTGTGCAATATGTTATAGTCCATATCCAATGAATTCCTTGTCCTGAATGATTGTTTGGGCTTCAATTTTCTTGCTGTTGATATGGCCAAGTGACCCTGATAGCTTCATAGTCTTCTGTCATCCTCTATCCACCAATTTGGAAAAGAAAATCAATGCAGATTAATACCAACATGTCAATAATTTATAAACCTATGGACATTTGAGTACATTTAAAATCTAATATCCAACAAGCAAAGGACTGACAGTTTAAAAACAGATCCAGAATGTTCAGATCTGAAATTTCCTTTTTCAGGCTTGAGACACTGGTGATTTCTGGCACTTAGGATCATCCATTTTCCCATTACAGGAACTTTTGTCTCATCTAGTTCCCTGTCACCTGGATTCAAATCTCTGCAGTAGATTTCACAGGGAATCCACTCTTAATTCTTCCTATCATTTGCTAGCCAATTAACAATCTATGTAAAGCCGCAATGGCACATTATAATGCAATAGAAACACATAAAAATAGATTTATGTTCACTGTTTATGTCTGTTACCAGTTTGTGTGGAATGTAACTCATCAGTACTGGGAAAGATGTCGAATGTTTTTAATTTTCTCCCTCCTTCTTTTGTATTAAAGTACAATAGATATATGCCCCTTCCTAGGTATATGGTCTTGTATTTTTATTTGTTTAGTAGGAGTTTGGGGAGAGGGGGTTACTGGGGAAAATGAATTACTTATCTTCTGCCACATATGAAAAATTAAGCTGTTCTAGGAATGGTACAACAATAAGATTCTGAGTATGAAAATTTAAAAGTGCCAGAGATTAGGGCAGTGGTGGTGAACCTCTTTTTCCTTCGGTGCCAAAAGAGTGTGTATATTCACTATCGCACATACGCAAGGGCCCACACCCATAATTCAATAGGAAGGGTAAAAACAGCCTCCGCCCCCCTCCCCCCATTTCCCAACTTCTGATGCACCCAGTAGGCTCGTGTTTCGCTCTCCCCAATCTCCAAAGGCTTCCCTGGAACTGGGAGAGAGTAAAAACGCCCTCCCAGATCCTCCCCGGAGGCTCTCTGGAAGCCTAAAATGCGCTTCCAGGGCCTCTGTGTGAGTCAAAAATCAGCTGGCTGGTACACACTTGCATGTTGGAGCTGAGCTAGGACTATGGCTCACATGCTGGCAGATATGGCTCCTTGTGGCACCTGTGGCACCTGCGCCATAGCTTCACCATCACTGGATTAGGGTGTTCAATTGCTGGGAAAATAAAATTCTATTCTGCATTAGAGAAGAACAGGACTGGAACAACAAGGACAATTCCATCTGTCCGTCCATTACCCTGGAGGGGGGAATTATTGACCCCCTCAGAGAGGGTCTGCAACTTGGGCGTCCTCCTCGATCCACAGCTCACATTAGAGAAAGATCTTTCAGCTGTGGCGAGGGGGGCGTTTCCCCAGGTCCGCCTGGTGCACCAGTTGCAGCCCTATTTGGACCGGGAATCACTGCTCACATTCACTCATGCCCTCATCACCTCGAGGCTTGACTACTGTAATGCTCCCTACATGGGGCTACCTTTGAAAAGTGTTCGCAAACTCCAGATCGTGCAGAATGCAGCTGCGAGAGCTATCATGGGCTGTCCTAAATATGCCCATGTTACTCCAACACTGCTTTGGTTGCCGATCGGTTTCCGGTCACAATTCAAAGTGTTGGTTATGACCTATAAAGCCCTTCATGGCATTGGACCAGAATATCTCCAGGACCGCCTTCTGCCGCATGAATCCCAGCGGCCGGTTAGGTCCCACAGAGTTGGCCTTCTCCGGGTCCTGTCGACTAAACAATGTCGTTTGGCGGGACCCAGGGGAAGAGCCTTCTCTGTGGTGGCCCCGACCCTATGGAACCAACTCCCCCCAGATATCAGAGTTTCCCCCACCCTCCTTGCCTTTCATAAGCTCTTAAAAACCCACCTCTGTTGTCAGGCATGGGGAAATTGAAATATTCCCTTCCCCTACGCTTATAAAATTTATGTATGCTATGTCTGTATGTATGACTGATCTCTTAAATTGGGTTTTTTAGATTTTTTAATATTAGATTTGTTTACGTTGTCTTTTTATTGTTGTTAGCCGCCCCGAGTCTGCGGAGAGGGATGACATACAAATCTAATAAATAAATAAATTTGAAAATATATTAAAAGTCCTTGATTTAATTTCTCTATCTCAAATTTTCATTCAAATACTCAATACCTCAATAACTTTTATTGCTTTTTCACAGAGAAGATCTTATTCGAACACTTCCCCTCCCTGTGATGGCTCTTCCCCACAGAGGCAGAAAGGACAACATGCCCAGCAAGTGGAGTTCTTAAAATCAGGTTAGTTTTCACTTTCAATTTACAAAATAAAAAAAAATTGCGGTACTGAAGTGAAAAACAAGTAGAGGAACAAAACCTGCTGGTGATGTCACAATGACATCACCAAATCAGTTCGGTCGGTGCTGGTCTGTGGGCACCACCATCTTTTTTAAAACAAAGTTGGATATTTTGGGGGATTGTGGGTGGGTGTTTCCTTCTGAGCATGCACAGAAACCAAGTTTCCGTAACTTAACATTCCGGTAATGTTGGCACTTATGTAGGCAGTGTTTTGTAATTATTTTCTGTGTTCTCCCACCTTCCTTTCCCTGATTTTCACATAGATGCACAGTTCACTAGAGGAACATACATACTGTCAGGTAAGAACTATATAATGCACGATTTTAATGCTTGTTAGACACGTGCACAAACAGACTAATAAACACCCCTTTTGTAAATAGAGCACTGTCTATTAGAATCATAGAATCACAGAGTTGGAAGGGACCTCCAGGGTCATCGGGTCCAACCCCCTGCTCAATGCAGGATTCATTAAACCATGCCAGAAAGATGACTGTCCAATCTGTGTTTGAAGACCTCCAGTGAAGATGAGCCCACCACCTCCTGTGGCAAACTGTTTCACTGATTTTTCACCCTTACTGTTAGAAAGTTTTTTCTGATATCTAATCTAAATCTACTCCCTCTGCTCTGTGACAGCCCTTGAAATATTTGTAGACGGTTATCAAGCCTCCTCTCATTCTTCTCCTTTGCAGACTAAACATCCCTAGATCCTTTTGAAAATAGAGCACTGTCTGCATAATGGAGGAAACCTGGGTTGGTACACATGGAAAAAATTGAGTGTTCTTGTCAAATTAATGCAGCAACTAAAAAGGCAAATGTTATTTTGGAATGCAGATACAAGAGCATAGAGTTGAGATTATGGAATATCAGCTAGTGTAACAATCCATATATAAAGAGATGAGTTCTCCTTTGTTGGAAGACTTCAAATAAAGACTGAATCGTCATTGATCTGGGATCTTTTAATCTAGTGGATCCTGCATGGAGAAGGGAGATAGACTAGAATACTTCCATAGTCCTTTCCAAGTTATGATGTATTTGTATTGTGTTTCAAAGGTTACAATGCATATGATGCAAAGGTTAAATAAATTAGCTGCGAGTTTATTATTTGAGACACACCCCACTACACCTTTACAAAGAATAATACCATTTATGCATAATGTGTTTGTATCTATGGAAATTCATTGCAGGATTTTTTCCAAGAGAATACAGATATTATTTATAGAGATGGGTAAACAACTTTTAAAAGTATTGAACACATAAAAATCAATGTGGGTTCTCATCCCACAATCCTTTTGTGTTGTGTTTTTTTCATGGACAGTAACTAGTCTCTGTGCAGTTGTCAGTCAGTGGACTCTGATGTGCAGTTCAAACAGGAGAGTTGAAACTAGATATACCTCTCAGAGATACTGCTTGGTCTTTTCCAACACAGCTATACTGGTATGTGACTAGACTAAACAATGAAATTCTTCCTTAGAATTTTTGTTTTTTCTGTATCAATTTCTTAACAGTCAACTTACGTGCCTATCTTCCAGTTACTTTTTCTTGTTAATTATAATTCATTTGAGGATGGGAACAAAAATTACAAGAGATTGTAAATCTGAAGTGTATGATATGTTATCAGAATAGATGAATTAATATATCCTGATGCATGTCATCTATCCAATTCTGATTTGGGGGGGGGGGGGTCCAAAAACATTAGCATAGAGTTTTATACAGGTAGTCCTTGACTTACATCCACAACATTTCTGCTGCTAAGTGAGACATTTGTTAAGTTTTAAAACTTACGTTTTGTCCCATTTTATGATCTATCTTGTAACATATCTTGATCATATAGAACACAAGATAGAACATATCTATCTTAATAATTGAATCACTGCAGTGACTCGGTTGTTAAACGAATCTGGCTTCCTCAGTGACTTGTCAAAAGGTCACAAAAGGACTTCTATGCCACCCAATCTCGAAGGACTTAGGGTGGCTTACAACAACAATATAAATACAATATAAATAGGTACAAAACGATAGAAAGAAGTCAAACATTATCTAAGACTAAAACCCCATGAAAAAAGTTATTATACAAAGGACAGTCACAATCATATACATGCACACCATTCATACAGTTGGCCATAAAAGATGTACATTTATGGGCTCCAGGCCAGCCGGCAAAGCCAGGTTTTCGTGACCTTACGAAAGGCCATCAGGGTGGGAGCAGTAGGGGCATTGGGCGGTAGTTGGTTCTATAGAGCCGGGGCAGCCTCCAAGAAGGCCCCGTGGTCCCTCCAACCTGCATTGCTTATTCGATGGGACCTGGAGGAGGCCAATTCTGTGAGCTCTTATATAAGGCTTTATACGTAATAAAGAAATCACATGACCCTGAGACACTGCAATTGTTATAAATATGAGTAAGTTGCCAAGCATCTGAATTTTGATCTCATGACCATGGGGATGCTGCAACGATCCTGAGTGTGAAAATTAGCCATAAATCACTTTTTTCAATGCTGTTGTAACCTTGAATGGTCATTAAGTGAATGTTGTAAGTCAAGGACTACCTGTACTGGCTTTGGCAAAATTGTAAAGTCCCTAGTCCAAATCTGAATATTATTTTTTTTACAGTCTTTTCTTTCAGGATATAATAGTCTGTACAAATTTAATTATGAGTAAAGATACAGGGTTGTCTCCTCACAAAACAGTGTCAGAAGCAAAAAATTGAAAAATATTCAGGAACTACTTCTGCATTTTAAAATGTAGATATGATTAATATTTTTGCAGAACTTTCATTTTGGATTTATTGATTGTTAGTCAAAAGATCTGTGCCACAGCTTTCAAAAGTAAACATTTATTTATTTGTTTGTTTGTTTGTTTTGTCCAATACACAATAATACACAATGAGGGTTATAGAGGATATAATCAGGTAGAATGTATTAAAGGGGGAATAGAGGAGAAAATAAAGGAGTGAAATATAACTATGAGAGAATAGCAGAAAAAGATATAGGTATAGAAGAGAAGATATATGAGATATAGGGGAGAGAATAGGACAGGGGACGGTAGGCACTCTGGTGCACTTATGTACGCCCCTTACTGACCTCTTAGGAACTTGGTGAGGTCAACCATGGATAGTCTAACGGTAAAATGTTGGGGGTTAGGGGATGATACTACAGAGTCCGGTAGTGTACATACTCAAGGAACAACAAAATCCATATATATCCCAGATCCTAAAAGACAAGCTAAAAAGGAACGTTTCAGATTAGCAATTATATGCTGTCTGAGCGCTTAGGTAAATGAGGAGGGTTTGAAGGACCCTCATAGCCTCTTTGTGCAGGGAGCCACTGGGTTAATATTTGAAAAATTAGACTACTAACAATAGACTGTCACATAACAATGACAATCTGGCAGGATGTACTGAATACAGAAGCATATTCCACTATTCTGTGCTAATAGTTCATGAACATGTAGCTGAGTCCGAGGCAAGAAAAAAAGAAAAAGGAAAAAACTGTCTGACAGCTGTTCAGTTTCTGTATTTCTTCTGAAATAATGTATTCTCCTTGCAGTGGAATGCCATTGCCTCTGGCAAGGTATCCCTTTTTCTGAGGCAAATGAAAAGCTCAAAGCTATGAGAAAGTAAGTATGCTCTTGGTGCCTACAGCTACTTGTACTTTTGTGACTTTCCTTCAATGCTAAAAGTACATATTCCTCAAAGATTTCAGCCACTTTAGCTCTAGTCCAGGATAGAATTGTTTCAGTAATAATAAGCACTAGGGCACAATGGATGCAGATTTCAAGCGTAACTTTCCATAGAATGTTGTTCAGTTTCTATGAATTATCATTCCATTTCTATGCTTACTCTCCACATAGAAGAGTGGTCATCCAATCCCATGGGTTCCCCCCCCCCCCTCATATTAAAGAATGGAGAATCTTTTCATTTAATTTATTAACTTTATGCAGTGTGCATCATCCTCATATTTTTAGATCCATCAGATTCCATCTGAATAGATTTCAACCTTGAATCCACCCATTCACTATTATATAGGTTTTATTAAATGTAGAAACTGCATTGTAGGAGGAGGAGAAACAACATCATACAGTATATGCTTTTGCGTATTGGGTTTAAACTCTTATGCCAACACAGCCTCTTTAAAGAGAAATGATTATTCTCCAGATCTCTTCAGAAAGAGGTGGTGTCTTTACTTTTGCCTAGCTGTCCCTAACAATGTACATATATACTACTGAAACTACTGCAGAAAAAGCAATTGGTGACAACCTGCCTTCCATTGAGGACCTGTATACTGCACGAGTCAAAAAGAGGGTGGGGAAAATATTTACTGACCCCTCACATCCTGGACACAAACTGTTTCAACTCCTACCCTCAAAATGTCGCCACAGAGCACTGCACACCAAGACAACTAGACACAAGAACAGTGTACTGTATATTAAACAAATAATTCCCTCAACACTTTCAGACTTTCTACTAAATCTGCACTTCTATTCTACTAGTTTTTCTCATCATTCCTATCACCCATTTCCTCCCATGTTGACTGTATGACTGTAACTTGTTGCTTATATCCTAAGATTTTTATTAATATTGCTTCTTCATTGCTTATTTGACCCCTATGACAATCATTAAGTGTCGTACCACATGATTCTTGACAAATGTATATTTTATTTTATGTACACTGAGAGCATATGCACCAAGACAAATTCCTTGTGTGTCCAATCACACTTGGCCAATAAAATTCTATTCTATTCTAACTCTCTTTGTGCATTTCTGTTTGTTTGTATCCTCAGGTGCATGATACTGCACAAGTGTTGAATCAAGGTATCTAAAATCCAATAACTTAAGTAAAGAATTGAAAGTCGTTTGCTGCTACAATTATTTTTCCACTTATGATTTATACTCTTTTTATATGACCTAGCTTTAAATTAAATTTAATAAATAAAATAAATATATATATATATGGTCAGCCTAAAATATATTGTTCTTTTTGATCACATCAGACTGCACTATCTTTCTCTCAAAGGATGACCCATAGGGTTGTCTAGTTACCGTTCAAAGACTTTCATACTGAATCCACTTTATGACTCTAAAGAGTCGATGTAGGTAATTTACTAGGCTCCACATAGTTTCAGTGGTTTCTTGCCTGTACAGGAATACAGCCTTTATCTCTTCCTCATGAAACTCTAGTTGACTCATCAGCATAAACCTCTCCCATTTCTGCATGTGGCAGTTCTGAAAACAACCAAATCTTTCTCAGAGCATTTAGACTTGGTAAAATGAAAGTTGGTCTCATTGTCACTTTATTACAGTTTTTCTAAAGCTTTCAAAGCACTTCACCTCTTTAAAGCCAACAACAATTGGTTTATATAAATTGAGATAATTCTACAAGGAGAAAAATACAACAGTGCTTTCTTGACTGAAAACTATCACTCCTGTGTTCTAGCATTGTAGTAATTCTAGTATACTTAGCTCGCTTTAGTAGCTAAGGTTATGGCAGCATCTTAGATTTCAAGGGAAATGATGATTCTGATCATGTGCAGGCATAAATGTAGGACTTGCCTAAAGCATTTAACATTAATCAAAGACGTTTTTTCCTCAGGATGACTTATTTAGAACTAAACCCATGATATAGCAGTGAGGAATAGTAATTTCAATGTTGCAACAATCATCATTACATTGATTCCATTTTCATTAAGATTTGTACAATTTGAACTGAGTATAGGGCTGCATATTATTGATTGATTGATTGATTGATTGATTGATTGATTGATTGATTGTTAGAGTTGAAAGGGACTATGAAGGCCATCGAGTTCAACCCCCTGCCCAAGCAGGAACCCTATAGTACAACAGTCAAGTGGCAGTTCAATCTTCTCTTAAAAATGTCCAGTGCTGGAGTTCACAATGTCCGCTGGTAGGTTGTTCCATTGGTTGATCGCTCTGACCATCAGGAAGTTCCTCCTTATCTCCATGTTGAATCTCTCCTTGGTCAGCTTCCAGCCGTTATTCCTCATCCGGCCCTCTGGTGCCCTGAAGAATAAAGTGATCCCCTCCTCTCTGTGACATCCCCTCGTATACTTGTAGACTGCTATCATGTCCGCTCTGGCCCTCCTTTTCTCTAGGCTATCCATGCCCAGTTCCCTCAGTCTCTCTTTGCAAGTCTTGGTTTCCAATCCCTTAATCATCTTGGTTGCTCTTTTTTGCACCTTCTCCAGAGTTTCAATGTCTCTTTTGAAGTGTGGTGACCAGAACATAGTACTCCAGGTGTGGTCTGACCAGGGTGTAGTAGAGTGGTATTAAGACTTCCCTGGTCTTGGAGTGTATTCCCCTGTTGATGCAGCTTAGGATTGTGTTGGCTTTTTTAGCTGCTGCTGCACATTGTTGGCTCATGTTTAGTTGATTGTCCACCAAGACTCCGAGGTCTCTTTCGCAGTCGCTACTGCTAAGAGGGGTTTCTCCCAGGTTGTATGTGTGTCCAGAGAGGAAACATCTGAATTATGAATGCTGCCCTGCACCAACAATTTACCAATAGGTACTACTAGCTGATGTCCACTTTTGCTAATCAGAAAAATGAATACTCAATGTCTGCAGCTTTTTTCTCTGGTAAGTGGAAAGAGGCAGAAATGCCAAAGAAGCTTAAAACCAATCTATGGTGGACACTTTTGAGTTGTACAATATTAATAAATAATGATAAACAGCTTTTCAAGAAAGGTGCCTATAGGTTTATGCATTTTTCAAATCAAAAACAAAAATTTACTTCCCATCTAATATGATTCAAGAAAAGACAGATTTCTGTTAATATACTGTAGCATAAATATTTTGTGAAATGCCAAATGCATCATATATTCTTACTTTTGTGAATACGACAGCTATTATCAACCTTTTTAAAAATTTATTTTATACCACCACCACCCCAATGCCAAATGCCAAGTAGACTCTCCGTGGATTGCAGCAAAATGAAAACACAAAATACAACACACATAATAACAAAGAAACAAACAAATCCTCATCCCTCCAACCCACTAATTATAACTGGTGTCATATCCCACACATTGTCAAGAATTCCACCATCAACTCTTTCTTGAGAGCAGATACTAATAATTCTAGTCAAATCTCTAACAGCTGGCAGTTTGTTAGGCCTGCAAGATAGATCAGATTAAGAAACGAACACCACATCAGTCAGCAGTACTTTTATTTTAACATGCACTTAAGAGGATTCACTTCTCCCTTCCTCCATGTGAACCAGGAAGAGACAAAATACATGGAGAAGGGTTTTTTACCCTTCTCACAAACATTGAATTGAAATATTCCAGACAAATATGTGGACGGATCAGCACTAATAAAATGAAAGTTCTATGCTCAAGCATATGTATACTGTGGCATTTGCTAGCAGATTGGAGTTATTAGCAGTTCACAATTTTAAAAGTGAAGTAGACAAAGGCATTGATTGGTGGATTGTACTACCACTAGCTGATAAACTTAACTGCCCTGGAACCAGACAGCATACCTTAAATAGCAACTACTTAACGCTTTTTTGGTTGGCCACAGCATGCCATAAATATTGTATGACACACTTCCTAGCAACGTTGGCTGAGCACTCTAGAACTTAGCAGTTATTTACACACAGCAAGTTAAACTAAACCATGGCTTGCTGAATAAATCAGAATGGAATGGATTCACATAGCTAACTGTATCACAGGCAAGGAAACCTAATCCTACGTAGCTTCTGCTCTGGCAATCTCACACTACTTACCAGAGCTTACAAAACTTTTGCCAGACCCATCCTTGAATACAGCTCATCTGTTTGGAACCCATATCGCATCTCAGACATTAACACCCTTGAAAATGTCCAAAGATACTTCACCAGAAAAGCCCTTCACTCCTCCACTCGAAACAGAATACCCTACGAGACTAGAATTTCAATCCTGGGCCTAGAAAGTTTAGAACTAAGACGCCTTAAACAAGATCTAAGTATTGCCCACAAGATCATATGCTGCAACGTCCTGCCGGTCGCCGACTACTTCAGCTTCAACCACAACAACACAAGAGCACACAACAGATTTAAACTTAACATTAACCGTTCCAAACTTGACTGTAAAAAATATGACTTCAGTAACCGAGTTGTCGAAGCGTGGAACTCATTACCGGACTCCATAATATCATCCCCAAACCCCCAACACTTTACCCTTAGATTATCTACGGTTGACCTATCCAGATTGCTAAGAGGTCAGTAAGGGGCGAGTACAAGTGCACTAGAGTGCCTTCCGTCCCCTGTCCTATTGCTCTCCTATATCTCCTATACCTTTCTTCTATTCCTATATCTCTTCTTCTATTCTTTCATTGATATGTTCTATTACTATATCTTCTTTTCTATTATTTCTTAGATATATTTTACTATGAGTATCTCCTCTATAAACTTTATCATGTATTTTACTATGTGTATATAGATATATACCCAGTAAAACCCTCTTTGTGTATTGGACAAAATAAATAAATAAATAAATAATAAATAAAACACTGTTTGATAATGCTGTGTTTCAAATCACAATCTAATAGATCTGGAAGATAACAGATTTTAGAAGTGAATATTGGTACCCAACCTCCTTTCCTATGATGACTGTTGTTTTCATGCTTGTATTACAATTGGATGAAAAGTAAGATATATTCCTACCTAAGTACAGGCATCCCCTTTCATCAACCTAATCTTCAAATTAATCTAATCACCCTCTCTTGGGAGTATTGAATTACTTCCAGTTTATGATGATTTTTAAAGATTAGGGTTAAATCATAGGGATCTCTCATTCAAGTGGTATATTCATTAGACTGATTTGTTATTGTTTTAATGATACACCATAAAGATTGAATTTTTTTTCATTATTGCATACCCCATGGTTACAGTCATGATAGTTTGATAGGACAAGCAATACAAACATTTCATACGAAATAGAAATAAAAGGAAAAGACCAAGTAAAGCCTAACAGGGGAAAACAAAACCTTTTTTTTGAATACACCCATTCTTAATTACTGTAAAGAATGACTAAGCTTTAGAGAACTTGTGTGCAAGTAAAAACTTGAATGTGCAGTGATGTTGAAAGGTAACACCCTGTTTTCGGTGAAGTAAGCAAGAGTATCAGAGTGCTCTCACGTGCAAAGTATTAATTATTTCTCTTCCATATCACTAGCAATCATCTTGAATTAAAAGCTTGGTGCAGGTTCACGTCAGTAGCTAAATCCAAATATCAAGGAAAAAGGTATAATACATTTAATGTTAGGATATGTATTCTGAATAGACACATGCAAATACATGCATACATCGAGACAAAATGTAACATTGGAATAAATAAATAATGGAGGTAATGTAGGAGGAAAATTCAGTAAACATTTCATAATTTTATAAAAGTTATTGTAGCCTAACTCAGAGAGTTTATAGTACCATAAGAAGGCTTTATACAGTGAAGGACTACCAAAAATTTTACTACCACACTGTGGGCGTGGCTTATGCAGGACGCCCTGCATTTTCTTTCAACATATTTCAGTGCAAATTGGGGGTGGAGCTCCATTTTTGCTATCCCACTGTGTCACACACACACACCCGTCCGGGCAGTAGCCCACCCCTGGCTTTATAACTTCTCTGTACTAACAAGTAGAGTAGACTATAACATTGAAAGCAAAACCGCCTTCTGCCACACAAATCCCAGCGACTGGTTAGGGAGCTGGTTCCAGAGGGTCGGGGCCGCCACAGAGAAGGCTCTTCTCTGGGTCCTGTCGACTAAACAATGTCATTTGGCGGGACCCAGGAGAAGAGCCTTCTCTGTGGTGGCCCCGACCCTCTGGAACCAGCTCCCCCCAGATATCAGAGTTGCTCCCACCCTCCTTGCCTTTTGCAAGCTCCTTAAAACCCACCTCTGTCATCAGGCATGGGGGAATTGAAATTTTTCCCTTCCCCCTAGGTTTATAGAATTTATACATGGTATGCTTGTTTGTATGATTGGTTTCTTAAATTGGGGTTTTTTAGATTACTTTTAATATTAGATTTGTTTACATTGTCTTCTTTATTGTTGTTAGCCGCCCCGTGTCTTCCGAGAGGGGCGGCATACAAATCAAATCAAATCAAATCAAATCAAATCAAATCAAATAAATAAATAAATAAAAAATAAAAAAATAAAAAAATAAATAAAATAAAATAAAATAAAATAAAATAAAATAAAATAAAATAAAATAAAATAAAAATAAATAAATAAATAAATAAATAAATAAATAAATAAATAAATAAATAAATAAATAAATAGAATAAATAAAACCTGCAATGTGTTGTTGGCATGTGGGATGAATCAGTATCGTTTTGAGGTAGGTTTTTTTTGCATAAGTCTTCATAATTTTTATTCAAACATGTATTCACAAATCTTTTTCCACATTAATAGTTATAAGTAAACAAAATACAAAGAGTTCCTCAATATTGATCATAAGGAGAAAAAGATCCAGAATGAGAAAACATCTTTATTGGAACAACGTAACGTATCCATATAAAACAAATCTTCACATTTCCAAATCTTAACTAGTTAACATAATCAAAAACCCATGGAAGGAGAAATTTCAGAGGTTGTGGTGGGAAGAAATATTAGGACTACTTCTGGGAAGCACTACAGATATATAAATCAAATATAAAAGTGATGCTTATTTAAGAATCAAGCAAGTAATGTGTCATCTCCAATTCTGGAAAGATAAATTTAATCTATGGAAATATAAATAACAGTTTCCACGCTTTTTTTAAGAATATGTTTGTTCAATTTATAAGTTACCAAACCTAGAAAGCAGGAAATTGTGAGTTCTAGTTTCACCGCAGGTAGGAAAACCAGTTGGGTGACTTTAGGGCCAGTCATTCTCAGTCCAGCTCGTTTCACAGGATTTCTTTTGTGGGAGAAAAAAAAGCAGAAGGAATATTAGGTACGCTATATTCACTGTCTTGTGTGACTCTATTTATAAAAATAATAAAGTCAGGATATAGTAATCTAAAAATAATATTCCAGTGACCCTAAGGAACAAACATATTACATTGAAAAATAAAAATAAAAAGTAGTCAACAAAAAAACCAGAACTTATTATTATAACAGGCAAAAATACAGCATGAACACCAAATTATAATATCCTACTCAGTATAGGATCCGAAATTGCCCTGTCTTACAACCTGTTGGAAAGTCATATTTTTAGAGCTTTCCAAAATAGCAGCAGGTTGGGGCCCTGCCTACTTCAGGAGAGGGGTGCATGATATTGCTGCAAGGTGGAGGTAGCCACAGAAAAGCACCTCTTTCAAATAATGCTATTTAGCAGGACCCAGAAAATGTGCCTTGCTTGTTGCAGCACCCACACTTGGAATCCCAGAAGAAATCCATGTTCCCACCATAACATTGTTCCAGAATCCTTCTCTCAGGGTCCATAAAGTATTTGAGTCCATACTAGGTATATTTTGATCCTGCTTAGACATTTATCTTCTTTTTTGTTTATTATGGATTTTTAATTTTTATACTGTAAACTGCCCAGAGTTGTTCTGCACTTGAGCAGTCTTAAATCAATTTAAATACAAATCAGTAAATAAATCTCCAAGATTTTGTCATAATTTTAACAGCAGGATCTTGATCATCATCACTTGTCTAGATTTAATAGGGCAGTAAAATAGAAGTGAAGAAAAGCAGACATAATCAGAACTAAGCCAAAAAAGACTTTTGTAGATAACAACCAGCATATGGAATTTTATCTAAAGGCCAACAGAGGAGTGGCACAGCTTGTGAAACATAAGTGTTACCTGGGCATCTAAGGTGTGCCATAACTATTTGAGCCATTTCAACCTGCAGCTCCCAAGTCGTCTTCAAGAGCAATCCCAAGTAGAACAAATTGCAATAATCTAAATGTCATTGAGTGATTCTAGATAGGGCTTCCCAAGCAAGGAAAGGGCATAAATGGAACACAAAGTGGATCCCTGGAAAGGATCCACTTTGCCACCTGGTCTTCAAACAATTGATCAGAAAACTCACAGATTATGCATAAATTCCATCTGGGAAACAAAACTCCATCAAAAACGAATGTTGACCTGCAATATACCATATTTAAAATAGAAGGCACCTGGCTAGAAACTGTGAGTTCTAGTCCTTCTTAGGTAGGAAAGCCGGCTTCATGATTTTGGGCCACGCACTTTTTCTCAAAAATCCAGAAGTAAACAATACTTGGTTGCTGGAAATGGGTATGTCTAGTCTTATGAAAAGAAGGACTAGGGGTGACATGATAGCAGTATTCCAATATCTCAGGGATTACCACAAAGAAGACTCAAACTATTCTCCAAAGCACCTGAGGTTAGAACAAGAAGAATGGGTGGAAAGTAATCAAGGAGAAAAGTAACTTAGAACTAAGGAGAAATTTCTTGACAGTTAGAAACAATTAATTCGTGGAACAACTTGTCTCCAGAAGTTGTACATGCTCTGCATTGGATTTTTTTAAAGAAGGGGTTAGATAACCATTTGAATGAAGTGGTGTAGGGTTTCCTGCCTAAGCAGGGGGTTGGAATAGAGGACTTCTAAGGTCATTTCCAACTTTGTTAAAATATCAAATTACTTCAATCAAGCAATTATCAACTTAGGCAAACAGCCTAACATAAGCATTAACCCAAAGAACTACCAAGAAAACTTACACCAACTGACAGGGCAAGCCACTGGTGAGCAAACCCCACTATCTACCAGCACTGATGGTGCTACCTTATTTGTATTGAAATTTCTGCAAGAAAATAAGCAAGCTCAAAGAGCACCAAAACCCCCACAGTTCAACCCAGAGGTACAACTATGCACTTCTATCTGCGCTCTTCCCAGCCAATTCACCTCACAGGATTGTTGTTGTGAGAAGAAATAGAAGCAGAATTACTTATGTTTGCTACATTATTTATATATAAAAAATAAAAACTGCTTTAAATATAAAACAAAAATAACATGTCAGGAAAGAAGTGGCTTGAACTAGTTTGGAGAACATTAGATGCTAAAAAAGAGGTAGTGATATTAATGGAATTAGATCCAGATTAATTACTAGAGGATTCATTGGAAAAAGATCTTGATATTGGGAAAGATCAAAGGTTAAAGAAGGTCCACAGAGAATGAAAGTTAGATAGTGTCATCAACATAATGAACATGAATTTGTGCAAATTTCAGAAGATAGTGGGATCTGGCGTGCTATGGTCCCATGGGGTTGTGAAGAGTTACAACTTAAATGACTGAAACATCACATTTTACCTTGTGAGAAAAACTTATGCATAAATGGATGCTTATGCCCCGAGTCTGCGGAGAGGGGCGGCATACAAATCTAAATAATAATAATAATAATAATAATAATAATAATAATAATAATAATAATAATAATAATAGTTTTATTATTATTATTATTATTATTATTATTATTATTATTATTATTATTATTATTATGCATAAGCAAAACTTATGCATAACTGGATTAAAAGACATTGATCCTTGGGGATTCCACATTAGATACAAGATTTGAATTATTTCCATAAACCAGTTATTTTGGTGTAGTCTGACACATTCAGGAAAGAACAATTAAGTTCCTTTTTCAGCTTCTTCAAGTAATATGTTAAACAAAATCTGAATTTTCCCTTGTGATGGCATGCCAGAAGGTAACTACTTAAACGGAACAGGCTAACTGGAAATAATTTGCTGTCTTTAAAAGTACACGTTTAATATATAAGTGTAACTTTGTGTCCAATTAGAACTTATTTAGGTTCTTTCAGAATAAAGATTCCTGAAGATTCTAGTTTTGCTACATCACTGCATAAGCCTCAATAACATAGAAACAAAAATACGAATTGAAAATCTACATCTCTCCCATATTGCTTTTTAGCACATAAAAACAGTTCAACTGCTGAAACCTTTACTTTACAGTTTACTTAAAGTTGCATCATTACAGTACCACTTCCTTTACCACGAATAACTTCCACTAAAATCCAACTGATCTTCGCCCAAGAAATCGATTTAGTTAAAACTTCAATTCCCAGCAAGCAGTGCGAGACGGAGCCTTTTTCTAAATCCTTCCAACAGGGAGAAAGAGCCCAGAAGATTCCCAGGATGCCATGCGCCCTAACTCTCCTCTTCTCTAACAGGCAACGTCGTTTCTATAGTTCAGCGCTTCCAGGCGTCCAATACTTCATATCCCAGCAGGCTTTGCGACCACGAGCTGCCGGTTTCCGGAGGCAGAACCGAGTTTGTCTCTCTGTGCCGTTGGCGAAGCTGGGGAGGTGGCAAGGCTAGACGGGCCTGGCCTGGCAGTGCCGTGGCTGACGAGCCTGTAGTTGGGCTCCAAGGGGGGGAAAGAAGAAATCTGGGGAATTAAGAGGGGAATAGACGGGGAGAGGGCCTCTCGGCCGCGCCACAGCCAAGATGCTCAATATGTGGAAAGTACGGGAGCTGGTGGACAAGGCGTAAGTATTTTAGGGTACCTGGGAATGATCTGTGGGTCTCTTGTAGCCTTCCCCATCCCTCTTAGTAGATCCATCCAGATCTATGCCTGTAATTCGTTTTTTTCCCCTTCCGCCGCCGCTTCTTTCTCCGGTCATGGGGTTCAGGTGCCCCATCCCCTTAACCCACCAGACGATTCCCCCCCCCCCCCATCTAGTGCTTCCTCTTATATTCCTAAGTAAGATGCCATCCAGGTTGGCTCTTCTCTTTAGGTTGCCTCTTCCGCCGCCTTTACAATGTAGTAGCTGCCCACTGAAACTTCTGCTATAACTGATATATAACCTGTTGGCGCTCTGGACACCTGATCTTTGATTGTAGTGTGGGGTTTTACCCATCTCCACCTTCCTAATCCCATTTGATTGCCCCATGTTAATTGATTTCAGCAATGCTCCACTTACTGAGGGGTAGTTGGCTTGGATTCCCAGGTTTTATCCATCTGTACCAGTCTCTCCAATACACACTGTTTGGGTAGTTGCCTCTGGCTGGTCCTGATTATTTTCTTCCCAGAGAGCAATCATGTTTAGCATAATTGTTTCTTATCTTGCCAGTTCCCATCCGCCTCCCAGTACATTCACAGTCCTTCAATGTGTGCTGCTTGTGCTGGCAAGACATAACTTTGTATAGGACAGTGCCATTTCATACAGCGATTGGAAGCATCCAAAAGTTTACAGAAATTCACCTCTGGCTTCCATATCTAACACTGCTAAGCCTGCTCAAAAATGGAGGAAAGGAGAAAAGGGATAGTGAGAGCGGAAGTAAAATAACTTGCTGTCTTTGGCAAAGGTGTGGTGGTTGCCATGTGTAAGAAGTACAGTAATGGCTTGTTGCATTTCTGTAATTTAACCTTTGTGTTTCTAACATAGCCATCACAATAATGCTGGTATCTGCCAGTAATATACAGACTAGATAAATTCAGTACTTTTCTACTTTGTCTTTAACAGTAGGAAGTAATATTTTAATTAATAGCCTTGTCACCTAAAATAAAATTAAAAAGTAGAATAAAATTGTTTCTTGAAACATTATATAATTAAATCAGTTTTTAAGATCAGTACCTCTCATAAGTTGTGCATTATTATTTGATGGCTGGATAAAGGGCATGTTAAATTGTTCCTGCCATCAGCCCCTTGTATAATAAATAAGTACATTAGCCAAGTTTGATTTACTTTTGTAAAGTAAGAAGCAAAGGAATCTTTCAGGAATTTTTTGAATACGTTTTGTTGTTTTTATCTGAACAAATTTATTTTTGATATCTTGGTCTTTGAGACAATGGGCCTACTTTTAAGGGGCTATGCGTAAAACGCTAAGTACTTGCTTCATGATTCTTGAGAAATAATGTGTAAGGAATAGTGGATGCATCTTGTTATCTTTGCTTATAGTTGAGTTGGGGGAAAAAATAATTCAATCAGAAATGTGTATTTCACAAAACAGTTCGCTGATGAATTGGGTTTAATACCAATTCTTTATGTTCCATGTGGGTAATACAGGTAACCCTTAATTTATGACCACAATTGAGCCCAACATTTATGTTGCTAAGTGAGACAGTTAAGTGAATTTTGCCCCATTTTGCACCTTTCTTACTACACATGTTAAGTGACTTATTGTAGTTATTAAATTAGTGACATGTTGTTAAGCAAATCTGGCTTCCCTATTGATTTTGCTTGTCAGAAGATCGCAAAAACTGATCATATGATCCAAGATACTGCAGTCGTCATAAATATTATTTGCCAAGCATCTGAATTTTGATCACATGACTAGGGAATGCTATAACAGTCATAAGTGTGAAAAATGGTCATAAGTCACTTTTTTCGGTGTCATTGTAACTTTGAATAGTCACTAAACAAAGGGTTGTAAGTCAAGGACTACATGTATTGTAGATGTTTATTGTAATCAGAAATATGTTTTAAGGCTTAACTCAGCCCGAGTAATATGGTCTCATATTCACAAATTTACATATTTTTATAAATAAAAATGTGTGAAAAAATACTAAGTCCAATTTAGACAAAACCTTTCCTACCTCAAAATTGTTAAATAACATTATAGTCTCAGGAATATGGGAAAAACAGGGGCCTTAAAACTTTACAAGGAACTTTACTTTTGACATAAAATATATCACCTCTACAGACTGCCATATTAGTTCAGCCATTTAATAGTAATTGATGCCCTTTCATTAGTTCATTGAAATGAAATTTCCCTGGATATCTTATTTAATGAGCATATTATTTGAAGCAAAATTTTAGGTACTTTTAGGTAGTTTGAAATTAGTTTTGACTTTGGAATTCCAAATACATTTGGAAAGTTGTGATGAATTTTACAAGGGTTTTTTTTTGTATAACTCTTACATCTATTGCTTGTGACTTTCTTGGACAGAACATGCAAAACTGAATATAGTAGGATACTGTGATTTATATTTTTCAGTTTATGGTCTTGTAAATTTATGATTTTGGGGGCACATAGACAAGTATAAATGAATTTAGAAAGTTTAGGTTCTTTTAGATCCTCTTCAATATCAGCCTTATTTGTTCAGAATAGATTTAATGTATGTTTTGCATTAAAATCATTTTAATATACAAAAAGAAAGGACAAAAGTAAACAAATGAAAACAAGAAAAGCATAACGTATACAAAAACAAAGTAGTTCAGTTATTAAATACTGCAATTAAACCATAATTGCAAAGAATAATATTGATCAGAATTTTCCATTATGTCCATAAACATTGAGTTCTTAAACAGAAAGCAAACATCAGTCTAAAGCTGTAAATCTGGGATGGCACTAACTACTGCAAAAAGGGTAATTGTGTTTGTTTATAATTTATGCATGTTAAATTTATAATTCATCACATACTTATAAATTTAATGATAAGTTCCAAAAGGTTGGCATATATCTAAAATCGCATTTGCTTCTTTAAATTGTATTACTATTGCAGTCCCATACTTTACTAGCAAATGCATATATATTAAACCAAAATAGGTCAATAGGGGAACAATTCCTTATGATATGTGTAAGTGTCTCATGATTTTACATCTCCAGTATAATGAAGTTGGCCACCAACTTGAGATGGATAAAAATATGCATTTCTTGTATTGAAGCTGGAGCTGCCCAGTTTTCATAATTTCTGCCAGTGGGTCTCTTGTATGGAATTACAAAAATTAGTATTCCAAACATCCTTTAAACCATTTGATTGGTTCTCTATAAATGTAACAACATTTTTGAAGTTTTTCCTTTTGGTTGTTCTAAATAATGAAGTATTAAATTCTTGAAGCTCTATATTCATGATGGGGGGAACCTATGGCATAGGTGACAGATGGAGCCATCTCTGTGGGCATGTAAGCCAACACCCAGGTCAACTCAACAGTGCATGCACTTGCGCCCCCTGTTGGCCAGCTAATTTTTGAGTTTCACCTGGGAGGTGCATGCGTGGGGTGGGGTTGCACATGCTTGCATGGAGCTAGGGCTTATGCACATGCTTGCATGGGGGTGCGGTAGCCCCCTGTGGCCCATTTTTTGTTCCAGGAGGCTTCAGTGAAGCTTGCTAGCAGAAAAAGGGAGCATGTGGGGGTTTCTCTCCCCCTCCAGCCCGCTTTTAGTTTCAGGAGGCTTTAGGGAAGTCTGCTAGCAGATCCATACCAGCCTCTGATGGGAAGGGAAGGAAACTGCTTTAAAAGAGAAGAGGGGGTCCTCCTCCTAGCAACCTCCCCTCCCCCTTGTTTTAAAGGCCCAGCCAACGCCAAGAGCAACTTTCCAAGCCGGAGAGATGCTTTTCCAAGCTGGGGGAGACACCTCTGTCTGAGGGGGGGGGGGGTTGATATGGGGAGGTGTTGCCTGCCCATCCTTGCCACTGCCACCCTCTTGCCCCCGGCGATGGCAGCTCTCGCACTGCCGCTTCCACTGCACTAGCAGTGGGCCAGGGCTTCCTCCCCTCCCCATTGGAGAAGCTGCCAGTGGGGAGGTGAGCTGCCCCAGGAGGACCAGAAGAGAACACAGCTCCTCACTCATGGAGACCTGCCGGCTAACAAGCAGTGGCCAGGAAGCAGTAAGAGGTGTGCCGGCTTGGTGCAGAAGGGTCTTAAGGCGTAAAATGGGGTACAGGGACAGGACACATGCATAGGGGATGCACACATGCACAGTGCGAGGTGCATGTATGGGGGAAACATGGGGGTCCCTGCATGCATGAGCAGATGGAGGTGTGCATTGCATTATGGGTTTCAGCGTGCGTGCTGTTGTGCGTGCACTCACACACTTTAGCACTCAATGACAAAAGTTCCCTATCACTGCTCTATATTGATTATCTGATTGAGCCTTTAAATTTTGAAAATGGCTTTTCTGTATTGGAGTAACAACTCTTGTCTAATTGCATTTTATTCTTGTTAACTGTTTGACCACAAGAGTTGGTTAAATCTCCCTTAAATTATATAAGGGTATAGATCTTTTTTTGTCTATTTAATATACATTAAAATTATAAGAAGCCCAACTCATGTTAAGGTAAAATTCAAGGTAAAAATAATCCAAAATAGATGATAATCTGGAAATTAATGTACCAAAAGTAGAATTCCCATGGAGATATTTCCTAACAAAAGCCCCTAGGGAAGAAGTCATGTCTTTAAAACTGACTTAAAGGATGGTTAGATTGAGGCAACACAAACCTCAATGGCAATACTATTCCAGAGGGCAGGTGTCACACCAGAGAAGACCCCACTTCAGTCCCATCCAATAAAACAGTTTTAAAGTTGGGATCTGTTTCATACTCATTTTTTCAGATCTCACCAGACTGGCATAAACATTGAGAGAAAGATGTTGCCTCTGAAGGCCAGTCTCTAGAGACTCTATAAGCCACAACCAACACCTTGATTGGCATCTTGGAGAACAAGTGCAACTTATACAGCACAACAGTTATGTATGTGTACCTAGATGCATTCATAACTGGCACAGACAGTAGTTTCCAAATGATGTTCATGGACAGCCACATATAGAGCAAATTGCAGACATCCACACGTGAGATGCCTGTAGCATGAGTAAACATGAGAAAAGATTCCCAATCTGAGAAAGTTGGCTAGTTGTTCCACCAAGCAAATTTGAGGAAAAGCCCCTGACCAGAATCCAGACATATCAGTGCATTGGATGAAGGATGCAAGGGTTGGTCAGAAGGCCAGAAACTCATTGGCCTTGTATACACACGCACTGATCATGGGTGAGGATGGTTGCCTTTCATAGCCATTCACACCCCTTTGTGTCAACCTGTGTGCATGTTATCAGGCCAAGTGCACCAGGATATGTAAACTTTTGATCAAGGTCATTTGACTAATTTCTGTTGTCATTATGATTGAAAAAGAGTAAATACAGTTGATTGATAATAAATGACTTCAATCAAACACTAACCATGAGTAACCAAAAGGTTTTAATATTGTCATTCATATTCTCTGAAAATGGCCAGGAAATCATAAATCCTGCCAGGGAATGTAAACTTATGAGCACAACTGTAAGTCCAGGTGCAATTAGTAGTCTCCATGTTCTGGCCTGAAATCTGACTGAAAATATTCCAGATAAAATACTTACTCTTGGTAGAATGATGGGAACCCATCAGTGGTTGTTGGGGCATCCCAGGAGAATGACTCAAGTGCTAATTTAATTAAGTAGTTTTAATCTCTTTTTATAGTTTTGTGATTTTATTTCTATGAGTTGCACAAAGTTGTGCTATATAGCAAACATAGAAATATTTTAAATAAATGAATAAACGAGAGCAACTATTGTATTAGCCTACTGAGTAACAAAATATATTTTTTGATAAATTCATCTTGTATTTGGGCCTAGTGCCCAGGGAAGAACCATATAGATAGAATTGGGGCAGCCAAACCTTCAGTGGAATGATATTTCATAGGACAGGTACTAGATATAAAACAAATTGGAGTTCTAACAAGATAACATTAGCGGCATTTTTCTGCTACTATATATTGTATAGGTAAGCTATTTTTTTAATTATCTTTTTTTTCTTTTAATGGAGTAGCTCACTTAGTACAGAGTTTAGAAATAATTTATTACAGAAGTAATACCAATTATCACAATAGTTCTGCTAGAATTTCTCCAGTACATCAATTTTAGAGTGAGGTATTATCTGGCTTAGAGTATAACTGCTTTTTGCAGTTCTCCCATTTGGATTTTTTTATCCTTCTGTCTTCTAAGTTAATTTTAAACTTTGGCATTGGAAATAACCTAACCTTTGATTTTATGATCTTGAAAACAGTTGTTCAGCAAATGAAATTTCAAGAAAGCAATTACCGGTAACTTGACTGGAAGACTGAGAAATATTTACCTCAAGCTAGGCAGTCCTTAGATAATTTGGAAGCTTAAATATTTTAATTCTATGGTACTTCATCAAAAAACTATTTTAGAGTGCCAGATTAATCAGCTTTGTGAAATACTGTCCAAATATTTCATAACTTAGAATTTTTTCAAAAAAACAAATATTTTTTTCCATTATGGTTATTCTTTTCCTGTCTTGGCCTGCCCTACCTTTCTGGACCCTTCTAAAAACCTTGCTATTACTTGTTCTAATTTTGTTGCAAACTAGTATTTTATTTATTTATATATTGTGAATATTTAGAATTTCTTCCTTTTAATTCTTGTTGAACAAGATACTTTGTTTTCCCTTAAATTAAAGATTGTGCAAAGAAGCTTTGGGGGGAAACTCTAATTGTTAGCATTTTTATCTTCTAAATTAATATTCCTTGATTCATTTCACAACCAAAAAAGGTTTACTTTTTTAAACCTGTCTGGGTTGGTCTATTCACTATCTCTGTAGCAGCATTAATAGTGAACTGGTTTCTTCCAGAATTTGTAACAACATTAATAGTGAATTGTAGTGACAGTTCAAAATTTGCTTTGCGAATTATCTGTTGATTTTCAATATTTAAGAAATAACTAAGCAGAAAAAAGTAAGGATTACTATAAAAATGTTAACGTTTAAAAAATTAAAAGCATTTTGCATTTAAAACATTTACTTGTGTATAAATTTTCTCTTCAAGATCTATATCATCAACATTTACACAATGGAATTCAGCAATACTTATATTTATTATTGATTAGTTGTTAGATTTATATGCCATGTTTTGCAGAGAAGGTCAAGATTCCACCTGTTTGTTTGTTTTTTAATTCTTACAGTAAAAACTCTTAGGTAGGTTGGGTTGAAAGATATTGACACAGTTTTGGGGATAAATACAATCACTACACCATACTGGCTCACTTAATAATATGAAGCTAAACTCTGATTTACCTAATTTAACTAATTAAATGTTCAAACTTGGTGAACTATAAAGTAGAGCAAAAATTGTTTTGGAACTAGGGTATTTATTGCGTATGAGCTTTGTATAGTGCAATGTGAGGGGATTTCTGTTCATACAATAGGTCTTCCTCTTACTCTGCCTACTTGTTCCTGTCTCCAAATTTGACATTTTGTCAGTCCTTGGATATCTAGTACAGATAAGCAATGACATTCATGAAAGAAGAAAAAGCCATTAAGTTCTGTTGATGATTGGACATACTTGGATTCAATTACATGTCATCATTACATTGCTTTAGAAATAATGCCATAACTTTCCCTCACTTTATTTCAAAAAATGGTTAATTGCCTATTACGAGTTAGTAAAGAAGAGATAAAATGTTCTGTTTTGTATATCCAGGGTGGAACCATAGCTTCTGCACAAGAGGCAATATTAAGGGGCAATATTTTTGAATGCTAAGATGTCAATTTTATGTCAAAAGCAATAGTTGCCAAAAATCAAGGCCAACAAATGCAAATCAAAAAGATTCTTTGAATATGGTCTTATAATTAAATAATAATGGTTATAAAAAAGATAATTGCATCTTCTAGCTGTGAGGTGTCATGTATTTAAGTAAGACAGCTTTAAATAGGAGTTTAGTCAAATGATGTCAAGGGTTTTGTCAGTAAGCTGGACTCTCTGTACCTGATTTAAATCTATAGCTGATTGTGGCAAAGATGAAGCTTTCTTTCCATTCTTTGCATATCCTCTTTAGATTAGATTAGTATCAGTGTATGTGTTTCTGTTTGTAAGAGAGAAAGAGAAAAGCCAATTTAAAAACTTTTTTGTGGCTTTCCCCCCCAAAGTAAAATAAAAATGCAATTAAGAGTTAAACAGAATTAAAATAATATTTTGAAGAGTCTTAGGCAAGCTAAATATGAAAAAGATAAATTGGTAATTAGGCCTAAGAATGACTTGCATCATCAGTGATGAGTGAGTGTGTTGATTTCCTTGTTTTTGTTTTTTGCAATTGTTTTACTTATTTTAATTTTCATATTCATATTTCCATTCAAAAGCTGCAGAAAGTATGCAATATTTTTACAGTGCATTTGCAACAGCAGTACTTGCAGGATCACAAAAGTGTAGAAACTAGAATTTTGTGGTGAACGGGAATAAACTGTTTCTGTGTTGTTGCTTGACTTTTTAAGAAGTTGTTTTTAGTGCTAAAAACAATGATTTTTAATATGGAACACAAAAGCTATTGTTTTAAAATAATATTAAAAAATTTCTCAAAATATTTATAAATTTTAGAGTAGTTTATTAAGACACGTAGGTAAAAATCATTGACACCATTCAGAGCTAAGCCATATTGCTAGCATGCTTATATTCAGTTAAACTTGATTTGTTAAATAATAGGAAAATGAAGATGAACGTGATTAACGTATCTTATAAAAATTATTGATTTAAAACATAAAATAATATTTTAAAAAAATTATAATAGAAACTTATCTGAACTTTTTTGGAAATTTTAATTTTAAACTCAGATTTTAAATTTGAATTATATTTATTTTTTAAATTATTTTTTAATTAAAAATTAAATTTAAGTTACATTATTTTTTCTTTGATTAAATACAGTATTTTAATCCATCAAATGATAAATCAAATGATTACACAGGGTAAATTTGCAACAAATACAATTACTAAACTGGATTTATAATTAAAGATTTCAGGTGAGCTCATTTAAAATTGCATATATTTATTTTATTGGCATCCCACCTTTATTATTATTCCATTTTCAGTTCTGCAGTAACTGCAGAACTGAAAATGAAAATACAGTAATACCTCGTCTTACGAACTTAATTGGTGCCAGGAGGAGGTTCGTAAGGTGAAAATTTCCTAAGACGAAACAATGTTTCCCATAGGAATCAATAGAAAAGCTATTAATGCGTGCAAGCCCAAAATTCACCCCTTTTGCCTCATTACCGCTGACATTCGGATTTTGTTCTGAGGTGGGTGGAGGGGGGAGACAGGGGGAGACAGCGCAGGCTGCCCGGAGGGACCCTCATGGGTGGATTAACCGAAAAGTCAACAGTTACTGTCCGGCTTGCAATGACTGGAAGGGAAGGGAGGGAAACGCACGGGCGGTTTGTACGTGCGTCTTCTCTGATTTTTTGCCTCTGGGAGGACCCACTGGGGTTCTAGGATCGTCTTGCGGGAGTCCGGTAGCGGTTGGGGAAAGGTTGGGGAAGCCCTTGCCGGATTCGCGCTGCGCTGCCACCCCTATCTGTAAGTTCAGGCAGAAACCTTTCTCTCTCTCTCCTTCCTCCCTCCCTCCTTTTCCCTCTCCCTCCTGGCCTCCCTCCTCCTCCTGTATTCCGCCTCCCTCCCAGCCTCTGGGTCACATTCGCCTTCCTCCGCCACCACCGGCGCCCAGCTCCTCCTCCTCTTCTTGCTTCTTTAGAAGATGACAGCTGGCAGCGCGGAGGCTGGGGATGGTGTGCATGTGTGGAAAGGGTCAGCGGGAGAACTGGGGGGAGCCGTGGCCACTGCCCCGTGGAAGGGACCCGGCTGGGAAGCTCCCGAAGGTGTGGGCTGGGGTCTTTCCGGGAGAGCAAGCAGCCCGAAGCCGAAAGAAACGCGTGGAGGCTGGTAAACAAAAGGCAGAACTTTCGGCTTCAGGGTGGATGGGAGGAGCTAAGCAGCCAGATATGTTGCCAGCCCAGCGGCATTTTACATTGATTCCTCCGGCCACTTAGCTCCTCCCATCCACCCAGAAGCTGAAAGTTCTTCCTTTTGTTTACCAGCGTTTCTTTCAGTTTTGGGAGAAACTAAGCAGCACGGAGATTTTGCCAGCCCAGCCACTTAGCTCCTCCCATCCACCCAGAAGCTGAAAGTTCTTCCTTTTTTTTTTACCAGCGTTTCTTTCAGCTTTGGGCTGGACAGGAGAAGCTAAGCAGCATGGAGATTTTGCCAGCCCAGCCACTTAGCTCCTCCCATCCATCCAGAAGCCGAAAGAAAAGATTAGAAGCTGGGGGAGTCGGGGTGTGTGGAAGAGGTCCGCGGGAGAACTGGGGGGAGCTGCGGTGCCTAGACACCCGCCTGCAGCAAAACCACCCCGTGACCACCAACTTTGCCCCTAGGGGAAAGACCCCAGCCCATGCCTGCTGCTTGCTTTCCTGGGATGACGCAAAGACCACCTTCGGGAGCTTCCCAGCCGGGTCCCTTCCACGGAGCGGTGGCTGCGGTTTCCCCCCCCAGTTCTCCCGTTGACCTCTTCCACACACCCTCGCCTCCCCCAGCCTCTGCGCCGCCGCCCGACTGTCAACTTGTAAAGAAGTGAGAAGACAAGGAGGAGCTGGGTGCCGATGGCGGCGGAGGAAGGCGAATGCTGCCCGAAGGCTGGGAGGGAGGCGGAATACAGGAGGAGGGAGGCAGGGAGGAAATTCCGGAAATGACAGTCACAAGGCAGGGAAATCCCTGCTGCAGTAAGAGAGCACAAGGTAGAGCGCATGCGCAGTAGGAGAGCCCACGCCCCCGGCTTGGGTTCGTAAGGTGAAAATGGTTCTTAAGACAAGGCAAACAAATCATGAACCCCGGGTTCGTATCACAAAATGTTCGTAAGACGAGGGGTTCGTATCATGAGGTACCACTGTATCATATTTTTCGGAGTATAAGACTCACTAGAATATGAGACGCACCTTAGTTTCTGGGGAGAAAAATAGGGAAAAGAATCTGCTTACCAGGTATTCATCTAGCTAGCGTCCTTAGTCTGGTCAGCTTCAGCACATTAGGTTAGGGCTTTAAAAAACTGTCTTTGGAGAGAGTAACAATGAAAGAGCTTGCAAGCCAGAAAGAGCTGGGAACATCATTAGCACCTGGAAAGAAATATTCGGAGCAAGTAGAGCTATGGAAAAAACCCTTCAGAGACCTAGGGCTTTGAAAATGTTCTTTTTGCAGAGAGTAATAATGAAAGAGCTTGCAAGGTAAGAGTTGAGAAGATCGTTAGCAGCTATTTAGGGTAAAAGATACACCCAAATTATCAGCCTCTTTTAGGAAGGAAAAGGTAGCGTCTTATACTCCGAAAAATACGGCAAGTGGAATAAAAGATATGGAGAAGGCATCAAAGATATTAAACAAAAAGTAATGAGCAAGTAAGTAAGGAGATGATGAAAATATCTGGATGTATGGATTGTATAGAGCAAAAACTGGAATATATAATACAAGGAATAATGTTTTTAATAGGAAAGTGAACACAAGAACAAGGGGGAACAATCTGAGGTTAGTTGGGGAAAGATTAGAAGTAACGTGAGAAAATATTATTTTACTGAAAGAGTAGTAGATGCTTGGAACAAACTTCCAGCAGATGTGGTTGGTAAATCCACAGTAACTGAATTTAAACATCCCTGGGATAAACATATATCCATCCTGAGATAAAATACAGGAAATAGTATAAGGGCATTCTAGATGGACCATGAGGCCTTTTTCTGCCATCAATCTTCTATGTTTCTATTTTTTTACAAATAACAAGTCAGCAAACAAATCCAATATACCTTCCTCTTGCTATTTTTCTCCACAACGATTTTAAAGCATACAGAAATCCACAAAATGAAAAAAGTATCCAAGCAGAGTTGCAGACGAGAGAAAGAGAGAGTACCGTATTTTTCGCTCTATAAGACGCACCTGCTGATAAGACGCACCTAGATTTTAGAGGAGGAAAATATAAAAAAAATAGAAAGAAAGAAAGAAAGAAAAGGGGAAGGGACAGAACAGAGGAAGGAAGCAAGGAAACTTATGAAAGGGGAGAGTAAGAGAGGAAGGACTGAAGGAAGGGAGGGAGGGAAGAAGGTAGGAAGGAGAAAGAAAAGAAATAGAGGAAGGGAAGGTAAAAGAGAGAAAGAAAAAGAGCAAGAAAGAAAGAAAAAGAGAGAAAGAAAGAGAATGAAAGAGAAATAAAAATAGAGAGGGGGAATGAAAGAAATGGAAGGAGGGAAGGTAAAAGAGAGAAAGAAAAAGAGCAAGAAAGAAAGAAAAAGAGAAAGAGAATGAAAGAGAAATAAAAATAGAGAGGGGGAATGAAAGAAATGGAAGGAGGGAAGGAAGGAAGGAGAGAAAGCAAGAGAAAGAAAGAAAGAAAGAAAAAAGAATGAAAGAGCAAAAGAGAAAGCAGAAATGAGAAGCTGAGAGCTGGCAGGCCAGGAGCCTCGCATGTGCTGTTGGAAGGGGGCTTGGTGGTCCTGGGAGATAGTGAACATTGTTCCTTCTTCCCTCCCAGCACAGAGGGGTGGCTTCCTCCCCGGTTCCCCGCTGCACCTCCTCCCCAGTGCAAAGCGCAGGACTGCCGCCTCCCCCTCGCCCCAGGATCTCGCGCTTGCAGCTTCGGGCAGGGGGCTTGCGGGGAGGCGGCAAACGGTTGCTTGGAAGCAGAACCTCGGAGCAACTCAACCGCCTTGCTTCCACCGGAGAAACACTAAAGCGAGAGCTGGCAAGCGGGGGGAACGGGGACTGCCTTCCGCAGGAGTTCGGGGGGGGGGGTTGGGGCGCGCAGGGGCCAGCAGGCAGGGAGGGAGGGAGGCGCCAGCATCGGACGGGTCGGACGGAGGTGTCGGACGGGCAGCTCCGACCGGCTGCGAGCGACTGGCTGGGTTTTGGGTCTTCGAGACCTCCCCGCCTCCTGAAGCGATTCCCGTAGCCTTCCCAAAGGCTCGGAGCCGCCAACGCTCCTCCGGTGCCGCTCCGCCTCCTAAACCTGCGCGGTGGAGGCGTCCCCCGGCCCAGCACTTCTGGAGGCCGAAAGGCGCGGCTCTCTTCGGGGTTGGGAAGAGGAGAGGCGGCAACAGAGGTGGGACACTTTTGGTGAGTATATCGCCGCCCCCCCTCTGCTCCAGCGCCTCCCCCCCCTCCCTGCCTGCATCTTCGCTCCATAAGACGCCGCTGATTTTTCATCCTACTTTGGGAGGAAAAAAACTGCGTCTTATGGAGCGAAAAATATGGTAATATGTATTTCTGACTTGCAGTGTTCCTTCTTCTCTTCTGTGTTGACAATTAAAGGTTTTTGAAATTTGATTTTCTACCTGATGTCTAATTTGGACACTACACCTAATATTAAACCATTAAATATAGTTTGCCACATTAGGACAAAAAGATGCAATATGGATATTTTTCCTCACCACATTAAATTGCTGGTTTGTATAATATTCTGATGGCATGTATTGCTGTATAGACCTGCCCCAAGTGTAAAGTACGTTTAATCATATCACTGATATATTCTATGTTTCAACATCTTGAAATGTTCCTTCCACTTGCTCTGTACTAAAAAGAAATAACACTTTGTTGATTCTAGACATAAGTATAGAGATATTTTTAAAGGGCATTACAATTTTTTTGCTGCTTCTTTGTGGATCCCAAATGATGGAATATTAACAAGCAAATGAAATGTAAATATTCCTTATATTATCTATAGAAACATAGAAGACTGACGGCAGAAAAATACCACATGGTCCATCTAGTCTGCCCTTATACTACTTCCTGTATTTTATCTTACAATGGATATATGCTTATCCCAGGCATGTTTAAATTCAGTTACTGTGGATTTACCAAGTCTGCTACAGTTAAATATACTGAAGTTCAGCACTTGATCTCAAAGTACAAAATTAACTCAGAAGTATCCATTACTACTTTAGAATTGCATTTACCAAAGTTCAGTACCTTCCAATTGATAAATTACTATTCCCAAACTTCTCATCAATGATCCTAATAGCTAGGAAATCCTGGGAGCTGAAATCCATACTTTTGAAGAGCATTGTACTGAGGAAGTATATTTTGACTTTCCCAGCAAAATTGTGTAGATGAACATCTGAGATGCTGGAGAGAGACTGTTAGTTAAAGAAAAAATTTCCTTTTTTTTTTTCGTCTTCAGAGGTTTACAAACAAGTTTTATTTTTCTATAGTGGTAATGACTCCTTATGTTTGTATAACTCAGATTCCTCTGTTTTCTGTTTCAATGGGGGGGGGAGACTGATTTTTGTATTATTTTGTATTTTTGTATTTGATTTTTTATTATTTGTGAATCAAATAAAAGGTAGATCTGACTTTACTGTTCCATTTTTTTTCTTTTCTTACATCAATGACTTAATGAGGTGTAGCTCTTATTCAGTGAAGGGCTACCAAAATTTTTACTACCATACTGTGGGCATGGCTTATGCAGGACGCCCTGCATTTTCTTTCAACATCTATCAGTGTAAATTGGGTGCTCTGGGGTGGAGCTCCATTTTCACTACCCCACTCTGCGTCCTATCCCCACCCACCCTCGGTCCCGGCAGTAGCCCACCCCTGCTCTTATTGCAACATTGTTTTGTTTCAGTTAGCAAGCCAACATAGTGTATATAGGGGACACAATCTGAAGTTAGTTGGGTGAAAGATCAAAAGCAACATGAGAAAATATTATTTTACTGCAAGAGTAGTAGATCCTTGGAACAAACTTCCAGCAGACGTGGTGGATAAATCCACCGTAACTGAATTTAAACATGCCTGGGATAAACATATATCCATCCTAAGATAAAATACAGAAAATAGTATAAGGGCAGACTAGATGGACCATGAGGTCTTTTTCTGCCGTCAGACTTCTGGGTTTCTATGTTTCTATATTTTTATATAATCTGTCTCAAAATTGATTATAATGTGCTAATTAAAGGAGAGCCAATTTTCTGCAAATTCTGTAGGAATCAGCTCTTTTTATTGCCTTTTCATTTCTGGTCATACGGTGAAATTTATTTCAGTTTTACTGGTAAGTAGTTCATAATATTTTGACTCCAACATACTGTAGTCATCCCTGCAGTGATTGTGGCTCATGGAATTTTATGGAATTGCCTTTCTGGTGTTATTTTAGTAATTTCGTAATTAAATTGTATTTCTTTGCCCCCAAACAGTACCAATTAAGTTACGGTACTGTTGGGTGTATTTGTCTGTGGGTATATTTATCCATCCATCCATAGGTGCATATAAAATGAATAATAAAAGTCAGTTTACATTAATTAATGGTAACATTACACCCTCATATTTACCTCCTGTTATTTGAGTTTCCTAAAAGGAACCTTTTTAAAATGGTCATTAAATTTTATCTTGCATTGAAAATTTATTTTAGTAGTTATAAACACTTTTAAAATAGAGATCACTTTGATCATGGTAAATGAGATATTTAACCTTTAACTATATAAATTAACCTCTTCTGACGCTATATTGAAGATCATTGAGTTATTTTGGTATTTTGAACCATCATGTATTTATATGCAGAAAGTTGATTATTGGTTTATCCTGCCTAATTATGTTCCCTCCACTTTTCTATAGTACAAACTGGGGAGTGATATTATATAAAATTATATAATGAAATAATGTTGTCCTTCAGAATATCACATGCAGTGATTTCCCTAGGCCATTGGATACAGAAATTTAGGATTTGGTACCAAGATAAACATTGTAAATTAAAATTTAATTCTTATACAGGGTTGGTTTATATACAGGTGTCTTTTAAAAAAATCAGTCAGTCAACTTCTAAATATATGCCATTTGTATAACTCTTGCATTTCCTGTGTCTTACTTAAACTTAAGCGTATGTATGTGCTTATAGCAGGTGGAAGTACTAGGTGGAATATTGGCTGATAATCTAAGCAAGTTGGCCCTGATTAATACTTGGATGGGAAAACCTCCAGTGAACATCAAGATTCTTAAAGAAGATAGTGACAAACTACTTCAGTGTAGACAACAAGAATACTATTCTTGGGATGGGAAAACCTCCAGTGAACATCAAGATCCTTAAAGAAGATAGTGACAAACTACTTCAGTGTAGACAACAAGAATACTATTCATTTCTCTTCTCCTTGGCATCCTCAGGAGAGTCCAGGATCAGTAGCTCTAGCCCCCCAGCTCTATGACTGAATGGAAACTTCTGAGGACCGCCACCTTGCCAACGGTCTCTAGTTCTTCACTGAGTCCAAGCTCTGCAGACGCTCAGGAGATCTCCTGAATTATTTATGGTCAGACTAATAGTGAGAAGGACGGTCCTTGTGATAGTAGAAATCGCTAGGTTTGTTTATGTTTGTTTATGTTTATTTAGATTTGTATGCCGCCCCTCTCCGCAGACTCGGGGAGGTTTACCTCATTCAGAGTTGAACTGTCTAATCAGATGTTCAGCAGTACTCTCCGTGGCAGATAAAGCGAGGCGGCTGCCTCTCAATTTTGCTTCATCAGACAATGAATAGGTTAGTCCCGGGCTCGGAGCTAGCTGGGGTGTATTACTAATGACCCCGGTGTTGAGATGTGGCCATCGGGTTGCGTCCCTTGGCTCTCCGCTCCAGCAAATTGAGCTTTGAGGAAACAGGTGGCCATTTTGGATTGGAGTGCTACAAAGGAAAAAAGTGTTCCTGTTGAAAATCAAGCCTCCTTTCTTCCAATCAGTTGAATTTGCAGCCTGCTTTTACTTGGACAGTTTGGTGAGCCCTTGCCGTGTTTTCCTTGTCTCTCTCCCCTTGGCAGTTGGCAGCTTGGAGGCAGTGGCCATTTTGTCTGGCCGCAATTTTTTTGTTTTGTTTTATTGGACTTTTGACTTCTTTTTCCACTTCTGAACCAGTCTCTGCCTTTGCAGACAGACTTTGAGACAGCAGTTTGGCCCGAAGTGGCCTAATAGCCTACTTTTGGCCTTAGTGACCTTGTTCCTTTGCCTCTCCTTTCCAGATTACAGCGTGACAGGGGTGGCCATTTTGACTCAGATGTGTGTTCTTCCTCTTGGCTTTCCATCTGTCGGATCGTAACTTGGAGAGGATATTGGGCTGCTCTAATTGTTGAACATTCCTGGAGTATCTGTCCCTTCCAAGGACTTATTCCTTGCCAGAGAGCCCAGCAGTTACACTCCTGCATGAGACTGCCTGTTTTAACCTGAAGCTCTGGGCTACCTGGCACTTACACCTCTGGCTGTACCAGAGTGATTCTGAAGAGTGAGCCCCTAGTCATTGCTTGGCTATGCACCACTACTTCCTGTTCACCTCAGCAATAGCGATACACATAAGACTGCTTGTTCTGCAGCAAGGCCAGAGCACAGAGCAGGGTGTTATTCCTGATTTGCCTAGTGATCCTGCTGTCATATACTGGGTCTAGGCCATAAGACCATGGCTGCGGGAGGCCTTTGGCTCCCTCCTGTAGTTCAGGGAAATGATATAAGACGCTGTGCCGGCAGCGGTGCTTGCAAGCTTGGCTGTCCAGATAAAGCTCTATTTTATGCAAGGCATCAGCCAAGCCCAGATTGATCAGCCTTGTGGCCACTACAAAAATAAAGAGAGCAAAAAATAAGTCCTCCAGAGCAGAGGAGAAAGCTGCTAAACAGTGCCACTGTGCCCTGGACAGCGATTTTGACTGGACAAAGAAAACAGCCATAGAACATGGATCACTTCTCCCTTAGTCATCGGTCATGTCTGGCTCTCACCTTCCACCTAGTTTGGCACAAGGTAACACCTTCTATGGTGGGTCATTGACTACAGCTGTCTATTGCCCACACCTATGAAGTACAGATGCGCCCAGTGCTGGGAGATTGCTGCTCATTTGACCAGGCATGGCCACTATTGCTGCCTTTGCCACCGAGGCCTTGGTGGAAGAAATATGTAGGGCAGTGACATGGATGTTCCCTTTGCCATTCATCCGCATTGTAGATTGAATTATTTTGCATCGGTGGAGGCTGCCTTCAGCAGGAGGGTTTTTCAGCAGGTCCATGGTCACGAGGATGCAAAAGACCATTTGGACACCTGCCCTTAGGGCATGTCAAACTTTGGTATGTACCATCCTGGACTCTCCTGAGGATGCCAAGGAGAAGGGATGTTGGTCTTACCTGGTACGCCATTTCTCTTAATGATATGAAGAAAAATGCAGACCCTCCTGGTAAGTCCTTTTTTGTTCCTGGCCCAAGTTGGGGTTCTGGACTCTTGAAATGACAGTGGATGCGCCATGGTGCCTGTCTGTTTGGCTGGATTTTGGGAGGAATGGCTTCCTGAAGGACCAGTGGTGTTGCTTCAGCCTCGTTTTGAACTGGGGACTGATTGGCAGGGAGGCAGTTCTCAGAGCTGGAAGGCTAAAACTACGAATCCTGGACTCCTTCGGATCACCAAGAGAAAGGACGTATCAGATAAGACCAACACTCCTTTTCTCAGAATGCCATTCAATAGACTTTTGTGGATATCTTTTGCTCTTTGTTATTGATTCCTAACAACTGATTGGACCAACCTCTAATTTTCTTGGCAACATTTTCAGAAATGTTGCCCTTGCCTTTTTCCTTGGAATAAAGAAGGAAGATTTTACCCTTAAAATCACAATTTGGTTTTCTGCCTAAAACAGGATTAAAAATCACAATCTCCAACCTGATGCCTTAACCATTACACCAAACTGGTTTTCTTGTCTAAATTACAGACATTAAAAGCTAATTATGTTCTACCTTTCATATATCTGAGTAGCCTTATTGTATAGTCGGATAAGAGTCATTAAGATCTGTCCCTTCCTCCAGGCATTAAGGAAATTCAGCTTAGTGGAAATTTTCTCATGATTGTTTTGTTACTTGTTTGGTTGCTAATTTATATTTGATATATATTGTTTAATGTTAATGTGAGTTCTCTATTTCCTTCTTTGTTTGTTTTTGTGCTATAAATCTCCCTGGTTGAGTTGGGCAGCCTTGTAAATCTTACAAATAAATAAATAGTAATGGCTCAGGATCTGCCTCTGTCATTTTGATGTCTTCAACCACTGCTGTGATTCTTGAACAATATGATCAAAAGATATTTTAGGTCTTCTATCTGCAACCTGCATAGGTTTTTAGATACTTGCCAAGCTTCCACATTTCTTATGTGTGAGCTCAATTCTTTCCCCTTTAATGTCTCTTATCTATGATGTATGCAATCTTTTTTCCACAATCATTGAGCTTTGAAAGTTCTGTCAGTGAATTGTTGATGTTAAGCGAATAATCAGAATACAAAAATAAAATGTCTTTGCTATTATAGCTATTTTTCTGGCCCTAGATGATTGGCTTGATTTTTTTACATATTGTTCATCAATTGCTCTTTTTTAGTCTGTAAGACTTAATTTGAGTTTATTAACCATAAATATCTAATCTTAATTCTGAAACTTATTTTCAGTAATAGGATTTTAGCCAACTTTTCTCAACCTTTGTGGTTTACAGATGTCATTCTATTTTAGATTTCTGGAAGCTGATATCTAATGCTTTGATAGCACTAGGGAGAAGAAGATTATTTTTCTTTATTGGTGTAGAAAAAATAATAATGGTTCATGTCTTGATTATATACAATGTCTTCCCATGAAACAAGGGATGCATTTAGAATTAGGGAATCATAGCTTTAAATCTAGATCATTAAAATCTGAAATATGGAAGGAATTGAAATGTTTAGCAAGGCTACATTTGTAGTAATTAGGTAATATTCATACCGGTAGTACAGCAGTCTGATTAGCAACAGTTTTTGGTAGCTGAAGTCATAATTTTAAAATAACTTTTAACATTTTAAAACATTTATCATTTTTGCACACTTTTATTTTAGAAATGAAAAATGTACAAAGGTCAAAAAACAAAATATCATAATATTTGGCAGCCTCATCCTTAAACTTTCACACAGTTATGCCAAAATATTTAGTCTGTAGTATAAATAAAAATATAAATAACTTAGCAGTTAAATATTATTAATTTTGCAGCAAGGCCATGGTTAAAATTCTCCTGAATAAAGAAACTGCTAATTCTGGGTCTGCACTTCTACTGGGTATTGTAAATAAGGCAGAGCACACATTATGGCTTTTAACCCAAAACTAATTACTAGTCTATCTTTCCAGCCCATTATGCAACTTCTAATCAGGTCAATTCTTTTCTTTCTTTTTTTCCTGCAAATATCTTCTGTATAAACACTTCTGCTGTCTAAATTCTACCTAAATACCACATGAAGGCTATTAGCTGGAATTAAAGGGCAGCATGAGTTGCAGAATTAGTGAAAAGCACTAGCTCTTAAGTTTAGATAAATTGGTATGTGGAAACATGAGCTGCTTTGTTCACTTTAAATGAAGATGTTAAAGAAGGGCATTAATTCTCTTTGGCCCTTTATTGGTGCATGCACTTCAGTACTTCAGAAGGGAAAGTATAGTTTTTCATGGTCTGTTTCTCCCTGTAGTTTTTGGTAACTACATGGTGATGGTTTTGTGCAGCCAATAGTGAATGTCTCTGAATTGCTTTGAACTGTCTTAACTTTTCTTACACATATCAAGGGAAAAATTAAATCCCCTTATTTCTTGCTTAGAGGCTGCTTAAAAAACCAGTCATCTGTTCCAGGCCTCTAGATTTCATGCATTTAATTTGACAGTGGAGAGTTAAGTCTAGTGGTGACACTGATAGTAATAGCGTTGTGGCAGTGTGTGAGAGGTGATATTAAAAGCCATCTGCTAGATGTAACCATTTAAAGAAGTTTAGCAGTATGTCTTTAATACATAGCGTCATCTTGAAATATATAGTTCATTGCCAGCCATTTCCAAATCTTAGGAACTCTAAATGCCAAAACAGGTACCAATTATTTTGCATAGATTCTCTCCTTTTTATCTGTTACATTTTTCTTCCTTTTCATATTGCTCCTTGTCCGTGTTATGGCCTTCTGGTTTATGAGCATAATTGAATCTAACAGTATTCCTACTTGTTTTGGAATAACATAGATGTACTAATAAGTTCTCCATTCAGGTTATTTCATGGGACCTCCCGAAAACTGAGCAGTCCTAAAAACATACAGCACTCTGGAGGGTGTTATGGCCTTATGGCTATGTACTTATGTTCCATCTTATAACATAAAAATATGTTTCGCATTGTAACCAAGGGACAGATTGTCCAGTCGGTGTATTTCTTCATTTGACTAATGAACACATAGGTGAATGGAAGGCAGCAATTAAAAATATAACATTCCTTCAAGTTCAGTACGGGTTGAAAAAACAGCTGGATGTGGAAGAATTAGGAGTAATGCTGCTTATTATTTCCCATGAAGGAAAAAATCAGGGGCTGAAGTCAGTATATTATGACTGTGACTATCAGATATTCCCCAGATACAGTGAAGGGTATTACCATGAACTTCACAAATAAATTATTAAGCTTGCTTTTGGTGAAGTGAAAACTTCTATTTGGCTCAGATTTGTGGTGCTAGCTTATAGTTCAAAAGACAATCCTTATTACTCTAAATATAAAAAGAATATTGTTATTGATATTCATGATTGCACATTGTATTTCTATTTTCTCCAATAACCAAGTAGTAAATGTTGGTGATGAAACAATTAATCAATGGAAAAACTTGCCTCCAGAAGTTGGGGAGTTTTAACAATCAGAGGTTGTTAAGAAAGGACATTGACTTGCCTGAACGCCCCTTCTCATAAGTTGGAGTCGGCCTTCAGATATGGTTTTCTTCATCCAATCACATTGAAGACTGAGCCTGACAACCAAAATTGCATGATATATATATCTGGCCACCATGTAATATCTCCAGTTTGAGACAAAGACAGAAAGACAGACTCGACATGGAAGATTCCTGGGGAAAAAAATTACTGCAAGAACTCTCACCAAGCATACGATAAATGATACACTCGCCACTGAATAAGGAACAAAAAATAGTATTTCATTGAATAAAAATACAGCACTAAAATGAATATAGAACGGTAAAAGTAAAACAATTTTTCATAATAACACAGGGTAGGACTGAAGGCTGACTCCAACTTATGAGTAGGGGCATTCAGGTAAGTCAATACCCTTTCTCCATGATAGTTGGAGTCAGCCTTCAAATAGGGACATACCAAAGCTAATATAAAGTCCTTATTGTGTATCCCACTGAACTTCTAGAAGGTGTGTGATTGTTCCATCTGTTGCAGAACCCGGTGACCAAATACCGAATCTGCTGAAGCAAATGTGTCAATTCTTTTCTTGAGTCTATCTATTAATCAGCAGTCAGATAGGAATTCCACGTCCTTCTTCATGGAGGACTGAGTCTCAAACTGGAGATATTACATGGTGGCCGGATATATATATCATGCAATTTTGATTGACAGGCTCAGGCCTCAATGTGATTGGACGAGGAAAACCATATCTGAAGGCTGACTCCAACTATCACAGAGAAGAGACTGGACAACCATTTGTCTGATGGCAAAGCTTTTTTGGTTCGTGTGCCAAAAGGGTGTGTGTGTGTGTGTGCTAGCATGCACGCATGTGCCCACACCCATTCCTCCCCCTAATGCATACGCACTCCTCACATGGCCCCTGCACATGTGCACAATCCCCCCCATCCCCACACATGCACACAGGCATCACTGGTGATGGTGAAAAAAATGGGCAAACCAGAAGTTTGGAAAAACAGACATCCGGTTTGCCTGTTGGACAGGTTTTTTGCACTCCAGGGCTTCAGGTAAACTTCCTTGAAGCCTCTGGAGGGCAAAATGGCCTTCCCCAAGGCCAAAAATCAGCTTGCTTGTACGTGCATGCACGCTGGAGCTGACATAAGGCAACGCCTCACGTGCCCTTTGATTTGGCTCCGCCATAGGTTTGCCATCATGGGTGTAGGCTTTCTTGCTTCAGCAGGGGGTTGAACTAGAAGACCTCCAAGGTCCTTTTCATCTCTGTTATTTGTTTACATGCTTAAATACATTTAATGAATAAAGCACTTCTTGTTACTTCTGCTGTTGCAGGTAGGAATCATAGAGTATCTTTCCTGAGAAGGGATTATCCTGTTGCTTTTCCTCAGAGTAGTTTGTACTGAAATGAAAGAGGAAGGCCTCCTGCCTAACTGGTGAAACATACAGTACATGGAGATTATTAAATTAAATGTGCTAGCGGCCTTGCTTGTACTAAAGAGATCAGAGTCTGCAGATTCTTTACCTGAGTTGAAGTTCTTATAATAAATGATTGAACAACAGATTTTTTTCCCATTTTTCTCCAAAGGGAAAGAAAAAGGCAAGGGAAAATCCAGACCATACACTGAATTTTGGAGAGCTTAGAAAATGTCAACAGAACTTTCAGATAGCAACATTGCAGTTTAATAGCTTGTGAAACCTGACAAGAATTCTAGTCAGTGTAAAACTAGGTTTCTTAGATTCCAGACTTACTTTGTTAAATGAACCCCCTTAGAAGGGGGTTCAGTGTATAAAAAGAGAATTGGGGAGTTCAGTGATAATTTCTACTTCTCTAATTATAATTCTATATAATACCAAACAATACTATGGGTTGTTTGCTTTTGGTTTAATCAGATCAGGCAGTTTTAGACAGTTACAGATAAATTATCACCATATCTTTGAACATTTTTGTTTCATAACTATGACTATTTTTGTTTCATAACTATGACTCCTGTTTATAAATCACTTTTCCATTTGTTGAACATTCAGAATGGTTTTCACCATAAAACAATATAGGTATTAGAATTTGTCAGTATTCCATAAATTGTAAAAATAAAAATTCTCATTTCAAGATGCTTGGTTTTCAGTTGTCATATTTTAGATTTTAATTAATGAAGATTAATATTTAACAATTTTACCCGTGTCCTTTGATATGCACTAGTGGCCTGTCTTTCAATTACTTATTATTTCAATCTTGAGAATTGTTTTTGAGAAATGTGTGCTATCAATTTTGAGAAATGTGTGCTATCAATTAAAAAAAACGTGTCTCTGAAACGTATAGAGATTTAATATACTGTAGATCTGGAGATAAACAGGGCGTAGCCTCTTGAAGGAAATAGCAAAACAAATGTTGTGAAAGACTGCTAAAAGAGATCAATTGTCATTTGTACATGACTGAAATAATAACAGAATTTGAAATAAAACCTGGAACGTTCTGAAAATACAGTGGCCAGTGGAGTTGCTGCAGCATATGGATATATATCTAATGCAAAAGTTATAAAGGTGCAAGATTGCCGTCTTTATGGATAAATTGTATGATGGACAAGGAGGGAGGCCATTTTTTAAGCCAGTTTTATTAATTAATATGCCCGGGAATAGCTTTCCTGCCTTTCTCCCAAAATAAGACATGCTCTGATAATAAGCTCCTTCAGTTTGTTTGTTTGTTTGTTTGTTTGTTTGTTTGTTTATATATTATATTATATTATATTATATTATATATCCTCTCCACAGACTCGGGGCGGCTAACAGCAATAACAAAACAACATGTAACAAATCTAATATTTAAAATAATTTTAAAAACCCTTACAGTGGAACCCCGACATACGAAATTAATTGGTTCCGGAAGGAACCTCGTATGTCGAAGAGCTCGTAGGTCGAAGCATTGTTTCCCATAGGAAACAATGGAAAATTGATTAATGCGTGCAAGCCCGAGGGCTGAGGGGAAAAGACGTCGGCTGAGGGGTGCCCGGTGCTTCGGAGCCGGCATGGGGGGGCTTTCCATGCTGGCTCTGATCATTTCAGATAGGCGCGCCGATTCTCCGCTCACTCCGGGTGAGCGGCGAATCGGCGCATCTGTTTAAAAAGATCGTAGCCGGCATGGAAAATCCCCCCATGCCAGCTACGAGCTTTTCAGGCAGGCGCGCCGATTCTCCGCTCACCCGGAGTGAGCGGCGAATCGGCGCGCCTGCCTGAAAAGCTCGTAGCTGGCATGGGGGGATTTTCCATGCCGGCTACGATCTTTTTAAACAGACGCGCCGATTCGCCGCTCACCCAGAGTGAGCGGAGAATCGGCGCGCCTGCCTGAAAAGCTCGTAGCTGGCATGGGGGGATTTTCCATGCCGGCTACGATCTTTTTAAACAGACGCGTCGATTCGCCGCTCACCCGGAGTGAGCGGAGAATCGGCGCGCCTGCCTGAAAAGCTCGTAGCTGGCATGGGGGGATTTTCCATGCCGGCTACGATCTTTTTAAACAGACGCGCCGATTCGCCGCTCACCCGGAGTGAGCGGAGAATCGGCGCGCCTGCCTGAAAAGCTCGTAGCTGGCATGGGGGGATTTTCCATGCCGGCTACGATCTTTTTAAACAGACACGCCGATTCGCCGCTCACCCGGAGTGAGCGGAGAATCGGCGCGCCTGCCTGAAAAGCTCGTAGCTGGCATGGGGGGATTTTCCATGCCGGCTACGATCTTTTTAAACAGACGCGCCGATTCGCCGCTCACCCGGAGTGAGCGGAGAATCGGCGCGCCTGCCTGAAAAGCTCGTAGCTGGCATGGGGGGATTTTCCATGCCGGCTACGATCTTTTTAAACAGACGCGCCGATTCGCCGCTCACCCGGAGTGAGCGGAGAATCGGCGCGCCTGCCTGAAAAGCTCGTAGCTGGCATGGGGGGATTTTCCATGCCGGCTACGATCTTTTTAAACAGATGCGTCGATTCGCCGCTCACCCGGAGTGAGCGGAGAATCGGCGCGCCTGCCTGAAAAGCTCGTAGCTGGCATGGGGGGATTTTCCATGCCGGCTACGATCTTTTTAAACAGATGCGTCGATTCGCCGCTCACCCGGAGTGAGCGGAGAATCGGCGCGCCTGCCTGAAAAGCTCGTAGCTGGCATGGGGGGATTTTACATGCCGGCTACGAGCTTTTTAAACAGACGCGCCGATTCGCCGCTCACCCGGAGTGAGCGGAGAATCGGCGCGCCTGCCTGAAAAGCTCGTAGCTGGCATGGGGGGATGTTCCATGCCAGCTACGAGCTTTTCAGACAGGCGCGCCGATTCTCCGCTCACTGCTAAAAGCGGAGAATCGGCACGCCTGTCTGAAAAGATCGCCGCCGGTCCGGTGGGGTTTTGCAGCAACCTCCGAGCCCAGGTTGCTCGGAGGTTGCTGCAAAATCCCACCAGACCGGCGGCGATCTTTTCAGACAGGCGCGCTTTCTCGAAAGGGCGGAGAAAGCCCTCTCTCGCAGCCTCCTGGCTGGGAGCACTTTCGCTGCGAGAGAGGGCTTTCTCCGTCCCTTTCGGGAAAGCCCTCTCTCGCAGCGAAAGTGCTCCCAGCCAGGGAGAGCGTTCAGATCCCCCCACCCCCAGCAGAAAGCGTTCAGATCCCCCCACCCCCAGCAGAAGCCAAGGACTCACCAAGCGCTGGATACGAACGGAGAAGAGCCAGGCTGGTTTGCTTTGCAGAGCCGAATAAAGCATCACGCCCCCCCCTGACGCTTTTGGCGGCAAAAGAGCCCAGCATCGCTTCGGAAGCCGCCGAAAGCGTCAGAGGGGCGTGACGCTTTATTCGGCTCTGCATCAGCTCGGAAGCAAAGCAAGCCAGGCCGGCTCTTCTCGGCTCGTATCCCGAATGGAAGCTCGTGAGTCGAGCAAAAATTTCTCTACTCTCCCAGCTCGTATCTCGAGTAGCTCGTAAGTAGAGCTGCTCGTATATCGGGGTTCCACTGTATTTAAAAAACCAAACATACACAGAAGCATACCATGCATAAATTGTATAGGCCTAGGGGGAAGGGAATATCTCATGGCAATAAGGTCAAGCGCTTATTTCAAGGTTCAAAAAAATATAAAACACAGTTTTATTTTCGGGGAAAACATGGTAGTTGAAATCACTATAATCCTCAATGAATTTAATACTAGTTATGTGTGACATGCTGTTGTCAGGTTATTTCTATAATATAATTTTAGGAAGTTTACCTGATAGAAATTGAAAATAAAAGTTGCCACTTTTCTTTGAGCAGCATTTTAAAAGCCTTGTGTACTGTATGTTTTCCTTGGCCATATAAAGGCCAAAAACAATAAATATTAAATATTAAATAGATGACCAAGGGATAATGTTCACCCTACTGTAACATTTATTTGCTTTCTTAATGTAGTTTTGTGAACTTGGGAAAATTCATGACAAGTAAAAGTTGTCAACAAGGCAGGGATCATTCCTTATCAGTATTTATGCAGCTTCTTCCTTAGACAGTTGCATTCTTCTCCCCCCCCCCTTCCAACTTCCTCCCCCCCAAAAAAGGGAGATGCATTGTATTAATATATGATAAGCAAGCATACAGTTTTTAAATTCTTCTTTTAAAGATTTGTTTTGTCATTTTTGGTGCATACAAGTCATTGTTGACCTCCTGGAAGACTCCTTGAGCAATTTCCTGCAGTTTCCTTGTCAAGATTTCGGAAATGCCGCCTTACTAGGGCTGAGAAAGAACGATTGGCCTGGGGGCATTCAGCTGGTTTTGTGCCTAAGCGGGACTACAACTCCGAGTCTCCAGATTTCTTAGCCACTACCTCAAACTAGCTATTGTTAATTTTGATTAGAAAACAATTACAGAAAATTGCTTTTACAGTTTGAATGAGTAAGGTATCCAGCATTTAGTGATAAAGTGAATTATTTGTGTCTGTAGACCGTTTTTCCAAGGACAAAAAGCTGCATTTGGAGATAGATTACTTGTTTCTGTCTCTTCAGCTTTGGTATTGGATTTCGTAGGAGTTGTATTTCTTTCTACATGTAGTCTACATATTGGCTATGCCAGGAAAAAAAAGACCCGCTAAGGTCAAATTTTAATGTTGATCATGAAAAGCCTTTTGTTGAGGTATTGTTTTAGCAATATATTTGTAAGTGGTAACCCAAATGCCTGCCCTATTTGGAATTATATTGCAGATTCTCAAGCAGTTGAAAATTGTAGGAAAATAAAGAGCTATGAATATTATAAGATCATATGTAAAGTTTTATTACAGTATTATTGGTGTTAGCTAAATTTGAATATTGTTTATTTAATTTTTAATTTCAAAGTCATATTTGAACTCAATCTTAGGAAGCTCATTTCATCCCTTTGAGTAATTCTATTACATTAGATTTCTTCTAGCTAATACTATAGATTACCTAAAATAATATAGTTTAAACATTGACAGTATAAACCCCAGAACCCTTACACAGCTTTATAGCTGGGAATTCTGGAAGTTGTAATTCAATAATATCTGGAGATTACCAGCTAGTTTTACAATCAGAGCATGAAAATAATTGGATTTAAAATCCTTACTAAATAGGTGATGATATGGATGAATTTAATATATTTTTTCCTATGACATTTTTGTTCTTTTGTTCAGAGCAGCAAAATAAACCAGGAAACTGCAATTTTGAAACTAAATAGCAATTTGCTGCAGTTTATAGTAACAGTTTGAACACTGCTGTTTCTTGACTTATTTCAGAAAAAGAGAGGAACAGTGTGCCAAGGGAATAAAAATATTTTTCATAGCTGTACACTGATGATTCCTAATATCTTATGCTAATATGCCTTAACAGAATGTAAGCTGCTAGGATTTATACATACCATATATAGCAACAGCTACCAGTGCTTTAGGGAAAAAAGATTGTTGTAGTTAGTATATGGCTGATTTCACAATGATATGGGCAATCAGCTTGAAGCAGCTTTGAGTCCCCAAAGTATTTAACTCAAGGAATTTTGTGCTACAAGTTTATGAATAGTTTCAATCTCCATGATTTATTTATTTTCATACATGTGCATTGACTGCCCACTTCAATAGCTGGAATTGTGTTTGTTTCATCATAATTATGCTTAGTATTCTAAAAATTCAGTTCATGCCTCCAGTCCTCCTCAGTTACTTCTGTTTTCAACAACTTTATTTGGCTGTTAATTTGGCAGTAGAATTTAATAGTCACATGCTCTTTTTTTTCTTAAGAAACTTTAATATCTTGTAATCTCGAATGGATAAAGTCCATTAGAGATTAACTTCCATCAATATCCAAATCTGGTCTTTCAAGAGAGCAGCTTACCCTGTATAAGGGTCAGCTGTTTGACTTAGACCAGTCTCCTTACTTTATGTTTATACCATTTTTGCATCAGCAAACTTTGCAAATTAAGGTTGGCCATTTTTTAAAAAAAAGTCCAGGCTAGATTGTGCATGTCTTGAGTTTTTCCTTGGGAAAAAATGCTTTACAGTTAAGAGAAATCAGAAATGATATTATAAAAGTTCTATTATTTCAAATGCAATAAATACTATACAGTTGCGTAGCTCACAACAATAAAACTGTACGATGAAAACTAAAAATCCAGTACCTTCTGGGATGCCCAATAACCAGCCATAGACACAATCACTCTACCCATCATCAGGTAAAGAAAAAAATCTTGATGACTTTCTGGAAGACCAAAAAAGTGGGCATGGGACTGCTGGATTACCAGGGAGAGAGTATTTTACAACATAGGGGCATCCATAGTCCACTCAGTAATGGTAAAATTTCAGGAAAGGGATCTGGGACATGCCTACCTATCCAATCTAATACTTCAAATAAAAAATGGTTTTCACTTGTACTAAACAAGTTGTAGTTTAAACAACCATTATTCTGGGACTTTGGATTCTGTGAAAACAATTCATTTCTTCCTGGTGCCTTCCCAGGAGTACAGAGTCTATTTTCTTCTCTTCTCTTTTTTTTAAAATAAATTTTTATTGATTTTAAAATATAGAATATAAAACACACACACAACATAAAACAAGTGCTCAGTGATTAGTGCCCACCATCAGACAAGATTCATACCCATCCACCAAAATGGGGGCATTTCTTATACATACCATTTTAACTCAAGAGCAATATATCTATTTACATATTATAAAGTGATTCCAATTTATTCCTTGTGGCTTGGTCTCAAATTCTACTAACGATAGTCTTACCTTGTCCCATCGTCCCATCAGTTGTCGCAAATCAGTTTCATTATCCGAGTTCACCCTCTTGTCCATGATCTCAAATTGAATATGATTCACCATGTACCAGTACCAATTTTATATTGTCCATTTCGTCGCATCCTTCCAACCCAAGACTATTACTGCCTGAGCGCTTTCTATCGCTACTTGTTTTATTTCTCTAAATTCTACCATCACATTGCTTTTAACTAATACTGCCATTTCCTTTGTAATTGTCCATCGTATATTTAACATCCTATTAATATCCTCTTGCATTTTTTCCAAAAGTTCTGCACTACCGGGCATTCCCAAAGCATATGCATAAACACTCCTTTATCTTGACACCCATGCCAACAAGTATTTTTAACATTCTGCTGGAAATATGCAAGTTGAACGGGTGTGATACCACTTATGTAATATCTTCTCTTCTCTTCTCAACTGAGCATTGATCCATTGGTTGCAATAGTAACCAGAGAGAGAGTAACCAATCTCAGCCTAGAGTGGTTGAGAGTAACTGGTCCCAAAGTCAACTAGCTGGCTTTCATGCCGAAGGTAGGGCTAGAACTTCCAGTTTCCTAGTTTCTATTTTGGTGCCTTAACTATTATACCAAGCTGGCTCTCTGATTCAGTATAAACAACTGGTTAGAAAAGCAGAAAGCCAATGGTTTAATCTACCATTTTTGAAGCAGAAAAGGAAAGCATGCAGTCCTAGAAGTCACAGTTTCTCATGTGGAAACCAGGCTGCTGTTTTTATTTAGAGTATGTTCTGCTGTTGTGTCCCAACCACCCTTAATTATAGGGTAATTGGTCCAAAAAGACCCCCACCACATGAAAGAAGGAAAACCAAAAGTCTTTATCAAAGAAAAGCAGAAAAAACTTCCTTTTTAAATGTCAAAGGGATTTTCTGGTACACACAAGGCACAGGTTAAATGCAATCCAATTTCTCACCCAGTAACTGGGAAATTGAGTCCAATTCCAAAGTCCAGAAAGTCCACACACAATCTTGAACAGGGAAACAGCAAAACCATGATCTTGACGAAACTATGAATCAGATAAACTTCCATGAGGCTAAATCAGCACACTGCTCTTTTTATCTGTAGCACTAATTACAGCAGCCCCACCCAACCACAGGTGGCCTCACTTATCTCCTGTAATAATCCTTCAATTGTTCTCTCCTATGCATCACTCTACGCATGCGTGAGTCTGTCATAAGTTCTTGTTCAGAATCCAGGGATGATAAGGATGATTGATCTCCTCCTGGGCTGTCTGCCAAACTCCCCTCTTCCCTGCCACTCACACTTCCTTCATCAGAGGAGACTTCATCGTGAGATTCTATCGGGAGCAAAACAGGCCTGTGGCATGTGGATGGTTCCCCCACATCCACCTCCACATTCCTTGGGGCAGGAGCTGGGCCAGAGCCAATCACAACAGAGTAATTGGTAGTTTCTGCAGCTTAAAGCAAACTCCTATGTACCTTATCTCTGCTCATAAGGTTTGTCTGTACAAACAAAAACCACTTGTTGCTGTCCCAAAATGTGTGGCACACTCTATATAAAACCCTCAAATAGAAAAGAAAGATACTGTTATTTCATTCAAAGCTGAATATAAAAATCCTTGAAGGCTACAGGTTTTTTTTAAAAAAAGCAAAACTACATAAGTGTAAATTCATTTAAAAGTACATTACAAAGTGAGATAATATATAAAAAGCTGGCATTATTTTGCATCTGAAAAGAGTTTCTGTAGATGCAACATTTTTATATTTGTTATAAGCAACCGTCATATTTGAAATATTTAAAAATTGCCCGTAATTCTGTCTTGTTTAGAATCCGCATCTGAACTGGTTGTATCTGCAAATAAATAAGCAAATAGATGTAGGCTTGAAAAGAGAAAGAAAAGAATTATAGGAATGAAAGCGTTAAACATGGAGGAAGTTCTGATTCCTGGTCCTGTGTTCATTTTTTATTTGTTGAAGAAAATGAATTACAATGGACCAGCAAGATCAATATGTTGAGTTGGGGGAATTCTCCCTCTTCTCCAAATAACATTTAAAGCTTCACCAGCAGGAGGCAACTTCCTGCCTTACAATCCAGGAAGCTAACCCTTTATGGCCTTTAAAGCTCTCTGGTCTTAAAAAAAAAAACCCTTGCAGCTTTAATTAAAGGGCTATCTGAAAGATCTCACGTGTATTTTTAATATTTCAAAGTTGTCCAAACCATTCCGACAAATGTGGGAGTTCTGAAGATTTATCCCCCTAACCTGAAAGCTTAGCTCAAAAGAAAAAGTCTATATTAACAAAGGAGAGCTTCTCACATTATGTGCCAAGACTAGAATCAAACCCATGTCCTCTGTCTTCAGCTACTTTGAATGCATAGAAAAAGGAAGTCTGCATAATGAGCCTTAAAAAAAAGCACACAGAAAATTTGAGTAGGAAATGTTTTTGTATGGTTTCTTCCTACACCAAGTCATAACTCAGTTGTGGACATTAGAATGTTCTTATCTTTTTCTGTTTAGTTTGCCTTGCACATTTGTCACATAAAGTAGCAAGGTTTGTACATTACATCTGTAGAAAAATTTTGTGGCATTTTACAATCTGATGATTCTTAACCCTATAGCAACTAATTTTCTTTGTAACATATTGCCTTGAGGATATTTTTTGCATAAGAAATGGGGAAAATCTCTAAAATCCCAATTAGATTTAGAACTGAGTCTTTCAAAAAGCCAGTCATTTGTATTTATCAACGCAGTGATGTGTTCAGCCGCTATTAAGAGAGCAAGCTGCTGAAATCTATCAGTAAATTCCAAAGTTGGTGCAATTTTCCTTTTAAAAAAGGGCATCTAATAAATTCTGCAATATGTAAACAATTGTCTTAAGTTGCTTTTTTCAATGTTGTAACTTTGAATGGTCACTAAATTAATTGTTGTAATTCAAATGTTATCTATATACATCTGCATCAGTATCAAAATTAATACATTCGGTATAGATTGAATAATCCACGAATCAGGTTTATTGTGAACTTCATATATGAAAGAATTGCTGTTTGTAATTTTAAAAACTGTAGTGGCTCACCCTAATCCACTGCTTCTCAAATAGTGGGGAGCTGCGTAGCAATGCGGGGGGGGGATGCATGATCCTAGGGAACATGCTTTTTTTTTTTGCCACAGGTAGTAGGGTTTTTTGCACCAAACAATAGCACACAGCATAGAGCAGGAGATACGAAGTGCAAATTACAAACCCTTAAGAGACACCATGGAAAAATATTTAACAAGGATGAAAAGAAAGGAGGAGACAGACGGAGATAATGAGACAAACGTAATTTCTCCCAAAAGCTAAGACATGGAAATATGACCAAGTATGTAGCACTTGGCTTCACTGTGACTACGATGGGAGACGAGGAAAGACCGGTATGTTTACTGGGTCTAAAAATGTTGACAGCAGACAGCATGTAACAAATAAATTAAGGTGTATCTTAAGTACATTGCACCCAATCACGGTGATAGGCCCCTTGAGTTTTTTGAGCAAACAATCATCTCAAGGGAGTGTTGGGGGGGGGTTCAAAATGTTTACATCTTCTGGGGGTGGGTATCAGAAAATTTTTGAGAAGCACTGCCCTAATCCTTTTGAAAAGATCTGACCTTAACTGCCAAAACTGTTCCCAGGCTGTGGTTTGTGGAGCTCCTGTCCTGTTTTGACTAAATATTATTGTTGCTGTTTTGTCCTAAGGATTATGTTTTAACTGTATTTTTAAATTATAAAATGAAAACATTGTAAGTGTTTTCAGAGTTGGCCAACTTTAAGAATCAAGTAAGTAAGTACATAAATATAAAAATGCTTTTCTCATTACATACACTGGGATTTTGACAATAAAGGCAACAGACTGTCATTGACCTATTTGCAATTATGATGCTTGCCAAAATTATTTTATATTGCCAGCAAGACATATAATGGGGAAAGTAAGTTAATTAAATTAACAGTTACTTGCTTTCTAACACTTGAAGTGTTTTTGAAAAATACAGAGCTGGAGAATATTGCTATTTTTTACATCTGTGCTGAGCTGCTTCCTCGTCTAACTCTAATCCCATACACTCTGTCAGATTCAGTTCTCAAGGTCTGTCAGGGAACACTGAGAAGAAGAAAGAATATGAGTCCATGGTGAAAGCCAACAGATCTTTTCCTGGCCCAGATTATCGGACTTGATGAACTAAGCAGCACCTGCTCTTCATCAAATCTTGAATATTCAGAATGATTGGCATTGGTGCTAGTGCAGGATTGGTAGTAAATGAAGTTCTGCAATTCTCAACTGAGCCCAAATTGGTTGCATTCCTGAGCAAATGCTCTGTTAGACATTTCAGGCTCAGCTGGGGGGAGTTATTTTTATAGCGGATGAAAAATATTTCTGGAAAATAGCTTATAGTAGTATTATTGAAAAAGATGGGTGGGCAGGCATATGTTACAGCCATGTTATTTTGTATCTAAGCAAGCTGAAACTTGGAGTAGGTTATCTAAAGTTGATTACTAATTCTCTACGAAGAAAGAGAAACTTTAATCCACGAAAAGTTTCTATAAGAATTTCTTCCCAGAAAACATACATTATGTGATGACCTGGGGCAAGGCACAGAGGCAACACAGTCCACTGATAGTTCAAACTACCCCTTTATTGCTCCAGCTTTCCCCCAAATGCTCCTACGTTTCTGACAAGTCCCATGGTGGTGATCACAGATACACACACCTCAGACAGCCTCTGGCTGCAAGTAGTCCAGCACAATGATTTTAGGAAGCAAAGGAACAAGGCAATTAATCCAGGAAGCAAGAAATAAAGCAAGAAGTCCAGGAAACTTCAATGGTACACAACACTCCCTGTATTCAGCATTTCTTCCCAACAAATGCCCCTCCCCACAGCACCTCCTTAAATCTCAGTTTCCAGGTGTGACTAGTGAAGAGGGGCAGGGTGCTCTCCTCCTAAGTTGTCGGGTCAGCCTCCACTGTTCCTGCCTTCTCTCCATTTCTCATGTTTGGGGATCAGGAGGAGAATGTTCTTGCCCATGAGTGCTGTCCCAGATCTGCTATGAATCATATTGTAAAGTATGCAGATTACACGACAGTCATGGGTCTTATCTGGAATGATAGCTAAGAGGTGAAGGCTCTGGTGGACTGGTACAATAAAACTAACCTGGATCTAAATATTAATAAAACAAAGGAGATCATTGTAGATTTTGGAAAGAGCCAGCATGGTCATACTCCACTGAATTTGCAGTTGTAGAAATGGTAAACAGTATCAAGTATCTAGGGGTGCAGATAACTAAAAACCTGAACTAGTCTCTCCACACATCATCCTTAGTGAAGCATGTAAACCAGCATCTGCATTTCCTGCATTGGATGAGGAAAGCACATCTCTCTCTTTCTGTCCTGGCCACTTTTTACAGAGGCACGATTGAGAATGTTTTAACAAACTGCAGCCATTAAAGGAGGTGGTTGTGCGACCCCTCCTCAAGAAACCGCCCCCGGATCCAGCCGAATTGAAGAACTATAGACCAGTCTCTAACCTGCCCTTTTTGGGTAAGGTTGTTCGGAAGGTGGCACTCCAGTCCTTGGAAGAAGCTGATTATCTGGACTCTTTTCAGTCTTCCTTCAGGATCGGTCACAGCATGGAAACCGCTTTGGTCACGCTGATGGATGATCTCTGGCAGGCCTGGGATAGGGGATATTCGATACCATCGACCATGGTATCCTTCTGCGATGACTGGAGAGACTAGGAGTCGGAGGCACCATTCTACGGTGGTTCTCCTCCTATCTCTCCGGTCGTTCGCAGTCGGTGTTAGTGGGGGAGCAGAGGTCCACCCCTCGGCCTCTCCTGTGTGAGATGCCGCATGGATCCATCCTCTCCCCCTTACTATTTAACATCTACATGAAGCCACTGGGCGAGATCATCCGTCGGCATGGGGTGAGATATCACCAGTATGCTGACGATACAGCTCCACCCCATGCCAATTCAGTGAAGCGGTGGATGTGATGTGCCAGTGCCTGGAGGCTGTGAGAGTCTGGATGGGGGCAACAGGCTCAAGCTCAACCCAGACAAGACCGAGTGGCTGTGGGCATTTCCTCCTAAGGACTATTTGATCTGTCCGACCATCGTCCTGGGGGGAGAAACTTTAACCCCCTCAGATAGGGTTTGCAACTTGGGTGTCCTCCTGGTTCCACAGCTGAATCTAGAACACCATCTTTCGGCTGTGGCCGGGGAGACCTTTGTCCAGGTTCACCTGGTGTACCAGCTGTGACCCTATTTAGATCCAGAGGCTCTACGCACAGTTGCTCAGGCCCTTATCACCTCCCATCTTGACTATTGCAATGCGTTCTACATAGGGCTACCCTTGAAAAGTGTTTGGAGACTCCAAATGATCCAGAATGCAAATTTCCTCAGCACAACTAATTTTCTTGGGTGCAGTACTATATAATGGTGATTTGCATAGCCACCTTCCAGTTGTTGTTTTTTTACTTTACAATCTATAAAATATCTCCTATGTAGATGCTATCCTTATCTGACCCCGTTTAGTTTGTATTTGGCAAGATTATTTAGATCAGAGTTTCTCAATGTTGACAGCTTGAAGATTAGTGGATTTCAACCAAGCTGGCTGGAGAATCTGGGAATCTTCATGGTTGAGAAACTCTGATTTAGATGCTATTTTGCTAACCTACGATTAAAAAAAAAGAGCTTTGCAGAAATGCATTCTAGGCTCACTCGTTTATTGATAGGAGATTGTATTGTTCCATCCCTTTTCCATCGTCGGTTGCATTTCTGTGCTAGGACTAGAGGATGAGGCTCTCCTTTTTGGTTTGCTTGCTTTATGGAGAAGCATCAACTTTTGTATATTTGCTGTATACAGGGGTTTTTTTTGCATTGTATACCAACCTAGTGCATAAGTACATGGCTGAAAGGGACAGATGCAGATTCATAGCAGGTCATTTGGGCCCTTTCCACACAGTTATTGCTTCCTTTATCAAATACCAGTTATTTTAGTTTTTCTTGTATTACCATGTCATACCATATAATAATATAGTAATGCAGTACTTTGCCTATCCTCTAGCAGGGAATCCACCTTTTAGTATAATTGCTCTGCTTTATTGTTCAGAGTTGTAATTTATGCAGAAATGCTTGGCTGAGAAATAGTGACCCGGAGGACTTTATCACTGAATGGAAATTTGAACCTAGCTCTAACAGTCCTCTTAATCAGTACAGCACAACAGAACTTACGTAAATTCCAACACCTTTGATACATTTAATTACTAATCCGAAATGTCTTCCTTTTAATTATGTGGATCTTTTTAGAGGTTTGTCTTCTGGAATTTAGTAGATTAGGTCATTTTCCATTTTTCCTTTGCAAAATCCTAAATGTGGCATTTTTTTTTCTTTGAAGGAATGAATAGCTCATGTGACTTTTCTAGGAAAGGCAAGCTAGAAAATATCTGGAGATATTCCAATATAGGCAACTCACTCACTCTGGGTATTGTGGTAAAAATAGCCACTCTATAAAACTGTGACACTGCTGTTATCTAATTCAAGATTGGGATTATTTTTTATCTCCTGTATAATAGAAGGAAAGGATAAGGAATCATTATTTGGTGTGTATGTAAAACACGATTATTATTTTTGCGTTTCTAAAATGTTAAGCAAACTGTATTGGAGTTTAGCTAGCCAGGCAATCACTCCACTGTTGTTGTGTTAAGACAAAGCTGTATCAGATCCTAATGATGAATGGCACATGTTCTAAACTTCCCCTAGAATAAAACAAGGCAATATAATGTCCTCTAAATACTTGGCCCTTAATTTAATCTGTCCAACAAGCATAACTAAGAGCAAAAGAATGGGGACATTTAAGCTCAAAACATCTGGCAGTAAAGATGCCTAACTAAGTTATCTCATCTACAATATTGGTTTTGTGTACCATTTCCCATATTGTGTTTGTTGGCTTGCAGACAGATGTCCTAAGGGTAGAATCTGTTCTTAGGGAGTAAAAGGACAAAATTGCTTCCAACCATTCTTTCTATTTTGCCCTCCCTTCCCATTTGATGAAAAACTGTGTTGGATCTTGGAAGGTGCTTCAGATTAGTGTATTCTTCTGTCCTTTCAATGGTTCTGTCCTTTCAATGCTTTTTTGCTAGATGACAGACATTTCTGAATCACAGAACTGTGTTTTTTGTGAAATGCTTTAGCTGCTGTTATATGTCTTATGGAAAAAATAATTCTCCATTGTGGGTGAAGCTAGCGTCCAGGAATGGTTGACCTCATCTGTTCAGCCTGCAGGACTGAGTCTGTCAAAGTTTAAAGGATCTGCCTCTGCTGCTGGACTCACAGCTTTGACTCAGTCTTCAGACTCCTCCCCTCCACCCCCCTGGTCCACAAAGCCAGAAACATTGGGGAACTCTTCCTTAAACCATAAACGAAGTACAAGAACTTTGAACTGGTTGGATTCATCTTTTATCTAGAAATGGGTAAAGGAAGTTTGAGCCTTGTGCATGAACTCTGAGTCATTGGTTTATAACCTGCTTGGGATTTTCCCTGTGTTGATGTTACACAGGTTTCCGCAAAATAAGCTTAAATTTCTGTTTTCTTGTACTGCTATTGAATTCGTGATTTTACCTCTGTGGAGTATTATTTTTTGTTGAAGCTGTTCCGGGAGTGGGAAAACGAGATTTTTTTCATTTTTACTCATATGATCATTTTTAGAAAATGATTTACAATGAAGATTCTAATTGAGAAGGAGAAAAAAGAATATAACCTCTGCCAAACATCATCTTGGAGTTTAGCAAGCATTAAGCACAAAGTGTCCACAGCCCATTTGTCAATCTGGCTATTATGTACCACATTCATATTTGCAAAGAATTCTGTCCATGAAGTCCAACCGGATTCTTTGGAAGAGGCCCAGGATAAACTAATTCAGGAGCCCCCCCTCCCCTGGTATCTGAAAGTGTCCTCAGATATCAAATTTATATCAATCACAGGCAGTCTTGGCAGTACACTTTTCCCCCTCACATCTGGAAGTAAACTTTTTTTCTGCTTTAAAGGTCACAGGCATCATGGGTAGGGCATGGATTGAGGGCCATAGAAAACATGGGAAAGGAAGAATAAAACTAGATTTCCACCTTTTTAGAAACAGTTATTTTTAAATGGCCTGGAACGCAGCCAAACTACACAACCCTCTTTCTCTCCTCCTCCCTCCTCCTCCCTTACTCCCTCCACCTCCCCTCCATTCGTTGCTGAATGAAATGTGACTGCAAGATTGTGTGTGTGCGCGCGCGCCCGTTCGTGCTTTCAATCTCTTGGAATTTATGAGTACTTTTGTTTGCTGAGAACAATATTTTTACAACAGGATGAATTTAGAAATACATTGTGTCCCAGGCTGTTTGTAATGTAGGGTTTTATGCTCTTTTTCAACTTTCACAGTCTTTAAGTACCTCACAGATTTTTTCTAAAGTGACTGATAGGAGTGTGTATGTGTGTGTGTGTGAGAGGCATGTGGTGTTAATGGATGCTTGTGGCTTTTTCTTTCCTGCATGACTTGAAATCTTAAACATTTAACTTAAAGAAATGGAGGAAACACTTCATCTTCCAGACTTTCCTCCAGCCCTTCAAACAAGAGCTTGGGGAAAGGTTGTAAAAACAGAACCTTTTGCATTTGATCTACAGGTATTTCTTACATTAGACAAGGGAAGTTGTGTGCTGAAAGCTACAAAATCTCTGAAGCCTGTCTTGAAAACTAGTTCCATATGAATGGGAATCAAAATTGGCATGAGGTTAATATGTGCCTATAGAAAAAAATACGTGCCTGTAGGACATTAGGATTGGGGTGTGTGTTTTGATGGCCCAGTTTTAGTGGTCAATAATTGCAGTTCTAATTGTTATTATGTAAATCTGATTTATTTTGATATAAGCTGAGATATGTAAGTTTTCATTTCTAGACTGAAAATTGTATCAAAATAAAGCAGATTTGGATTATATTTTGGCCAACTAAAATATAAAAAGTAATTTTACTCTTTGACCCTAAAAACATTCTACTATTAAAGCAAATATATTTTGGAGGGGTGTTTTTTAGAGTGGGATGTTAAAGCAGTGTTCATCCCAATTGTTACTTTACCTCCAAATTTTATGAGTTCACTTTATGAACAATGGGAAAGTGTATCTGAAAAATCAATTCTAGGTATTTAATTATTATCAAATTTATATTCATCTCACAATTCCCAGCAGCTTACAAACAGACAAATATAAACATACCAAACAAAAATGCAACAGTTTAAAAATGGGGGGAATGTAGAAAGTGAATTATAAATACAAAAATATATAACATTCTCAGTAAAGGTAAGAGCCCTCTATCCCTCAAAACATATAGGATAATCACTGCACTAAGTACTACCACACTTGTTGTTTTTCTCCATGGCTGTTGGTATAATTGTAGTTTTAAGGCCTTAAAAAAGGCCAGCAGGGTCAAGGCCAAACTGATTACTAGTGATGATGTTTCTACCAGGTGGATGCCACGACAGAAAAGGCTCTTCTCTTGGACCCTGCGAAACGACGCTTCCTACCTGACAGGACTATAGGATACCTCTCCTGCCAAACTTGTTTAAATACATAAATACATATTACTTCATTAGTTTTACAAAATATGGGCAAAAAAAATTAATAGATCATACTTCTGAACATTTCTGGCACATCCAGCCAGTATCTTTATCTCCCTCCCACCCAAGAGGTCATAACTTTCTTAGCTCATTTTAAGATGAGAGATGTAGACAATTCATAAGAGGATAGTTTGAGTATGTATTGTTCATGTTCAGAAGCTATTCACTGACTATTAATATAAAATTGTGGCAGTTCCACGGTGACCTTTTTTTTGATTCTGCCAGGAAATAGACAGTATTTGCTTAAATGTTCTTATTTTTCTAGAGTAGTGTTTAAGTGTACAATAGGCAATGATTCATGGCTATAAAGGCATGCTGGTTTGTAGATCCAATGAATGATTAAATTCAATACTGACCAGTAGCCACTTTTACTTTCTCCAGAAAGGGAACCCAGCCAGCAGTTGATTGGTTGGTTGGTTGGTTGGTTGGTTGGTTGGTTGGTTGGTTGGTTGGATTTCTAGGCTGCCCTTCTCAGGGGGCTTATAAAGGCAGTACAAAAAATGCAAAATATAAGAAAACCCAATACAAATCTAAAAACCCCAATAATTAAAAAACAGGCATATAAATCCAATCACCATACTTCACTCATACTGTCAGCTGGAGCAGAGTGGCAGTGCTCAACAGCCCCAGGCCTGATGGCAAAGATACGTTTTTAGAGTCTTACAAAAGGCAAGGAATGGTGGGGGCAGTGCAAATCTTTGGGGGGAATTGATTCCAAAGGGCCAGGGCTGCCCCTGAGAAGGCTATTTCCCTAGGCCCCAGCAGGTGACATTGCATGGTTGACGGGATCTAGAGAAGGCCAACTCTGTGGGCACTAACCAGCTGCTGGGATATATGAGGTAGTAGGCGGTCCCATAAGTAATCTGGTCCTAAGCCATGTAGGACTTTATGGGTAATAACCAACACTTTAAATTGCATTTGGAGACCAATCGATAGCCAATGGCAGAGTGATGGTGACACCTTGGAAGGCCCATGATGGCTTGCATGGCTGCATTTCGTGCTGGCTGCAGTCTCCAAATGTTCTTTAAAGATAGCCTCATGTAGAGAGCATGGCAGTTTAGCTAAGCATCGTATCTCCAGAAACCCCTTTATCATTTAGGTGAGCCGCTCCGGTCCTCGGAGAGGAGCGGCATACAAGTCTAATAAATAATAATAATAATAATAATAATAATAATAATAATAATAATAATAATTAATTTATTTATTGTTAATTAGACTTCTATTCCAACCTTTTCAAAGTGAATCAGGGTGCTTATCATATATCATCATATATGTTTTCTCTTTAGATTTTGATTCCAGAGTTGCTATTGATGCATCAGTTGTAACTAATAAAACTTCTGCTACTGGCGGTAGCAACCAGCTAGGAATAGTAGACCTGACTGTTGAAAAATATCTTTCTGTAAACCTGCCTGTTCGAGAAAGCATTATTTTGCCCCAAATAGACACTTTTTAAAATAATTTCTTCTACTTTGACTGAGTTCAACTTCTGTTGTTTAGCTTTATCTACACTTCACTAATTTCCCAAAACAATTTAACAGAAATTGGGCAATGGTTTGTGAAAGCAAGAGTATCAGTAATGTATGTAAGTCTATAAAATCAGTTTAGCTCAAGGCAATCTATGGCCTAGTATCTAATCTAATTGAAAGAGAGCTATCTTCTGCTGCCTAAGATGGGAGAATGGAAGATCGGGAGCTGGCCTGCGATTATCAAGATCATCAATTCACATACAAAAATATGGTCTCTACATTCAGATGCAGGTACTTGAAAAAATAGGCAAGAACTAAGGAGAATATATGTGATCACCCATACCTAACCATATCTATCCATAAATATAATATCTCCTAAAGTATGATGAAAACACTGTATTATACATTGGTTATTTCATTTACCAGAAAATGAGTAAGAATCTCTGATGTTGGATGGCAGTAACTAGGAAATTATCTTGTTTGTTTTATCACAATATAACTATTTAGAAAATCTTCCCTCTTGCCTATTACAGGAATTTTTTATTCTTACAATTAGAATAATGAATACATGACTGTTTGAATGTAAATAAAAAAATGTTCCCAATGTTAAGATGATTTAAGAGCAGTTATCACTGAAATTTCATTAAGGAGAATATAAATATACCTGTTCTTAGCCCTACCGAGAGCAGAAAATCATGTTTTATTTCAGATCCACTGGCTTCAATGTGAGCCTTATTTTGAAATTCTTCTAAAATGCTTGTGAGTCAATCATACTGTTAGCTTTCCACTCTATTTAGCTGTTTATATTCTGTGGAGATTAATCTGCTTTCCTATGCATGTTTGAAAAAAAAATATGTTAATTAAACAAATTTTCCCTATAGGAATCTGCGGAGAAATAAAAAGAAAAAGCTATTTTTTGTGGCCTTTCACATAGTTGATAACAAAATTCTTACAGGCAAGATGTTGAGCACAAAGATGATTAACAGTTCTTCTGTAAGAGGGTATTTCTTTGAATTTTGCCATACTGTTATACCTTGCTCAGGCTATATTCATACTATTACGATGCTCTACTCTCTAAATGTAATTTTGGGTCAACCGTAGGACCACCTTCTTTCTCTGCCTTTCCTTTTCTATGCAAGACAAAGCCACTAGTGCTCTCTCTAAATGTAATTTTGGGTCAACCGCAGGACGCATGCCAGAGGTGACATGTAGAGCCCTCTCTGTGAGCACGCATGCAATTCTCAGCTGCTCTTACACTTTCCAGTACACGCATGCACATCGGCCAACTAATCTTTGCACATACCAAAACTTCGGAAACCTGAAGACCAACTGGCGTGCGCATACACATGGTCTTCAGGTTTCTGACGCTCCGGCATGTGCAAAGACCAGCTGGCCAGCGTGTATACACTCACTGAAAACCAGCTGGTCTTTGAATTCCCGGGGCTCCGGCCCCTGCACGCACATGCTCATTGCAATATTTATTTACTTACTTACTTACTTACTTACTTACTTACTTACTTACTTACTTACTTACTTACTTACTTACTTACTTATTTATTTGGTTTTTATGCCGCCCTTCTCCTTACACTCAGGGCGGCTTACAACATGTTAGCAATAGCACTTTTTAACAGAGCCAGCCTATTGCCCCCACAATCCGGGTCCTCATTTTACCCACCTCGGAAGGATGGAAGGTTGAGTCAACCTTGATCCGGTGATGAGATTTGAACCGCTGACCTACAGATCTACAGTCAGCTTCAATGGCCTGCAGTACAGCACTCTTACCTGCTGCGCCACCCTGGCTCTCAGTGGGCACTCAGTGCCGAAAAGTTTCGTCATCACTGCTCTACTCTCTTCCCTTCCCCCTTTCTGCCATTGGACAGGAATCTGCTAAGAAAAGACAAAAGTCTTCTTTTTCGCAATGCAGTGGTTTTAAAAGAACACATTTCTCCCCTGATTCCACTCAAGATAGGGAATAGTTGTATGTGGGTTGGGATGGGGGGCAAGTAGTTGTGCCTTGAGCTGCTACTGCCTTCTTCAGCAACTCAATTTCTCTTAATTTTAACGAAAAGCCATTTTTAACTGGACTGTTTCCAAGTCTCATGTAACCCCCTTGTCTCTGATCTATATTTCGGAAGGTTAATGGGATAGTAAAACATTCTTAAAGATAGATAAATGTGTTCCGGTTTCCTCAGGGTAGTTCTCTACTAAAGACACTTTCTTTCCCACCCTGCCGAGGTATCTCATTAAGCTCCCCACTAGTGTCATTATTAAGTTTTCATGTGTTTCTCTGCTTTGATGCTAATCTTTATGCTTGCATTTAATTCTGTTCCGTACAGCACCAATGTGGTTATGAATTATTCTGAAATTGAGTCTAAGGTTAGAGAAGCAACCAATGACGATCCATGGGGACCTTCAGGGCAACTCATGGGGGAGATTGCCAAGTAAGTAATTTGATTCAGCTCTGTTGAAAGATACATCTTTACGTATATATGCCACTGATGCTTCATCGCTCCTGAAGGATATAAATAATTTAAGGAGCGAAGTGTATTAATGATGGAAAAGAATGATCACAAGCAACTACAAGGTTGTCCTCATTTAGTGACTATTTGCAATTACAGTGCTGATGAAAAAGTCATTCTACCGGTCCTTACATTTAAGTTCTTCACAGGACTGTAAAACACGTGAAGATTATAAGCATGGTTCCCTTTCACTTAGTGACCATTTTGTTGAAATTGAGAACTATCTGTGTTTCTTTTATTAAGTAACACGTAATGTTTCTTTTGGATAAGAATCTTGTAATACATTTTTCAAATATAAATATTGGGGCTTTCTTCACAACCATGTTTTCCCCACAAAAAGCACCTGAATGTCATTTTGGACTAAATAATAAATGTGTCGTTATTTTTATTTTTTCATGATTGCCAATGGAAAGACATCAGCATTGCTAACTCTATATGAAACACTTCTCTATAAATGGTCCATAGCTCTTAATTGCTGATGGAGACTTTTAACTCAGAGCAAGTCTGCCACCTACTGTCAAATGCAAGTGCTGACATCAAATAACACCATTGATCATTCTTTCTCCTTCTTCCTTGTTCTTTCAAATTTCCATCTTTTTCTTTTCTAGGGCTACTTTTATGTATGAACAGTTTCCAGAACTTATGAACATGCTTTGGACACGGATGTTAAAAGACAATAAAAAGAACTGGAGGAGAGTTTATAAGGTATGTACAGTAGTGAGTTTCTGTATTAACTTATTAAAACCTTAATTTTGGTGTAAACTTAGAATGCTGAAAAACACATCTGAATGTTTTAATTTTACCACAGTGTCCTCTGGCAATTAACTCAGTTTTGTGCGTTCATTAACATAATATCCATGCTAAACATCACAGGTTTCCAGATCCTCTGTGTGCAATTAGCAGAACTTGATTTTAATCAAGTTAATTCTTTTTCAGAATACATTTTAAAGAAATGGTCTGCTTTGAAAACCAAGGGATTTTTGGGAAGGGGGGAGGGGACTGTTGTTGTTTTTATTAAAAGGCTCTTAAATTGAAAATCCTTCTAGCAATTTTGACTTTTGTTGCTTAATAAAAACCAAATAAGGGATCCTCCTTAACTTGATCTTCTAACTTCCTCTTAGCAATCCACTGTTGAGAGACCTAATTTTAAATATTTGTTCTGAATGTTTATTTAAAAACTCAATTTGAAGCTTTTAAAGGAACATTCTTCAATATTTCTGGTACAGTTATTCTGATTATATATTCTGTTTTCTCCCACTCAATGCACAGGCTTATTTATTTATTTTTTATTATCATTATTTTATCTTACTGGGCATAGAACTAGTTATCTCTTGTTTTACTCTCATTATTGGCCCAGTTCAATTTTATTTCTTCTACACTTGCTCTTCCACTATACTTTCAGTGAAATTCAAGTAGGTGTAATTCCATATTTCCACAGTATCTTGCAGCACTAAGAGGCTTTAAATTTTAAATCTATACAGTCCACACAGTTCTGAAGATGTTAACTTTTTTAAAATAGGAATTTAATGCCATTAAAACGTACGTTTGTTTTAATGCTATTATGCATTTTGTTCAATATTGTTAAGGCTATATAGAGTGAGCTGTTTACTTTCATTTATAATTTGACTTGTTTTTGCTGACGGTGAATGACTTCCATTAATATGGGGGCGTTCCATTTTGTTTCCCTGATTTTAGATTTTCAAATAAAAAAGGCAAATTCTGGAAGCTGCAGGAAGTTTCGAGAATTAACATACTTTAAAAACTTATTTTTGTTTTGAAGTTTGCTTACATTTATCTGAAAATACTGAATTTTATACATCAACACATTTCCTGCAGAAAACGGCATAGAAAAATTGCTGTAAAATTGCTTTTAAATGGAAAAACACTGGGGAATAAAGTAATTGCAAAAAAGAGACACAAAAGAAAATTGTTTCAGTCTTTAAAGTTCAGAACGTTTTCCCCCAAATTGCCTTAACTGCAATTTTTCTCTTCGTAGGGAAAAAAAATCATTCTTCAGGCAAATATCGTATGAATTAGTGTTCTCCATTTATTCTTTTGTCTTAGTGCAAAACACACAGTATTGCTAGTAGTTCTGTAACATTTTTAAGTTGCCTCATTTTTATCAGAATGAATGCTACTTTTCTTTCTAATTTATTGCACGTTTAAGCTTTCCTTTTCATTGCAGTTTAAAATACTGATGGAATTTTTCATGCAGTCATAAGGTGCTTTGTATTTTTATAGTCTCTGCTGCTGCTATCTTACCTCATAAGGAATGGATCAGAGCGTGTTGTTACAAGTGCCAGAGAACACATTTATGATTTGCGATCCCTGGAAAATTACCACTTTGTAGGTGAGCGATAGAAGAATCTTATAAGCAAATTAAAGCAGTTGTTGGAGTTGTCAGTCACCTGAACCAGCTTAGAAGCTTCCCTGCTCTAATTAGAATGTGACTGTTGCCGGTTGTGTGAAGAGTGCAGAATCCAAGACGTGAGGCCCTAGAGTATTAATTAGTGAAGACAAGAACTTGCAGAAAAGACCAGCTAATAACAACAGAACCAACACAACATGAGTGTTTGGGTTTATATTAAAATATGCACTAGAGACTTGTTCCCTGTGGTGTATATAAAGGAATAGCTTTAATCATCTGGGAAGAAAGGTTAGAGCTCCAAAACATACACATCTGTTTGAAGCTAGGAATTTTTCCCCCTCCTACCAAATAATATTTACAGTGCTCAGGCAGCAAGGCCAGTGTTTTTTCTGAATAAAAAAGAGGCTTTGAGAGGTGGAGTAAATTTTAGTGTGTAGTGCACTTCAGCAGATTTTAAAATACAGATTTGAAACAAGATAGAAAGCTAGCAATTAGCATTTTTTAAAAAACGATTAATTTTTTTACCTTTTCAAATACCTACCCCTTCCTAAAGACTCAAGAAGCAAGGTTGTTTTAAGTGGGTTAAAACTGTCAGGAAATGTGTTTTTAAGCATCATATTTTTCATTTTTTAAAAGTGAGCTTTTTAGTAGATCATTGTGAGTTAGAAAACTGTAGAAACTAAAATTGTGCTCTAATGCTGTCACTTTAGGTTAGGATGAAATATTGGCTATAAAAAGTATAACTTACATTCAATAAATAAAATTGCTTTAGAAAACATAACTTTAGCAGTTCTTGGGTTCATTTTATGTAGAGATTTCTCCAGATGCTTAAAGGCTGTTCCCAATTTCTTTTTGTATGCACCTTTTCTTCAGATGAGAATGGCAAGGACCAAGGTATAAATATACGCCAGAAAGTGAAAGAAATGGTAGAATTTGCCCAGGATGATGACAGACTTCGTGAAGAAAGGAAAAAGGCGAAGAAAAACAAAGATAAATATGTTGGGGTTTCTTCAGACAGTGTTGGAGGATTCAGATACAGTAAGTCCAGCTTGGAGAGGACAGGTGGTGGCTTTAGTGACATGCAGTGATATTTAAAAGTTTGTGAACGCTCTTGAGTATGACCTGAAACTTGATTTATTGACATATAAGTCTTAAAACTAGATATATTTGTATGACAAAAAAATAGGTGTGGTGCATGGATACATATATACTTAAACACATCATAATTTCAATGAATTTAATTTGATATAAAGCACCTAAACAACTATATCTTAGGTGGAACAAGTAATCCTCAGTTAATAATGGGAACTAGAAACTCATAACATCACATGACCATGCCAACTTACAATGGCAGGTCCAGTTGCTTTCATTAGGCAAATCCCACAAGATCCATTGATTGGAATATCACATAATCACCATTTGTAACCACCTGCCAGCCTCCCCATTGACTTTTTTTGTAGAAACCGTCAGTGAAGGTTGCAAATGGTGATTTCGTGACTGCAGGACTTTCTGACATTGTCATTCAGACCAGGTGCCAAGTACATGAATTGTAAGTCATCTAACTTCTGGGATGCTTCAATGGCTGGAACTACGAGGACCAATCCTATGTGTCCTCAGCACCATCTTAATTTCAAATAGTAGCTGAAAGAGTGGTCACTGAATAAGGATTACCTATCTAGGAAAGGAACTCTCACATTTTAAAAAAGATTTATTACTTAACATTGAAATAATTACATTTTTCATGATGGCTTGGTTTATAGGGAGGGGAGCAGAACCAAGTAGTTTTCTGTGCAAGTAAGTATTGATGACATGAAATAATGCTTTTGATGAACTTGCTTGATGATCTTGAGAGAAATGGAACTAATGATTTGCCATATTCTGTGAACTGTACTCATTTCATCTGGAGGGTCACAAATGAAGAAAGTTATAAGCAAAAATTACTGAAACAACTTCATTGGCCCAGTTCTTGTACTATCATAAAGTGACTGCCATCAGAGTTGAGGCTGGTCAAAAAACACAGAGACATAAACACAGAAAACAAGCAGATAGATTGTTTTTTAATATCTCATTTAGTTTTTGATGCAGTTATCCATACATAAACCATTCCATGTATAGTACAACTGGTTTTCTTGGTCCATGACCTAATTAAAATGCACTTGTTTCAGATGTTTGTAGAATAAAATGTAATGTAATAAGTAGACAGGTCCAGTAGAGATATCATTGCTCCAAGCAGGAGAGGGAAAAGTGATGGAAAAAATGAGGCTGAGGGACTTCTTTTGGGACAGTGGCTGTTGACACTGCTGAGGGGAAGAGTGAAGAGGGAGAAAAGAAGATTGGAAGATGGGAGACCAATTAAAAAATGTCACCCTAGGAGGCTCTTCTAGATTGCCTTGTTTTCCTCAGCTCATAAACTGCTTCAGAAGCATTCCAAACTTTGTTTCATCCTAAACCTGGAACAATCAAGCTGGAGGGGCTGGAGGGTTGGTTCATTGTTTCAGTAGTCCATGAACAATCCAAACATATTTGAAATAATTACTGAAATCCAATAGTTTGTTTCAAGGTTGCAGCAGTTTTGTGTATGCTCCTTTTCTTTTTTTTTTCTTTCCTATCCTGACTTTTCTGAACATGGAAGCATATTTTCCAACAAAGAACTCAACTACTGCCACCAACAGCTATTTTTCTCCAATAATGTCTGTGCGGGGCCCAGAAGCAGTTTTGTAACTGGTACATGGTGCTTTGGAGCAAGCCAGCTTCTCATGGAAAATACTCTAAAAAGAAATTTAAACACAAATGGAGGCAAAGGATAAGGGATAGAATAGCTAACATATTGTCTCCATGGATGCTGTGTATCTTATCTGTGATTATCTGGTGTGATTTATAAAGTGATGTTGCACACAATATAGAATTAATTTACAGAACATCAGTAAGTACACCTCAGCAATTATAACTGAAATTCTTTGGGCCATTGTTTGATGGATTGTCCCCAAACGAAATTAAATGAGAATTATTCTGTATTATTATGATACAAATGACAGGATACAATCACTCTGCATTAGTATGATACAAATGACAGTATTTAAATATGAGAAATAATCTCATACCATATTTTTCAAAGTATAAGACTCACCTTTTTCCCTAACTAAAAGAGGCTGAAAAAGTGGGTGCATCTTATATTCTGAATGTAGCTTTTTTGGGGGGAAGCTTTTCTTTTCAGCTCTAATGAGGCGCTAATGATCTTCCCAATTTGCAGGCTTTTTCATTGTTACTCTCTCTGAAGAAGGTTTTTTTTCAGCCTTAAGTCTTTGCAGGCTTTTTGTCATTGCTACTTGCTCTGAATAAGGTTTTTTAAGCCCTAACCCGGGGATGAAATAATGTGCTGAAGCTGACTAGACTAAGGATGCTAGCCAGATGAATACCTGATAGGCAGTTTTTCCCCAATTTTCCTCCCCGAAAACTAAAATATGTCTTATACTCCTGTGTGTCTTATACTCCGAAAAATATGGTATATTTTTTTCAAATTAAAAGAATTTGGCAAACAAAATCACCATTTTGAGAATTTTAAATAAATCTGCAAGGGATTAAATTTGGCTTTAAATCTTCCCTCTTGGCTACTTAAGCTGTATGGAATTTAAACCTAACCATATAAAACTGTACTTAAAAACAACTGATGAAAACTGGCATCTACTATTACAGTTCACAGCCAGTTGGCTCTCTTGCAAAGCAAATTTTGTTTATGTAGCTATTGGGGGAAAGGGGTGGGGTAAGGGTGGGAGAATGGGGAAATTAAAAACTCCTAACTAGCACATAAGGGGATAATGTGCTGCATGGTCATTAAAGACTTTGAAGAGAGTTTAAAATTGTTAACTGAGGCTAGAAATATTGCCGTCTTGCAGGGTTTGGTATGAGATCCCCATGACAGCCTGGTTTAGAGTGTACTAATGAACATTTATTATATTTGGACTTTATTTGTCATACATGCTTTGTATGAGCCTCATTGGGCAGAAAGATGTCTTCCTACGTGCTTTTACAGTGTTTAGTTTAGCATATTTGTCAACAATAACATTTTAACTATATTTTCTGGCAATAGGACATTATTATATACAATATAATTATATGTTAATTCGGCTCTGTAAAAAAGCTTAACATTTTTCTGTTGTTTTTAACTCATTTAAGTTCCATTGTTAGTAAAACTGCTGGAAGAAGTAGTATTTTAAGATTATTCTTTTTTTTCTTTTTTTCCCGTTCTTTTGACTAATTGTTTACATTATGTAGGTGAAAGATATGATGCTGAGCCCAAGTCAAAATGGGATGAGGAATGGGATAAAAACAAAGGTGGATTTCCTTTCAGCGATAAACTAGGCGAACTGAGTGATAAAATTGGGAGCACAATTGATGACACCATCAGCAAATTCCGAAGGAAAGACAGGGAGGATTCTCCAGAGAGATGCAGGTATTTTTGGCATCAGTCTTGTTTTTGTGTAGTTCTTGTAATATTATTTTAATGAGCTTTTACATGTTTGTTTACTGAAAAATTACATTTTCTGTGTCAATCATCTTCTTCAAAGTGGTTTATAATGTAGTGTTTTAATATAAAATATGTTAGTTTTCTTAGCCGCAATATGGAAGCAATTTGTAATTTTCTTTTTCTAGGTTGTATTTCACTTTCCCAATTTATTCTACAACCTGAATATTTTGTGAAACTCTGTTCAACCTATACCTATTGTTCAGCAGCTATTGCAAATTACAATGGCACTAAACAAATGGTGGTTATGATTGATCCTCAGAATTCTGACCATACCCATACTCCCCCCTCAATCAGATGCTCACAAATGAATCCCATTTGCAACCTTCCCTGCTAGCTTCCCCAGAAAATCAATGGGGAATCCAGCAAACATTGCAAGCTGTTGGGATAAGTCTTCTTCACTTGCACCGTAGCTCCTCTGGGCCCTGACCACCCTGATCACACACACAGGCTCTCTATGCCTCTCCCACCATTTGTGTACCCTGCACATCCTGTGGGAGCTTCACCACACCACTGTCATGTGTCCTGCCAACCCTCACACATACTAACTACCATCTTCTCTTGTAGTCCCCTATAATCTCACTGCTTTTCCCTCACACCCCTTACCCTCCCTCTCCAAATCCTTGCTACACCTCCCTTGCATCCTCAGGCCCCTGTTTGTACCTAAACCTAGTGTATGCCAAGCTGGATGATACTGAGAAATATCATGCTTCCTGCTGTGTTCTCTGTTGTCTTATCTTTACTGTAAAATATATACATGTTCCAGAACACAGGTAATCTTTGTGTGTTCAATATGTATCACAGCGGTCTTTTCCTTTTTTTATGAATTCTATAAGTAAGCATATCTTGTGATTTTAGTGCAACTCTTAAGCCTATGTTCTCTTTATTGTGGTTAATTTGATTTTCAAAGACCCTGACAACCTGTCACACTAGATGGAGCAGTTGTACTTGCATCATTCCTGATTGACACCAGCCAACTTTTACTTATACTGATTCAGCCTGCCTCTCAATTAAAAAAAACCCCTTCATAGGACAGGGCATGAAAACAAAACAAAATCTTGTAATCTAATATTGCATGTAGCCTAATATTGCATGAGTTGGTTCTGCATCTTCTGTCTTCTTGATTATGTCCAGAACTGTAATGATTCATCCTACAGCTCAGGATGTGTCATGCTTCATCCTTCTGTGCTCTATTGAAAGCTACTTTATAGCAGTTATGTGGAAGGTGAGGTGATACAACTGTTTTTCCAGTTTGCATAGGACTTGATCTGGCTACACCACAAATTCAAAATGTAAAGAAGGATGAGCAGACATGGTTTATGTGCATTGGACTTCTGTGAGTTAGCCCATTTGATTTGAAAATTGTTTTCTGCAATGCACCAGTTTGCCCAGTTGAAGGTTACAAAGTATCAAACAGTCCTAAAAAGTTTTAGTAGTTACAGTATATACCAGTAGATACAAAGTTCTTTTCTGGAACAAAGTAAATTCTATTTTGTCTTGGTATTGCTATTGCTATTCTTTAGTATTAGTATTATATTATTTATGAATATATAATATATACTATTTTTAAATCAATATGTTAAACTATACAGTGATCCCCCGCTCGTTGCGAGGGTTCCGTTCCAGGGTTTTCGCGAAGTAGCGCTGCGGAAGTAAAAACACCATCTGCGCATGTGCAGATGGTGTTTTTAACTTCCGCAGCGCTAGCGAGGAGCCGAAGATTGGGGGCGGCGCGGCTGTTTTAAAACGTCGCCGCCGGCATGGGGGGCTTCCTAGCAGCCCCCCAAACCCGGGTTGGGGGTCCGGGGGGTGCTGGCAAGCCCCCCATGCCGGCGGCGACGTTTTAAAACAGCCGCGCCGCCCCCAATCTTCGGCTCCTCCCTAGCGGGCTTTCGAGATGAGTCCTGAAGCGAATTCGCTTCAGGACTCAGCTCGAAAGCGGCGAGAGCTAGCGCCCAGCCCCATGACATTCGCTTTACTGCCGCCCGCAGCCGAGTGATCCTGGGCTCCTTCGCAACCTCGGAGAGCTTCCTGGGCATGAAAGCTCACAAAAACCAGGAAGCTCTCTGAGGTTGCGAAGGAGCCCACGATCACTCGGCTGCAGGCGGCAGGAAGGCGAATGCCACGGGGCTGGGCTCGGTTATCCCCTCGGCTCCCCTCCTACCAGCCCCGCCGCGGAAGGCTCCATTCTGTTCCCTGAATGGAGACCGCCGGCCGCTCAATCGGGCCGGCAGGGAACAGAATGGAGCGTTCCGCGGCGGGGCTGGTAGGAGGGGAGCCGAGGACGGAACCGAGCCCAGCCCCGTGGCATTCGCCTTCCTGCCGCCTGCAGCCGAGTGATCGTGGGCTCCTTCGCAACCTCAGAGAGCTTCCTGGTTTTCGTGAGCTTTCATGCCCAGGAAGCTCTCCGAGGTTGCGAAGGAGCCCACGATCACTCGGCTGCAGGCGGCAGGAAGGCGAATGCCACGGGGCTGGGCTCGGTTATCCCCTCGGCTCCCCTCCTACCAGCCCCGCCGCGGAAGGCTCCATTCTGTTCCCTGAATGGAGACCGCCGGCCGCTCAATCGGGCCGGCAGGGAACAGAATGGAGCGTTCCGCGGCGGGGCTGGTAGGAGGGGAGCTGAGGACGGAACCGAGCCCAGCCCCGTGGCATTCGCCTTCCTGCCGCCTGCAGCCGAGTGATCGTGGGCTCCTTCGCAACCTCGGAGAGCTTCCTGGGCATGAAAGCTCACGAAAACCAGGAAGCTCTCTGAGGTTGCGAAGGAGCCCACGATCACTCGGCTGCAGGCGGCAGGAAGGCGAATGCCACGGGGCTGGGCTCGGTTCCGTCCTCGGCTCCCCTCCTACCAGCCCCGCCGCGGAAGGCTCCATTCTGTTCCCTGCCGGCCCGATTGAGCGGCCGGCGGTCTCCATTCAGGGAACAGAATGGAGCGTTCCGCGGCGGGGCTGGTAGGAGGGGAGCCGAGGACGGAACCGAGCCCAGCCCCGTGGCATTCGCCTTCCTGCCGCCTGCAGCCGAGTGATCGTGGGCTCCTTCGCAACCTCGGAGAGCTTCCTGGGCATGAAAGCTCACGAAAACCAGGAAGCTCTCTGAGGTTGCGAAGGAGCCCACGATCACTCGGCTGCAGGCGGCAGGAAGGCGAATGCCACGGGGCTGGGCTCGGTTCCGTCCTCGGCTCCCCTCCTACCAGCCCCGCCGCGGAAGGCTCCATTCTGTTCCCTGCCGGCCCGATTGAGCGGCCGGCGGTCTCCATTCAGGGAACAGAATGGAGCGTTCCGCGGCGGGGCTGGTAGGAGGGGAGCCGAGGGGATAACCGAGCCCAGCCCCGTGGCATTCGCCTTCCTGCCGCCTGCAGCCGAGTGATCGTGGGCTCCTTCGCAACCTCGGAGAGCTTCCTGGGCATGAAAGCTCACGAAAACCAGGAAGCTCTCTGAGGTTGCGAAGGAGCCCACGATCACTCGGCTGCAGGCGGCAGGAAGGCGAATGCCACGGGGCTGGGCTCGGTTCCGTCCTCGGCTCCCCTCCTACCAGCCCCGCCGCGGAACGCTCCATTCTGTTCCCTGCCGGCCCGATTGAGCGGCCGGCGGTCTCCATTCAGGGAACAGAATGGAGCCTTCCGCGGCGGGGCTGGTAGGAGGGGAGCCGAGGGGATAACCGAGCCCAGCCCCGTGGCATTCGCCTTCCTGCCGCCTGCAGCCGAGTGATCGTGGGCTCCTTCGCAACCTCGGAGAGCTTCCTGGGCATGAAAGCTCACGAAAACCAGGAAGCTCTCTGAGGTTGCGAAGGAGCCCACGATCACTCGGCTGCAGGCGGCAGGAAGGCGAATGCCATGGGGCTGGGCTCGGTTCCGTCCTCGGCTCCCCTCCTACCAGCCCCGCCGCGGAAGGCTCCATTCTGTTCCCTGCCGGCCCGATTGAGCGGCCGGCGGTCTCCATTCAGGGAACAGAATGGAGCCTTCCGCGGCGGGGCTGGTAGGAGGGGAGCCGAGGGGATAACCGAGCCCAGCCCCGTGGCATTCGCCTTCCTGCCGCCTGCAGCCGAGTGATCGTGGGCTCCTTCGCAACCTCGGAGAGCTTCCTGGGCATGAAAGCTCACGAAAACCAGGAAGCTCTCTGAGGTTGCGAAGGAGCCCACGATCACTCGGCTGCAGGCGGCAGGAAGGCGAATGCCACGGGGCTGGGCTCGGTTCCGTCCTCGGCTCCCCTCCTACCAGCCCCGCCGCGGAACGCTCCATTCTGTTCCCTGCCGGCCCGATTGAGCGGCCGGCGGTCTCCATTCAGGGAACAGAATGGAGCCTTCCGCGGCGGGGCTGGTAGGAGGGGAGCCGAGGGGATAACCGAGCCCAGCCCCGTGGCATTCGCCTTCCTGCCGCCTGCAGCCGAGTGATCGTGGGCTCCTTCGCAACCTCGGAGAGCTTCCTGGGCATGAAAGCTCACGAAAACCAGGAAGCTCTCTGAGGTTGCGAAGGAGCCCACGATCACTCGGCTGCAGGCGGCAGGAAGGCGAATGCCACGGGGCTGGGCTCGGTTCCGTCCTCGGCTCCCCTCCTACCAGCCCCGCCGCGGAACGCTCCATTCTGTTCCCTGCCGGCCCGATTGAGCGGCCGGCGGTCTCCATTCAGGGAACAGAATGGAGCCTTCCGCGGCGGGGCTGGTAGGAGGGGAGCCGAGGGGATAACCGAGCCCAGCCCCGTGGCATTCGCCTTCCTGCCGCCTGCAGCCGAGTGATCGTGGGCTCCTTCGCAACCTCGGAGAGCTTCCTGGGCATGAAAGCTCACGAAAACCAGGAAGCTCTCTGAGGTTGCGAAGGAGCCCACGATCACTCGGCTGCAGGCGGCAGGAAGGCGAATGCCACGGGGCTGGGCTCGGTTCCGTCCTCGGCTCCCCTCCTACCAGCCCCGCCGCGGAAGGCTCCATTCTGTTCCCTGCCGGCCCGATTGAGCGGCCGGCGGTCTCCATTCAGGGAACAGAATGGAGCCTTCCGCGGCGGGGCTGGTAGGAGGGGAGCCGAGGGGATAACCGAGCCCAGCCCCGTGGCATTCGCCTTCCTGCCGCCTGCAGCCGAGTGATCGTGGGCTCCTTCGCAACCTCGGAGAGCTTCCTGGGCATGAAAGCTCACGAAAACCAGGAAGCTCTCTGAGGTTGCGAAGGAGCCCACGATCACTCGGCTGCAGGCGGCAGGAAGGCGAATGCCACGGGGCTGGGCTCGGTTCCGTCCTCGGCTCCCCTCCTACCAGCCCCGCCGCGGAACGCTCCATTCTGTTCCCTGCCGGCCCGATTGAGCGGCCGGCGGTCTCCATTCAGGGAACAGAATGGAGCCTTCCGCGGCGGGGCTGGTAGGAGGGGAGCCGAGGGGATAACCGAGCCCAGCCCCGTGGCATTCGCCTTCCTGCCGCCTGCAGCCGAGTGATCGTGGGCTCCTTCGCAACCTCGGAGAGCTTCCTGGGCATGAAAGCTCACGAAAACCAGGAAGCTCTCTGAGGTTGCGAAGGAGCCCACGATCACTCGGCTGCAGGCGGCAGGAAAGCGAATGTCACGGGGCTGGGCTCGGCTCCCCCCCCCCCTTAGCAGCCCCGCCGCGGAACGCTCCATTCTGTTCCCTGAATCACTTTGAATCCAGCAGCTTCTGCTGGATACGGGCGGTGGGTGGGACGAGCGGTGAGGAAGCCAGGGGCTGTGGCAGCTCGCCCCCCCCATCGCCCGTATCCAGCAGAAGCGGCGGGATTCAAAGGGATTCAAGGCTAACTTCTGCGCTTGGCTTGAGGACTCAGCTGGGAAGCGGCACGGGTGTTTTAAAAGGTCTCCGCCGGCATGGGGGGCTTCCTACCCCCCCCGAACCCCCAACCCGGGTTTGGGGGGGTGCTAAGAAGCCCCCCATGCCGGCGGAGACCTTTTAAAACACCCGTGCCGCTTCCCAACTGAGTCCCGAAGCCAAACGAACCCGGGTGGCCGGGCGAGCAGCGAGCAAATGGCGGGTGGCCGGGCGAAGGGCGGGCGAACGGAGGGCGAGCGGGTGCTGGGGGGGCTTCTCGCCCTCCCGCCAGCAAGAGGGGAAAGACCCAGGGAAGCCGCCCAGCAGCTGATCTGCCCGGCGGGGAACACCATCTACACATGTGTGGCCATAGGAAAAAAGGGCGCACATGCGCAGATGGTGTTTTTACTTCCGGGTTGAAAAATCGCGATGTAGCCCATTCGCAATGGTCGGGGACGCAATAACCGGGGGATCACTGTATTAGTATTCTGAGCATTCCTAAACATTGGTCAGCACAAGCAGATTCAAGTGTAACAGTCAACTAATTTGTCAATAGACTGCAGTCTCGCTTCTATTAAAGTCTGCTCCAAATTTGACTGCTCTCACTAATTTTGCCTAATATTAGTCATAATATTCACTAATACTGAACTTTTTCCCAAAATAGTTTTCGGTGAAATTTGTTTGTAATATTTTCCACTACTAAACTATAACATATATTTTTAAAAGTAACACGTGTCCCAAAATATATTCCAGGCAATACATATTATAATGAAAAAGCCTAATCCATGAGATATACATTTTACTTTTTACTCTTGTAACTTTACTCTTTTTACTTCAGCATGCTTTAGTGGCTTGGTATATTCTAACCATATGTCCAGCATTTCTTTTAGGTTCTTTCATGCTTTGTCTTAATCCTGTTTTGCTCCAATGGTGAAAGTTTGATGGGAATTATATCATTACAGGCCCTGTCCTATAACTTATCCTAAATCTGGAATGTCCCTTGCCTGGAAATTGGGTTTTGGGTGTTAAGTCTAAGTTTGATCAAGCTGAATAGTGATTTCAGGATAGTTTTGCTGATTGTAGTCACTTTCTATATTCCATGTTGATGTTTTATTTGGTACATTTTGAAATTGCTTCTTTTATGATGATCTGTTTTAACATTTAATGTGAAGTTTTGGACATGCTTCTTGTATTTAAAAGTAAGATATGAGTGAATGAACAAATAGAAAAAATGTGTTGCAATGCAACAACACTGCTATAATGTGGCTTAAACTTTTCTTATATTTTAGTAAGGACTTCTTTATTTCAGAATAGTTAAAGAATCTTTGGTGCATTCATTCTTATTTTATTTGGTTGGTGCTCTTAGGCCTTTATATTCTTCTTCTGTAATCTGTGTTGGAAAGTGCTAGGAATTATGATCAATGAATCTTTGCTGGCAAACAGCTAATATGCAAAGATACAATGGGGATGCATAACTAAGTAATAGTTATAATAATAATAATGGCAAAGCTTGAATCACTGTTTAGTAGAAAACAAAGGCTCTCCCACAGGGATACTGTACAGTAGTTTGTGTGCCTCCATGCTGACAATGAGACAACCTTCTTTAAAAGAAAATGGTTTAATGCTCTGTTGCATTATTCAACACAAATCTGGTGCAGCTAATTCTTGTTTGAAAACACTGTTATCTTTCAAGCTACCTCACAGTATATTCTTATTATTCAACAAGGCAGCTTCAGCTCTAACAAGAGGTGCAGTTTTAGCTTTTCTTTCTGGAAAAAGCAGAAAGTTTGAGTGGATCAGTGAGCCTTGTGTTTTTCATAAGTGAGGAATCATAATCGCAGCCAATATAATCTATGTAATAGAACGTATAATAGAGTTGCCTTACCATGGAAATAAGCAGCATATAAAGTTAATAAATAAGTAATCTTATACAAATTGCATTTTGAGTAATAAATTATAGCATAGTCACTAGAAAAAAATGGGGTGTCTTCTAAGGAGAATAACAACAGTAGTAATAAAATGTTGGTAAAAATCCAGTATTTCCAATATCAATGGCCTAAAAGGGAAAAGAGAATTTTCTCAATCAGTAGAATTGATAGTGAAAAGTCTGACAATGATTCATCTCATCTTACTTGATTGGGCATCCCAACCAAATGTGCAGGCAATGAGATTTAATATCTTAAATAGGAAACAGAATCCTTTCTGGTTTTATAAAATCTTAATCATAAAACTGACTAAGTACTTGGTGCTTTGGTATAGTACTGTGTACTGGTTAGGATATTGCTTAAATCTCTGTCAGAAATGAGGAACCAGGATAGAGGTCCAAAGTATTATTTCATGGTACCTATATACAAGAATATACAAGAATCTGAACTACTATGGTCAAGATGAATTGGTATCAGATAAGAGTCAAGTAAGGCTGGATTTAGGTCTCACAAAGCATAGACTCTGGACTCTAGTACTGAATAATTTCTAGGGTATAAGATATTTCAAGGAGGTGTTTCAAAATTGGGACTCTTCCAGGTGGTTGAAAGAATTTCAGAAATAAAATTGGAATAGCTTTTTCAAATTGGAATTGCACTAGTAATTACCTCTCCAGTCTCTTATGTCTTCATATAATATCTAATAGGTGTGTTTTGGTTTTAATTTTCACAGTGATAGTGATGAAGAAAAGAAATCCAGAAGAGGTAAATCACCAAAAGGTGAATTCAAAGATGAGGAGGAAACGGTGACCACAAAACACATCCATATTACACAAGCCACGGAGACCACAACCACCAGGCACAAACGCACGGCAAATCCTTCCAAAACCATTGACTTGGGAGCAGCTGCCCATTACACAGGAGACAAAGAAAGTCCAGACCAGAATGCTGGAGTTTATACTCCACAGTCAACAGCTAAGGTAAGAAAGTTACCAAAGAAATCACTATGCGTTAGAATTCTCATTCCTTTTAATTCAGATTGCTTTTGTTTAAAGTAATACATCTAAAAAAGTTTTGGCTGTGCTGGAAGAGTCATTTATTGAAAACAGCGGGACTATTTTTGAATTGAATGATCAATGGTTATTGGAAGTCATGGGCGCAAGAACCACAACTTACCAAAAGTAGTGCTTATGATTCATAAATGTAAAGTAATTGTCATAGGTTTGACTTAGGTTACTATCCCCAGATTCTCCATGGTGGTGAAGCTAACATGGGTGGATTTTCCTCATCCATTCAGAATGAGGATCGAGTCTGTTGATTTTGACAGGATCCGCCTTGCCAGTACTGCCCAGCTTCATCTCAGTCCTCAGACTGAACAGACATGGCTAACATTGGCTCCTTCCTATTTTGCTAGTTCCATCAGTTACAAACTGACCTATTTGTTTTGGACAAGAGCCGGGGTGGCGCAGCAGGTAGAGTGCTGCACTGCAGGCCACTGAAGCTGACTGTAGATCTGAAGGTCAGCAGTTCAAATCTCATCACCGGCTCAAGGTTGACTCAGCCTTCCATCCTTCCGAGGTGGGTAAACTGAGGACCTGGATTGTGGAGGCAATAGGCTGGCTCTGTTAAAAAAGTGCTATTGCTAACATGTTGTAAGCCGCCCTGAGTCTAAGGAGAAGGGCGGCATAAAAACCAAATTAATTAATTAATTAATTAATTAAGTGTGAGTTGCCTTACCGAAACCCCCAGATGCATCGTAGAGGAGTGGGGGAGTTTGGCAGCAGGGCTTCAGCTCTTGCCGAGGCAGTTTCTGCTGTACACATCGTGGCATTGACCACAAGGGGCTGCAGTCGGTCTAGCATTCGAGCTTCCATGTTGGATTTCAGGAGCGGCCACGTCAAGTCTATGTCTTCAGATTTGTCTAAGCTGGGTGGTACTGGCAAGGTGGATCCTGTCAAAATCGACAGACTCAATCCTCATTCTGAATGGACAAAGAAAATCCATCCTGAATGATAGCTCCACCCCATCAGAAGAGGTAAGACCAATGCCCCATCTCTTGAGCTAGCTAAACTCTCCCTAAGGCTACCTGGCCTTGACAGCCTGTACAAGCTTTCCCGAGAAGCCATTCCCGTCACTCTGTATAAGACTGCTTCTGAGATAGGCTGCATATTCCCACCAATTGTCTACTGGGAGGAAAGCAAACTAAACCACATTGCTGAGTAGACTCTTGGCTGCTATATCGCTTATTGCTGCTTCAGTGTCCACCCTGATTGATTGCTTTTGATCCTAGCTGTCAAATCCAATGATTTGATATCAAATGATGTTAACATATTTAAAACTGTTCAGTATTGTGCTGTACTTCATTGCAGACTGGTATTCCAAGCGAATGGGGATATAAACTGTCTTTGATTGAACGATAAGACTTTGCAAACATAGTTATACAGGAGTCAGATTTTGGATTGTATCAGTTTTGCCTTCATCTTCTATAATGATGCAAGTCAAATTTAGCTTTTGGCTTCAGTAATTTTTTCATTTACTGAAAAGAATGAGACAAATCTATTGGTATTCTTTTCTAAGAATATGCAATATATGACCTTAACTGTTAAAGGCTTAACATCAGAAGTTGTTTCATGGAATCAATCAAGCAGGCAACTTGAAAGGATATTGAAAGGATCATAGAACAAAGGGACAACTTCATCAGCCTTAGGGAAGTTCAAATACTAGAAATATTATCTATGCTGGTGAGTTTTTGCATAGATAATGTGTTTCAGTATTTCTCTGGCACCAGCCCTGGCAGGGATATGCTATAATAAAGGATAGTCCATATTATAAAAGAATCTAGAAAATACTGAGGAAAGGTAGAAGCCTTTTTCTTCCCACTTTATCTACTTAAGCTTACTTAACCTCAACTGAAATTAATGCAGTTGTAAAATCAGCCACTGAGATAGTTTTCTCAAGCTAAACCGGGTAAGTGTAATCAAGTGGGACAATGTTTAATTATGTCCTAAATTAAAAGATGGCTTGTTTATATCTCTTTTAGCGACCTGAAAGCAACTATAATTTAACGGGCAACTGTTTGCTAGCACCCCTAAACAAATTATTTGCATCTGAATTGTCTACTGTCAAACATATCTATTTGTTGTAAAATTGTTTTCTGTCAAATTCTTTAATTTGAAAAATGACCTCATAAAGATAAAGACATTTAATTGGTTAGAATTTCCCCTCAGAGAGAGGAAAGAAGCTTGGACTCTGTTTCAAAAAAAAAAAGCTTGCAAATTGCCCCAGATATTCTAGTAGGGAAGTCCTATTTGATCTTTTCCCCCCATTTTTTTTATTTTTCTCCTCTACATCACATACAGGTTAATATGTATAGTCCTCAAAATATTTAAACATACAAAAATCCATATCTTATTCTGTCCTTACATCAACAATAGTCTTCCCCTCTTTTGTTTTTCTTGCACTCCCCCCCTCTCTATCTCCTCCTCCTACCTTCTTACTCCTTCACTCCCTCTCTTCCTCCCCCTTCTACTTCCCCCTCCTCTTCCACCCTCTTTCAATTCAATTCAATTTATTAGATTTGTATGCCGCCCCTCTCCGAAGACTTTACTTTTTCCAGAGTGTTTTTTATCCTAAGTCACCTCATAATTAGTAGACTGATGGTGTACAGTGTTCCCTCGATTTTTGCAGGGGATGCGTTCCGAGACCGCCCGCGAAAATCGAATTTCCGCGAAGTAGAGATGCGGAAGTAAATACACCATTTTTGGCTATGGACAGTATCACAAGCCTTCCCTTAACACTTTAAAACCCCTAAATTACCATTTCCCATTCCCTTAACAACCATTTTTATTACTGGTACTCACCATTAAATAAGACACTTAGTGATCCTGATATTTATAAACGTAATTATTTATTAACAATAATTATTTTTTTTGTTATTTATTTGCAAAAATTATTAGTTTGGCAATGACATATGACGTCATTGGGTGGGAAAAACCGTGGTATAGGAAAAAACGTGGTATAGGCTATTCGCGAAGTTCGAACCTGCGAAAATCGAGGGAACACTGTACACTATTTTTGGCTAGGAACAGTATCAAAAGCCTTCCCTTAGCACTCTAAACCCCTAAATTGCAATTTCCCATTCCCTTAGCAACCATTTAGATTATTACTCACCCTGTTTATTTATTAAAGTTTATTTAAAAAAATATTTATTAAAGGCAAACAAAAGTTTGGCAATGACATATGACATCATCGGGCGGGAAAAACCGTGGTATAGGGGGGAAAACCCATGAAGTATTTTTTAATTCATATTTTTGAAAAACCGTGGTATAGACTTTTCGCGAAGTTTGGACCCGCGAAAATCGAGGGAAGACTGTATTTTCAAATTTTAAACTAACACTGCCTCTTCCAAAAAATTTTATTATTATACCATTTACTTATAAGAAAAATTCCATGTCACTGGGGGAAAAAAAGCTACCTCCAAAAAGAGAGCCTAATTGTGTCTTCTGGGTTCTCCATCAATTGAATCTCGATTTTAACTCCCAACTTTTAACCACTGTCACCTTAACTTTCCAAAATAATTATTATTTCTTGTGCCTCTTAATTTTAGGCCTATTGCTTCCTCCCCTTCCTTAATTTCTTTCCTCAATGTTTGTTTTGTGACCTTCTGATAAGAAAAGTCAATGGGGAAGCCAGATTCATTTAACACCCATGTTATGATAACTGTGACAAGATAGGTTGTAAAATGGAGCAAAATTCACTTAACAACGGGCTCGTTTAGCAGTGAAAAGGTTTGGCTCAGTTGTGGTCATAAGTCAAGGACTACCTGTACTTAGTATCTATTGCCCAGCTAACTGAAACATTGGATACATATATCACTGCAATTTTAGTCAATTTCACATCTGTGGTTATATTGGTGCTGAGTGTTAGAACCTACTACATAGCTAGGAACATAACACTTTTAAAGTTTTGTTTTCCACCTCCATTTTTCTATTAAACTCAGAAATCAGTCACAGCACAAGTCCTTTTCCCCTCAGATGTAGGAACCTCTATTCTGATGTACCTTTTCTCGCAAAAGATGTTGTGGATTGTGTTAGGCTTTCTTCACTTGTTATACACCAAGTTTGTTTTTTTGTTTCCAATTATAATTTATCTAACAGTGTGCTGCTAAACTAATGTATTGGAGAAAACATCATTAAAAAAATTAAGGTGAACCATTTGTCTACTTAATAATGCTGCAATGAGCAGATTTTCTAGAAGCTCATCAGGTATGCAGAGTTTACTATAACGTGTGCCAATGTTCATGGACTATTAAAAAAAGATAAGGTGCTAAAAGAAAAAGAACTTTCCATCCACTGTTATTTGTGACTCTGCAGAAAAATGTACATTATTAGATCACACATATTAAAATATAATGGCTCTATGAACTTATTACCTTGCACTTTAATCAGTTATTTATTTTAGTAAATTCAGGCCCAGTGGTAAGATAAGTCATCACAATATCTTTAATTATTGATAAGAAATTGAGCATTTTGGATATGATATACAGTATTGAAGAAGTTCATTTTCTTTCCTTGTGGAAATCTGGAGGGGGTATTGGAATTCCTTCAATTCCTGATGGGTAGAGCAATCAAGCAATGGAATAGCTTGCCTTCAAAGATTGTAGGTACTCCATCACTGGAGGCTTTAAAAAAGTTGATTTTCTAGCTTAGTATATTGTCAAATATAGACAAATTAAAATTCGGTTGTTTTATAAGAGCTGGTTTAAACCAGCAAATCAGCTTTAAAGAAAGGGGGTTGCCAAATCCTTTACTGAATTTTCTCTGTTAATAGAAATGTTTTTCTGGACAGGCATTGTTTTTTTCTTGTTTTTTCTATTTTTAATGTTGACTTCTGGAGTTGGCCAGTTTTTAAATAAATAAATAAATAACCAACCAACCAACCAACCAACCAACCAACCATGTACTCATTTGCTTAGCTTAGAAGGGATGGGCTGGAAAATAAATACAGTATAATTAAATATCTTACTTTGAATGCTAAATTTAAACCACAAATCAATTTTCAAATGAGTGATTACAGAGGGCTTAGTAAGAATAAATAATGGGAATAGATATTTGTGAAGAGCTACAAGCATTTTATGAAACTGCAGTGGTTTTTCTGATATTCTTAAGGTCCCAGTATCAATTTTAAGGAGCCAACTTCATATAGGCATTTCTGTTATTTGCAAACACTAATGGGAAGCAATTGTACTAAAATTCTAATAAAATTCCTATGATATGTTAATTTCTATTTTTCCATTTTCTAATGTTTTTAATATGTATTTATTTCTAATAAGGTTTCTTGGGATGTACACTCCCTGGCCTGTATCCAATAAAAGAGAAACTTTATAATACTACTGTTTTCTTCAGTTTTGTTTATATTATATATTTTAAATAGTTTAATTGTTCTTCTCCTAGGTTTCTGGTAACAAGTCATCCAGTGATCTGGTTGATCTTTTGTTCGATGGTGCAGACCAATCTGTTTCAACAGGTAAAGTGCATTTTCTGTTTTCCATTTGACCTTAATTTTCTGTTTTAGGTAACAGGACTATGGAGATACATGCCTATGGAGCATTGAAATTGTCTCATTATATAGATTAACATCAATATTAATACTGAGAAGGATTCATTATTAGTCTGTCAGGAATTACAGTGACTGGAATATGCGATCCAGCAATTTTCAGCCCGTAGCATGCTACACACATTGAAAACAAGATGGGTTATATTTTTAAATCTGTTGAATGCTATTTTGTAAATATTAATTTTTAATTTATTTTTGTCAAGATTCCAAGTAACATCCCCAATGAAAGAAAACTCCAAGGATTGAGTTTCTTCAAAGTTACATTTTATTAGAGCTGTCTTATTGACACATCTGTGAAAACCTGAATCTTAAAGTTTCTGGTTTTCCACATCCCAAAAGAAAGTTCAGGTTTCTGCCCCATCACCCAAATGTCCATCAAATTGTCCAATCATTGCACCATCCCAAATGGAGATGTCTCCCAGGAACACCCCTCCAGGTTCAGACTAGAGTGACCTTGACTCTCAGAGAAAAGAATGTTGGTATGACTATAGTTACCCACTTACCCAATCCCCCTCCCAGTTTCCCACAGCACTACATGTGACAGGCCTGAAGATCCAATGCCCAAGATGGGTTTCTAGTCCTCACAGGTTTTTTTTCCCTAAATAAGCCTATCATCACAACTAAAAATTATATGTGATTGCCATAAAAAAAACCAGCCAACTTTAAGTATTTTTGAAAATGTTTCATTAGTTTTCCAGGTCCCATTCTTTCCATTCTCACAAAAGAAATGTCCCACTTGTTGAAGCTGCAAAACCTTTGTCCCTCAACCTGAGTTAGGACTACAGTGGTCCCTCGATATTCATGGGTTCGAACTTCGCGAAACGGCTATACCACGGTTTTTCAAAAATATTAATTAAAAAATACTTTGCTGTTTTTTTCCCTATACCACGGTTTTTCCCGCCTGATGACGTCATACGTCATCGCCAAACTTTAGTCCACCTTTAATAAATATTTTTTTTAATAAACTTTAATAAATAAACATGGTGAGTAATAATCTAAATGGTTGCTAAGGGAATGAGAAATTGCAGTTTAGGGGTTTAAAGTGTTATGGGAAGGCTTGTGATACTGTTCATAGCCAAAAATAGTGTATTTACTTCCACATCTCTACTTCGCGGAAATTCGACTTTCGCGGGCAGTCTTAGAACGCATCCCCCGCGAAAATTGAGGGAACACTGTATTGGCAGAAGAGAGGATGATGTCATCCCTCTTGCTGTATGAGGAAGTAACTTTGCCCATGTGTCTGATTAGCTCAACTACTTAACGTTATTCTCCATGCCTGTCCCCCTCAAAGATTGGCAGTAAGTACAAAAAGATTCTTTCTCATCTAGTTTAGGCCTTTTTTAAAGGGAAAACATTTTAACAGATGCTGACTGCCAATGTGCGTATTTAGGAAGCTTTTAATAATGATTAATATTTTTGTACATGACTCCATTCTTTATCTCCAAGCATAGTTTTCTGAAATGTAATAAATAGCTGGTCTAACCATTTGAAAACTTTGCTGAGATAGGATTATTCTAGTTTAGTTTCAAAATATAATTCATGTATTTCTCCATATACGCATAAGTACATGTATGTATATTTTATAATACATATGTGGATAAACAAAGACACACAGTTCAGTTTCAGCTTTAATCATACCATTTGCTTATTAATTCAAACGTTGCATCAAACATAGTTTATTGTCTTGGTCTTGATTATTTTAAAATATAAATATTTTGTTTATTTCTTATTTTTGTTATCATTCACTATCCTTTCTTTTTTAAAAACGGTCATGTTTTTATCTAGGTAAACATTGCTCTGAAGTTTGTCTTACAGTTATGACCTAGTCTTGTAAAACAGCACCATTTTAAAAATCTATTGACTTTTTAAATATATCATCATGTAGATAAATAGTTTTTCGGGCAATATATACAGTTCATAAAAGTAATGTGTAACAGCACATTACCTAATACTCATAGCAGCAGTGTGAATTAAACATATATGCTGTTAAGAACAATAATTTGTTATCTAACCTATAACTCTCTCCTACTTAAAAATTAGAGGGCTTCCCTTAGTTCCTGGGGCTCGCTGGACTTCTGCCAATTGGTTAGGCACAGAGCCATCTCTCCAGATGTGTGCAGGAGATGTAAAGGGAAAAGAAACATACTTCCGTGTGCTACTGGGACACTTTAGGCACATCCTTTAGTCAGATGGGAGCCACTTCCCTTTGAGTGAGTCCTATGCAGCTGGACCTAAAACAAAATGGGACTCCTATATTTGAGGATTCATCTAAAAGGCACCTTGATTCACATACATTGAGCTTATAATGCTTGTGACTTGTCAACTTGCTAACCAATATATTCCTCTAAAAAGCAATTGGCCACAGAGGCTTTTGTCAGGTTCCAAACAGCTTCGAAAATTAAATCAGAGTCCAAGGCAAAGTATTCCTCAAAGTTCCAATTTATTAGCAGAGCCATATTGGCACATCTGGGAGAAACCCGAACCTGAAATCCCAGGGGTTTCTCCATCCAGTTGAAAGTTCAAGTCCTTGTCCCCAGACATCCCAATCTTCTGCCAACTTGGCAGCAACTCCCATCTCTTTCCGTGCAGGTGTCGAAGTATGAAGGCAAAGGATGACCTTGACCATCTAGAAGGAATTTGTTATGGCTATAGGCATGCATCCCTCATGCAACTATCCCTCCCAACGTCCCACAGTTAAGAATATATTTTAAAATAGAATAAAGTGTGGCAGGCCCAAGACCCCAACTAAATGGCTTCAGCCTGACAGCTTTAATTTTAATAGGAGTTGTCGTTCAAAATATCTTTCCAATGCATAGGTCAGTGGTAGTCACAGAATGCTCTGCTTTACATAAACTATTGCTAAGAATATGCAAAATGCATCTGTAGAAAATACAAAATATGTGTTTTGTAAAAGAAAACCTCTGTATAGTATTGGAATGGGTATGCATTGAAATGATACAATACTTATTTCTAATGATGTAGAAATAGCCAATTTCCATTCTATATTTTTTTCCACGTTCCTGAATTATATGTCCTGATTTAAACCACTTGAAGCCAGACAAGTCATTCACATAGAAGCTTTTCCTATAGGATTAATATGGGCCCTTCCCAGAAATTGCTTTATCAACAAGCATTTCCCAGTTGGGATCTGAAACAGAAGTTAATATTTGTAGCTCAGGATTAAATTGCGAGGTCCTTCGTGCTCTCTGAGCTTGGTTGGTTTACTACTGATGATGTTACCTAATTTGGTAATGAAACACTGCAAGAAAGCAATGAAGTTAAGAGAATATCAAGGTTCCCACAGTCTTTGGATCCCACTCTCAAACCATATCCTATATAGTTTGTTAAATACCTGAATGCTTTTTTCCCCTGTTACACCAGATGAAGCGTATTTCCAGCATTTTAACATTATTATCTGTAAACACTTTATGAAAACAGAGTATGTAGATCTTTCTTCTGAATACTGAACGCTGAAAAGTAATCCATTCTGCTTTCTGTATTCTGATGAAAGTTAGACTTATTTCTCTTTCCACACCACTTCAACATTTAGAAGATGTCCTAGGGATGAAACTATTAATAACTTGCTAACCCAAATAATGCCACTGCTGGCATAAGGGAGCATATAGAGTTAGTTTATGATGACCATGTTCACTCTGGAGTCTTTTTGAGTAACTGCTGTCCTTCATAAGCAGATAAGCGCTGTCCTTGGCTAGTGTGAAACTTATTGTGTGTGGCATGGGTCCAAATGGTCCATACCACAAAATAGGTCTAAAGTAAGTTTTACTTCTGTAAAAGAAAGGGTCAGGAAAATGTATGCTGCAATGTTCATTTCCCATTTGCGAGAGGTTTTCATAGAAATTTAGCAGTTTCCTCAGCAATTTCACCTTGGAATTTTGCTGGTATTTATCATTTTAGGATAGTGATGGCAAACTGTTTTCTGGTTCCGTGCCAAAAGTGTGTTTGTGTGCATGCGTGCCAGCACCCACAATGCAATGCACGTCCCATCTGTGTTTGTGTGCATGACTGCCCCTTGCACATGTGTGTTTCACATACACATGCACCCTGGTCAAGCCACTCACACATGCGCCACTCACATGCGCCCTGGTCAAGCATTTCTTGACCAGGGGAGCCTTGGCCCCCTCCTGCTTCTGCCAGGATCTGCCAAGCAGCTGCCGGGGAGACCGGAAAAGGAGGAGGAGGCGGGATACGAGGACTGCAGGGTGGGGGTTTCACAGGAGGGCCAGAGCGGTATGAGGGGAGCCTAACCCGAGTTGCTAACATTCTGCTCTTGAATCTGAATGTCGTTGGAATTAGTAAAAAACAGTCCAGCAGAAGCTGTTGTGTGCTTTTGGACACGTTTTCTTAACTGCTTGCAGTTTTTTTAAACCAATAAAACACTTTTCTTACTTTACTCCTCCTGCAATGCTCTGAGTTCCCCACACTTTCCCCCCTCTTTAAAACAGCACTGATAAGAAAGAAGAGAAACTAACCTCCCCCCACCTGCCGCGGCATGCCCCACACTTGGCAGAAGCATTATTTGACTCTATTTGCTGCTGTACTAGCTTGAATATAACCCCAATAAAATACACTAGTACCTCTAGATACAAGTTTAATTTGTTCCAGAAGGGAGCTTGTATGTCGAACAACTCGTATCTGGAACAAATGGCTTTAGACTTTGTTTTTCCCCTCCGAGATAACCAGAAGCAAGGATTCTTGTGCCACCTAGTGGACGCTCGGCTCGTATCCCAAATTTGAGCTTGGGTCTCAAAAATAAATTTCTCTCTCCTCGTGGCTCGTATCTTGGAATACTCGCATGTGGAGCAGCTCGTATTTAGAGGTACTACTGTACTTTACTTGCTTTACTCTGGCTGTGACTCTCTGAGTTCCCCAGACTTTCGCTGGCCTCCACCGTAGCTTCCTCCTCCTCCCTATCATTCCTGGCTGCCTCCCTCCCATCTCAATCCTGGGCAGCGTAGTACGCTCCCCCCCCCCCGCCAGTCCACCTTGATCCTGACAACTTACAGTCAAGCAGAGACCAACCAACAGTCCATGCACTAACCAGTAAGAGGAGCTGAATGAATTTCCGGTTTTCTTTGCAGCACACGCACACACACTGGCCAGCTAGTCTTGTGGCTACTGTGTGCATGTGTGTGGGACAAACCTGGAAGATGAATGGGAGATGGCAGGCATAATGGCTCTGCATACCGCTTCGGGCACGCGTGCCATAGGTTTGCCATCATGGTTCTAGGATGATGCTTAAATAGATTATTTAGAGTTCTTTTGTTCTGTGTGGTCTTAAATATGTGTTTAAGACTATATTTTGGGGAAGGTTCTAATTATCAGACTTTCCTGAAACTCATATGCTGCTTGTAGATGTACTCTATAAAATTGTACAATGATAAATCTTATTCATCTTAGTCCATGTGTGTGTGTATCTCTCTCTCTCTCTATGTATGTTTGTGTCTTGTACAACCTCTATTTGAATCATTGTCCAGTTTTTCATAAATTGCCAGCATGAGCCCACCCACTCCGTTATTATTTTAAATCAGTACCGGAAAATAACCAGTGTTGCTTTTCTATAAGCATCACAAAATAATTAACTATTTTCAGTATTTCTTACTTAATCACAAAACCAGTGTACATTCCAAAAATAGAGGCTTCTGTTTGAGAGTCAAGCCAGCCAAACTAACCTTGACTACAAATGGCATTAAAAAGAAATACAAGTACACATGTTGTAGAAAGGGAATTATTCATTTTATTGCTGCTAGCCATTTATTAAAAAAGGAGATGGTTCTAGTTTAATTAACTGAGTTGAAAGCAGCAGATGGAACAGAATGTCTTGCAGCGATAAGACAATTCTGAAATGGTACCAGATGTTGGAAACTGTCCCTGGTGTTGTTTGAGTGCAACACAGATGTTACAGTCCCACCTGGCTAGTTTCTAAGCACTGCAGGCTAAACAGCTGTGATGTAACCCATATAATGTACACAGGCACTAAAAGTAGAATAATTGAGCCACTGCTATTTTCTATAAGGATGTGACCACTCACAGATGACATTTTCTTTAAGGACAAATGAAGAGTAAGGGCAACTTTTTAGTACTTTCAGGGGAAGAAATGAGCTAATTAATACATTGTCCAGGAAGCTCAAATTCCTGTATTAATGAGAGGTTGATTGTGCAGCAATGAACATCGGCTCGAATAAACACTCTGCAAAGACTCATTAACATATACAGGTTTAAAAATTTAAAGAGCGGCTTTTCTCCTGAGTCTAATAGCAGTTTTAGAGGGGTCTGGTAGATTTTTTTTTTTTAAAAATTATGGATATCCTCCTGAAGTATTACAGCCTCAATTATTGTCCATCTATCTTGTCTAACCAGTAACACCAAATGTATAGTAGTGCTAAGCTATATAGTTTGTTCTCCTAAACTGAGACTCTCTGTGAAATGGCTGATGTTTAATTGAATTTTAATATGTTTTTTCTATTTTGATTGATAAAGTATTGTTGGGAAGAATAATTGAAGTACTGAAATACTTTGTGAATTTCTTAAATGATTTCATTTGTGGAAAGAGAGTATGTCAACATATACTGTATTTTAAAAATCCCAATTTAGATTATATGACATAAAACATGAAATTGTGTATTCGTCTTTCATGTTTTCACTTGTTCAAGATTAATTTGTGCAAAGTCAGTTTAAATGTTGTATTACCGGCAGCATAATAAGCAAAAAGAGGATTTTATTTTATTTAAAAACCAACCATTATTCTGTATCTTGCTTGAATAGAATTGTTTTAACTCTTGCTACTATAATAACAAGCCTTTGTCTATAGTAATTTTTATGAGTTATGACAAGCATTATATCATGTGGCCTTGGAAACACTTTTCATTACTATATAAATATATAAATAATAAGATAGACTTGAACTATATAAGAAAAATATTCAGTGTGATTTGAAATAATATTGTGCATAAAAGGGGAAATGCCATTTATGGGCCTCTTTATATATTTACTTTGGATGGGCATTAAGAGTAGTTTATTGTCCTTTTTGCTCTCTCTCGCTCTCTCTGTCTTTCTGTCTCTGTCTCTCTCTCTTCTATTATTTCTGGCATAGCATGGACTTTCCATTTTCTGTATCCATTGTGAGATGCGTGCTGGATTACATTCTCTTTGGCTTTTCTTAGATGTAAACTATATCAAAGGAAGTGGTTCTGGCTTTCTTCACGATAACCTGCCTTTGTGTTTTAGGTGGTTCCAGTGACCCCTTTGGAGGCTTTGCTGACTTCAACTCTCCTGCAGCTACCTCTGCAAGCTGTCCCCCATCGCAAGGTAGGAAAGTGAACAGAATAGACTCCAAAACTGTTGAGCACTATTAAGCTAGAACCAAAAGCCAATCCCTTAATTTGAACAGAGGGCTTTTAAAAAAAAATCTGCAGTTCTAAGGGTCAGGAAAACATCCAATTTGTTTAGTACAATAACCAAAGGCTGTAGTAGGCAGGATGATAATTCACACCGATGGGAGGATGTTTTGTATTTGATTTTGGTGTACATTATAAATGTGTTATACCTTTCCAGAGGCTTATAAAAACTACTTTCTTTGGTTTTTTGTTTTTTTTAACTGAAAATCTGCATGAAATCTCATCTCTGCTTTTTGGAAGTTTGCCACTCTGTGTTAAAACTGCATCTTTTAAAGAGCATCAAGACCTACAACAGAGGGTTTGGGGGCCATACAACTTTTCCACTACTGCTTTAGGTCCATCTGTTGACAGTTCAGAGAAAAAATGATTGTTGTCCTCCTTCTCATAAAGTATTTGCCTGAGTGTATTAGTTCTGCTTCTTGTAACATAAGATTATGATGTACAGTGATCCCTCGATTATCGCGAGGGTTCCGTTCCAAGACCCCTCGCGATAATCGATTTTTCGCGATGTAGGGTTGCGGAAGTAAAAACACCATCTGCGCATGCACGCCCTTTTTTCATGGCCGCGCATGCGCAGATGGTGGAGTTTGCGTGGGCAGCGGGGAAGACCCAGGGAAGGTTCCTTCGGCCGCCCAGCAGCTGATCTGCTCGGCAGCGCAGCGAGGAGCCGAATCGGGGTTTCCCGTTTGCGTGGGCGGCGGGGAAACCCCGATCTTCGTCTGCTCGCTGCTGCTGCGGCCGCCCAGCAGCTGATCTGCTCGGCAGCGCAGCAGCAGCGAGCAGACGGAGATCGGGGTTTCCCCGCCGCCCACGCAAAGGGGAAACCCCGATTCGGCTCCTCGCTGCGCTGCCGAGCAGATCAGCTGCTGGGCAGCTGAAGGAACCTTCCCTGGGTCTTCCTCGCTGATGCCCCCGCCCGCCGCCCGCCAGCAAGAGGGGGAGAGATAGAGAAAGAGAGAGAAGGAAAGAAAGAGATGAGAGAGGGAGGAAGAGAGTGTGAGAGAGGAAGAAGCAAGATAGAGAAAGAGAGAGAGAAAGAAAGATGAGAAAGGAAGGAAGAGAGTGACGTCATCGGGTGGGAAAAATCGCGATATAGCGTTTCGCGAAGCACGAGATCGCGAAAATCGAGGGATCACTGTACTGGTGAAATCTACATACCTTCCCTACCGGTTTGGAAGAATGCATTTTTCATGCACGCATGCTTTGCACGCGCCCCCATCGCATGCACTTTTCCAACCTGTCTGCATGCACAGAAGGCTTTGCGCATGGGCAGTGGGTTAAAAGGAGGGAAATGGCAATGTCCAGGCAGGTGGGCGGAGCCTCATGCTGCCATCACGCCTGATCTGGGACGAACCAGTAGCATTTCACCTCTGTTATGATGGTTTTTGAAAACCTAGGTTGGCAAGATTTAAATTTATTTCCTCCCCATCTCCTTTGAGTATCTTTATATTGATCAAGTAATTTAGAATTAGGAAATATGAAAGGTATTTATTATGTCTCCATTGTACTTAATCAACAATTTCATTCCTCAAGCATCCCCCCCCCCCGCTCCCTTGATTGTGGAGATTTATGAAGTTTCTCTCCCAGATTGTAGGCTTCATGTCTCCCTTTCTCTCTCTTAAGGAGATCAAGAATTGTCAGGCTTCTCATAGCATAAAAGTATAATCAGTGCTCTTTGTCTTGATATGATGTTAGAAGTATTAGCACCTGGTAATATGACATGCCATCATTGGTTTTGGGTCGTGTATATTATCTGAAGTTGTCATCAAGCACTTTGTTGCCTAATCCCAGGATGTATTAGGACAGTGCTTCTCAATTATTTTCTGTTACGCCTGCTCAAGGAAGAAGTAAACATTTCTCCCTCCCCAAATGGAATTTTAGTGTTAATATTTATTATTTTGCACAAGCACACTATTGGCTGGGGAAGGCTCCTCTACTCACTTTTTTTTAAAAGATTCTTGCAAAATAAAAATTATTCAGTGGAAGGGGAAAGGCCTGAAATTTCTTATTCCTGAAATCACAGTGGTTCTCAACCTGGGTGTTGGTAGCCCTTTGGAGAATGAATGACCATTTCACAGGGGTCGCCTAAGATGATGGGGGGGGGGGGGATTTCCCATGGTGTTAGGAACTAAAGCTTCTATTCTGGCACCTTGGAACATATTTTTACAATATTTTCTCTGACCAATCAGGCATTTATAGTGGGGGTGTCCCCACTGCCAATCAGCTTAATGCTCCATTGAGAGAGGTGGCTCTAGATTTATGGCTGGGGGGGGGGGTCACCACAACATGAGGAACTGTGTTAAGGGGTCGCAGCATAAGAAAGGTTGAGAGCCACTGCATCAGATCCAAAACACATAGATTATCTCACCCAGCAGTTTCACGTATACATGAAACAAAAAGTTTTAGTCCAACCACTTTCTCAAAAGCTTTTCTTAAAAAGAGAAGGTAGGTGGGGCAGTAATTATTTAAACCACTGAGTCCAAGGATGGCCTCTTCAAGAGGGGGCATACCATTGTCTCTGTCAAGTCTGGAAACTTTCCATGCCATTTTTAATTTAAAGCATGTCACAGGTCGGGAACTAAGCCCAGTTAAAAGTGGCCTTCAAAAAAGACCGAGTTAACTATGATCCCAAAGTAGCTTTCATCCACTTTAAATGAAGCAGGTCTGCGCGATTTTCGATATAGTGGGCCCAACTACCCCAAAAATATGATGAATAGATTTCTTTTGATGCACTGGGACCCAGAATGTACAGCTTTCTCAAGAAAGGCCCTGGGATGGATTAAATTAAAATGTGTCCTCCCCCCCCCATCACCAAAAGTACAATTTATGAGAAAAGAGGATCTGCATTGATCTAAGAACTGTGCCTTTAAATACTTTCACATGCACTGTTTTACCTAAATCTTCACAGAATATTAAAACTGTTCTTTTGGATAGCTGAATCCTGTTATGCAAATATCATAGTATAACTTAATAATATTCCTTTATCACTATTACTGTGGTTAATCTGTACTGATCACCATTATGCAAACAGGCAATTATGATTTATCTTTCTCGAACAACAAAGCCCCTCTAGAAATCTTGGTTGATTCATCATCTTTGGTGTAAAGTTCCCCAAAGAATGTCAACAGACACCTCTCTATTTCCCCCTCTCCTTTGTGTGTGTGTTTGGAATATGAGCATCCAGTAACTGGAGAATCAACACATTCAGCAGTTACTCACCCATCAGGAATACTTTAAATGTGCTTACATTTTTAATAGGCAAGACTAATTGAAACACTCCCAATAAAGTCCTTTTTCTAAGGGAGATCAAAGAAAATGTTTCATCATAGCCCAAAGCTAATGAATTTCAACCTGCTACTTGCAGCGTTAAAGTGCATCATTGTGCAGAGAGGTGTGGATTTTTTCCCCCCTCCCCATCCTTGCTTACTTAAATTTTAATCCACTGTTGGAAGTGAAATTAATTAAAATAAAGGGTTTTATACCCAGGTGCACAGGTAATATTAAGAGTTACTGGAGTGAGATATAAATTATTGCAACAACCTTATAATTAAACACATTAGATTCTAGATAATCTGCGAGATTGTCAATCACTAATTTCTTATTATCAGTACAGGCCTGATTATTCTGCAGTCAGAAAGGTCTCGTTTCTGTGACCTTATATTTCCCCAGTCTTTCATTGCTCATTTTGAAAAACCCATCCCGTGTAATTCATGAAAAAAGTCCTGAATTATTCTTTTTTAGTCCTGCCTGACATTAAATATAAAATGTTAGCTGCAAGGTGTAAATCTGTATAACAAGCAACAGTGCTGTCCATTACCTTCCTGTTTTGATTGGTTAATCCATTTATTAATCAGAATTTGCTTTCATAATGTGTTACTAAAAGTTATAATATTCATCAGTGGCTAATGAGTGAAATTTATCATCAAAATGTACTTCATTTTTTTTTATATAAAAAGAATAGGCTTCACTTTCATCAATATAGTTTCATCATAAGGTTTGCTTATGCAGGTAATACTCCATTTATGACCATTTGTTTAGCAATGGTTTGAAGTTACAATGGCCATAGAAAAAGTGGTTTATGACCCATCCTTAAAAATACAATCATTGTATCACCCCCATTGTCATGTAATAGCAATTTGGGTATTTGGCAAACAACCCGTTTGTGACAGTTGCAACATCTTGCAGCCCCATAACCTTGATTTGCAAACTTCTCCGTGGTGGATGGAGCTAGCATTCAAATAGAAGTAATGAAGCCCTGTCTGTCCTCTCTGAAGACTGAGTTGAAGCTGGGCAAGATGGCAGATGGAGCTTTGCAAAATATGATTGACAAACTCAGTCCTCACTCTGATTGGATGAGGACAACCCATTCTGAATGCTAGCTCCACCCCACAAGACCAACGCCCAGTGAAGGGTTATCAATTTTTTTACTACCACACTGTGGGTGTGGCTTATGCAGAACACCCTGCATTTTCTTTCAATATCTTTCAGTGCAAATTGGGTGCTCTGGGGTGGAGCTCCATTTTCGCTACCCCACTGCATTCCCCCCGCCCCTCCCGCCCAGGCAGCAGCCCAACTCTGCCAATGCCCCTTTTCAGCTGGCTTCTCACAAGTACTGTAAAGTAAATTGGGGAAGCTAGATTCAATTAAGAAATGTGTGGTTCACATGACCGAGCGATTTGTTTAACAACTGTGGCAAAAATGGCTGTAAAATCAGGTCCAGTCACATGATGATAACTCACTTAACATCTCTTATTCACCGAGATTCCTGGCCAATTGTCATACGTCTAGGATTATTTGTACATTTACTCAAGTTGAATATGTACTTTTAAAAAATAGATTCCTCTGTAAAAAGAACAGAAATAATTGGAGAGCTAGTCAGTATTTTCTGTGGAAAGATTTGAATGTGTGTGAGAGCTTTAAATGCATATTTATCAAAGCACCCGCAGAGTGCTAAATAAATACTATATAATGCTGTCAACCAGCATAACAGAGGTGAGATAAACACCCAGAGGCAGTTGAATTTGAAAGCCATTATTTTATTGGTATCCCACTTAGCTATCCTGATTTAATAACTCTTTCTACAGCAAATAATTTATATGTAATCGGATGAGTTTGAACAAATTGCTGTTTTTATTACTTACGACCGGGAGACCATGCTTGTTTATAGTGTTTGATTCAAAGCCGCAGTCTAAGTCAGTGTTTTCTGTTTTACTTAAACTCCCCATTTTTCAGTACAGTGGTACCTTTACTTACGAACTTAATTCATTCCATGACCAGGTTCTTAAGTAGAAAAGTTTGTAAGAAGAAACAATTTTTCCCATAGGAATCAATGTAAAAGCAAATAATGCATGCGATTGGGGAAACCACAGAGAGGGTGGAGGCCCTGTTTCCTCCCAGGAGATTCCTAGAGAGGCGCCACGGAGGCTTCTCCACACCTTTTCCAGCCCTGTTTCCTCTCAGGAGATTCCTAGAGAGGCCCCACGGAGGCTTCTCCACACCTTTTCCAGCCCTGTTTCCTCCCAGGAAATTCCTAGAGAGGCCCCACAGAGGCTTCTCCCTGCCTGTTACAGTTTTGGAGACTCGGCTTTTTAAGTGGAATTGTTCTTGAGACGAGGCAAAAAAAAATCTTGAACACCCGGTTCTTATCTAGAAAAGTCCGGAGGTAGAGGCCTTCTTAGGTAGAGGTAGCACTGCACTAACAATTTAAATACTGAACCTCTATTCATCATGCGCTTGGGGTTAGATGTTATACTGTCCAGGAATTTGCATTCTACTGATAAACTGTCAACAGGTGTCACCCTTCCAAGCCATGCTTTCTGCCATTAGCGAGTGAATTTCTCATTTTCTTGCTACCATTTTCAAATGGTTAGAATATTCATGAGGGAGAGTAAGGCTCAAATGGAGATTCTACCTCCAGATCTTAATCTGGGTGGACAAATGTCAATTCCCATTTGTATCAGTTCACATAGTGGGGCATTGATTTGACTTACAAAAGTATTTTCTTTTCCCTCTCCAGGTACAATTACAAGCGGGAATGGAGAATTTGGTGACTGGAGTTCCTTCAACCAAGTTGCTCCATGCCCAGCTGCTCCAGCTGGAGAACTCTTCAGTAATTCTGCTCAGCCAGCTGCTGAGCTCTTTGGCAGTTCTGGTCAACAGGGCCCTGGTCAGTCTCCAGCTGCTGCAAATTCTGCTGACATGTTTGATTTGATGGGCACCTCCCAAGCCACAATGACCTCTTCTCAAAGCATGAATTTCTCCATGATGGGCACTAACACTGTCAGCATTAATCTACCTATGTCAAGGTCGCAGGTATATATAATTGTTCTGCAAGCCATTAATCACCATTTTCTCCATGTTTGAAATGGTGTCTGAATCATTTAGGCAAATACTTAGCTTATTTTTATCTGTTCTGAGTGTTTTCTAGCCTATCTTACTTTGAATGTTATCCTTTGAGATTCATTTAAGTAGAATGAAAGAATCATTCTAGATCATTGGTGTCAAACTTTGAACATGTCATATGACGTATTGTGATGCTTGTTGCCTTTGCAAAGCTGGGTTGGGCGTAGCCTGCGCATGATGCATCTGTCCCAGTTTGACACCCCTGTTCTAGAGCAACAGAACATACTGTAGAATTTCTAGCTGTAACGTAATGATTCGGAAGAAGTGTCAGTTGTTTCCTGTATTAAGAATTTGAAGAGGGAATTGCTCAATTACAAAATATTAATCTTTTATTTATTTCCATCTAATTTATAAAGATTTTTTTAAAAAAATAACTGAAGAGGTCAAACGTGGATGGGCAAAATGATTTTTCTGAGTTTCTGGTCTTGGCAGAAACTAATGATTCAATTCCAGAACCTAAAGAGTTGGGAAAGACTTCAGAGTCATGTAACCAACTATTTGTCCAATGTAGGATTCATCAAATTGTTTCTGATTGATGACTATTAAACCTTATAGTTTTATCCCCCTGGTTCCAGTCCTCCTCTCTGAGGCAATAAAGAATAAGTCAAATTTTTCTATTGTGAAAAAAGCCAATTCCCTTTTCAGATATTATCATATTGCTAATTGGACATCTGTTCTACAGGCTAAACACATTCAAATCTTTTAACTGCTTCTCGTAAAATTTGGTTTCTAGACCCCTTACTATCCTACTAGGCCTCCCTTAAATTAGATCAGTGTCCTTTGTGATCTGTGATCTCATATGTGCAAACTTTGTAGGTTAGTCAAATTCTAGACCACTAAAGCAATGAATCTCACAACTCTAAAAAATTCTTTTCAATGTTTCCAGCCTTTGCAAAGTGTTAATCCAATGATACAGAAGCCTAATCCACTATATAATATGGGCACAGAGATGGTCCCCAAAAATGTAGGCAAAACTCTGCCTTCAACATGGTCCGATCCCAGTGTAAATATCAGTTTGGACAATTTAGTTCCTGGTATGCAGCCTTCAAAACCCCAGCAACCGTCACTGAACACAATGATTCAGCAACAGAGTAAGCAACCATTCTTTCCAATCTTTTCATTCATGTTTGTAAAACTTGTCCCCTGAATGGGGTTGTGTATGATTAACATTTTCTTCATTTTGAAAATATTTTACATAACTTCACTTTCAGTGCTTCTAGTATTTTGTCTCAGTAGAGTTCATGTTATATTTCAAATAAAAGTGGGGCTTTACCAGTTCAATAATAAATTATTATTTTGCACCTATGAAGTACCAAATACAGTGTTAAGGGGGGAAAATGTTGATTCTTCCGGCTCACAAACTGCTTCCAGTAAAAATAGACAGTATTGAGATGAATTGAATAAGGGCCTGATGATCTTTTAATGCTTCCTAAAGCTTGTTAGTTACCTAATTTGTTGCTTTCATCCTTACGATTTATATTGATTGTTTCCTAGTATGATTTGATTGCTTATTTGTGCCCTATGGCTATCATTAAGTGTTGTACCTTATGGTTCTTGACGAATGTATCTTTTCTTTTTATATACCCGGAGACCATTGGCACCAAAAACAAATTTCTTGGGTGTCCAATCACATTTGGACAATAAAGAATTCTAATTCTAAACATAGAGATTTTTATATAAAAACAGAGATTTTTATATAAAAAAGCGTAGATAGCAATGCAAAAGGAGTTTGGATTGAGGAATGTTGGAAATGAAAATGAAGCTTATTCAGTAAATACCGACTAGAATTAATTGGTTCCAACACTGCTATATTCTGTTGTACAATATAAATCAGTAACACTCAACAGCTACATGGTTGGTTGATTTGTGTTAGCTTTAACCTATCTTTAAATGTGGCAAATGTACAGCATCATCATGAATGGCATTTCCAAATAGCAGAAAGTGATAACTTTTTTTGTTTGTTTGTTTGTTTATTTATTTATTTATTTATTTGATTGATTTGTATGCCGTCCCTTTCCGTAGACTTGGGGCGGCTCACAACATAATAAAACAATTCATAACAAATCTAATAATTTACAATTTAAAATTTAAAGTAGTTAAGAAAACCCCATTTTTAAGCAGACATACCTACAAACATACCATACATAAATTATATAGGCCCGGGGGAGATATCTCAATTCCCCCATGCCTGACGACAAAGGTGGGTTTTGAGGAGTTTACGAAAGGCAAGGAGGGTAGGGGCAGTTCTAATCTCTGGGGGGAGCTGGTTCCAGAGAGTCGGGGCCGCCACAGAGAAGGCTCTTCCCCTGGGGCCCGCCAACCGACATTGTTTAGTTGACGGGACCCGGAGAAGGCCGACACTGTGGGACCTTTTTTCTCTCTTTATTGGATCTGAACCTTTTGTAATCCACCAATATGCATCGTGGTTTGCCAATAGGCAGTGGGCAAGCACAATTGTAAGCAATGAAATGATATCAGCTTGAAATCTCACAAAGTGTAGCCATATTTAATCTAGTGGTTATACCATACCCATTTACTTCTTGTGTCGACTTCTTTTCCCAAACACTTGGGAAATCCCAAATCCATCTCTCCAGGCAATGATTGCTCTTCTTCCTAATTATAATGTCGTCCAGTCAGAGATAAGGGAAATTCAAGCAGAAAAGGAAATGAGGTCCCTCCCCAACCCCCAATGAGGTGAGGAATGTGCTTTAGGTGTATAGATCACTCAATATCAAAATATGTTGATAGGGGTTTCGATAAAGGAATAGGAAGAGAAGCTGAAATGTGGATGTGGGAAAGCTGCAACAAGTAGAAGTTAATACTGTGTAGTAATATTAGATATTAGAAAAGTATGGAGTGGTGCTCTAAAGGTTCTGCCTTGAATTTTACTTTATTTGAAGCTTTGATTTGAATAAATCTCCAGGGGGAAAAAGAGAGAAAAGATTTGCCTTAAATAAGTAAGACAGCAAACATTTAAAATGCTTTATATTTAAACCACATTTTTCTTTCAGATATGCAACCACCTATGAATGTGATGACTCAGAATTTTGCAGCTTTGGGCCTCAACTCACCCCCCAGCATGATGCCTCTTCGAACTCCAGCAAACCCATTGATGGGCAGCCCTGTTCCCGTGGGGATGGGAATGCCTACCACAATGACTAGCACAATGGGGATGGCTTCCATGGGAGGCCCTAACCCTATGATGAACCAGGGCATGATGGGAATGAATGTGAACATGGCAATGCCAACTTCTGGAATGGGTTTGTCGGGTACAATTGGCATGGGAGTTACTAATATAGCTGTGGCATCCTCTATCACTCCTGGAACTGTGCAACCTAAACAAGATGCCTTTGCCAACTTTGCCAATTTTAGCAAATAAAGATTATAAACCAATCAGATCGAATGAAGGATTTTAGCTGCACAAATAAAGCTGGGATAAAGGGTGGAAAATGCTGATCAAATGCTTTTTTTCCTTCTTTTTATTGCTTATTTTAAAGGAATCCACATATGAATCCAAAGGTCATTTTTTTTGAACTCTAAAACTACTTTTGTTCAAGTTTTGGAATTGAATGTTCTTCCAGTGAATTTACACTCCAATGTCTAGGCCATGTTTTATAATGGGACAATTCAAAGCTTTTCTGGTAGCAGCAACAGTTTTAACTCTTGAAACTTATGGGGAAAATGGAATTTGGGGGTAAATACGTGTGAAACTAATTTTATACTTGATTTCTTTCCCCCCCCCCCAATTGGAATCTGTTTTATCTTAATTGGATCCATTCCTTTTCCTACCACTGAGTCAAATTTGAAGTCAAAGTATGCTGATCAATTTTTTATAAGAAAATATATATATATATTTTTGTCCAAAATGGCTTACATATGTGATTATGGCTAATTCAAAGAGACCTGGAATGTATATATACTTTTGCTACTCTTCCAACAGCACTGCTGTATTATCCAAATTTTTATTATAGACCTCTTCGAGCAATTTGCCTACGAATAAAGCTAGGGCAGGGAGGGATGTTCTTGCCAGGTTCGGCTATATAATATTCAGCATAGGACTGGTGGAATATTCTCCAGAACTGCTACATGGTTTCCTTTTGGAGAACTCTGATGTATAATTTGGAATTCTTTTAAAATTATTTTTCTGCAGTTCTGCATCAATGGCTAGTGGCATTTCCCTAGCATTCTCTGGCATTATTGTTTACATCACCAATCACCTACAGGCAGCAATGTTTATTCATTCTTTCTTTCTTACAACTTTACAACAACAACCAGATGACTGTCTTTTAAGTTAATGGTAATCATCTTCAAACATTTTGTCAAGCCAATAGCATTAAATTTTAGATTTTATACAATTGTGGCTTTATTTTATTTAAATATGGCCTTAGCAGTTGCAGAATTCAATAGAGAGGAGTTAAATATATATATATATATATATATATATATATATATATATATATATATATATATATATATAATTATTATTACTATTATTATTATTAAAGGAAACCTGTAGCAGTCAGACTTTATGAATCAAATGAAAATAAAAAGTTAATGAATGAATGAAAGATTTCCCCCCTTTACCTGTTTAAAAGAAAGCCTCCATTTAGGATCACCCACATATCATGATTTTTGATCTGGCATGCAGAAGTTCAATTTATGTTTGCAAAGTCAGGGCTGCTACTGAAATAAGTACTATATTCTAGGTATTAAAACTTCATTGCTTCCCCCTTTCTTCTTTTGGTTACTTTATTTTTTTATTGTTCCTATTAAATTGATTAAAATTTATTTCCATTGTACTCATAATGTTCTGTTATGCATAACATTAAAGTGTTCATTAAAAGCACTGTTGGGGCTGTTCTTGCTTTCATTCCATTTGATGTTTATGAGAGCAGTTGGGGGGAATAAGGATCATTTGGGTAAAGTAATATTTATAAATAATTTAAAAATGTTTAATGACTTCTTATCACCCACCTTTTCTATCCAACTCCACTGTTAAAAATTAAAAATGAAGCAGCCAAGATATCTTGACCCACTCCAGCCTTGCTAATGCTCCATCTACAACATTTCTAATTAGGCAGAAATTCATGTACTTCAGCTAAGTGGTAATGAAAAGTGATTCATTTGCTGAATAAGAGATGAGAGTGAGTGTAATTAGCTGACTGCGGTTTTTAATCTTTCAACAATTCAGTGTGTTTAAATTAGTTTCATAAAATAGGAGCTTTCAAGTGTTGTTACATCAAAGTAATCAAGACAAGCTTTACTGGCTGAGCAGGACAGATCTTCAGTTCCAATTTTGAAATCCTTGAACTTTTTTGTGGGAATTGTCTTCATAACTTCGGCTTGTGACAGATGTTGAGAAGCAGAAAAAGAAAGAAAGCATGCAAATAGAACATGAATTGCAAGTGATGGCAGCAGATGGGTTCCATGGAGGAATGGAGAAGTGGTCAAATAGATTTTTTTATCTACTAGGATGGCAAAGTACCAAAATGTGGAACCAAGCTGGGATGAACCTGGACTAGATTAATGCTTTGGAAGACATGGTGAAACCTGTCAGATATTTTGCTGGAAGTACTGTATTACCATTTGATTGTATCCTGCTGTACCCTTTCTGTGGACACTAAAGCATGTAACAATATATTCAGGGCAGGTAAGAAGTATAAAAGCAAACCTATTGGCAGCTTTTCAAATCTGAGCCTTTTCAAAACCTGGTCAACAGGTACCAGACTTGGAAATAATTCTGAAATATGTTTCTGCAAATATCCAAGAGAGGAAATGGAAAGCAAATTTACAAATTGAGAACGCTTCTCTTTTCTTTGATGATGTGAATATTTTTCATGCATGGGGAGATCTAAAATATCCTCCCAGTAGGCAGATTTAATTATTATATTTGACACATGCAGACATACTGGCAATTTAGTGATTCAAGTAATACAGCCCCCAAATGAATGTTCTAAGAAAAAAAAATAGAATCAAATAAACTTGGGGGCAAGTATTTTTGGATGGGGGGGGGGCACTTGGTAGGCACTAGATCTATCCCTAAAGTCCACCTTCCATTCTAATGCCAGGAGATCCAGAAAAGAGATTCTTTTTCAAGGATGTATTGGATACAAATTAATAAGAAACTTGATATATTTCCAACACATAACACCCACCAAAAAGTCCAGGCCATAGTGATGCTGATCACTGAAACAATATGTATCATTCTTTTTGGAAAACTGCCTATATTTTGCCATTTCAAACAATAGCTAATGAATAAATAAAAGATTTATTGGTAATATGGTAATGCAACGTATTCAGAAAGAATGACGTAACAGAAGTGATGTTTAAAATTACTATATGAGAGTGGGTGGAGCATCTGTTTTATCTTGATCCATCAACAAAGAACCGCCTAACATTTTCTATGGAAAGAAGGAACAAAAAGGACAGATTTATCAATAAACAGCTTGACGGTAATGGTAAAGCAATGCTTAAACCCTCTTTTTTTCTAATAGTAAGGCAATGCTTTAACCCTCTTTTCCTCCCTCCCTTTTCAGGTTTTAGGTTTCTGGAGATTGCAGGAAATTGAATTGTTTGGCTATGCATTCAGTCTGAAGAACAACAGTAATGATCCTAAATGCTAATTTTGAAAGCCTTTTTGAAAGCAGATAATTACATAGTCGGCAGCCCCATCACAAATATTGACAGACTTGAGGGTCACAACATTTGTATTCTTCCCTAGTAAGGAAAATATTGGCTAGAACTGAGCAATAGAAATTTGAACTGACTCAGGATTGACCGTAATGGGAGGAGAAATAACATTGAGTATTTTGGAAAAGAGTAAGAGGAGCAATGGTTTTTTTTAAATAGGAGCCTTATATATTTTGTTACATGTTACCTTGTAAATGAGTATTTGCCTATGGCTTGGTTCTGGTTTAAGATTTTAATACATTCTTTGGAGCTGCAAAATGAGATTTTTTTTAAAAAAAGTTATAAGTAATTTGATCAAAAATATAAATAATGATCCACAATATACATTTGATTCCCCAACTACTCTGGGGAAACTAATGCTTTTCAGGTTTTCTCAGGGCAGAAAAGATATCCCTGAGTTCTGTCAAGGATGGAACATTGACTTAGTAAATGAGTTTTCATACAGGAAATAAAGACAAGCATGCAAAAATTTTGGTGGGGGAAAATCAGCTAATTACACGTTTAATATAAAGTACGAGAATCTTCCGTGTAAACTTTGCAGAAAGATTGGCCTAGCATTCTCCAAAACCCCTTAAGTCTTGTGATTCCAAAGGAAACAATTACATCAACATCCTATATATTTGGGGTGGGAATGCATATTAAATTCAGGAGAACCTGGCCATTTTCTTGAGATTTGAAGCCATATCAATACCTGATGTTGTACATACCAGTCAATTAGAAATTTTCTTATGACAGTGAAACTGTCCTAACGATTGGATTTTCACAAGAAAAGAGCCATGCAATTTATACTAGTACTGTATTTCTCAACCATGGCAACTTTTGAGATATATAGGTCTCAATTCTTCAGCATGCTGGCTCGAGATTTCTGGAAGCTGAAATTGACACATATTAAACCATCCCTGATTTACAACATGCTGCTATTATGAAAAAAACCATTTAAACTGCAGATTGGATTGGACTGGAGATCAAGAAAACAGTTGATGTTCTGGACATTCTAGATCGGTGGTGGCCAACCTATGACACGCATGGCACAGGTGGCACGCAGAGCCCTCTGCGGGCAGGCAAGCCATTGCCCAGTTTAGCTCCACCGTGCATGTACATGCAGCTCCTATCAACCAGCTGATTTGGGGGTATCTGCTGTGCATGTGCAAAGGGGGAAATACACATGCATGGGGAGCATGGGGGTGTCATGCGCACATTTGCTTGGAGATCACAAAGGGTTGCACATGCAGGCATGGGCCACAGGGTGTCTCATGTGCACTGCATTATGGGTGCCAGCACGCAACAAGAAAAGGGTTAGCCATCACTGTTCTAAGTCATGACATTGTTGCCTATATAGAAATTCCTATTCTAATTCCTTCCTTGGAGATAATCAGAGAATGAAGCTTAACAATTGTACAGTGGTACCTCTACTTAAGAACTTAATTCTGGCAGAAGATACAGAACAACTAGAACTCGGACCACACGTTTCCTGAATAGTTTTTATCCCAGGGCTGTACTCGTACTTAACAACGAACTAAAGGGTCACCATCAGTGAACTGTTGGACAATATTACTCGGTTTGTCATGTAGATGGTTGAGTGGTTCAGGGTGGGGAATTTGTAGTGGGTGGGACATTCTATTTTTTATTCTATTTTTAAATTTACCTATTCTGATTTTATGTATGGTGGGACTGGTCTCTGGGTGTCACATGACTTTCGTTGCCAATGACAATAAATTTATTATTATTATTAAAATTCGTTCCGTGACCAGGTTCTTAAGTAGAAACGTTCTTAAGTAGAAGCAATGTTTCCCATAGGAATCAATGTAAAAGCAAATAATGTGTGCAAACCCATTAGGAAAGAAATAAAAGCTTGGAATTTGGGTGGGGGGAGGAGGAGGAAGAGGAGGACAGTCACTGCCGAAGAAAGAAGGTGAGGTGAGGGGAATTAAAAAATCCAAAACTTTAAGGCTTAAAAGAAAAAGAAAAGGGACTCTGAGGCAGCATTCTCTCTGGGCTGCCAAAGCCTCCTTAAGCGCCACTCAAAGGCTCTTCTGGCAGCCCAAAAAAGCCCGAGATGGCCGGGTTAAAGGGGAAATGGCAGGAAACTGGCCGGGCCTTCATGTCCCTCTCAAATTTCCTGGGAAATTTTTCCGGACTCCGGTTCTTAAGTAGAAAATGGTTCTTAAGTAGAAGCAAAAAAATCTTGAACACCTAGTTCTTATCTAGGCATGTTCTTAAGTAGAGGCGTTCTTAAATAGAGGTACCACTGTATTTGGTTATTCATATTGCAATATTTCTTGTGCTGCTGTAAGAACCATAAAAATAAGACAGGGCCTTATATCTTTTGTCTCACCAAATATGGCTTTAGCCTTATTAATGTGGGGGTCTTATTATTTTTGGGGTGCAGGAGGCCCTGGGTGACCTGCGCACTCACAGCTGGGAGTCCGGCAGAAAGGCTCCCACTGCGTATCTCTCCCCTCCCCAATCAAGCCTCTCCCCTCCCCAATCTACTTGTTATAGATTAAATTCTGTAATCGATAACAAGTATCAAATAGGGTCATGTGTCTTTAATGGAGCCTGGAGCTGTTACCACAATAATGATCAAGTGCAACCACTTTATTTGATTACTTAAAGAGTTCTGACAAGGCAGCATGACATGAAATGCATGGAACAGAATGCTGTGTCTTACTTACAAGCCCATTACAAATAGAACCAGGATGCAACCAAAATTGCTCACGGCTGATGCTGCTAGTATAAAAATGGAGTTAATAGTTTCAGAGAAAGGTGGGGGGGTTTTAAACCTTGCCTAGCAGAAGACAACACTAGCCTAACATTTCACTTCTAATTCATTACAAGTTGTGATATAGACTCACATCTAACTGTTTGGGTGTTATTCCTCTTTCCCGAAACTTATTGGAACCCAAATCATTCATTCCCCATGGTTTGCAGTGAAACATGCACTCAGTGATGGGCTACCAAAAATTTTACTATCACACTGTGAGCATGGCTCATGCATTTTGTTTCAACATCTTTCAGTGCAAATTGGGTGCTCTGGGGTGGAGCTCCAAATTTTGCTACCGGTATTGCATTCCTGACCGTACCCATAGGAGCCCATCACTGCATGCACCCATGTATAAGACATACCTTCCTTCCGTAAAGAGCTAGGAATTAAACATAGCCTTAGGCAAATCCCTGCAAAATAATACATAGGTAAATTATTTTTATGTGGGATGCGTTTTCTGAAACAATACTTCTTAAGAAGGAAGTCATCTGCACCCAACTGGTTGTCAAGTAGCTTCAAGAGCTTCTTTGCAAGGTGCATTTAATGATTGATTTTTAAGAAGAGGGATTGAAACAACACTGAAGACCTTTTCAACAGATCCTTAAATAATATTGGTCTAGACTCTAGAGAATCATTTCTGTGTTAGAGAGGCTGCTTCCCTATACAGCCCTCTTGAGATTTCTGTTCCTCCATCCAACTAGACTGAACCAAGAAGGACATGCTCTGTTATTTTGAAAAGTGGTCCAAACTCCCTCTGGAAGGATTGGCCTACTGTAAGTTCTTTCAACTTTTTTTTTTTTAATGAACTTCCTAAGTAGTATAAGTTGCCAGTAGCTTCTTTCTTCTCTTGCAAGCTTTGATGGGTAATCTCTTAGAAGACTCCATGCCACCTCTGACCTCAGGCAAAAAATATACCATTCAACCATTTCACAGAATTCTACTTGTATATACAATTGTACAAAAGAAGGTGAACGCTCGATAGCATTTCATTCAATGTTGCTAAACATCTCTTTTAGAAATCCCAAGATGTTTTATGATCCAAATGGTTATACTGTATATGTATTTTTAAAAAGGCAAAAAAAATTACCAAGTACCATAAAGTTCTAGTTTAGTAATTAACCAGCTCTTTTAATAGACCCTCAATTACTTTGTTCCATAACAAAATAGTTTGAACAGAGTAAACACACACACACACACACATACACACACACGCATGACTGGAAAGATATACAAACATTTTAAGATAAAGCTACATTCGACATCTGGGAACCTCTGAACAGCTGGCTACCTAATGAATATGTATCTGCTTAAGAGGCTGTAGTCCATTAATAAACCAATAGATATAAAGCAGAAACCATCTTCGTCAGCTTCAAATGAGATTGGATGCAATGTGCTGTGAAGTGTCATTGTCACATTGAATTGGGCTGCCGAGGTTAACAACCAACTCTTCGACGCCCACGCCTTTGTGCTTGCAAACAAAGCTCCATTTCCCCTCTGTTGCAAAGCAGGGGAAGTAAAGGCAAGATGTTTTGTTTTGTTTTGCTTTCTTTACATTTAAAAAAATTCAGCTGTGTGATGCATAGCGGATTCTTTTCCAGTAGAGATTTTCCTTCATCCCTTGCATTACTAAAAACTAGTCCTACATTTCAGGAGTGTGTGGGGGTAGCAGCTAACTGTAGTAGTGCAGATCAATTAAATAAATCTTAGCATGCTACTGTGCAAATAAACCCATGGCTCAATCGATAACCTGATCTAGAAATCGAACTTTCCATTTGGAGAACTGATCCTAGGTATACTGCAGTGATGGCGAACCTTTTTTCCCTTGGATGCCAAAAGAGCATGGGTGTATGCTATCGCGCATGCGCGAGTGCCCACACCCATAATTCAATGCCCAGGGAGGGTGAAAACAGCTTTTCTCAACCCCCTTAGAGGCGCTCTGGAGGCCAGAAATGGCCTGTTTCCCAACTTCTGGTGGGCCCAATAGGCTCATGTTTTGCCCTCCCCAGGCTCCAAGGCTTCCCTGGAGCTGGGGGAGGGTACAAACAGTCCCCCCATCCCCTCCAGAGGCTCTCTGGAAGCAAAAAATGCCCTCCCAGAGCCTCTGTCTGAGCCAAAAATCAGCTGGCTGACACACACATGCAGCTTGGAGCTGAGATAGGGCAACAGTTCACGTGCCAGCAGATATGGGTCCACGTGCCACCTGTGGCACCCGTGCCATAGGTTTGCCATCACTGGTATAGTGTATTTGTGGAGGCAACTAAATGCGCTTTTATTCTTATTTTCTTCTGAAGTGCACATATACTATTCATTATCATAGAAGAGGCTCTGGTGCTAGCATCTTTTCACTATGCCATGAGCAGTATCTGTTCTGTCTGGGTCACTCCAGAAGCCAATACCAACCCAAAAAGAGAAGCCAGACACACTGGTAAAAGGCAAAGGCAGTTTATATAATTCAAGGAAAACACAGGTAACAGAAAATGTCCTTACAAACAGGAAAAACGCTGGAACTGCAAATGTATACACGAAGGGAATAGTCCATGAAGCAATACCAGATTCTTGCTGCCAAGACGAAGCTGTAGATAGCAAACAGACGCCTCCCACGAGTCTTCCAGACTGCGAGGCCACAAGCCAAGATCAGAGACGCTGAGAATCAAAACAGGTCACCGCAACTCCAATTGATAACACTCCACATGGCTTCAAGGCCTTGCCTGCCTTTTAAACCCTGCTGATGAGGACCACACCCAAACCCAGCTGTTTCTAATTCAATGGTGAAAATATTTCTTTAACTGCTCCTTTTGTTGCTCTGAACATCTCTGTCTCATGTCAATGACAGCTTGTGCGTCATCACCTAATGACTCCAAGCTACTGGCTGGGGAGAGCCCCCCCCCCCAGGGCTCTCATGCTGTTTTCCTTCATCCCATTCCTGACTCTCCTCTCCCCCGTCTGACTGTTCAGCCCCCTCCTCTACGCTGTCATCCTCCTCCGGGCATGGAGCCAGCAGAGACACAGCTGGTCCCTGAGCAGCCTCAGGCTGAATCACAACAGTATCTAAGTGCAAACCTCTTATTTGCTCTGTGTGTGTAGGTGCTTCTTTTCATAACTTCAAACCAATAAGGTTTCACATAGACCGATGATCCAATTGCGTCCCATTCTTGGTGATTCTATTGGACCAGGTCTCTCCACATTTTCTGATCTTTCTGATCTGTGGTGGCCCCGGCCCTCTGGAATCAATTCCCCCCCCTGGAGATCAGGACTGCCCCCACCCTCGTTGCCTTTCCCAAATTACTGAAAACCCACCTATGCCGCCAGGCTTGAGGGACATAACTGACCCTTAGCTGTTTCATTTTATGCATGGTTTAATTGGATGGTATGGCTGTTTTTATAATGGGTTTTTATAATTGTTTTTCATATTAGATTTGTGCTTTGTATTTTTGTTGTGAGCCGCTCCGAGTCTTCGGAGAGGAGCGGCATACAAGTCTAATAAATTATAATTATTATACAGCTTCCTTCAACTGTTTTATGCTCTGTGTGGTGTCAGCTTTCATGGCATCCAGCCACCGGGGTTTTTGGCAGCCTCATTTCTCTTCGCCACTGACCATTCCAAGCATAACTGCTTTTTTTTCCAGTGTGTTTGATTGCATGACAGTAACACGGAATTTTGTGATTTTGCCTTCCAGCGATGTGTCTGGTTTTATATGTTCCACTACTTGCTTGTTTATCATCTTCGCTGTCCAATGAATGTGCAGGAGCTTTCTGCAACACCACAGCACAAATGAGTCATTTTCTTCCTGTCTGGTTGTTTTAATGGACCAACTTTCACAACCAAAGGTAGATATGGAGAACACAATAGTGCAGATTAATTGCCAGCCTGATGTTTTCCCGTATTCAAATTGTATTCATTGTTGCTGTATGACCTAGTGCGGTTTGATGCTTTATTTCTGGACTGGAGATAGACACTAATTTACTGCTGTGATCCATCTGCAATTTCTTTACCATGTCTTAACCATCAATCCTATTTTGACATTTCCATTCCTCACAGTGGTCATGGGATCATCTTTTTGATGTTCAGCAGGAGGACAAATTTCTTCACTTCTTTTAATCCTTTTGATCAGACTTTTCTGACCCTCCCTCTCCCCCCCCCACAGTTTTGGGGAGGTGAATTGGGTTGTCAGCATATTGAAGATCGTTGATGTTCTTTCATCCAATCTTTACTCAACTTTTCAGCACAGCCCCAACCAAATATATATCTTTGTTTTCTGATGTTTTTCACATAGGCAGACATTAATCATCTTATTTCAAGTTTGGTTTTATGGCTTTAGTTACTGGCTACAATATAAAGGCATATTTTAATAATAAGATTGCCAAAGATCCAGCCAAGAAAATAAAAGAAAAAACATTCTAGAACTGTCTTGCCTCAAGGTCACCCTCTAATACTTGCCAGCTTACTCTCTAAACTGAGTTCTTACAGCAGATTGAACTAAAGGTGTAGAAAAGTCACTGTTAAATAATTTGAATCCTCCCTCCAACATTCCCCTAGATTAGTCTGTTTTTCTTCAGGACCATCCTATTCGGACTGGGACAGTCTATTGGATAATCCAAGATCCTTCCTTTTCTGGATGATTTATTTTTAGAAACTATTGGTCAGTTTCTAAAACACCCATCTGGTAATTAAGAGCTGAAAATAGTAGCCAATTCTAGCAAAATTTGAAATGGTAATTGGAGGTGGAGAAGGAGCAATGGCTCAGTGGATAAGGCTTGAGCTTGTCAATCAAAAGGTTGGCAATTCAGTGGTTCGAATCCTGAGTGCTGCATAAAGAGGTGAGCTCCCGTTACTTGTCCCAACTCTGCCAACCTAGCAGTTTGAAAGCACGTAAAAAATGCAAGTAGAAAAATATGGACTACATTTGATGGGAAGGTAACTGCATTCCTTGCGCCTTTGGTGTTTAGTCATGCTGGCTACATGACCACAGAGATGTCTTTGGAGAGCACTGGTGCTTTGGCTTTGAAACGGAGATGAGACCACCACCCTCTAGAGTTGGGAATGAGTAGCACATCTGTGCAAGGGTAACCTTTACCTTTAGGGGGGGCAATGTAGAGCATTAGGTTGATGACAAGAGTTTACATCAGTAGTAGTGGGCAAAGCTGAACTTCGACGATGCAAATTATTATCTCTTTAATATAAATTTAATATTTAAAAAATATATTAAATTTATAATTTCTCTTATTAATTTTTATGAAATATTGGGGTATGGGAGATTTGGGGTATGTGTGTGTGCGTTTATGTGTGTATACACATATAAATGAGTATGTATGTGTGTATATACATATAAATGAGAAAGTCAACCAGACAAAAAAGGCTGGAATTGATTGATTATCAATTAATTATCTTGAATATCATTTTTTTCCCCTTCTGTTTGGTTTAGATGGGAAAGTTACAATTAGCATGACATCACAGCTGATGCTGTTCTAAGTTTTGTCTCCATGAAGCCAGTGGAAAAGATCAAAAGAAGTCCCTCAATTGAGCACTTGCATTGGTTAACTTCTCTGTGCTTTCCCAGAGCTTAAATAGATCCTTTTTAAGCTATGCTAACTCATTGTTCCACAAAAGAGAAAAATGGATGCCTACTTTGTACCAACGTACCCAAAGAATAGTCCAACACTCATCTCAGAACTAAAATTATCTCGTTACTAGCTGCTTTCATGCCTCCCCTTTACCCAAAGCTCCAAATCAACTTTCCATAACCTGGTGACCTGTGGATAGGTGTGTGTTAAGACTTACGTGAATGCAAGAATGGGAACTATCCAGCCTCTTTACCCAGAACGTTTCCAATTCTGAAACCATTACACACACAGCCACTCAAGTGGGTACGATCCTGAATGCAGAAGTGGAAATTCAGTTTCTTGATTTCCCCTCTATAATTGGTTTATTAATGACAGCATCTTAATGATCTGTTTAAAATAAATAAACCATTCTCACCATTTCAAAGGTTTTTTTGTGAGGCTCAGCTGATATTAAAATAGCACCAACCTTATGTGCTTTTTCAGCAAGTGACCTAATTAGTTAATAAAGTAATTGAATATTAAAAAGGATGTTGCAAGTGATTAAAATTTAAGAGCCTTCAGAACATTATTAAAGCTATAAATCATACATCACTGTTTTAATTTGCATAGCTATGGAATTACTAATGGTCCCACGTGAATATGGTACTTGGCAATTAGTCTTTTATACAAAATGTTGGCAATGCCAGGATAGTTTACCAAAATTGTCTCTTCTGCGTATGTTTTTGGGCTAATTTCTGGTTTGAATGTACTGTACACTGGTACATTCAAGAGAGAGGGAAGGGTTTTTTAGGGATTCCGATCTTCAAATGGCAAAGGCACGTTATGTTCCTTTATGTGCCTGCACAAGGTATCTCAAACGACTCTAACATTTCTCCGAATCCCCTTGACATTGATTAATTCACAACCACAGCTGTGAATAAGGACACAATCTCTGCTACGCTTTCATTTTTCTTAGGATGTGTCGCTGGATTTCCCAAGACAGTCCTTGAAAGTCTGTGTTGGAAAAGTACGAGCAAGGTAGCCCACAGAGTGGCCAACAACTTTGTTTCAGGCCGTTCAATGCAACTGGAGACCTATTGTCCTTAATGAAACCAAAGCTAACAGCATAGATAAATCTTCTTCAAGCTCTGTGGTTTCCTGCCTGCTCTTCCTAGGATCAGGGGGCGAGGCTTTCAAGGCAAGATTTATTTATTTGTTCGTTTTGTCAAGTTCATATTGGTGGTATACAAAGATATAATGATATTCATATACACGATACTAGTAAAAAAAAAAGAAACATTAGGTCAGGGGACGAAAGGCACGCTAGTGCACTTATGAACGCCCCTTACTGACCTCTTAGGAATCGGGTTAGGTCAACAGTGGATAGTCTAAGAATAAAGTTTTGAGGTTTAGGTGAAGATATTACAGAGTCTGGTAGTGAGTTCCATGCATCAACTACTCGGTTACTGAAGTCGTATTTCCTGCAGTCGAGTTTAGATCAGTTTACATTAAGTTTGTATCTGTTGTGTGCTCGTGTGTTGTTGTGGTTGAAGCTGAAGTAGTCATTGATAGGAAGAACGTTGTAGCGGATTATTTTGTGGGTTATGCTTAGATCATGTTTAAGGCGACATAGTTCTAAGCTTTCTAAACCTAGGGTTGTAAGTCTAGTTGCGTAGGGTATTCTGTTGCGAGTGGAGGAGTGGAGGGCTTTTCTGGGAAAGTATCTCTGGATATTTTCTAGGGCAGTGATGGGCAACCTTTTGAGCTTGGTGTGTCAAAATTCGCCAAAAAACCAAGCATAACTCGGGTGGTGTGTCACCTTGAGAAAAAAACATAATTTTGTGATATTTATAGTTTAAATCAGTGTTTCCCAACCTTTTTTGAGCCGCGGCACATTATTCGCATTTACAAAATCCTGGGGAACATTGAGCGCGGGGGGGGGGGGGGGGCAAAAAAAGTTTGGTCAAAAAAATATCTCTCTTCCTCCCTTTCGCTCTATTTCTCTCTCTCCCTCATTCTCCCTTCCTTCCTCTTTCTTTCCCCCTCTCTATCCATCTCTCTTTGTTTCTCCCTTCCTTCCTCCCTTTTTTGCCCTCCTTCTCTCTCCCTCCTTCCTCCCTCCTTTGTCTTTCCCTCACCCTCCTTCCCCCCTCTTTCTCTCTCTCTCTTGCTTTCTCTCTCTCTCTTGCTGTCTTTCTCTCTTTCTCTCTCCCCCTCTCTCTCCCTCTCTTTCTCTCTCTTTTTTTTGCTTTCTCTCTTTCTCTCCCCCTCTCTCTCCCTCTCTTGCTATCTCTTTCTCTCCCCCCTCTCCCTCTCTCTTTCTCTCTCTCCCTCTCTTGCTGTCTCTTTTTCTCTTTCTTTCCCCCCCTCTCCCTCTCTCTTTCTCTCTCTCCCTCTCTTGCTATCTCTTTCTCTCTTTCTTTCCCCCTCTCTCCCTCTCTCTTTCTCTCTGTCCCTCTGTTGCTATCCCCCCTCTCTCTTTCTCTCTCTTCCTCTCTTGCTATCTCTTTCTCTCTCTCTTTCCCCCCTCTCTCCCTCTCTCTTTCTCTCTCTCCCTCTATTGCTATCCCCCCTCTCTCTTTCTCTCTCCCTTCTTGCTATCTCTTTCTCTCCCCCTCTCCTCTCTTTCTCTCTCCCTCTCTTGCAATCTCTTTCTTTCTCTTTCTCTCCCTCCCTCCTCTCTCTTTCTCTCTCTCTCCCCCCTCCTCTTTCTCTCTCTCCCTCTGTTGCTATCCCCCTCTCTCTTTCTCTCTCTCCCTCTCTTGCTAACCCCCTCTTCTCCCTCTCTCCCTCTCTTGCTATCTCTTTCTCTCCCCTCTCCTCTTTCTCTCTCCCTCTCTTGCTATCTCTTTCTTTCTCTTACTCTCCCCCCTCCCTCTCTCTTTCTCTCTCTCTCTCCCCCCTCTCTTTCTCTCTCTCCCTCTGTTGCAATCCCCCCTCTCTCTTTCTCTCTGTCCCTCTCTTGCTATCTCCCTCTCTCCCTCTCTTGCTATCTCTTTCTCTCCCCCTCTCCCTCTCTCTCCCTCTCTTGCTATCTTTCTTTCTCTTTCTCTCCCCCTCTCCCTCTCCCTTTCTCTCTCTCTCCCCTCTCTCTCTCTTTCTCTCTCCTCTGTTGCTATCCCCCTCTCTCTTTCTCTCTCTCCCTCTCTTGCTAACCCCCTCTCTCCCTCTCTTGCTATCTCTTTCTCTCCCCCCTCTCCCTCTCTTTCTCTCTCCTCTCTTGCAATCTCTTTCTTCTCTTTCTCTCCCCCCTCCCTCTCTCTTTCTCTCTCTCCCCCCTCTCTCTTTCTCTCTCTCCCTCTGTTGCTATCCCCCTCTCTCTTTCTCTGTCCCTCTCTTGCTATCTCTTTCTCTCCCCCCTCTCTCCTTCTCTTTTTCTCTCAGCAGCGGCAGCAGGGTGATCAGCTGTGAGGCAGAGCTCCGGAACCGAGGCACCGACGGCGGCGGCTAGACATGTTGCTAGACGCCGTACATGCTGGCGTTGCGCTGGGCATGGACGTGGGGCTGGAGCCTCCGTCCCAGCCCAGCCAGCAGGTAAGTGCCAGGCACGCAATTCCAGCATGTCCAGCCCCGGCGTCGGTGCCTCTGTTCCGGAGCTCCGCCTCACAGCTGACCACCCTGGCGCCTCCCACGGGTACTGCCCGCTGCCGCCACCCTCCCACCAGCTGAAACGTCCGGCCGGGGCGATTCTTCCCCCGGCCGAACAGGCATGCCTGTGCTGCCAAAGGCAGCGTGTGGGCGAGCCTGCGCTCTGCGCAGACGCGCCCAGCTAGGAGGCGGTGTTCTCACGCGCCCCCCAGCTGAAACTGACATCCGGCCAGGGCGATTCTTCCCCCGGCCGGACAGGCATGCGCACGCCCAGCTGGGAGGCGGTGTTCTCGGCCCCCCCCCAGCTGAAACTGAAGTCCGGCCGGGGGCGATTCTTCCCCCGGCCGGACAGGCATGCCTGTGCTGCCAAGGCAGCGTGTCGGCGAGCCTGCGCTCTGCGCAGACGCGCCCAGCTAGGAGGCGGTGTTCTCACGCGCCCCCCAGCTGAAACTGACGTCCGGCTGGGGCGATTCTTCCCCCGGCCGGACAGGCATGCGCGCGCCCAGCTGGGAGGCGGTGTTCTCGGGCCGCCCCAGCTGAAACTGAAGTCCGGCCGGGGCGATTCTTCCCCCGGCCGGACAGGCATGCCTGTGCTGCCAAAGGCAGCGTGTCGGCGAGCCTGCGCTCTGCGCAGACGCGCCCAGCTAGGAGGCGGTGTTCTCACGCGCCCCCCAGCTGAAACTGACGTCCGGCTGGGGCGATTCTTCCCCCGGCCGGACAGGCATGCGCGCGCCCAGCTGGGAGGCGGTGTTCTCGGGCCGCCCCAGCTGAAACTGATGTCCGGCCGGGGCGATTCTTCCCCTGGCCGGGACAGGTATGCTTGTGCTGCCAAAGGCAGCGTGTGGGCGAGCCTGCGCTCTGCTCTCCCGCGTGTCACCTAAAATGGCTACGCGTGTCAGTGCTGACACGCGTGTCATAGGTTCGCCATCACTGTTCTAGGGTGTCTATGTCCGAAATGCGGTGTGAGTTCCAGACAGATGAGCTTTATTCAAGAATTGGTCTGGTGAAAGTTTTGTATGCTCTGGTTAGTAGTGTGAGATTACCAGAGCAGAAGCTATGTAGAACTAGGTTAACAACTCTTGAAGCCTTTTTGGTGATGTTGTTGCAGTGGGCTTTAAGTCACTTGATTTGAGTATTTCAAGGTCTTTTACAGAGTGAGGGTTGTCTGCAAGGTCTTGTTTATTCAGCTTGTATTTGGTGTTCTGATTCTTTTTGCCAATGCGTGTGTGCATATTGTTTATGACCTCTGTGTATTACAGCTATTGTATTTCCAAAGTGTTGTGATTCCGTCTGAGGCTCCTCAGGGAACGGCTGAACCTCTGCCGGCTCCCTGCTCAGAGGGGGAGGATGAGGAACAGGAGGAGGAGGAGGAGGCCCAGGCAGAAGGGGAGGAGGAATATCAGGCCGAGGGAGAGGGAGAACAGCCAGAGTCCCCCAGGGTGGAGCTCTCCCCAGCAAGCAGCCTGGAGTCCTTAGATGAAAATGCTCAAGCCATCATCGATCACAGGCAGAGAAGAGCAGAACAACGAAGGGGACAATTAGCCAGGTACTTCCAGTCCTAAATAGGTAACAGCTGGGTTTGGGTGTGGTTCTCCCCAGAAAGGCTGAAAAGGCAGACCCACCCTTCCTGTCTTGTGGAGTAGTATCTTTGGGAGTCCTGGGACCTGGCTGTGATCTTTGGCGTCTCTGATTCTGACTTGTGGCCTTGAAGGCTGAAACCTTGGGGGGGAAGGCGTGGGTCTTATTCTCTACAGTGGTGTGTGTGCCAGCAAGAAGTCTGCTGTATTGTCTGGCCATCAGGACTTTGCTGTGAAGCCTCATAGCCTGCCTGTTGGGAAGAACAGGTTTTTCTCTGTGTTTATTTTTCAAACTATAAAGTGCTTTTGCTTTTACCAGCGTGTCTGGCTGCTTTTTCCAGTTGGTGTTGAAGTCTGGGGGCACCCAGACAGAACACAAAGTAGTGTAATCTTCCAGCAATGTTGCTACGCGTACTTGAGGCATCCCCTTTTATATCTGTGTTTAGTGGTTATCTGTAGATTACCCCTTTTCTCCTGGAGCTCAAGATGACACGGTGCGGCACTCCCTCCTTCAATGTTTATCCCCTCTCCTCCTCCTCTCCTCAAGAGAGACTGACCTGTGAAACGATACCTGCCATCCAGCCTATGCATCACAACCCCCAAAGGGAATATGCATCCCCCTCAAAGGGTTGTAATCAGCCAGTTTGATGGATCTTGTGCTGAGTTTGGATACACAATGTACCCTGACCCTCTCCATGCAGTTAGATGCCTCTTCTGCATTGAGATCTGTTCCCCTTCAAAGAATAGCCTACGGGCCCTTGATTTCAAATCGCCCTGCCATAGTTTCATGGAACAGCACATCAGCACCCTCCTTTGTTTTGTTATTTTATTAATCGGGCAAAAGTGTTACCCAAAATTTATTTATTTTATTTATTTATTCTGTCGAATACACAATGAGGGTTTTAGTGGGTATATATCTAAATACACATAGTAAAATACATGATGAAGGTTATAGAGGAGATACTCATAGTAAATTATATCTAAGAAAGAATAGAAAAGAAGATATAGTAATAGAAGAAAGGTATAGGAGATATAGGAGAGCAATAGGACAGGGGACGGAAGGCACTCTAGTGCACTTGTACTCGCCCCTTACTGACCTCTTAGGAATCTGGATAGGTCAACCATAGGTGTTGGGGGTTTGGGTATGACACTATGGAGTCCGGTAATGAGTTCCACACTTCGACAACTCGGTTCCTGAAGTCATATTTTTTACAGTCAAGTTTGGAGCGGTTAATATTAAGTTTAAATCTGTTGTGTGCTCTTGTGTTGTTGTGGTTGAAGCTGAAGTAGTCACCGACAGGCAGGACGTTGCAGCATATGATCTTGTGGGCAATACTTAGATCGTGTTTAAGGCATCTTAAATCTAAACTTTCTAGGCCCAGGATTGAAAGTCTAGTCTCGTAGGGTATTCTATTTCGAGTGGAAGAGTGAAGGGCTTTTCTGGTGAAGTATATTTGGACATTTTCAAGGGTGTTAATGTCTGAGATGCAATATGAGTTCCAAACAGATGAGCTGTATTCCAGGATGGGTCTGGCAAAAGTTTTGTAAGCTCTAGTAAGTAGTGTGAGATTGCCAGAGCAGAAGCTACGTAGGATTAGGTTTACAACTCTTGAAGCCTTCTTGGCTATATTGTTGCAGTGGGCTTTGACACTTAAATCTTTTGTTATTAGTATAGCAAGGTCTTTAACCGATTGGGGATTATCTGTGATAATTTGATTATTCAGTTCGTATTTGGAGTTCAGATTCTTTTTCCCAATGTGTAGGACAGAGCATTTGCTAGTTGAGATTTGGAGTTGCCATGTGTTAGACCACTCAGAAACAGCATCAAGGTCTTTTTGGAGAGTAGTTGTGTTATCGGTGGTGTTGAAGAGTTTTACAGCGATGTAATGTTGTCCTACAGCCTGAATGCTGAATGGGGGGGCATGGGGGGTCTAGATGTCTTCTCATCTCTAATGGGCGCTTAAATGCTCGCTCCTCAAGTGAGATGATGCCCGCTTGCACACCCATCTTCTGCTCTCTTTCTGAGTCGCTGTTGGTGGGGAAAAAAAGGTTCAGTCGTTCTGCATCGTAGCATAAGCTTGAAGCACCAAAAGCCTAACGATTCCTTTTGCGTGCCCTCCTATTCCCAATGTGATACTGAGCGGCTGTTTTGGTTTTGCACAGTCAGTGCCTTTCGTTTTGAAGAGCTTACAAGGCCAGAAGCTCCTTGAGATGCCTGCCTTCCTTGGCTGGTTTGATGAAAGACGATTCCTTCTTGTTCATTAGCTGATGGTGATGGTGGCAAGACAAAGACAAAGCCAAGAGTCAAAGGAGTTGCTAGAAAACAATTCACACCAGTACTCCTCGGTGCACTGAAGCTCTACAAGCCCTGGCTTAAGGCTGGTGTTTTAATTAGATAGCCGTCTAATAGGAGACGCAAACGCTGAGAACCTCTAACCCAGAGGTCCCCAACCTTTTTAGCACCAGGGACCGGCTTTAAGTTAGACGAGTTTTCCACGGCCCGATGGGGGGGGGCTTTGGTCATATGGGGGTGGGGTTATGGAGGGGTGGAGCTTAGTGACGCAGCCCTCCACACTTCTCCACAGGGCGGGGAGAATCAGGAGGCTCCTTTGGCGGCTGGGGGCTGCCTGGCTTTGTGATTTTGGCTGGGGGGGGAGTTAGGAAGATCCTACTTCTCCCCCCCCCCAGCCAAAAATTCAAAGCCTATCTGCTGGATACGGGCGATGAGTGGGACAGAGCGGCGCGGAAGCCTCTTGCAGCAGCTGCCACAGCCACCGGCTTCGGCGCCGTTCGTCCCGCCCATCGCCCGTATCCAGCAGAAGCTGCTGCCCGAGTGCTCTTGGCCGGTGGGATTTAAAGTGCTGGGGTGGGGGGTGTCCCAGCGGGAGGCGAAGCACTGGGGTGGGGGGGCTGTCAGGACACCCCCACCCCAGCACTTTGAATCCCGCCGGCCAAGAGCACTCGGGCAGCAGCTTCTGCTCGATACGGGCGATGGGCGGGACGAACGGCGCCGAAGCCAGTGGCTGTGGAAGCTGCTGCAAGAGGCTTCCGCGCCGCTCTGTCCCACTCATCGCCTGTATCCAGCAGATAGGCTTTGAATTTTTGGCTGGGGGGGGAGAAGTAGGACCTTCCTAACTCCCCCCCCCAGCCAAAATCACAAAGCCAGGCAGCCCCCAGCCGCCAAAGGAGCCTCCTGATTCTCCCCGCCCTGTGGAGAAGTGTGGAGGGCTGCGTCACCGCCCGACGCCCCACCCCGTCCTGCATAATGTTCTCTGCCGGGAGGGCAGCGCCGCCGCGGACCGGCTGAAAACCCCCAACGGCCCGGTCCTGGTCCGCGGACCGGCGGTTGGGGACCTCTGCTCTAACCCAGAGAAGACTGAGAAGCTCCCCACTCCCTTTGAAATGAATTACAGTCTTACACTATAAGAAAAGCATTTGCCAAGATGGGAGGACCAAAACCTGCATACCTCTGAATTGGATAAGGGCCATCACAACAGCCAAGGACGTCAGTGCAAAAGAAGTTGCCAGATCCTAAATTCAGCACCTTTTTCATATCCAAAGAATAATAAAATTCATCCTTAAGGATAGAAATTGGTTGGCTTATTGAGTTTATAAGGTATTTTTTATTTTATTTACAGAGGGGAGGGCTATCCACTGGCAAAGTGAACGCCATTTCCATTACCCTCCTTTCTCACCCACCTCTGCATCTTCCACTCGTGTCATTAGGCAGGTGATTCATCCGAGGGACAGGGATGATTTAATATCACCCATCCCAATGACACAATTAGAAGACTGGCAAAATTGACTTCTTTGACTGGAGAAAGGATAACAACTACATTTATTAATAACTAGTAGCTGGATGCCCATAGTTTGCTATGAAACTATGCAATCGGGCTTTGACAGTTTTTTGTTTAACTTTTTGACAGTTAAAGCTTGAAAATTAATGAATAGCTACCATTGAGCTTGATACATTGACACCTAAAGCTTGAAAAATTATGTAGAATGTGTGACTCTTTAGCATCAGAGTATATTAACATAAGGCAACTGGCAGTTGGAACAGAGTTCTTTTCAGGTGAGGAGGGGGAATAGAATAAAGGCTGGATGAGTCGCTCACTGGCCACGTCCATGCCCAATTTAGCGAAGGTGTAGCATCAAAGCATGTTAATATAAGGCAACTAGTAGTTGGAAAAGTTCTTTTCAGGTGGGGAGGAGGAGTAGAATGTCTAACTCCTTAGCACCAGTGTGTGTTAATTAATACAATATTGTATAAGAAATACTAATGACCTGATGGTCATTTCAAAAAATCCTTTCTTAGTGAGCACCTAGAAGCCAAGAGGAAAGTTTTGCCAAGTTTCAAGTTTGTAGGTACTTCTGGTGGCCCCAGTAGGCTTGTGTTTTGTCCTCCCCAAGTTCCAAATGCTTCCCTGGAGCTTGGGGTGGGGGGTAAAAATATCTTCCTCCATCCCCCCCTGGGGACCCTCTGAAAGCCAAAAATGCCCTCCAAAAATCAGCTGGCCAGCACACACATGCATGTTGGAGCTGAAATAGGGCACCAGCTCACGTGGCAACAGATATGGCTCTGCGTGCCAACTGTGGTACCTGTGCCATAGGTTCGTCATCACTGACCTCTGCTGTAACCTATGGGGGGTGTTAATATAAATGTAACTGCCATTAAGAAGATTACCTTAATAACTCCTTTCTCTTTCTTTTCTTCTTTCTTTTCTTCTTTCTTCCTCTCTCTCTCTCTCCCTCCCTCTCCCCCTCCCTCTCTCTTTCTCCTTGTTTCTTACTTTCTTTCACCTTTTGATATACTTACAATTTTCTCTTTCAAAATCTGTATTTTGTATTTATTCTTTTAAAATTTATTTAATAAAAAATGTATATACAATCATATATCTATCTCTGTCTATCATGTCCCTATCATCCCTCTATCTCTCTAGCTATCATCTAGCTACTATCATCATCACCTATTAATATCACTCACCCTGCATGTTAGGCTATTTTTGCACAAATGTCACAAGTACCAGGAGACAGAAGGATGGCCAAAATATTGGAATTTTGATATGATCTTTTCTTAGCAAATATAGACTAATTCTCCTGGTTGGGAATTTTAAACCTCTGGTCATATTAAAACCTTTTGCTAAATATAAAGAACAATATTTAGTTGCATCTATATTTAAAAAAATAAAGAAACACTGAACAACACACTAAACATACCTTCTATAGCAGCTAAATCAAGGAGGAGGTGGAGGAAGAGGAGAAGGGGGAAGCAAAGACACTAGTAAACAAATGCTAACTAAAACTAAGGAAAACTAAAATGCCCTCTAAGATTTTCTATAGGATCAGCCAGCCTGCAGCATAGGGTCCACAGATGGTATAAAAATGTGGAGTGAATTAAAACAGCTGAGGGTACTAGGTCAGGGTTCCACAACCCTCCCATGAGGATGTCTGCTCTGGCCAAGCCGGACATGTGTTCATATGACAGCAATCCATGGAAGTCAGACTAATCACCATATTTACTTCTAAGCTAATGTATGCACATTTTAGACAAATCAGTGTTTTCCCCTAGTGCTGGGTAGATAAATTCTCCTCCACAGAATTTGTCTCTTCCAGGATTTTTTTTTTTTTTACTTTGATGAAAGAGAATTTACCATATAAATTCTATCAAAGGAAAAGAGCATCACAGTGGGCAGAATAGGCTTTTCTTGCAGTCATTTGTTACAAGGTTGTCAGGTGGTATAACTGGTCTTTCATTGCATTCACACTTCTTCAGAAATCAGCAGTCTCCTTGATTTCTCATGCAGCGTTGTTGTTGTTGTTGTTGTTGTTGTTGTTATTATTATTATTATTATTATTATTATTATTATTATTATTATTAAACTCTAAGACTTTTCAGTTTTTATTTTCAATAGCAGGGCTACCAAGAACTCCCATCCTCTAGAAATTGTTGTAAAATGTATCCTTGCCCTAAAATGTTGTCTACTCCTTTCTATGCTTGCCAGTTTGGCAGAAAATTTGTGAAAGCCATACATGTCCAGTTCTAGTTCTAATTAGTCTGTTATTTGAAATGAAGTTCCTCCTCCTCCCCCTTCCTCCTCCTCCTCCTCCTCCTTTAGCCCAAGCTGAGGGATAACTGGGGAGACAGCAGCAGTATTTAAAACTTCTCCTTGCCGTAATTTTGAAGGGAAAAGAAGATGGAAGTTTGAGTTATGTCTATCTTACATTTCCTCCCATATTGGTTTACAGCTGAATAGTAGATGGGTAACATTTTTTTAAAAAATTAAGGATGATGACTTTGTGTCATCCATATACTCCTTCCCATCCAGGTCCATCATAAATCTTAAACTATTATCCTTCTGTGGATGGTAGCACCTATGGGAAGGGGTAAGATGTTTAAATTTCCGAAATAGGACAGAATAATTGTTACTTTTGTCCTCCCAGTCCAATGTCTGGGATCTATATCATTACAGATAAGCAAAAAGAAATATGCTGAGATGTCACTTGTAGGCAGCGGTGGGCTACTAGCCGGAACGCTAAATTGCACTCGCCACAGTGACTCATAAGTGCTTGCAGGGCCAGCGTGATATTGCTTCTGCACCTGAGGAGGTAGCAAAATCATGCATGGAGCCACAGGTGCACCTGTGTTTCAGCATGTGCGGAAGCAAAAAAAACCTTGCCAAAACACGGGCGCCCCTGTGGTTCTGTGCATGATTTCGTTACCTCCTCAGGTGCAGAAGCAAAATCGCGCTGGCCCTACAAGCACTTACGAGCCGCAGCAGCAAGAACAATTTAGCGTTCTGGCTGGTAGCCCACCGCTGCCTGTAGGTTTCCCATTTTAAGCTCTATATACATTTCACCGGGATATAAACTAGGCCAGTCAAACTGGCGGCCTAGAGGCTGGATGCAACATGTACAGGCCACTACCACCCTGGCTCCACAAAGGCAAAAAACATCACGATACATCATGAGATGTCATCAGACATGAGTTCTTCCTGGTTCGGACTGTTTGACCCAAAATGATAGCAACCTGCTGGTGACGTCCCAACGACATCACGAATCTGATTCAGTGAGTGTTGGCCCATGGGCCCTGACACCTTTTTTTTTTTTTAATAAGATTTTTTTAAAAAAATTCTGAGCATGCGTAGAAGCCAAGTTTCTGGCACTGTGAATGCAGTCACCAACTTGTTTTGGGCTTTTATAAAAAAATGATTTTTTTTTAACCACTGCACATGTGCGTGTGTGCAAAGTGCACACACAGAAACATAGAAACATAGAAGTCTGACGGCAGAAAATGACCTCATGGTCCATCTAGTCTGCCCTTATACTATTTCCTGTGTTTTATCTTAGGATGGATATATGTTTATCCCAGGCATGTTTAAATTCAGTTACTGTGGATTTACCAACCACGTCTGCTGGAAGTTTGTTCCAAGGATCTACTACTCTTTCAGTGAAATAATATTTTCTCACGTTGCTTTTGATCTTTCCCCCAACTAACTTCAGATTGTGTCCCCTTGTTCTTGTGTTCACTTTCCTATTAAAAACACTTCCCTCCTGGACCTTATTTAACCCTTTGACATATTTAAATGTTTCAATCGTGTCCCTCCTTTTCCTTCTGTCCTCCAGACTATACAGATTGAGTTCATGAAGTCTTTCCTGATACGTTTTATGCTTAAGACCTTCCACCATTCTTGTAGCCCGTCACACACGGCTACATGGCATGGAAGGAAGGGAACCAGCAATGAGGTAAGTTAGAAGCCACCCCTGTATGTCATGTGACATAATTGAGTTTGACAGCCGTGATATAAATATATACCAGCCGGAGACATCAAAGTCACACTTTCTCATACTTAGAAGAGTTCACCTGTGGCACACTCCCCACCATGAATTTACTTCATGTACAGGTAGTCCTCATGGCCACAATTGGGACCATTACCAGGCAAGGCAGTTCTTAAGTGAGCTGTGCCCAATTTTATGACCTTTTTTTGCCCTGGGTTGTTAAGTGAGTCACTGCAATTGTTAAGTGAATCTGGCATCCCCCGTTGACTCTGCATGTGGGAAGCCAGTTGAGAAAGCTGCAAATGACCCCAGGAAGGTCCAACCACTGTAAATATAAGGCAAGTTGCCAGGCAGCCAAATTTTGTCTCTGTGACCATGAAGATGCTGCAACATTTGTAAGTGCAAGGACCAATTGTAAGTCACTTTTTTTCAGGGCTCCTGTAACTTTGAACGGTCTCTAAATGATTTTCAGTAAGTTAAGGACTACCTATATTAGCCATCAGTAGTAGGAACTTGCAAGGGCTCCTTGAAATGTTGCACAAACACCAAGAACTAAGAAGAAATTTCCTGAGAGTGAGAACAATTTAACCAGTGGAATAATTTGCCTCCAGAAATTGTGAACTGGAAGTTTTAAAGAAGAGATTGGACAACCAATCTGAAATGGTATAGGGCAGTGGTTCTCAACTTGGGGGTCAGGACCCCTTTGGAGGTCAAATGACTGTTTCACAGGGGTCGCCTAAGACCATGGTGTTAGGAACTAAAGTTTCTATTCTGGCGCCTTGGAACATATTTGTCCAATCTGATCAATCAGGCGTTTAGAGGGGGGTGTCCCTCTGACCTTCCTGCCAATCAGCTTAAAGCTCTGTTGGGAGAATTGGCCGTAGACTTATGGTTGGGAGTCACCACAACATGAGGAGCTGTATTAAGGGGTCGCAGGCATTAGAAAGGCTGAGAACCACTGATATAGGGTTTCCTGCCTAAACAGGGGGTTGGAATAGAAGATCTCCAAGGTCCTTTCCAGCTATTCTATTCTGTTCCATTCCATTCCATTCCCAATTTCTACTCTACTCCACTCCACTCCACTCCACTCTACTCTACTCTACTTCTATTTCTATTCTCACACAACCAATGAGTTTATCTTGCTTCTGGATGGGAATGAAACTCTTGTATCTTTTCCAAAATCCAGTTTGAGAATCCAAGCAGCAATAGAGAAAAACCAGGTTATTATAAGACCTGAATGGGGGGTGGGGTGGGGGGAGAGGAGCCAGGAGACAACATACACAAATTATTTGCAACCTCGTGCCTTGAATCTGGCGTCCTGCAACTCTATTTGAAATGTTCACCACACAAGATCCCTTCTAATTAGTAATTGCTCTAATTATTTGAAAAACAACGGGCGCCCTTTTAGATCCCGGTTTAAAAGATTTTCTGATGAAGCACTTCGAACTGTTAGAAGGGAAGGACCTTCCCTGCCTAAAAGCATTCGATGCTAATTCAATTACATGTGCTTTTAAGCCACCTGCTCCAAAGGAAGCGGAAAAACCAGCATTCCCAAAAGGTTTGCACTTTCGATTTCGCTCGGACTTTTGGCCGGAGCAACAACCCACATTAACTCACACTCAACTCTTTCCCTTCGTCTCTCCCCGCTTCAGTCCTCTTCTAACTCGGCTGATTCCGAAGTGGTGGACTCCGGCCTCGCCAGGGGAGCGGAACACGGACTTGCTTTACCCTACTGCCATCTAGTGGACACGCCGGGAGATTACAAGCTGGTTTGTCACGGAAACCGCTTGCAGACACGGACCTTTGAGAAGTCTTTTTGTCCAGCAGAGTTTATTTTCATTTCCGTCCCCCCAAAAAAACAGCAGTCAAAAACACGTACGTATATGGATTCATCTGCATTTGTTTATTTTATATCCAACCTTTATTATTTTTTACAAATAAATCAAGGCAGCGAACATATCGAGCACATCTTTCTCCCTCTATTTCCCCCCATGAAGTGATCAGAGATATAGCAATAGAATTTAGCAATAGCATTTAGATTTATACACCGCTTCAGTGTTTTACAACCCTAAGATTTATATACCGCTATATATCAATTTACCGCTTCACAGTGCTTTACAGCCCTAAGATTTATATTTATATTGATTTATATACCGCTTCACACTGTTTTACAGCCCTAAGATTTATATTTATATCGATTTATATACCGCTTCACACTGTTTTACAGCCCTAAGATTTATATTTATATTGATTTATATACCGCTTCACACTGTTTTACAGCCCTAAGATTTATATTTATATTGATTTATATACCGCTTCACACTGTTTTACAGCCCTAAGATTTATATTTATATTGATTTATATACCGCTTCACACTGTTTTACAACCCTAAGATTTATATTTATATTGATTTATATACCGCTTCACATTGTTTTACAGCCCTAAGATTTATATTTATATCGATTGATATACCACTTCAGTGTTTAACAGCCCTCTCTAAAATGTATGTTTATATCAATTTATATACTGCTTCACAGTGCTTAACAGCCCTAAGATTTATATTTACAGTATATCGATTTATATACCACTTCACAGTGCTTTACAACCCTAAGATTTATATTTATATAGATTTATATACCGCTTCACAGTGCTTTACAACCCTAAGATTTCTATTTACAGTAATCCCTTGCTACTTCGCAGTTCATCTTTTGCGGACTCGCTACTTCACAGGTTTTCAAAGGGGGCTTAAACCCACTGAAAAATTTAAATCCATTAAAAATTCATAAAATTCTTCTAGAGTACTACTGTACTCTATTAAAGAATCTGGTAGGATATCACATGTAGTTCCACCTGAGAAACAATATAGAATGAGTTTAATGCAAAGGGTGGGTTTTAAAAGTCCAAATACTCGTTAAATACATAAAAAATATATATTTCCTCTACTTCACGGAAATTCATTTTTCACGGGTGGTCTTGGAACGCATCCCCCGCGAAAAATGAGGGATCATTGTATATCGATTTATATACCGCTTCACAGTGCTTTACAGCCCCAAGATTTATATTTATATCGATTGATATACCACTTCAGTGTTTAACAGCCCTCTCTAAAATGTATGTTTATATCAATTTATATACTGCTTCACAGTGCTTAACAGCCCCAAGATTTATTTTTATATCGATTGATATACCACTTCAGTGTTTAACAGCCCTCTCTAAAATGTATGTTTATATCAATTTATATACCGCTTCACAGTGCTTAACAGCCCCAAGATTTATTTTTATATCGATTTATATACCGCTTCACAGTGCTTTACAGCCCTCTCTAAGATATGCATTGAGACTAAGGCAGTTTGGGTTACTAACCTCAATTGACCGCAGTTACAACAGACTTAAGTCTATTGTCGTTGAATGGTTGGCATGGCTCCTGTGACTTGGCTGCTGGTTTCTAGCTGGGAAAATCAAGCACAAGGTCCTCTGTTACGAGACTCCCTTCCTTCCTTCAGCAGCACTGATTTCTTAGCCTTTATAGAAGTAAAAATAAGAAAACCTACCTGCCTATAATGTGCCCTGTTGAATGTGGCAGAAATAAGGAATTCTTTCTCAACTTGCTAGCTTGTTTTCTTTCTACAAGTTCTCACTTTCTCTCCTTTCTCTCCCTCCCTCCCTCATCTTTGCTGATGACTAAAGATTGACTCTATAATAATAATAATAATAATAATAATAATAATAATAATAAACCCCTTCTTATTGAAAGGATCATGCTTGCCCGTTATAAGATTAATCAAGAAGCTTGCCAAGAAAAAAAGTGCCAAAATTGAACAGGATATTGAAATATCAGCCAAATGCCAAATTGTTCCAGAGCTGTTAAAACAGGGTAAGGAGCTTGAAATGGAATTGGAGGGATGGGTGGAGCTTAAAACCTCTGATTTAGTGAGGGGGGGGGAATGATCAATTCGGGACAATATTTCAGATTTCTAATGGACGATCATTTGCTATGAATCCGTGCAAAATGTGAAATTTTCAGCAATAACAAGGTACTGCATTCAAGACAGGAAAAAAAGCAGCAACATGATTTACAGTCACTGATACAAATCAGAGCCTCGAGATAACTTTGGTTAACTGCGCAAGTAACAATGCCCATTTCCAAGGTATATATTTCAACCCAAGTAACTTTAGCTGGATTAAGCTATCAATCTCTTTACCTTCGTAATCAGATTTAGGATGCTCCAGTTATTAATAATACTACTAGTGATTAAATAGGAAGCTAATTCTCTTAGCTCTGCTTGAATCAAAATATTCTAAAGAAAAATGACAATTGATAGGATGGACGGAAAGTTTCTTTCTATCCTAGGGTCAGTAAAAGAAAAGCAAAGGTTTCCTCTCCCCACCTCTTCAGGTTTGGTTAAAGATGCAGACAGGATACCTCCAAACTAAGATAAGAACTATCCTGTCTTTACGGTCCTTTGCTTTCCTTCTTGCGCAATCCTCTTAAAGATTTCCGCTTACTAGTTTCCCTCCTCTTTGCATATCTTCAGATCAGGACTGAAGGGGCCATATCCTTCCTGCCACTGATGCAATCATTCCCCTGAATTTCCAAGAGAGCTCTTAATTTCCCACTGATAGCAAGACCACCTCTGTGTGTGTGTGTGCCTTACATTTCTTAAAAATGGAAAAATGTTTGCAAATGACTGTGCCGCTCCACAAAAGCTCTAATTACTTTCCCAGCAATTCTGCTCAAAGTCTGAGCTTTGCCAGGTAGATTCTATTCCTCTACAAATTACTGTTTGCATTTTTCCTTTTTTGAATTTTCCTGTTGTTGGTTCACATGGTTGCTTCATTCTCCATTACTATTATAGGTACTGGTGGTTCTTGACTTACAAATCATTCATTAAGTGACCTTCGGATTTCCACAGTGTAACACTGGAAAAAAATGGCTTATGAGGGTTTTTCGTGACAGCATCGCCATGGTCATGTGATCAAAATCCAAATGCTTGGCAACTGGCATGTATTTATGACAGTTGCAGTGTCCTGGGGTTATGTGATCACCTTCTGAAAATCATAGTCAATGTGGAAGCCAGATTCACTTAACAACCGTTACTAACTGTTGGTATGTCTCAGTATAGCTAGGCTATGAGACCTTTGACATACACTGAGCAGAGAATTTTAACAGAGTGTGGATATGTGGTAAAGCCAAAGAAAAAAAACACAGACTTAGTTATGCTTAATAAGTACTATTTACATATATACAGAATAGAAACAATCCATAACAAGCACTAAGCAAATACACTCCCCCCTCAAGGCAAAGCAAAAACGAATGAGTGATAAAGCATCATTGAGGGAAGGAGTACTGGCACCCTCTTATGGCGAACCAGCCCAAAATATTTAAAGTGATAGTACAAGAGACTACAATAGGGAGTTTACAATGGCAAACCCTAACAACCATGTACCTTGTACTAACACTAACCAAATAACTGCAATGATCCACTCAACAATTGTGGCAAGAAAGGTCATATAATATCTTGCTGAGCAATAGAAATTTTGGTTTGATTGTGGCTGTTAGTCGAGGATTACAAATGCTTTACCATCTTCATATCACTAGAGAAAGTGAATATTAAAACTTTAAATATCGCTAAAAATGGTTCTGTGAAAAAAAAACACAACTCAGGCACAGCTTATAATTACAGGTAGACATTTATTGCCTTGGAGACTGAGCTCCTGGTACAGATGCTTAACATCCTCAAGCATTTTTTTAAGACACATCATACATGTACATACATTGCAGGGGTTCAAGCAACAACTCCTTCTTGGAAATACAATCCTTAAGAAAAGAGACACATTCCTTTAACAAGGGTCAAAGCACAGACTGGCAGCTGATTGGCGCTCATATAACATATGTAGATTAGCGGTAACTTTTCCCAACTGTTAAAACCAAAGTCAGAAAGTTGGGGCGTCTGCACCATGGCAGGCTCTGTCCGAGTTTACACTGAACATGACACGTGTCCTTCAGAGATGCCAACAGTGTGTCATTTGACAAAAGAGAAACATCTGGAGAAGCACAAAAAAAAGAACAAGCAGAGAAAGAAATTCAAGTCCTGTTTGCATTACAAATATGGAAGGATTCAGAGCCAGTCGTCTCACGCCAAGGACCAGGGGAACTGTATTTCAAATTGCACTGCATAGCTACACAACAAAGTCCCAAAGATTCAACGGAGGAACTTCGAGAATAACATTAGTTAAAAATGTGTCATGTCAACGATTCATTTCTCTAACATCAGGCTTTGAAATTGAGGATGCGCATGAACCATCAGCCCAAAGCTTTGTCATTTCTAATGATCCCAACAGAAGTGGGATAAGTAGGTTCTATTGATAGGGAACTGTCAAGAAAATGTGCCGATATGCCTGCACTTTACTCTGAAATCAAAAGTCAGACATGGCATTTCTTTTCTGTCTTTTGTGACAGGCTTCATGTCTTATCAGCTGAGGAGCCGGTCTTTTCAGATTCTCCTGAAACATTTGCATGGATTAGGTGGGGGGGAAAAACAACTTTTTTATGCTTAACTCTTCACCAAACTAGACTTCTGTCATTCACTTTGTGGAATAGCTTCACCACAGGCACTGGGGTATTTCTTCTCCTGAACAAAAATTAAATTCATCTCCAGCCCCAATGGGGTTTCTGTGAAACCAGAAATGAAACTCTTTGACAGCACGAGTCCTGTGAAGTGAGAAATGAATTGTTGACTGACATACAATAAATTATTATCAACAAAGTTGTAAATATTCATCTTTGCACCATTGACCAAAAGTTCAGAGCTCAAAGTGACAGAAAATCTTCAAGAGAAGAGGGTTCTTTTAAGATGTGCTAGTAACAGACACTCTTCATATCAATGTCCAAAAATCCTATCCAATGAGAGCCGATATGTCTGCTGTTACATAGGATGAAGACATACATTCATGTCTTCATAAAAGGGAATAGTTGCATAGTATGACAGAGGTTAAATGTAGCTTCTTCTGAACAGAAAATGGAAGGAAGACTGTTGGGAAGGGGGGGGAGAAGTTGGAATGGGAGGAAGAACACTGTCATTTTATAACTGCCTTCCACAACTTATTTCATATCATTGGTGGAACTTTCTGTAAATAGCTAAACAACTCACAGATTATCCAGTTCATATTTCATATGGGAGTAAAGTTAACAGGTAGTATGTGGTCACAGAGAAGCATTTTTAAACACTGTCTAAATAGAACTTAAAATTTTAATCATTCTTAAATTTTTGCCAAGAAACAACTTGAGTTTTAAGAAAACAGGACAGCCAGTTTGGCTAAGTATTCCATACTTGAAGGTAGGATTTTTTTTCCTATTTCAGTTTTACTTATTTTTTCTTTTTGGGTTGAATTGAGCATGGTTCTAAATTTATCTATTTGTAAGTTATGGACTGTCCAATAAAGCAATCAAAATATTAATCATTACAGATAAGTAATCCACTCATGGTATCTGCGAGGCCTCTAGTCTCAAACTTTCTTTTTCAAGTTGTTATGCTGATCTCTGCTGGCTACTGAACTATGCTTTGGTAGCGTTTAAAGATTCTTTTAAAGGTATGTTTTGATAGCACGCATTCCATTCTGGCAAACATATTTCTGCAGAAATTAATTTAGACGTCCTGAGGTAAGCTACTATGGATCGAGGGCATAAAGGAAGATAGGGTGTTTCCAAATACATTTTATCCTGGGTATATGAAAAGTAACACCTTGGGAATTAAGCTTAGCACCTAGAAGATTTCAAGTAACAACTGCCAACGAGCTAATTAATATTAACTTAGAATTATTAGTGACATATAGTATTTATACAGATGAATGCTGGATCATTTCTATTTCAGTAAATGGCACTTTAGAAGCTACATGAAGAAAAAGCAGCCAAAGAAAATCAGAAAGATGTTCTGATCTTTTGAAATTAAGTTTCAATAAGGGAACATGACTTTGGTGAGAAACTTCTGCCCTTAAATAACTAACAGAATATTGTAGAAAAAAGAAGAAGTGACAAATAGTGATACATATAAAATCAATCTGCAAATAGTATTCTAGTTTACAAATATGGATTCACCAAGAAAGTTTGACTTTCATTAATTAAACAAAATACTAGGGAAAATATTAAACTTAGTTGTTGTTTTTTAAAATCAAAATTAAAGGGCTGAGAATGAAGCAAACAGGTAAACTGAATCAAAATAGTCAAGTGTATATTCAACTTTTGATATCAAAGAGGAAAGAAAAAGGAAGAATACATTGTAATTAATATACAGTATATGTGTATTTGGTTCAAGCATGGAAATGGCTCATTAATGGAAAATTATACAACTAGATTTGATTTATCCATTCTAATACTAGTTTTTGACCCTATTGCTGAATACATGAATCTGACCAAAATTCCAGAAGACGTATAGTATTAATGTTCAAAAAAGAAGGAAAAAAATTGGGATTTTCAAAAAAGTAATGGAGTGAGTTAAAAGAACTTCTGAGGAATAGTAAAACTTTTTGGTTAGCCAAGGGAAGTCAAAATTGATATCAAACATGGATCCAACCATAAGATTCTTACAATAAAGAGTCCACATGGACAATGTAACATTACACATGGTATCATTGAAGCTTCTACTGTGAACCCACTCTAACTAGGTGTAGATGCGAGTCTACAGAAAGGGGTGGCATACAAATCTAATAAATAAATAAATAAATTAATGTCATAGGAAATATATCTGAAGGCACCAGAGAAGACTATTTTGGAAAGAAATTCACGATGATATATGTTACAAAGGAGCTGGAGAAAGTCACATCAGAAAGGGCAACTAGAGGTTGCTGCAGAAACTGAAGCTATCTCACATCGAAACATGTGCTGATTTTTTAAAAAAACATAAAATTGCAAAGAAAGACAATACCATGGAAGACACACATTTTGCATATATCATTCCCATTTTTTGTTAAAACAAATACAATTGCACAAAAATTTGCTTGCATACAACACATATTGCTTCCTAGCTCCTTCCCTTGACTATTACCATATTTACTACCATGCACTCAATTACACTAATGAAATAGAATTTGATGTTTTGAGTAATTCAGTGCTGGATAAAATTCAATGTTATGGGCATTGTCACATTTTAACCTAAATCAAAGTAAAACTTGAGAGTGGGAGCCACTCAACTTTCTCCTCATGCATTTGCATTGAAAATCAACTTTCATGATTATTTTCATCTTTTCTGGGCGCTCCAAAAGAGATGGGCTTGGTGTGAATCAGGAAAATGTCTACCATGGGCTTCCCTGTTTTGTGTAATTATTATCACGCAATGCAGGGGTCCAGCATCCCATTGGTTGCTGATCAGTTTCTGGTAACAATTCAAAGTGCTGGTTATGACCTATAAAGCCCTTCATGGCATCGGACCAGAATATCTCCGGGTCCGCCTTCTGCCGCACGAATCCCAGCGACCAGTTAGGTCCCAGAGAGTTGGCCTTCTCCGGGTCCCATCGACTAAACAATGTCATTTCGCGGGATCCAGGGGAAGAGTCTTCTCTATGGCGGCCCCGGCCCTCTGGAACCAGCTGCCCCAAGATCAGAATTGCCCCCACCCTCCTTGCCTTTCGTAAACTTCTCAAAACCCACCTCTGCCGTCAGGCATGGGGGAATTGAAATATCTTCCCCAGGCCTATATAATTTATGTATGGTGTGTTGTGTGCATGTTTTTTAAATTATGGGTTTTTAACTTCGTATTATTAGATTTGTATTGTACATTGTTTCTGTCACCGCTATGAGCCGCCCCGAGTCTACGGAGAGGGGCGGCATACAAATTAAATAAATAAATAAATAAATAAAAATTGGTTTTCCATTAGTTGCTGGTGGAGTGGTGCCACCCTAGGGAAGTGTTGAGAAGAAGTAATGAGGCTTTCTTTTAATTGCCTGTTTTGCTTCCACATAAGCATTGCATGCAACAGCAAAGCTGCATGCTTTCTAATATGCTTCTGATGCCCCAAAATATTATCTATAAAAATAAATAAATCTGAAGGTAAGATTTTTCCCTCCTCAAATGCTTGATTTTAACCCACTGGAGAATATTAGGCAAAATGCACTTGTTTTTTGTCATTCAGACAAAAATATATCACAACTGACCTTTGCATAATGTAACTTAGTCATTAGATTTTTTTTCTAGTTATTTTAGAAACGCAGCATGACTCACCAAATGTATTGCATTAATTATACTTTTATGGATGCTTTGGAGTTCAATTTTAATAAAATTGTAAAAGACCTTATGGCATTTCTCCCACTTAAGGGAATCTTCTCTAGCTACTGATGTGTTTAACACATTCCCCATAAGCAGAATTGCTATTTTATAGTGCCACATTTTCATGGCATGGTCCATATTCATGCATTGTTACATCTTGTACCATTCTGACAGATGCTAAAGGATACAGAGGTGCTGCAAATAGCACCATTTTTTTCCTGAAAAATCATCATGCATTTCTTTTCAGCAGTTTTAAACATGCTTCTCAAGAACAAGCATCATCTGAAAAGGATCACTGAGAGCCAAAATAAGATTTTGAAAAATCCTAGTAGATATTGCAAACCAAGTATTTTCTGAAGTTACTACAAGTTGCTGGGAAATCAGATTTCCAAAGCCACCAGATTAGAACATAGCAACACTAAGCATACATTCAACATTTACTTTTTTTTAAGCCGCATACGTATATCTTAGTCTTTATTGTTAAGACACAAAAATGGATGGGGAGGGGGGAAGCTACAATTTCTGAGTTGTTGAAAAATACACCGAAGCAAGCTCAAAGCAGAGAAGCCACACATATTGTCCTGCAGGTAGAAATGGGTAGGAAAACAAGTAGAGACAATTGGGTGGAAGGCCCGGTCTTTATAAATACCAAACAAAAAGTCAAAGGCTGCTTTAGGTCGCTGAAAAAGAAAGAAGAAAAGGTGAACCGCTTGAGGAAAGTGTGTTTGTTTGTTTTTAAATTATACCAGTTGCAATGCAAACTCCTCTTTCTTTTCCACTTGTTTTCGGAGAATGGCATTCCTTTAGGGCCTGCAATGCAAAGCTGGAGCAGTCTTTCAGGGGGCCCTCTGCATAGTGTGAGAGAAGAGAGATGGCTTCAAGCAAGCTAATTCCTACAGCTGCAGCTCCTTTTCACAAGTGTGCAGCATTCTGACCCTTAATTCACATTTCTCACGGAGGTTATCAGTGTCATGACCATGTGGTTTTCCCAGGCCCACTTAGCCAGCTATATATACTGTAGAATTTAAATGTTTACTATAGGAGGAAAGCCGCTCCACATCCAAGCCGTACAATTTTGAAAGCCACACAGCCGATACATCTCCCAAACTTTAGGGCATCTGTTTTGGGAGACACTTCATCAGCCGTAGATAAATTCCTCAGACTATTTGCTCAAGTCTCTATGTCTATAATCCTTTCCCTCTTTTGGCCAAAAGGAAAAAGAATTAAAATGCTGTCTCTTTTCACCACTGAGCTGCCATAGCTGGAGTCAGCCCATGAGATCAATGTGCCAGGTGAACAAGCAGCACATTTTCTCCTCGAATGAAGATCTGATTTATGTGTCGTGTAAACACTTGCTGGTAATCTACTCTAGGCCTCTGCTTTTTTCGGGAACGGCCTCTTTTGCCACCCATGCTCTTCTCCTCTACTTGGGAGGTTCTGCTGGGCAAAAAATCCATGTCTCTTCCAGAAACTTTCGGCAAACTGGCGCTTCGTGTCCTCTCTCTGCTGGCATGCTTCTTTGCTCCGTGCTTCTCCTCTGATCGTCCCCTACCTGACTCAGATTTCCTCCTCGATGTCCTTGGATCATACGGAAGGGCTGGCAAGTCCGTAGTCGTCTTTGAATCGGCTTCTTTTTTAACCAAGGACTCTTGCAACCTCAGTCTGTCGAAGAGCTACAGAGAAACATGGGAAATAAATTCACAAATCACAAGATATGGCACAGAGTATTTTATACTCTGATTGACCTGTTCAAAGGATGGATAAATTAATCTTCTATTATTATTATTATTATTATTATTTATTTATTTATTTATTCATTCATTCATTCATTCATTCATTCATTCATTCATTCATTCATTCATTTATTTATTTATTTATTTATTTAGATTTGTATGCCGCCCCTCCCCGCAGACTCGGAGCGGCTCTTAACAGAATAAAACAATTTATAACAAATCCAAATATAATTTAAGATATTTTAAAAAAACCGGTTTCATTTAAAAAAACCCATTTACTAAACAAACATACATACAAACATACCATGCATAAATTGTATATGCCCAGGGGAGATGTCTCAGTTCCCCCATGCCTGACGACAAAGGTGGGTTTTAAGGAGCTTACGAAAGGCAAGGAGAGTAGGGGCAGTTCTAATCTCTGGGGGGAGTTGGTTCCAGAGAGTCGGGGCCGCCACAGAGAAGGCTCTTCCCCTGGGGCCCGCCAACCGACATTGTTTAGTTGACGGGACGTGGAGAAGGCTCACTCTGTGGGACCTAATCGGTCGCTGGGATTCGTGCGGCAGAAGGCGGTCTCTGAGATATTCTGGTCCAGTGCCAATTTTATCCAATTAAAATTTGTAAGTCAAAGATTTAGTAAGTCCTCTTTTAAAAAAAAGAGAGGATCTGTTTTTCCTTAGTCAACAAGTTCTCCAATAGCAATAGCAAATATCTCCGGGACCGCCTTCTGCCGCACGAATCCCAGCGACCGATTAGGTCCCACAGAGTTGGCCTTCTTCAGGTCCCGTCGACTAAACAATGTCTGGTGGGTCCCAGGGGAAGAGCCTTCTCTGTGGCGGCCCCGACTCTCTGGAACCAGCTCCCCCCGGAGATTAGAACTGCCCCCACCCTCCTTGCCTTTCGCAAACTCCTTAAAACTCACCTCTGCCATCAGGCATGGGGGAATTGAGGCATTCCCCCTCCCTCCCCCCGGGCCTATATAATTTATGTATGGTGTGTCTGTGTGTATGTTTGGTTTAATAATGGGGTTTTTAAATGTTTTTTAAATTTATTAGATTTGTTATGAATTGTCTTATTGTATGCTGTGAGCCGCCCCTAGTCTACGGAGAGGGGCGGCATACAAATCAAATCAAATCAAATCAAATCAATCAATCAATAGCACTTAAGACTTATATACTGCTTCACAGTGCTTTACAGCCCTCTCTAAGTGGTTTACAAAGTCAGTATATTTTTCCCAAACAACAATCTTGGGTCCTCATTTTACTAACCTCAGAAGAATGGAAGGCTGAGTCAACCTTGAACTGCTCAGAATTGAACTTCTGGAAGTGAGCAGTGAGTTAGCCTGCAGTAATGCATTCTAGCCACTGCTCCACCAGAGTTCCTTGTATTTTCTATAGACATGACAATGCATGATTAACACATTTCTCATACAGTATGCATACTATACTGCAGATCTGTCAGTAAAAAAATCTGCCACAATCATTGATGCAGCTGATTCGAATTAAAATACTTCGGGGTAGGATCATTTCAATTTTATATAGTAGCCAGTGCACTGCCAATATTAAATGTTAAATGGTAGTAATATCCAAATATTTACACTTGAAAAATCTAATGATAATTTGTTGTGATCAGCTCAGGAAGGCTGCAAGCTCACCTTTCAATTATTGCTACAGAGCAGTAAAAAGGCTATCACAGGACAAATCACTGATAACAAACACTGCTACAACTCTTCCCAATCAAAACAACTGTAAGACATTAAAGGTTAAGTTACATGTCAACTGCTCCTATTATTGAGCTTAGAATATTCCTAAAAGTAAGCAAAACTTGCATCATTTTTTTAATATAATGGGTTTTAACTGTTTTTAGTATTGGATTATACTGTTTTGTTGCTGTTGTTAGCCGCCCCGAGTCTGTGGAGAGGGGCGGCATACAAATCCAAAAAATAATAATAATAATAAAATCAATATAGTGAAAGCAAAATCCGCATCCAGGATTTTTACAAGATATAGTTTCCAAGAGAATAAATAAATATAGGGACTGACTTCTCCTTTTGATGGTTTCACGTGTGAACTCCTTGTTTGCTTTTATTTAAAAGTTTTCTGTTGATTGTACAATGATGTACAATCAATTTTTACTCTCAACTTCCAACATCTATCAACTACTTCTGGTTAATAAATACAGCTTGCCAAGGATGGTGCTGGTGAGCACTCAGTAAGTGCATTCACGTGATGAAACTATACATGAACAGATAATAATCTGTACTGCTCCCCTGCACAAAAAACACTATTAGTATAAATCAGTCCTTCTCAAATAGTGGGCCGCGCCTCCCTGGGGGATATGGAGTGATGCATGGTCCCTCTCAATCGATTCCCTGGACGGGAAGTGTTTTCCCAGTTGCATGCTGCTCTGAGCCCCGAAGAGAAGGCGGCCAGGTGGGGCGAAGCGGCTGTGTGAGTTCTTGTTGTTCTCAGCGGGTGCCACTGTTGTAATCATAGATTTTTAAGCACTGAAATTTGGAAATAAAATATTGCTGGAGAGTGATGTTTTAAGCCTAAATTATGTGCTGTATAAAATCTTAATTCTTCCTCTATGGAAAGGCAGCCCAGGCTGAGCAAGCATTCTGCAGAATCCATGACCACAAAGCAATTAAACCTATAGAACTTCCATATAAGGTATGCATTACTGACATTCCATTGCAATCACACAATCATGGGAAAAAGCAAGGAATGTAGCTTCAGTTTATTACCCAAAGAGAAGCTTGCCTTATAAGGTACAAAAGTAAATAGTTGCTGGAGAATGGTTTAATGTATGTGGCGTTCGCAATTGGTCATTCTGTACCACATGTCAGAACTGTGAAAATACAATAAATAGGAGAGGTCTTGAGGCATTCAAGGTCGTCCTCCCATCGAGAAAACATTCTCTCTGTCATTTCATTCTGATGTGACAATTATGGCATGCAGTGCCTTCCTAGAGGGCGACCCACCGGGGGAGGGCTGAATGCTTTCATGCCACAGTAGCCATGAAAAGTGTGATGAACCTGCTGATGGACAAGGAGGAGCATCCTTTGCAGCCAAAAGCTTTGAATGGCACCCTACAGCCTCCTTCCACACCATTCACTCCGAGTGCCTGGCAGAGGTGGCACTTATGGGCCAGGCTGGCGACCCCAAATCATTGGCTTGATTAAGATGGCCTCAGCCAATGTTAAGAGCCATGCTTTTTTGAAACATATTTGATACTGTGGAAAATGGAAACTTACTCTGGTAAGGGTCAACTGTGGCTCCACATAGAAAGCTTTACCCAGCACCGGTTTTCGGTATGTCTCGTCTACATCAGTCAGGGCCTGGTGCAAGGCAAATAGGCAGAAAGACTTAAAACATGTAGGATCTTCTTAACATCAATTTTGGCACCAGGGTGGGGAAAGATGACAGAAGTCAGAAGGATATCAACATAAAACAATGGTTTGATACTTGTTCTCAATATCTGATTGAGATATTATAAAGCAATATGGGATGTTCACCTTGCTCACTCAGAATTTTTATTTTATTATGAGAATAAGCCCACTCGGATATTCTTAGGCATTTAGGAGAAATTCCATAGACTTAAAATAAAAGCCCAGATTCTTTTGGCATTTTCTTGTATTGGAAATGCCAATGAATACCATGTGGATATAAATAGTTAGGAGAGCAATATGTAGTTGACAATTTCTTGTATTGGAAATGCCAATGATACCATTTGAATATATGTAGTTAGGTGAGCAAGCACTCCAAAGTCCTGCTTGCTCTCCTAATTACATATATTAACATGGTAGTTGGTCTGAAGCTTTCACGTAAATGCTAGTACAGGGGTAGGCGAAGTTGGCTCTTCTATGACATGTGGAGTTTAACTCCCAAAATTCCCAAGTTAGCAGGATTGGCTCAGGAATTCTGGGAGTTAAAGTCCACAAGTCATAGAAGAGCCAACTTTGCCTACCCTTGTGCTAGTATATTAAGATATTTAAAATTTAATAGCTGGAACAGTGAAGGTTTGGAAAACCAGTAAAAATACATAGTTACAGCTAATTCTTTTACTGTTTTGTATCTATTTATATTGTAGTCATACTGTTGTTGTAAGCTGCCCTGAGTCCTTCGGGATTGGTCGGAATAGAAGTTAAATGAATGAATGGATGGATGGATGGATGGATGAATGAATGAATGAATCAGTTCTCTGTGATTTACTTGATTGATTTATCTAACAATGCTCCTGTTTGCCTTACTTATTGTGAATACATTTACTGTATATAAAACTAGCTAGTGTCAGTTTCTCTGACTCCATTTGGACACCAGTTTGCAATTCCCTGACACAGTAAAAACCACAGAATGGAAAAGTTCAGACTTTACCATATTCCAGAACTTGTCAAATGCAACCAAGAATCCAGTGCAGACACCACGAAGCCCCTTGAAAGTTCGGATATGGACATTGACCTTTACGCCATCACGGACACAGCGGTGGAGTTCCCCAAGTGGGCTGCCTTCATGAACTGGAAAGCAAAATAACAACCATCATTTGCCGTAGACCAAACAAACGGTTTGCAGCTGTTATTGCCATTTTTATTTATTCTGCCCACAAGGCATAAGAGAGAATACCTGCAGGATAAATTTGTATTGTATTGTTCAGAACAGTCTGTCTCAAAGTTACCAAATGTTCTTATTAAGCATTAACTGACAAGGTTCTTTAATTTTTCAACCCTCTAAAACAAAAATAATAGCACATTATTCAGTTAGAATCTTTTAACCAAATACTGTATAATAGTTCCCCGAACATTACCAAGTATCATTCTTAATATCATGGAATTTATTTTTCTCTGGCTTTAGGGATTGGAGACATACTGTATAATTGCTCATACAGAGTTTATGGGTATGTAATTGGGTATGCAATAGTGGTGAAATGGATTTTTAGCACAGTACATATGCTTAATGTCCCAATTCTAAAGGGTTGTTAAAAGGCTTGTCACTATGCAGTAGTTAATATTTCTGGTTGATAATCATGTCAGCAACCGAACACCGATCAATGCAGTCTAAATTCTAATCTTGCAAGTGATTAGTCTTCTATAGCTCATCATTTACTATAAGTGACATAAATAAATATACCAGCCATCTCTCTGGATAACATTAAACTATCGTATTAATATTAAAAGAATACTAATACAGAGGTTGCAGTCAATTTTTTTAAAAATGGATTCTATAAGTGTACCAAATATACACAGATATCTACGAGTCTATGGAGAGGGGCGGCATATAAATAATAATAATAATAATAATAATAATAATAATAATAGTAATATTGTGAAGGAGGAAATGTCCAGGAATGACACAAAATGGAGATGCATCAGAAGTCAACAATAGGGGAAGGTTGTGGTTGTAATGGATGATGATAAAAGGTCCTTTATGGCTTGAAACGTGGTGGACTCTCTCGGTCCCCATGTCCAGATAGCTAACTTCCCCAGGAGCCGGTGCAGTGGCTCAGCAATTGTTGCCTTCTGTTTAAGGAAAATTGTGTAAAGTTTAAAAGTAATAGAAAGGCTTGCAGTTCAGTTCTATCAGTCAGTGTGGGGGCATTTTTGATGGCTTTGACTTTACTGTCTGTAGGCCGAACGCTGGATCCATCAGTCAAAACTCCCAAGAACTCTACAGAGAGGGGCGGCATACAAATCTAATTAATTAACTAACTAACTAACTAACTAACTAACTAACTAACTAACTAACTAACTAACTAACTAACAAACAAACAAACAAACAAACAAACTCAATTTGTTTCATGCCGATCCTGCATTTCTCTTTTTTTACTTTGAATTCTCATGCCTGGAAATGTTGTAGGGTGGCCCTTAGTCTGCTGAAAAGTCGTTCCTGGTTTTCTTCTGATATGAGGACGTTGTCAAAATATGAAACCACCCCTGGGAGGCCCTGCAGTAAACTGGCCTACAGCTGTGTGGTATAGCCTTCTGGTGTCCTGGAATGGCTCATCTCTTCATATGCCACTTTGACCTCCTGTTCTGTTCTGCCCTTGCCTCCATGGTCCCAGTGGTGGTCTAGGAGGGTACTGGGCTGGTTGGTAGGGGGCTGGTTGGGAAGCTCTGCAGGCCTCTGCGATGTGCCCACTTTTCTAGCACTGGTGGCAAGTCGCTTCATTAAAATGGCAAATCACTCTGGCATGGCCCCCTAGACAACCTGAACAACGGCTTTGCCTGGTATCAAAGTCTCTGGGGCTTACCCTCTTTTTTTGGATGGATGTGGTTTACAGGTTCATCCTCCTTGGATTCCTCATCGTACTCTAGAACCTCGGTCATCTAGTCGGGCTCCTTGTGGGTGGGGTAGACTCCATTGGTCTTCTGGGTGTCGGCAGAGTTGTCAGATGATTCGACGGCTATGGCTTCTTCCACGACATATTTGAAAGTTGCCCCCCTCTGGATCAGCAACTTCTTTTAGAGACTGAAATCTCTCATTCCTAGAACGATGCGATCCTTCATAATTTCCTCCATATTGATGAATTAACTTCGATGCAATCTCCCAGAGATTAGCTACAATGTCATTAATTGTTTTGCCTTCTTGTTGCTGGTGATGGTATAATTTGTTGCGGCTGACCATCGGGGTTGCTGAGGGAGCGTAGTGTTCCTTAAGCACTGTTTGTAAGGTTGTCCATGGGATGGACTCAATATCCATGGGTGCCACCAAGGTCTGAGACATTTTATAGCTTTTTGGCTTGCAGTAGGTTAGGAAGAGGGCCCTCTTCTTATTTTTAGGAAGATCCTGGAAATTGTTAGTTTCCAAGTAACATGCGGAAATGACTCATAAGTCTGCTCATAAGTCTGCCATTCTTCTGTTTTATGACTGAAGAATGCAGGAGTGGGAGAGGATTGAGTGGCCATCCTCAAGTTTATCTAGAGCAATTTGCTTGCTACTAAGATGGCCGCAGTTGCTTTCTACTAAGGTGGCCGCAGATGTCACGAGGTGCCTTTGTCCTGTTGTCCCCCTTCAACCACCTTCGTCGCTGGTGTTAGATTGTGCGACAATGAAGAGATGAGATGTAGGAACCTTTTAGCCCCCAGTCTTCGGAGAGGGGCAGCATACAAATCTAATAAATTATTATTATTATTATTGTTCTTGGCTGGATTGCAATACGCACTGCTGGCTGTCTGCATGCAGGGAAGCTGCTTTTAATGGCTTGCCTGTACCCAAGCTGGCCACTGACATCAGTCTGTTTCTCCCACCACTCGATTAGCCAATCAGCGGCGGCTATGCAAATCTGCGATACATACACTGTATGTAACAAGTCTGATCTCCAAAACATAGCCGGGCATCTTCTTTTTTTTTATGCTTCATTGTCGACGGAAATAAATTTGATTACCTTTAGTATTTTTATTCATTTTTATCTTGCCGTTATTATTTTTTATAAATGGTTCAAGGCAACAAATATATCTGATGCTCCTTCCTTCTCTTATTTTCCTTACAACCCTATGAAATGGGTTGGGCTAAAAGAGAATGAATGGCTCAAAGGCACCCAACCAACTTTCATGCCTAAGGACGGAGTAGAAATCACACTCTCCCAGTTTCTAGCCTGGTTCTTTAATCACTAAAGCAAACTTCTCAATGCTCTTCTTTCCTAAAAGATCAAAGCACCCATCACTAGGATCTTTCCTCACACCTCAAATTTTCAAACTCTTCAACCAGGTGTTTCCATGCGCCAAATTTGCTGGCTAATTGTGACCTACATACAGCATTTAAAGTCAACCTAAATACGGTTTAATAATTGATCCCATACTGAGGATTCCCACTAAACAAAGAACTAGGCACACAAGTTCCATTCCCCCAACATGCTAAGGGTAAATGTAGGCAGCTAATTTATAATTTGGGATAGTGTGTGACCAGTGAAGGGCTACCAAAATTTTTACTACCACACTGTGGGCGTGGCTTATGCAGGACACCTTGCATTTTCTTTCAACATATTTCAGTGCAAATTGGATGCTCTGGGGTGGAGCTTCATTTTTGCTACCCCATTACGTCCCCCCCCCCTCGTCCGGGCAGCAGCCCACCCCCATGTGCGACACATCCATTCACTCTCTGCAAAATGGCTTGTCAGGACTCCTTCCATATTATCTACCTTCCAAACAGGCCATCACCCATAGTTCTGTATTCCCACTTGTTTCACTCTCCTTAGCACCTATTCTTAACTTGAATCAATTACAGATGGGAAACAGGATTACAGTAACTATTTAAAAAAATGTTTTGGTAAACGTCTCACATATGAACTGGAACCTAGGAACTGGAACCTGGAACTCACTACCCGACTCTCTAGTTTCATCACCAAAAGCCCAAAACTTTACCCTGTCGACCTCACCCGATTCCTAAGAGATCAGTAAGGGGCGTGCATAAATGCATCAGCACTTATGTCTCTGTCCTAATATTTCCCTCTTATTAGTTATTAGTACCCATCTTATTAGTACCCACTTCATTAGTACCCACCTCCCTGTCCTAATGTTTCCCTCTTATTAGTACCCATCTCATGTAGATAAACAGCGTTATATCTTTGTATACTACCAATAGGTACTTGACAAACAAAATGAATAAAATAAAAATTCTTTTTTTTTAGAAACCCTGCTTTTGACAAGCTTATTCTGCACCCATGCGGACCTCGGATCAATGCCAACATGCAGCAGTATAACATTATGGACTTCGCAGTTCGCCCCACATGCACAAACTGAGTTTAGCGCTAGCTCTCATGGGCGGCCCAACCCCATAACCGAATAACCGGGGCTGGACTCTGGAACACGAGTCAGAGTGGGGCAGATATTTGGAGGGAGTGGGGAATCGTGATATTTCGTCCGCAAAGGAGACGCTGCGCCAAACGCAGCTCAAGCTTACGGGGCATCTTGGTGAGGACGTTGCGCGGCGCCTTCCTGCCCCGCGCCTTCGCTCTCTCCGCCGCTTCTGGGTTGGGCTCCTTGACCAGCATGAGGTTGCGGAGCCGCTGGAGGCGTTCGGGGTCAGCGGTCCGGCTCCGAGCCCGCGTGCCGGCGGAGCGGCTGCCTCGGCCGGCAGCTGTTCTCGAGCGACCCGGGCCGCGGAGCAGGCCGCGTTGGAAGCTCTCGTACTCGGCCAGGTTGTTGAAGCAGGGCGCGGCCGGGTAAGGCAACGGAGTGCGCTCCGAGTACAGTGCCAGCAGCGGGTCGAAGTGCGGCGAGCTGACATCCAAGCGGCCGGGACTCGAGGCTCGCTCCGAGCTGTGGCGGCCGCTCGAGTGGCGCCGGCTCCTCCGCCGCCGCGGCTCAGCCCCAGCCTTCTCCCCGGCCTCCTCCTCCTCCATGTCTCTCTCCCGGTCTTGCCCTGGCCCCGGCCCTGCTGGGAGGGGCGGGAAGAGCCACCCGCAGCGCGCCTCCTTCGCCGCTATGGGCCGCCCCAGCCCGCGAATGCGCGCCGGGTCCCTTCACGCGTTTCCCGCCGCCTCTTGATGCTCTCTCGGCAGGCCGGCGAGAACTGCGTTGGCGCCTTCCGGAGAGGGCCCTCCTTGAAAGACCGCGCTTGGCTTTGGCTCGGCGGGCGAGGAGGGCCGTCGTCCGCCTTCATTCCTCTGAGGAAGGGATGGCGGAACCCTCGGTTCTCAAGACATTGCGTCCCCTTCTTGAGGCTGCGGACTGCTCAACGCTCGGCCGCGGCTGGTTTTGCATTTGAGTTGGTCTTTTGCGAGCCCGGTCATTGGGTTTATTCACTGCCGGGAAATCATAGAAGCAAATGGGGGCTACTGTAAACCACGCTGTAAATAACAGCAGCTGAGCACCGGGTGCAGTGGAACCATCAAGGATAATTATCAGGCTGTGCTTTTTGGATGCGAAATAGATTCTGGCCTGCTTAGTGCTGGTAGCTTGAGGCTCGAGCGGTGATGTCTGGGCTGCGTTGCACCAAACGGTCACTAGATGGCAGGTTCCGAGATCCTTTGCTGCCATCTAAATGTACTGCTCAAAAATATAAAGGGAACACTCAACACATCCTAGATCTAAATGAATGAAATATTCTCGTTGAATACTTTGTTCTGTACAAAGTTGAATGTGCTGACAACAAATGAAATTGATTTGTTGCTTCCTAAGTGGACAGTTTGATTTCACAGAAGTTTGGTTTACTTGGAGTTTTATTGTGTTGTTTAAGTGTTCTCTTTATTTTTTTGAACAGTGTAGTTCTCCAGATGGTTTGTAGCTAAGTTGGGTGTGGGTGGATGGCGGAAATGTCAAGGTTTTTGATAATGCTGTCAAATAACTTCATGGATAGTGAGTAGTAGTTGAGCTGGACAAGGGTCTCTTTAAGTGCAGTACAGTAATTAAAATAGTCGAGTTAAATATCAAGTATTACAACATTTGTTTTTCCAATTGCTTCTCGTTTCAGGTAATTTTGTGTACAAAAGGAAAATAATTGTATGCTAATATGCCATTGATCTTGTACAAAGCATTTGCATACATGTATTAGTAAAGGCTAGTAAATACTTTTCAGAGTTAGAGCTAAACATTTATTAAATGTTATTTGTAACCGTTTAACCCATTTTAACCTACAAAGGAAGGCCATTTGCTGATTGATAAGGACTGTTTGAACTGTCCAGTAGGAACCAAAATAGTGGAGACACAAGGCCAGATTTACTTAACATAATATGATGATTCCAACCACTTTCAGAGGTTAGGTCCAAATTGTGATTCAGTCAGCTGTTAATAAGAAAGTTAGTGATTGTGTAAGAACATGAACAATAAAATAAGCAAAGAAGGATGAACTTTTCAAAATATTTATTTATTCAATTACTATAGAGACTCGTCTCAATCCAGATTCTAGAAGATAACCAACGATAAGACCATACAGTAAAGGTTTTAGCCTGGTCTGACAGAAATAGAGAAAAAACCAGCCTTGATTAGTACGCACCAAGTATGCATAGGATTACCTTGCCCACCCTGCCTCATAATTGTTTGGCTGACTATTTGAATCTGTAAGGTGACATGAGGGATGAACACAAATGTTTATTGAAAATAGGATTTTATTTTATTTAGATCTGTAAGAAGTCTATCATGTGCCTCATTTTCTGCTTATGTCTTAAATGTTGATTACTTAAAAATAGACAAATTAGTGAGCCAGGTTTATTCCATCATATGATTCTCCGTATGGCTGGTGTAACAAAATATGACACAATGCTGCTACAGAGAAGTTTCCTGAAGATGGGTGCTAGCATTAATCTGAAAGCTCAGAAGACAAAACTTCTGGTCCCAGTAACCAACACAAATTGGATCCTGCAAAATGTGACCAGGATAAACATATATCCATTGTAAGATAAAATACAGGAAATAGTATAAGGGCAGACTAGATGGACCATGAGGCCTTTTTCTGCCATCAGTCTTCTATGTTTCTATGTTTCTAAACAAATCTATCTTGTAAATCTAGCAGAGATTTGTATTAGAGAAAAGTGGTAGATTAGTAATTGGTCCCTTCAGCCAGGGATGTCAAACTCAAGGCCCGGGAACCAGATCTGGGCCACAGGGTGCTTATTTGGCCCATGGCGCAGCTCTAAAAACAGCAAAAGACCGGCCGGTAGTGTGTCTGCCAATGAAAATGGAGCTTGGGAAAACAAACACGCTCCCACAGTTCCATTTTCACTGGCAGAGGGCGGCAGGAAGCCGTCATGGCTGAAAATGGAGCTTAGGAGCCTATTTTCGCAGGCAGAGCACTCGGGCCACCACAAACGCCTCCATCACAAGCTGGCCACACCCCCTGCCCCCCCCAAGGTCAAACAACCCTGATACATCCCTCAATGAAATTGAGTTTGACACTCCTGCACTAGGCTAACATGTAGCCAGCTTGTTTTTGCTTCAATGTTATGAAAACACAGCTGCTTTTTTATTGTTGCTGCTAATAATCTGGAGCACCTTATGGAAAGCAGGAATACAAAAATCCACCTTGCATAAATACTTTGCCTATTATTCCTACTAACCTACTAAAACAATGTCATCTGCCGAGACCCAGAAGAAGAGCCTTCTCTGTGGCAGCCCCGGCCCTCTGGAATCAACTCCCCTTGGAGATTAGGACTGCCCCCACCCTCCTTGCCTTCCGTAAACTCCTGAAAACCCACCTATGTCACCAGGCATGGGGAAATTGATTCCCCTGACTGTCCTGCTTTATGTATGGTTATGATTGTATGATTGTTTTTAAATAAGGGTTTTTTATAACTGTTTGTTTTTAACAGTTAAATTTGTACACTGCATTGTTGTTGGAAGCGGCTCCGAGTCTTCGGGGAGGGGCGACATACAAATATAATAATAATAATAATAATAATAATAATAATAATAATAATAACCTCACTACAAGTATTGTGAATTGCTGACACAGATACAAGAGCACAACATTTTTGGAATGCTTATTTCTCGTTTCTTTTTACCTTTTTAATATTATCTTAATTATAGTAATGAAGTCACTTGTAACTTCAAAAAAAATGAGTACAATTTTTTCAAATGGCTTTAAGATGATGCTAAATGCCTATTCTAAATGATTTCCTTTTAGAGCAAATTTACAAAACAATTAAGAATCCCCTTTTAAAAGTTCTGTATAAAACCTAGAGAAGCTAGACCAATTTTTCACAAATCTCACATTTGGTTCCAATGCCTCTATCCTTTTTAGCTCTTGGGTAGCATGGCCTTTGAAAAGGCAGAAGAGTAACACAATTCTTTGAACTTCACATCCCAATATAAGACTTTCAGTAAGTTGGTTGCCACAATTCTCAACAGCGGGAACTGGATAGTTTCCCAGGCAGCAGCAAAATGAGAGCATGACCTACAAACACACCCTGCTGCGCTATCTCCCTTATACAATAACATTATTGCTGTTGGTTGGCCACCTGAGACCTTGTCTAATAATCCGAAAAGCAGCAAGGAGAGAGTCCAAATAATAAATGTTCGATTACAGAGGGAAATTATGTTTCCATAGCTTTCAAAAAGGCCGGAACTAATTTACACTTGAGAGAAAACTTCCTAATTACTTTCTGCTACTTGCCAGGTATTTTGTTTATCACTCATATAATCCAGAGACATTAGCAACTAGGATAATTTGTAACTTGGCTCCCTGATGATAGAATTTAATTTGAAGGAGTAGTTTAAATGTTTTCAGAGTTTTAAATGGGCAACTTAGCATCTCATGAGACCAACAGCAGTAGAGTTCTTTTGAGGGCCAGAGAAGAAATTAAAGGCATTCCTTTTCCAGTGTAAAGTTTAAGATTATTTTCATCCTACTCGTAATTTTAATAAAGTATTTATTTATGAACAATTTTTCATTCATTCATTCAAGTAAAATATTACAAAATACATGATTACATTCCCCCCCACTATGTTGTAGTCCTTATAAAATAAATTATACCCAATAGGTTCAGACTAAAATGCAGATAGGAAAGGTCACCTCTTGTCAAGCAGGATTTCAGGATTGTGTTCCCAAAATTCATTTCCAATAATATCACAATGCAAAGGTTTTAGTCTATTTCTCATCCTGGTTTGTTCAATTTCCTTTTCTTCTGTTTCTGTTTTAATTTTTGTCTTAATGATTTCATATTCCTAGGAATAAAAATACAAATGCTATATTAATAATTGAACTTTTTAAAACCTATTCAGAATTTAATTCTTTTAGAGTAGCAGGGTTTAATGTATTAAAGTGAAGCGTCACTTTTATGCATTAGACTATCAATGTAAGATGGCAGACTTCATCTTCAAAGGATCTTCATTCTAATTCATCCAGAAGAGAATGACTTTTTCAACATGTTTTTGACATGCAGTGGCTAAACTGATGCATAATGCTAAGCCAGAAATAGGCAATCTATAGGTAGCATCTCCCCCCTCCCCCAAAGAAACCCTTCTCTTGTAGTGTTCAAGGAATTGCCTCACTCCCAAAACCACACTGGCATCAAATTATTAATGACATAATTTCCAATAGAAGCGGAGAGGAAATAAAAGTGTGTTTAGACTTCAGAAAACCTTCACATGTTTTAATGAATTAATTCCTATGAAAATAAAAGAATCACATCTTGAATGTCAAGGATGCGGAATGTCGTTATGTTTTCACCTTATAGTGCCTAGCTGCAGAATGTAGGGCAGGGGGAAAATTGCTTAGCTTTCACAAAGACATAAAATAAATGTGCTTAGTTTTGGCTTGAGAGGAATGCAAAAAGCCATACCATGGCTTCATATTATAGTTTGCTTATTTGTATACTTAATTAGATCAGCAAGATCTAATTCCTATAGACAAAGTATTGATTCTTATGTAGGGTTGGGGAATCCGTGCCCCATAAGATGTTTCATAATTGAATTTCCATCTTTCACAAGAGGCCAGATAAGCTATGGCTAAAAGTACAGGTAATCTTATAATCATGATGGCTATTGGAATCAAGATTGACATGGCTAAGCAATCAATTGTAAAGCACAATGTCATGTGACAGCATCACTTAGTGAGGGCGATCCTGGCTGCTGTCATAAATATGTGGATTAACAAGCAGTGGGAGTCCCAGGTAAGGGAGGTCTGAGGTTTATGGGCGGATCTGAGAAGTCCAGCATAGGCCCCATATGAGTCGGGAAAGGGTCTGGGAGGCCCAGTGCAGGCCACACAAGTCAGAGAGGTGCCAGAGACTGACCTTTCTTGCCAGGTTCTCCATTGTTTGCTTGTTGGAAGCTAGCAAGAAAAGTCACAAATGGCAATCATATGACTACCTTCCTTGGCCATAATAATCACATGACATGGGGGTATTGCAATAGATGGAAATTTTAGGGACTGGTTGCATGACCATATTTTCATTTGCTGAACAAATGGACATAAGATGAGGACTATCTGTAATTGGAGCTGTGCATGTCATTTTCCTGAAATGGCAATTTACGGATTGTCCTTGACTTACGGCAGTTCATTTAATGACCATTCAAAGTTACAACGGAACTGAAAAAGTTGCTTATGACCATTTTCCACACTTACTTGAATCACCATGATCAAAATGTGATCAAAATTCAGATGTTTGGCAACTGACTCATATTTATGACAGTTACAGTGTCCTGCAATCATCTTTTGCCATCTTCTGATCAGCAAAGTTTGTCAGAAGATGGGAAGCCAGATTCACTTAATTACTAACTTCACTGCAGTGATTCACTTAACAACTGGGGCAAAAGGTCATAAAATGGGGAAAAATTCACTTAACTGTCTAACTTGGCAACATAAATTTTGATCGCAAGTTAAGGATGCTATCTCAAAGTTTCAAATATTTATTGATCTGATTGAAGACCAATAAATATTTGGAACTTTCTCTGTCCTCTTGCGTATGGAAGGGGAGGCAACTCCTCCAAAAGGATGCAGAAATGGAGGTCAAATCCCATGTGAACGGTTTCAGTAGCCCTTGGAAGACATTCTTCTCCACAGCAATCTCACTCGGCTTAATGACCCAGGGGTTTGGTTAACAACCACAATCACAAGTCCTGGAATTGTGGCCATTGAACAAAGCATCCACATGGTCATCTCATTTAACAATCACTTTATTTTATTTATTTATTTATTTATTATTTAGATTTGTATGCCGCCCCTCTCCGAAGACTCGGGGCGGCTCACAACAAGATATGACAAATCATAAATAATTCAGATAGCTTTAAAATATTTAAAGATTTAAAAGAACCCCATATACTAACAGACACACACACAAGCATACCATGCATAAAAATTGAACAAGCCCTGGGGAGGTGTTTCAATTCCCCCATGCCTGACGGCAAAGGTGGGTTTTAAGGAGTTTACGGAAGGCAGGAAGAGTAGGGGCAGTTCTAATCTCTGAGGGGAGTTGGTTCCAGAGGGCCGGTGCCGCCACAGGGAAGGCTCTTCCCCTGGGGCCCGCCAACCAACATTGTTTAGTTGACAGGACCCGGAGAAGGCCCACTCTGTGGGACCTAATCGGTCGCTGGGATTCGTGCGGCAGGAGGCGGTCCCGGAGATATTCTGGTCCAGTGCCATGCAGGGCTTTAAAGGTCATAACCAACACTTTGAATTGTGACCGGAAATTGATCGGCAGCCAATGCAGACTGCGGAGTGATGGTGAAACATGGGCATACCTAGGTAAGCCCATGACTGCTCTCGCAGCTGCATTCTGCACGATCTGGAGTTTCCGAACACTTTTCAAAGGTAGCCCGATGTAGAGAGCATTACAGTAGTCGAACCTCGAGGTGATGAGGGCATGAGCGACTGTGAGCAATGAGTCCCGGTCCAGATAGGGCCGCAACTGGTGCACCAGGCGAACCTGGGCAAACGCCCCCCTCGCCACAGCTGAAAGATGGTTCTCTAATGTGAGCTGTGGATCGAGGAGGACGCCCAAGTTGCAGACCCTCTCTGAGGGGGTCAATAGTTCCCCCCCCCCAGGGTAATGGACGGACAGATGGGATTGTCCTTGGGAGGCAAAACCCACAGCCACTCCGTCTTATCGGGTTGAGTTTGAGTCTGTTGGCACCCATCCAGGCCCCAACAGCCTCCAGGCACCGGCACATCACTTCCACCGCTTCGTTGACTGGACATGGGGTGGAGATGTAAAGCTGGGTATCATCAGCATATTGATGATACCTCACCCCATGTCCTTGGATGATCTCACCCAGCGGTTTCATGTAGATATTAAATAGCAGGGGGGAGAGGACCGACCCCTGAGGCACCCCACAAGGGAGAGACCTCGGAGCCGACCTCTGACCCCCCACTAACACCGACTGCGACCGGCCAGAGAGGTAGGAGGAGAACCACTGGAGAACAGTGCCTCCCACCCCCAACCCCTCCAGCCAGTGCAGAAGGATACCATGGTCGATGGTATCGAAAGCCGCTGAGAGGTCAAGGAGCACCAGGACAGAGGATAAAGCCCTGTCCCGGGCCCGCCAGAGATCATCCATCAACGCAACCAAAGCAGTTTCCGTGCTGTAACCGTGCCTGAAACCAGACTGCCGGGGACCTAGATAATCGGCTTCTTCCAAGGACCGTTGGAGCTGGAGTGCCACCACCTTCTCAACAACCTTCCCCATAAAGGGAAGGTTGGAGACTGGACGATAGTTATTAAGTACGGCTGGGTCCAGGGAAGGCTTCTTGAGGATGGGGCGCACAAGCACTTCTTTATAGAGTGTTGGAAAGACTCCCCTCCCCAAGGAAGCGTTGGTAATCTCCTGGGCCCAGCTCCGTGTCACCTCCCTGCTGGCCGAAACCAACCAGGAGGGACACGGATCCAGTAAACAGGTGGCGGAACTCACAGCTCCGATGGCCTTGTCCACTTCATCAGGTGTCACCAGATCAAACTCTTCCCAGACAGGTGGACAAGTACGTGCCCCAGTCACCTCGACTGACTTGTTGTCAGTCGACTCTGTTTTACAATTGGAGTCGAGGTCGGCCCGGATCTGAGCGACTTTATCAGCGAAAAACGTGTTAAAATCCTCGGCACTACTCTGCAAGGGCTCCCCAACTCCCCCCTGGTTAAGAAGGGAGCGGGTCACCCTAAACAGAGCGGCCGGGCGGGATTCCGCTGATGCAATCAAGGCGGCATGGTACGCGCATCTTGCCGTCTTGAGCACTTTGCTCAAAACTGAGATTCTAGTCCCAACTGTGGTTGTAAGTCAAGAACTACAATAGAACACATAAAACATTTTTTAAAAGATGAAAAATGGGAAGCATGGTGAAGTGAGGGATCTCACTTTCCCTTGCCAAAGCCCTGGGTGAACAGCTAAATAAATACAGTATGTAAATAATGGTAACTGATGCACAAAAAGTTCAAGTATAAATACAAACATCTAGAAGCACTCAAGCTTTGTTTTTTACATTGGCAATACATAGGAAGATGACTGTAAATAGTGGTCTTTCATGACCAAAAGGTGAGCTAATGAAGGAAAGCTGAAATGAGGTGGCATATTAACAGTAGAATACTTAGTGTTGAAAAGATACAAAATAGAACAATGATAACTTTTAGGAACAGTACTGAGAGCACACCCAACATCAGTTCCTGGTCTAATACAGGATGTTGGTCATTACCTTTAAACTCCGGGTCCAGGGTATCCGAGACTTAAAATCCCAATGGGACAGGCTCATCACACTCACTCCAGCAGAAGTCATATTCCAGATCCCATCTGCCAAAGAATTTCAGCTGGTAGACTCTAGGAAAAGAGCCTTTTCTTTTGTGATCCCTGCCTTCGGTAATATTCTCCCACTGAAGGCAAGATCAGTCCCCACATTCCTGGTCTTCCAGAAAAGACTGAAAACCTGGCTCTGCTAGCTGGCCTGGGGCACTGATAGGGCAAACGCGACTGACTGGATAAAGAAAAGATTTGTACCCCAGGTCACCTGTACCCTTGATTTTCAGTTTCGTTTTTAATCTTAATTTTAATAATTTCATACTGTCTTTTTAATTTTATCATTCTGTAAGCCCCCAAAGTCACTGTAAGAGTGAAATGGGTGGCATATAAATGTAATAAATAAAATCAGTATGTCACAAAATATGGACAGCATAATGGTGTGTATTAAATTGTAAATATTCAACAGAACTGTACTATACTTGATAAAGTCTGCCTCTTTTTTCAACTTTATTTCACTGAACACTAAAGTGATATTCAGTGAAATGCAATGCCTAATATTATGGCTAGATTAAATTTAATACAGTATTCTATTTTACATTTTTTTTTACAAAGGACTATATACTGTATCTGGATAGAAACTTCATAAGACAAAAACATTTCCATCTTTAATAGCAGGGTTAGTTAATATATGAGGATCCATCTTTAACTAAATTGGAATTACTATTTTTCTTCTGGTCCCCAATAGCCGTTGACTGGACATATAATGGCAGTCACTGGGATGACCATGGGAGATCTGAAGGAAGAATGCAAGACATGCGAGACAGAGAAATATGGACAATGCTGATCCATACAGTGGCCGAGGATCGGGCACAACAGAATGGCTAATGACGAAAACAATGCTCCTGGTCATCTAGTACAGGAATAATTCCTGCAGTAACTTCTTCATACAAAAGCATAACAAGCTGATGAGTCAGATGTCTCTGGTATTTCAGCACAGATGGGCTTTTTAAAAAATCACTTAATAAAGTATTTTTTGTATAATTACTTAATTAAAATATGCTTGCTGCCATTTTAAAGACAAACGAGTATGACTTACTTTCTTCCATATTAAAACAGTTCCTTTCCTATATATTTCAGGTTCTTTGTTGTAGTTAATGTTGAATTCAGAAAATAAAATCTCATTCTTGTCATTTGCAAGGGTTCCCTAAAGGAAAAAAAGAGCATTTCATATGAACCTTGGAGAACTCTAATAATTTCAAATGTAATAAATGGATGTTGCTCTTCATTTAGGAGTTCAGCATACAGTATATGTTGAACAAAAATGAACCCACCATACTCCTAAAAACAGAAAGAAAATAGGGATATAAATTTTAACTGGATATACATTTTAACTTATTATTATTATTAGCAGGCAAAAGGTAGGTGAAATAATATAATTTTCTCCCAATATGGTGGCCTACAAATGTGATTATACTATAACTCCCTGACTGCATACATATATATATAAGACTAAGATCTAACACATCAAAAGAGGTCCAGATTGAAGAAGGCAAATTTAGAATTTAAAAATTTAATATTTTTATTCTATAACAACATTTGCAAAACCAGCCATTTTAATCTATCAGTTTCTTCTGTGGACTCAACTCATGGCATAAGTGCATACACAAACATTTATTTTTAGGTTGCAAACTTTCTGCAACTGGGGGAGAATAACATTTGCCAAGCAGCAAAAAATGTAATGTGCCCCATCTTCTCCAAATAGCTATTTATACTTCCACCATCATGACATAGATTTTTTTCCCCCGATCTAGAGTTTGATATTTTCATTTACTTGTAGAGTTTGATATTTTCATTTACTTGTAACATGGCCAGAATCCTTAGTTAAACCTCTAGTAGCACACAGAGGAATCACTATATTTACCTAACTGTGATGAAACGTAGATTGGGAATTTTGGGGCTGTTGCACTCTTGAAACACTCACATAGTTTATCCCCACACAATCAAGTTATCAGATCCCCATTTCAGATCCAAACCTGATATTATGAAGAGAAAAATAGTTGTCCATGAATATGCTTGTGCATATTTTGATCTCGTTGCCAAGATTATCAATAGCAGATGGATGATTAATCCTATTCAAGTGTCTAATAGTGATGTTTTATACTAATGTTTTATTTAATTTCAATTTCTTTCACTGTTATGTATTAATATGTTGTAAGCCGCCCCGAGTCTCAGGAGAAGGGGGGCCTAGAAATCAAACAAACAAACAAGCAAACAAACAAACCTGGCTACATCCCCCTAACTTCTGCACATGGGAAATGAACTTTAGGAAACTAAAGCTGATCATTAATCAAACCTTCTTAAACGACAGAACTAAAATTGAGCAATGAAAAAAAATGTAGTCCATACTACATTTTTTATAACACTTCAAGGTCTTAAAAATTAGAAAACTCGGAAGAAAAGGAATCCAATTACAGCTTACAAACACCATTGTTTTTCTAGAGGAATTTAATTTTAATTTATTAGATTTGTATGCCGCCCCTCTCCGTAGACTTGGGGCGGCTCACAGCAATAATAAGAACAATATACGGTAACAAATCTAATAATTAAAAAACTAAAAAAAACCCTTATTTAAAAATAAAACATACACACAAACATACCATGCATAAAATATATAGGTCAGGGGAGATGTCTCAATTCCCCCATGCCTGACGGCAGAGGTGGGTCTTAAGAAGTTTACGAAAGGCAAGGAGGCAATAATTGAGCTTTGTGTCATCATTGTTCTCCTGCAATTCTATTTTTAAAATTTGTTTCCTACCTTTATTTTACAAATAACCCAAGGCAGAAAACATATCCAATACACCTTCCTCATCCTACTTTCTTCGCAACAAATCTGTGAAGTGAGCTGGGCTGAGAGGGAATGATTAGCCTAAAGTCATCCAGCTGACATTCCAAGGCAGGACTTGAACTCATGGTTTTCCACTTTCTAGACTGGCCCCTTAACCATTAAGCCAAGTAATAATTTAGCGAAAAAAATCCCAAGGAAGATGATCACCTGGCAAAAAATTACTATTTTCTAAGTCCTGTCAACTAGCATTAGCCAAATTAAAAAGAGAAGGTTTCAGTGTTTTTCTTTTAATTAATTTAATTTAATGTTAATTTATATTGCTAATCCATGTATGATATGCCATATACTAAATAAATAAAGTCTCTCTTTATTTAATGTTTTATCTGAAGTTGATCAATTGCTATATGTACTTACATCCTTTCTAAATAAGTCAGTTCTTTGTCGTTTATAACCTTCCTACCAGAAACTAAACCCAAACCATACAAACAAGCATTCCAGCAAAAACAGCAAATGTAAAATAAAACTTGGAATACAACACAAATGCACATATAAATCTGTTCCAATATTAAAAATATTTTGAACATTATATATGCTTCTGGAAATAACACAAGCTAGGTACAATGTGCTCTTTAGGCTAAAAAAAATGGAATAATGTTTCAAACCTTAAGTCTCTCTTGGGCTTGTACTGGTGTCAGGCCACTTTTCTGCACAAGAGTCCAATATACCGTATTATAAAGGTTATTAATATGACCTATAATGATACCAAGTGAAAAAATCATCACGAGAGAAGACAGCAATATTTGGTATAAAATTGATTTCACAACTGGTTATAATTATTACTACAACTATTACTGGTATTCTCTGAAAACACAACCCACCCCAATAAGCCCAACCCTAATTTTTGAGATGTGTGCCTAATATTACCCCTACCCCGAAAATTAGCCTGGGGAGATGGGCGTGGCCCAGGACGTGTGGTGGCATGGGGACAGGGCAACTGTTCCACTGCAGCCGCAGCCCACTGGCCCCTTGGGGCAGCGGAAATACTGCTTTTGCCCTTCTCTTTCTGGTGCAGTGCTTCTGTTTGTTGGACTGCTTCCCCGAAGTGGCAGCTTTGCTTTTTCCCTCTTTTGGGGAGGCTCGCGGGAGGCTTTTTGGTGAATGGGAGGAAAATGGGGGGGGGGGGGGATTTCCTGCCTGTCATCCATTCTTCAAGCTCAGCACAGCCTGAGGGAAGGAGAACGGGAAGGAAAAGCCCCCTCCCTATTTTCCTCCCCTTTGCCAAAAAATCTCCATTCCAAACACTGAAGGTTCAGAATGAAGGTGACAGCGCATTAATGGTGCATTCAGTTCACCAGGTTTGGCCTGCTGCATCTCAAAAAAAGTAAGACTGCCTCGAAAATAGGCCCATGCTTATTTACAAGTCTAAAAGAAAATAAGACTCGGCCTTATTTCTGAGAAACATGGTATGTAGCCTAATACAATAACATCATAATTCCTTAAAATGTATTTTTGTAATAAATTCCTACATTGTGCAGAAGTTTGTTGACTGTTGTTTTTTTTACTTCAATTTATTTAGCAAGCCATCTAGTAAGGATTCAATAACTAGAAATTTTGGGAGAAGGCATCTCATCAATTGCTAGATGCAATGGAAAGAAATAGAAGACATCACTGATAAATTTAATGTCCAGCAATATGAATACCTTTGTACTTGTTGACCTGAATAATGAGGACCTGAATCCTATTTTATACAGTAAATGATAAATAGGGCGGCTGCATTTTTGTTGTGGAAAATATGACCTCTACAGATATTGATTGCCTCACCATGTGGAATATTCCATTCCACCATGTGGAATATTCCAGACTCCCATTCTCTTTAATTCTTTCTTTTCTTTCTTTCTAAGTCAGAATACAATTTTGAGAAAATACATAAGTACTATAAGAAAGATGCACCCCTCCTTCCTACTTTCCTTCTCTAAAGTTGTGATAACTCAAGTGAATAAAGTCAGGCACCGCCTCTCCTGCAGCCCCTTCGCTGACAGCTGGGACGAAAGCACTCTCAGCTAAGGGACTGCGAGAGGGGCGGGGGGGGGCATTCTCAAAGCACTCAGAGCGGCTAGCGGCTGAATGAGGAGGACGAGAAGCCGTACCCGCCAGCGCTGCCGCAGGAGGACCCGCGCTCCAAGAAAGCCGGTGAGAGGGGCAGATCGGGCAGGCGGGGGGTAGCAGCGAGGGGGCCGGAGGCACTGGGGGGGCAGGGGCGGCCGACATTCAAAACCATCTTCGCCGACCACCATGCTTTCGTCGCTCCACGCCCCCAACTTCGAGCCCGGCTCCTTGCGCGGCCTTGGAAAAAGGTACGCAGGGGTAGTTTTTGGCTGTCCATAGCCAAAAATGGTGGTTTTACTTCCGCACCGCTACTTCGCGGAAATTTAACTTTCGCGGGCGGCTTGGGAACGCAACCCCCGCGAAAATCAAGGGATCACTGTATTCTTAAAAATTGTCATTCCATAACCTCCATCTCACTCCTGCAATACTTACAATCAGCTTGTCGCCAACTGAGATAATCTTTTAGATTTTGGTCATTGGGATACAACACAACACGTCCATCAAATCCTGGTGGATACAAAAGAGGCTTGTCCTTAAAATAATTCTTCCAATAGAAAACATAGCTGGATGCAAACTTGGTGGCCACCAGAGTCATTAATTTACTTGTGAGAAAAAAGAGAAAACATAAATTTTTAATATAACCAACACAAGAGTTAACTAGCCTATATCAATACAAGAATGCATGCCTTGTTCATGATTTTAGGAATTCTTTCCAAAAATGTATAGCTTATTTGTAACTTATATTTATAACTTATTCTCATAGTTTATGAATCCAAAATGTTGACAGCATAATTCCAAAACATGTAAGATTTCTCCAGAAAAAGAGTAATGACTAGCTCTAGTAATCCCAAAGTACTATATGCTAAGTATAAAGTCCAGATTCAACATTTTTAATTTTGTAATGTATATATTTTATGTTTTTATATATTTTTATTGATTTTTAAAATATAAACACACACATGAAACATGTATACATAAAACATGTACAGTGATCCCCCGAGTTTCGCGATCCCGATCATTGCGAAAGGCTATATCGCGATTTTTCCACCCGATGACGTCACTCCCTTCCTTTCTCATCTTTCTTTCTCTCTCTCTTTCTCTATCTTGCTTCTTCCTCTCTCACACTCTCTTCCTCCCTCTCTCATCTCTTTCTTTCCTTCTCTCTCTTTCTCTATCTCTCCCCCTCTTGCTCTCGAGCGGCAAGCGAGCAGGCGGGCAGGCGAACGGGCAAGCGGCAAGCGAGCAGGCGGGCGGGCGAACGGGCAAGCGGCAAGCGAGCGGCCGGGCAAGCGGGTGACGGGCAAGCGGCAAGCGATCTTGGGGTTTCCCCTTTGCCTGGGCGGCGGGAAGACCGGGGAAGGTTCCTTCGGCCGCCCAACAGTTGATCTGCTCCGCAGCGCGGCAGCAGCGAGGAGCCGAAGATGGGGTTTCCCCGTTGCCTGGGCAACGGGGAAACCCCATCTTCGGCTCCTCGCTGCTGCCGCGCTGCGGAGCAGATCAACTGTTGGGCGGCCGAAGGAACCTTCCCCGGTCTTCCTCGCCGCCCACACGCAAACTCCACCATCTGCGCATGTGCGGCCATGGAAAAAGGGGCGCGCATGCGCAGATGGTGTTTTTACTTCCGCACCACTACATCCCGAAATATCGATTATTGCGAGGGGTCTTGGAACGGAACCCTCGCGATAATCGGGGGATCACTGTATATATTTTATATATATGTATACATAAAATATGTATATATTTTATGTTAGGCAAAATTGACTGTTAGTATCTATGATTCTATGATACCGCAATTCTTATTTATGAATTGAATAGAAAGTATATTTTAAAATGATTTAGTATATTGTATTAAACCGAATTAATACATTTCTGCATTTTAGTATAAATGAATTGAACAATTTGTTGTCATATGTAAAGTGCTTCAGAAATAATGTTTGGTATATCACAAGGTTTAACTTAAGTAACTGAAAGTAACACAGCAGTTCATATTGCTGTAATAATACTAATACTAATACTAATAATAATAATAATAATAATAATTTATTAGATTTGTATGCCGCCCCTCTCCGAAGACTCGGGGTGGCTCACAACAACAATAACAATGTTACAATGGAAACAAGTCTCCGAGTCTACGGAGTGGGGAAGCATACAAATTTAATAAATAAAAAAATAAATTTAAGAAATAAATAAATAAACAAACAAATCTAATATTAAAAAACATCTAAAAACCCCATCATTTAAAAGCCATGCAACACACGCATACCATACATAAAATATAAAAGCCTGTGGGAGGTATCTCAGTTCCCCCATGCCTGGCGATACAGGTGGGTCTTAAGACAAGGAGGATGGGGGCAGTTCTGATCTCTGGGGGAAGTTGATTCCAGAGGGCCGGGGCCGCACTAGAGAAGGCTCTTCCCCTGGGGCCCGCCAAACAACATTGTTTAGTCGACGGGACCCGAAGAAGGCCAACTCTGGGACCTTATTGGCTGCTGGGATTCGTGCAGTAGAATGCGGTTCCGGAGGTTTGGTCTGATGCCATGTAGGGCTTTAAAGGTCATTACCAACACTTTGAATTGCGACTGGAAACTGATCGGCAGCCAGTGCAAGCCACGGAGTGTTGGAGAAACGTGGGCGAATCTGGGAAGCCCCACGATAGCTCTTGCAGCCGCATTCTGCACGATCTGAAGTTTCCGAACACTTTTCAAAGGTCGCCCCAAATAGAGAGCATTGCAGTAGTCGAACCTCGAGGTGATGAGGGCATGAGTGACTTTGAGCAATGACTCCCTGTCCAAATAGGGCCGCAACTGGTGCACCAGGCGAACCTGGGCAAACACCCTCCTCGCCACAGCCAAAGATGATGTTCCAATGTTAGCTGTGGATCGAGGAGAACGCCCAAGTTGCGAACCCTCTCTGAGGGGGTCAATAATTCCCCCCCCCCCAGGTAATGGACGGACAGATGGAATTGTCCTTGGGAGGCAAAACCCACAGCCACTCCGCCTTGACAGGGTTGAGCCTTCATGTGTTAAGTAAACTATAATCCAATATTACACAATCTCTGTGCAATTGAAAGACTAGTGCTAAACAATTCTGTATCTTATTAAACAAGAATATGGAACGAACAAGTATAGTATGAGTCCATCATCTATTTTTGGAAGATTTAGTGAAATATGTGAATGAAATTTAAAAAAACCTTGCCAGGAACATTTAAAACATTTAATGGCCACTTAGCCATCAATACAAATGCAAATATGTCTCTGTATGTTTGTGTATGTGTCCCTTTCTCACTACAGTATATGTTTTGATGTTTCTAAGAATGGAGATATATGGTAAAGCTGCTAGTGTCATAAAATCAAAAGTAATCAATTGTTTATATTAAAGCATATTTTGGAAAGGGTGTCTTAACATATATTGGAAGGGGGAAAACTGTAAAAGTAACTACCTTGCCCTTCTCTTAAACAAGTTGGTTTTCTTTTTGAAAACAAAGCTGTATTCATCACTTTGTCCATAGGCAAGGACAATTTCCTCCATCTCTTCCATCACTGCTTGGGCACACTTGTTCATCAAATTAAGGGCACAATCATCATTAGGTTTCCTAAAATCATGCTGCTCAGCAAAGCTTCAAAATGAAAAACATATAATTAAAACACTTGATTTGTCATATCAGTTTAAATTATTCTCGTGTTACAGATACTGAAGTTTTGGTAGGGGCTATGATAGGGGCTTTGCCCACTTAGTTGCAGCCATACCTGGAGCAATAGAGCTTAGTAACAATCTTTGCAGAGTACTTTACATCAGGCTGCTATTGAAAGTATCCTGAAGTTGGGGGAAAATGTAATAACCTACTTGCTGGAAAATGAAAATCAAAACAGCCATGTAACGCACTGTGGGCCCTGCATTGGTTGCCCATAGGTTTCTGAGTGCAATTCATAGTGCTGGGTTTCACTTATAAAGCCCTATATGCTTTGGCTTTTAGTATCTTTCCATCTAAAATTAACACATTTGGTGCATGCTTTCTGACATATCTATCAACTGTCTGTCATTCTTAAGAAGTTAAAAGAGCAGGTGCTTGAAGACAATATTTTTCAAACGAAGCCTTTATATTATTATAAGCACACCTCATCTTAATCATAACAACATCCAACTTAATGACTTCCTTGCAAACTAGTAAAATCTGAGCTTTTCCAGAGAACATTTGGAGCATGATGCATGTCATCTGTACAAATGCAATATATTGTTTTATTCTTTTAAAATAAACCATTGACAGTTCTATCAAATTAATGCAGAATAAGAATGATCAATTATCAAATTACTGCAGAATAGGTTGCCACCCATCTAATTTTATATTATCTATTTTATTGTCATTATAAAGTGTTAGAAGTTAGTCATTAAAAAAGCCAAACCAATGCCATTTTAGAAAAGTAGTAATTTGCCAATAAAAAAAATACCAATTAGAAACTGCGAAATTATTAGGAAAGTAAAACTTTAGAATTCTAAAACTAGACATCCAGATTACCCCTGAATATAAAATAGCTTTGTGCTCCTTGCAAGAGGTGAACTGCATTCAATGATTTCACCTTGGATGCTGATATTCTTTTGAAGTCTGAATAATGGCATCTAATGTTTTAAGGTGAGCAAGGAATAGTTACAGGGAAAGGATTCTTCCCAAAATTACAAATGTAATTAAAAAGAATATTTGTTAATATTTGACTCATGCTTCTTTGTCCATTAAAACCCGTTAGCCAGTAGTTGGTTGCTACCAGTAGAGGATGGCGTACCAATATTGGATGGTGCGCTGTGTGCAGTGAAGGGCTACCAAAATTTTTATTACCATATTATGGGCGTGGCTTATGCAGGACGCACTGCATTTTCTTTCAACATCTTTCAGTGCAAATTGGGTGCTCTGTGGGGGAGCCCCATTTTCTCTACCCCACTGCGTTCCCCCCGTCCAGGTAATAGCCCACCCCTGGCTGTGTGGGCAGCTTTAGTTCTCTTGCATGTGTGTACATGTGTCCCAGTGTACTTTTGCTTCACACGCATGCACAGAAGTAAAATCTTGCAGGGAGATGCGCACATGAGATTTCAGCCATTTTTTGCTTTGATGCATGCACTGAAGAAAGAAAAATCACCAAAGTCTTATGTGTGCTCGCATCCTCTCATGGGATTTTTCCTGTGCATGCACAGAAGCAAAAATACTCTGGGGTGCGAATTCACGCACGCAAGGGAATGGAAGCTGCATGCGCAGCATACTGGTAGCTGTGGTAATGACAATCCGCTCAAAAAGATCAATTTTGATATTAAATATACATGCATACATGCACAGTACCCCTAAATTTGGAGCATTCACCAAACCTTGCAACTTTCAAATGTGTGAACTTCAATTCCCAGAATCCCCAGCAATGCCCGTATGATCTGATGAATTCTGGGAAGAAAAGTCCAATATCTGGTAGCTGCCAACTGCTAGGAAACGGTGTCCCAAAATGAAGTCGGGGAAGCCAAAAGGCCACCTCAGAGAGAAACAGGTTTCACTTTTAACTGGCGCCAATCCCGGCGCTGACCCTCGCTCCTATTGGTCGGGCGGTTGCCGGGCAACCCAGCCTGTTAACTCCACACGCTGCTGCCAATGGTTGAATGCGTGTCTTTACCGGTGGAAGCAGCGTCCGTCCAATCGTACCACGATCCAGCAGTTGGGCAAACATTTATCCTCCGCTTCGAAATTACGGACGTATTCGAACTTGCTCTTCGCCATGGCGGCTCGGACGTAACAACGAAACCTCGATCTAAGGCCCAAAGCGATGGCAGCACCGAGGGCGCCGCCAAAGCGAGGCCGCGGCAGCATTGCCGGAAGGAGTGCTGGGCGACACCGGAAGAGACGGGACTCTAACGCTGCCTCTCTAGGATATGCCGTAAGATCGGCCGGAATCAACTACCGGCCCCTCTGCCTCTTCCAAGCTTACGTAGGTGCGTCCGAGTAAGTGCAGAAAGAAACTGAGGCTGAGACCCGTCGTCTCGGACCGCAAGTCCGCTCATCTGCCCCACCCCGTCCCCATCCCCCACCATGTGCGTGAACTTGTGGTTTGCTCAGTAGGATGAGGAGAAAAGAGCGTATTTTTTTTTTAAAAAAGGCGCAAACCACCTATCGTTCGGTGGTGGCTAACTGAGGCGAGGCCCAAACTTCGTCCTTCCAGCAAAAAAAAAAGGGGGGCGCCAACCGACGTAGGGTCACTGCACCTGTTCCCCCCCACCTCGGTATCCAAGGGCGACCCCATTGTTACGTGGCGCCCAGGGTAGCCATGGCAACCTCCAGGCAACAGTCCCAGGGAGGGAAAAGTGAGGAGGCACGTGGAGCCCTCCACAAATTGCCATTTCTGGCCGACGTGCGGCGGCGGCAGCGCGCGAGGGCCCTCGCGAGCCCAGAGAGGGCGGGGGTCGAGAGCGCGGCGCGTGCATCTTGGAATTGGTGGCGGGAGGGGGAGCGGAGAACGTTTGCAAGCCAACCGCAGCAAACAAACGGGCGGTAACAGAGGACCGGGCTGAGCTCACAATCCCGTAACAATCCTACTACCAAGGGCGGGCTGCGGCATGGAGAAAGGGGCGCAGGAGGAAGCCCCAAGAGAGCAGCACCGGCTCCTGCATTCCACGGCTTGGCAGAGCACTGCCTGCATGGACCATCTTCTCCTGCACCCTCTGCCAGGACAGGGGGGTAGGGACCCGCACCTTCTGCTGTTCCCTCCCAAACAGGCTCCCCAGCACCATCTCCTGCACCCCCTCTCTCCCAAACAAAGCGTTTTGCACAAGGAACAGAAACTCCCACAGCCTGGGGAAGGGGGGACCTTTAAAGAGCAACAGCATGTTTTGGAAGAGCAGATTTGTCTTGGCAGGCAGCTTTCCCAGCCTGTCCTCGGGACAGAAACTGGAGCCTGTGAAAAGCAGGAAGAGGAGGAAGAAAACGGGCACCAGAAAGGGTTACAAGTGAAAGCGGAGGAGCGCGAGCCGGAGAACCCATTGCTCTTTATGGGAAGTAGCAGCAAGAAAAAAAGGCGAGAGCCTAAAACGCTTACAAACCGTCTGGGTGGCAAAGATGAAAGTAGCGGTGTGAAAATTGTAGGGGAAGCCAAACTGGGGAAAGTTGAAGAGGTGGAGGAAATCAAGGAGGAGGCCAAGTTGAAAGAAAATTGTGATGCCAAAGTCTTGGGGTCTGCAAAAGAAGGGACCATCAAAACTGAACTGGTAGAGCCTCCTGAGGAGGATTGCAAAGAGAGGGAAGAAGTGGCATCCAAGCCTCCACCATCTGCCAGTGGTCCCGCTCACATTAGCCAGGATGTTAGTTTGTCTCAACCTATGGGAACACAGCATTCTCAAGAACTGAAGATTCCTGTTACGCTCCATCCAGTCCCTCCGGGGGCTAGGATCCAGTTTCAGGGACCTCCTCCATCTGAGCTTATAAGAGTGACTAAAGTGCCAGTGACACAAGTGCCCCTTAAAATGCAGTCCTTGCTGGAGCCTTCAGTCAAAATTGAAACTAAAGATGTTCCTCTCACAGTGCTACCCTCAGATGCAGGTATTAGAAATTAGTCAGAATTTATCATATTAACCATAATCCGTTTTACATAAACACTGGATTGAGCAATAAGAGTTCCGCTATTATTTCAAGGTATAAGTGCACCCCACCCCACAAACTTTCAGTCAGCAATTCATATACAATAGTGCATATTCCAGTTAATGAAACATAAGTACACATGGATTATACTTCTCAAATCGTTTTATAGTTTGGTGTAGTGTTTAAAGTGCTGGAGACCTGAGTTCTAGTCCCACTATAGGTATAAAAGCTAACTGAGAGGACTTGGCCCAGTCATTCTCTCTCAGATCAATCCCACTTATAGAGCTGTAAGGAAAATTGAGCAAGGAAGGAGTGTTATGTATATTTGCTGTCTTAAGTTATTTATCAAAATAATACAGGTGGGATAAAATCTCTTTTTGACAGAGACAAAGAATACTAAAACAGTTTAAATGTAATAGGCCTATGTGAGGCTTCAAATTTGATTTCAAAAGATGCAGCTGCTTTACAGAGCTGAAGACCAGTGCTGTATTTGTGCACAGGCCTAAAATCTAACACCAATTTTAGGATATAATTTCACAGAGTAAAACCATTATTACTAATTCATAAAATCCTGTTACAATAAAAGTGTTAGGCATTTAAGTGTCAAATTTGTATAGCTACCCATATCACAAATGTGACTAGGCAGTGTACAATAAAATCAGAATGATAAAAACATATCTGAAATAACAAAAACAATAAACCAGGGATCTCCAACTCCCTGGCTGTGGCTCACTACCAGGCCACAGCCTGTTTGAAAGAGTAATCCTATTTAGAATGCACTATAGTAGTCTGTCAGTGGGAGAGATGAGCAGACCACAGATAATTGTGATCAAGGAGGTGGTACAGTTAGGAATAAAAAATTCAGCCATTTGCTATCTGTTTAGCAAGAGCTAGAATAAGCGAACAGTCCTCCATTTTATTCTCACAATCCCATAAAACAAATTAGGTTGAACAAGAAGCAGGTAATGGGTCACTTATTAAATATCATAGCTGAATATGAATGAGAAGGTTCATTCTGTTAAAAGTCCCACATTCTAGCATCTGTATAAATCTTAGTTTGGTATCAAAAGGCAGATTCCACTAAGATTTTTTAAAAATACATTTCTCTGTCAACTGAATTTGGCTGGATTGCTAATAAAATGCCTTCCCAATGATACATACTGTATTTTTCAGGGTATAATACACACTTTAGTTTGGGGGGAGGAAAAGGGGGGGGAACCTGCCTCTGCCTACCAGCAAACACTTTTTACTGTGTATTTCTGTGCATGTGTATCTGACCCATGTAGTAAAAAATTGGAGAAACGTACATTATGGCAGTATATTGATGCCAGAAAGTTTTCTTCAATGTAGTTACACAAACTCCTTCCAATTATTTAAATCGATCTACTCCAAACAAGTCTAAGTCAAGGTTTAACTCAGCTGCCTTATTTTATTATACTAAACAGGACACTTACATTTTAGAGTATACTTGTACAGATGCTGTTAAAATTGATATGGCTTTCCTGAAGCATACATTATTCTCTGCTATTTAAAAGAAGTAACACTGGGCCTCTTCAGATCAAGCATTTATTTTAAAAAGCTTCTTCATTTTGTTAAGTTGTTTAGAAAAATAATAAAGCAGTCTTTAAAAAATAAGGCTAATAATTTGAACATTCTATAAGACATTTATAATTATTGACTTACCTCCTTGCATCCACTTTCAGCAACTGATTGGCACAAGAAAATAAAATTCTGCCTCTGTCTCTCCCAGCCAGCAATTTGCCTCCTTGCAAGTTTAGTTTTAGTTTCACTTTCATTTTAGCACTTCTGCCTGCTAAACCACTTGCTTGTGCTAATCAGGCTCTGCGCTGGTTGCTACAAAGAGGTAAATCACTGGGAGGCAGAGGCCAAAGGGTGGGGTCAGTGGTGGGTGGGGCTACATTTGGTGTATAAGACGTACCCAAGTTTTCACCCTCTGGGGGTAAAAAAGTGCCTCTTATACTCTGAAAAATAAGGTGGATGGAATCCTCAATTATTTAATATGATTGTGGAAAGAGTAATTAAGTTAAAATCAATCTTCTGAATTATATTTTATGGTCAATGAGAAAAAAAACCTTCCCTGACCTCAACTTTATGTTTTCTTTTGCGGGGATATGCGGTGTTTATCATTGATTAAAGTGAGCCAGAAATATTCTGTCTGCCACCACTAAAGCCATTTATTTGTTCTGTATACAATATATACAGTATACTCTGTGTGTGCGTATGTGCAAGTGTATACACACACACATTTATTTTAATTTTTTAATTAGACTTCTATGCAGCCCTTCTCGAAGCGACACAGGGCGGTGAACAATATTATAAATGCATTATAAATATTATAAAGACATGTTGATAGGATTTGAATAAATAAAGTTTAGAATTTCACAACAGCCATATGTTGATTATATGAGTTATATAAGAGGATTTTTTTAAAAACTCTGTCCATTCCATAAGTGGATTACAGTATAATACGAGCAAGAGAAATCAGTATAGAGCTACATGAAGACAAATGGACACTTTCCTATTGAATTATGAAACAAAGAGGAAAAGTATCTCCTGTTTGTAATATTATGAGGCAATATTCTCCTAATAGTAATCTTGAGTGCAGGCATTTACTGTATTTCCATTCTTACCATATGGCTGATCATAAAAAAGGAGCACATTTACCCGAAACTGTAAAAAAAAACCTGGCTGCCATTGAAAGTGATCCTGGATCTTTTTTAGACTCCAACTCCACAAGTGTAATCATCTTATTATCAAGTACATAAACCTCCTCTTGAAACTATTTTTTTAATTTATAAAATTGCTCTATTTGGGGAAGACATATTTATAAAAAGCATTTTTTATCTCAGTGGTGAAGTATATGTGATTTTATATGCTAACGATCCATTTCTGGCAATTTTTTATGTAAAAGTCTGCTACCTAAATTTCTGAAGTACTATGCTGTTCAGTATAGCTGGATAATATTAGACAAAAAATGGGTCAGTATAAAGCAACTTTATGTTTTACTATTAAAATGGAAGAAATGTGATTGAAAGTTTTATTAATTTTTCTTTCAATGTATTTTAATATGGAAGGTGTTGTATAAATGAACTTCATTGTACTGATTTTGTTTTGCTGTAAACTGGATATTAGATACTTGTTCCACTATAAACCTATAAAAATAATTTCAAGTATGCTGAGAATAAGTGGATTAATGGGCATGGGTCTTGAAAAGGACATTATGTATTCTGTATGATTGTAAAATTATTCTCTTCGTTTAATATTTAAGTATGGCCAAAGATATTGGTGTTATGGCCAGTCATTGAAAAGTCACCGATATGATGCAATTCTGAAAAAATAAATCTACTGGATGGATTAGATGCAGATCTGGTTTCCAGATAGAAGGTTTCTTATTTTTGTGTAAATTTGTGATAATTGAAATATGATCTAAAAGCCTAAAACAGTTTAGAAACAATGTCATGTTGTTATCACAAAATTAGAAAAGATGTAGAACACAATTTCTGAACTATAGCATAAAAGGGTTGGACTTTTCAACTAAAGAAAAAATTGAAATTGTTTAAATTGATATTATTCAGTAAAATTTCATACTATGGATAAATGGATAAAAAGATGCTAAATTGGATTTGTTACATTTGTAGCATTCTATCTGTTCTCCCAGAAGCTATAAGGTTTTTTCTCTCAAAAAACTCTGATGTGATTTTTAGCTAAGAGATCCTACTTGTTTATTGAGGAATTGCAAACATTTCAATTCAGGTGTCTCTTAGTGTAGTATAACACGTATCTTGCAAGAAGCTTTCCAAGTGATTGGCAGTTGCATTTAAGAAGATAAAAGGCACTGCTTTACCTACCCTAGTACCTATTGGAAATTTGGAATTTGTTTTCATGAGATACAATGTTGCTGGCCTGTTTAGAAGGGAACTGGTAGATTCCAAGATTCTAAATTTAGTGACACTAAATTTGATTTTACATGTGATACTAAAATTGATTTCAAGCAGTTAGTTGCTAAATAGAGAAGAAGGACTAAAAAACAAGGCCCTGAGCAATTGAGAAGAAATGTTTGTTAAGATGCTCAGTTAAGAAGCCTCTGACCAGAATGCTATTCATCTGGTAATAACCTGTTTATTTGGAAATGTATCCCACTGATTTCAATGGAACTTGCTCCCAGAAAGAAGCCTGATCCATAATACGATTAGTTTTGGTATTGATTTAGCTTATATATTTCATCCTATTTATATGGCTGATATCTGGCAGTTAGCATAGCTTAAAACACCAATGCAATAACTAGCTCATTAGCAAAAAAAAAATAGAGTAAAAAGCATAAAATGGCAACCAAGAGCAGATCATGCTGTGATAGATTAATAAGACCATACAAGCCTAATTATTCTGATCTCCATGCCTGGGAAAACAGCCAGGTTTTAAAAGCTTTCCACAATGGCAAAAAGAATCAGAATACAAAATATAAACTTGCAGGAAATGAACTTGTAGATGACCATCACTCTGTCAAAGACCTTGGAGTACTCATATCCAATGACCTAAGTGCTAGAGCCCAGTGTAACAACATTGCCAAAAAAGCATTAAGAGTTGTTAATCTAATCTTACATATCTTCTTCTCTGGCAATATTACACTGCTAACCAGAGCTTATAAAACATTTGTTAGACCAATTCTGGAATACAGCTTACCTGTCTGGAACCTGCATTGCATATCAGACATTAATATAATGGAAAGAGTCCTGAAATTTTTCACAAGGTCCTTCACTCCTCACTCACAACAAAATGCCTTATTCCACCAGACTTGAAATAATGGGATTAGACAATTTACAACTACATCGCCTCCAATCTGATCTAAATGTGGTTCATAAAATCATATACCAAAACATCCTTCCTGTTAATGACCACTTCACCTTCAACCTCAGCAATACATGAGCACATATAGATTCAAACTAAATATAAATCGTTCCAAACTCAACTGCAGAAAATACAACTTCAGCAATAGAGTGATCAATGCCTGAAATGCACTACCTGACTCCGTGGTTTTTTCCCCAACCCCAAAAAATTTTAACCTTAAATTTTCTACGGTTGACCTTTCCCCCATTCTAAGAGGTCTGTAAGGGGCGTGCATATGCACACCACTGTGCCTACCATTCCTGTCCTATTGTCCTATTGTCCTCTTATTGTAACTATTTACTTATGTTTATACAAACTACTACTATTCTATACATGTTTGACAAATAAATAAAATAAATAAAAAGCCAGCAGGGTTGGGGCAATCTGAATCTTAAGTGAGCAAGCTGTCTGAAAGGTAGGTGATATGAAAAAGGCAGTTTCCTGGATCTTTCTAATTTGTTGCATCTGGGTTGTGGTATGATTTTTAGGCTATTGTTTAAAATATAGTATGTTTTCTGAGCCCAACCAACTGGCTTGTTCAACAAGTCATGGTATAGCATCTTAAGCCAGTAAGGGCCACGTAGTATATGCTTTTATGTCCTGATTCAATATACATTTATAGCCATTGGCTGGTTTAGTCTCAAGTAAACTTAATTTAGAAATAAAACACCAAAGGTTAGGGTCTAATTGACCATGGAATATCTTTACTTTTGAATAAATGTTTATAGCTTTTCACTCAAATATGGAATATTTTAAGATAAAACAAGACTAGCGGAAGTAAATTTGTGGTCTGTGGCATATACTTCTTTATTTCTAGACAAATTAAGTATTACAAAGTATTTTGGAGCTCAGTATCTACTCAAAAGTAAGCCTTATTGACATGTTTTTTAGACTTTGCAAATGATAACCATTTGCAGAATAATGTGGTCTAGACCCAGTTCCCTTGAAAGATGTCTACCTGAGCACATCCTCCAGAATAGTCATATAACAATGTGGGGGGAAGATAGAAGGCAGGAGAAGAAATTGCTAAACATTGTTTCTCATCCTAACAGACATGTCCTAACCCTGAGAACAATTAACCACTTTCCTCCAGAAGTTGTGGGTGCTTCCATCATTGGAGATTTTTTAAAAGAGTCATTTGTCTGAAATAGTATAGGGCAGTGATTGCGAAACTATGGCGTGGCACGCTGAGCCATATCTGCTAGCACGAGAGCCATTGCCCTAGCTCAGCTACAATGTGCATGTGTGTGCAGGCCAGCTGATTTTTGGCTCACACAGAGGCTATGGGAGGGGGGCTTTGGCTTCCAGAGAGCCTCCGGGGGGGATGGGGGAGGGTGCTTTTACCCTTTCGGCTCCAGGGAAGCCTTTGGAGCCTGGGCAGGGCAGAACACGAGCCTACTGGACACAACAGAAGTTGGAAAACAGGCTGTTTCTGACCTTCAGAGGGCCTCTGGGAGGTGGGAGAAGCTGTTTTTGCCCTCCCCAGGCATTGAATTATGGGTGTCGGCACTCGCACATGCACAATAGCGCATGCGCATGCTCTTTCAGCACCCGAGGGGGAAAAGATCCACCATCACTGGTATAGGGTCTCTTGCTTGAGCTGAGGATTGGCTTAGACCTCCAGATCCCTTCTGACTCTTTTAGTCTGCTATCCTCTTTGTTGGGATGAGAATCTTTGTTGGACTGGATTAAAGCAAAAGCACAATTGAACTGGGGAAACCTTTACTTTTATCTTTTAAAACAATGTAACTCACAAATCAGTATGCCTAAAATACTATATAATCTAAAACCCAAGTAACTTAAGATAATTTTCATTTGTCAGATGGCAATTATTTTCATGCAAGTGTCTGCAGCAGGTCAGCCATAACATTTAATTGGTAATAATTGTCCTATATGACCACCCAAAATGTATCATCAAATGGCAATGCTATAAAAAAGTTATAATGAGACTAAAGAACTCCTCCGATAGTCTCTGCTAGAGCTATGCATGTAATTCTTGTGAAAATCAGTTTAGTCTTTTTAGTTTAGTCTTTTCTTTGTATATCAAAATGTAATCTCCATGAATATTACATTTTATAAGATTTATATTTCTCTTCAATCATAAATTCTGGGTGGTTCAGAAATTAAAAGTAATAAACAGTAAAAATAAAAATACAAACTATATATATAAAAGCAAAAACCACTTATGTATTAATCACAAAATCTCCAGAACCATAAAGCCTACAAACTTGAAATTTGCCATATATGTTTCTCTTGCCTTCTAGGTGCTCACTAAAAATGGATTTTTTAAAATGACCATTGGAGATTAGTATTTACTATATTATTATTAACAGTTGAGCCAAGCCATGCCCAAGCTCCTTCCTGTCTCCTTGCTCACACAGCAAATGCTGTTTGAGTTTCCAAATAAACGTCAGTTCCCTCACACATTGACAGAACACTAACCACATTAATACTGATGGATACTGGTAGGCAGAGGCAGATTTTCCCCCCTAATTTTCTTCCTCAGTTCAGATGAATCTGTTATCTGCTACAGATAAAGGGAAAAGAGGCAAAAATATAGAAAAAGATTTACTGATGCAATTAGAAAACTACAAGTAAGGGAAGCTGCACACAAATATCTTCAAATTCAACTCCAAGTCAGTAGACTGGCTGTAAAAGATTGTACATCTAATAACCCCTGTTAATCAGTCACAAAAGAAATCAATGCCTTGGACTAATTAGTTTAAACAGTTTCCTGTTTAAAATATGTACCTCTGATTGATTACTCCAGGGACAAGCTTGTTGATCTTAGACCCCAGTTACTCTGTGCCTGGTGCTATGCTCTAAAGTAGCAGGATGACAGTCCTGGGATATGCTGCAGTGGCGGTCCACCTCTCTCCCCTTCAGCCCTTCCCTGAACCCTTACACAGCCTTCTCACCCATCAGCATCCAATGATTGCAAAGCACTTTCTTTCTGCTGTCCAGAAGTACAGTGGATGCTTCCAAATGATGTCTTTTGCAGCCAGGGAGGTGAAGAAGGGAAATTTTATGCCAACATTCAAAGTGCAGGAGCAGATCTACCACAGGATAGAGAGTATCGTGGTGGGGTCTCAGGAGCAGCCTTCATTTCTCCGGGTATACTTTGTTGGGGATGATGACGATGAGAGGGACATCCATTGTGGAATCCACCCAGGTGTTAATCCACAACTGGTTAGCCCACTCCAGAAATTGCTTCATGAACACAAGTATATTCTGGAATTTAAGGCTGCTGCTATGTTCCTAAGGGTCACAAGGACTGTTAAGTGGTGATTAATTCCGATAGGCAGCCTTCTGGAGAGCAGCGAGGTCGTTTCGATGCCCTACAGAATTGGTTGTTCTCATTGTCGGCCAGGATTTTGAGAACAGAGATATCATTCACAGCAGATTGTTATGAGTCAGTGAGATGCACTATGCCAATGATTCTCTTCAGTACCTTCTGATATTCTGCTGTGGAGAAGATGGCTATCTATATATATAAGCGAAAACCACTCATGCTGTAATCAGGAAATCTCCTGAACCGTAAAGCCTTTCTGACAGCGAGAACAATCAACCAATGGAACAGCTTGCCTTCGGAAATTGTGGAAGGTTCATCACTTGGTGTAGGGTCTCTGTTTGAAATGGGGTTGGACTAGATCAAGGTTCGACAAACCCAGGCGCCTGGTCGCCAGTGGCGCCTAGAAAATGTTGTCTGGCGCCTAGAAGGGCGCTGCGGTGCCTCTGACCTCTCCGCTCCTGCCCGATGCCGCGGTTTCTGGCGCTCTCCTGCTGGGTCCCAAAGAAGGCAGGCAGGAAGGAGACCTCCATTCTTCACGCCTTTTTCCCGCCTTCCTTCTTTGGGGCCCAGCAGGATAGTGCCAGAAACCGCGGCATCGAGCAGGAACCGGGAGGTCGGAGGCACCGGCACGGCAGCGCCCGCCCTGCTGAAGGTCGGAGGCACCGGCACGGCAAGTGTCCTTTGGTTGCCCGGCGGGAGGGCACTGGCGGTGGGAGCGAAGGATTTATACTCCTGGCGGTGGGAGCGGGGGGGGGGGGCCGCGGCTGCAGCGGCACAGGCAGTCGCGGGGAGATGGCGGGGGGAGGGGGGGCGGCTAAAGTGGCCCCGGGCACCGTTCCCTGTACGCTTTTCCAGGGGCGCGCAGGGAGCCGCGGCCACCCGCCCGCCTACCGGATTTCCCTCCGCGCGGCTGGGGAGGTGGATTCGCCGCCCCCGCCAGCCCGATCTCCCTCCAGTGGCTGGTGACGTAGTTCTACCGCCCTCGCCAGCCTGATCTCCCTCCGTGGGGGGGTGGGGGGCGACGAACCGACGACCGGGGGCTGTCCGTCCGTGTTGGGTGGTGCAGGGCAGGCACAGGCAGCCCCAGGGGAGAACAAGGGAGGGAGAGAAAGGAAAGAGAGAGTAAGGGAGGGAGAGAAAATTGAATGAAGGAGGGAGAGAAAGAAAGAGTAAGAAGCAGAAAGGATAGAGAAAAAGGAAGAGAAAGGGAGGGGGAGAAAGGAAAGAGGGAGGAAGGGGGGGGAGAGAAAATTGAATGAAGGAGGGAGAGAAAGAAAGAGTAAGAAGTAGAAAGGATAGAGAAAAAGGAAGAGAAAGGGAGGGAGAGAAAGGAAAGAGAGAGAAAGGGAGAGAAAGGGAGGGAGAGAAAATTGAATGAAGGAGGGAGAGAAAGAAAGAGTAAGAAGTAGAAAGGATAGAGAAAAAGGAAGAGAAAGGGAGGGAGAGAAAGGAAAGAGAGAGAAAGGGAGAGAAAGGGAGGGAGAGAAAATTGAATGAAGGAGGGAGAGAAAGAAAGAGTAAGAAGTAGAAAGGAAAGAGGGAGGAAGGGGGAGAGAAAGAAGATATGAAGGAGGGAGAAAAAGAAAGAGATAGGAAGGAAAGAGGGAGAGAAAGGAATGAGAGAGAAAGGGAGGGAGAGAAAGGGAATGAAAGAGGGAGAAGGGGTGAGAGATAGAAAGGATAGACAGAAAGGGAGAGAAAAGAAAGAGAGAAAGGGAGGGAGAGGAAGGAAAGAGATGAGAGAGGAAGGAGGAGACAGAGGGGGTGAAAGCGATGTCAGGTGGAGACTCGGCAAAAAACCAAGTTTGCTTAAAAAAAATTCTGGCTCCTAAATTTTTTGGCTGGCTCCTAGATTCTGAACAACTTTGTCGACCCCTGGACTAGATGACATACAAGGTCCCTTCCAATTCTTTTGATCTGTTAAAGGTCTGCAAACTTGAAATTTGCCACATATGTTCCTCTTGGCTCCTAGGTGCTTAGCCCTTTGACACTAAGGAGTTCTACTCCCCCTATCCACATGAAAAGAAATATGTTACAAAGACAAAACATAAGCAAAAGAGGAATTTCAGCTTCAGTTTTACTTTCACAGCAGCAAGCTGTGATAGGGGAGGCTTCTGCAGAGCAAGGCTGAGGGAGGGAAGGGGATAAAAGAGGCTTCTGTGGTGCAGGCCTGAGGGAGAGAAGAGGAGAGGATTCTGTGGGGCAAGCCTGAGGAAAAGGAACAGGAATGGCCGATCGTAACTATCCATTAATTGTCAAGTTGTATCGATTTAGCAAGCCCAATCACATACTGTAGTTCTTTTTTTTTTTTTAGTGACATATCTTTTCCGGTTTCTTTCAGTTCACTGAATGTAAGCGTAGTGATTAAAATGTTCGGCTATCATTGTAGAAACCGAAGTTTCATTCCACTTTAACCATGAAAGCTTGCTGGGTGATTTTCTGGGGGCTAGTTGTATTTAACTCAACCTACCTCAAAGGGTTATTGTGGAGAAAAACAGGAGATCCTGTAAAATGACATTTCATAGGTCTTTTTTCAAATTAGAAAGTGTAGCCAATATTACATGTGGCAAAGTGAGGCTGGTTTTGTAAGAAAAATAACAATATCTGCCATTTCATACAAATATTATATATTAAGAGAAGGAAAACAAGTGTTTTTTACCCAAAAATATAACTTTTGGAGAAATTGAGGGTTTTGGCAGAGTATCTTTAACATATGGTACTTATGACAATTTTCCAGTCAATATTTTTGAATACAAGAGAAATAATATATTCTATAGTTGATTACAGTCTATGATGAATAATATAAAATACATACTAAAAGAGTAACATTATATATAATTATTTTGATGTTAATATTAAATTGCTTCTGTGATGAAGAAAAATTCATTTGACATTGTAGTACTGCTATTGTTCAAATATCATTCATTTCAATCTCAACTAAAATTCATGAATGTTAGTGAATGCATATTTTGCTTATTTGTGTAAATTAACATATTTCTTTCAATATATTTTACAACTTTCACTATTTTCCTGTCCATACAATTCCACCATGAACATTGGACCCATCAATAGCTTGCTTAAATTGTGCGGTTTTATGGACAGGAAAACCGTGAAAGCTATAAAATATACTGAAAGAAATTAGATGAGAAGTTCATCTCTAATCTGATCTCTGGTCTTTTTAATCCATGGTCGCTTATTGAGATGGGCAGCTATGCAAATAGACTGCATAAATTTATTAAAAAATCTTTAGTTCCCCATTGAACAGCATGAATGGTACATTTTTAAATATAGTGGATACCATGAGACTTAATTCTGACAAATGGATAAAATTGTGTTCTTCGTGATGTAATTAGTAAATTCTAAGTGCAATTTACAAAGGGAAACATGGGATATTTAATCCGTCTTTTGTAGAATTGCAAACTCATACAAGAGCATGCTTTTGTTCCTTTATTATTTTTACCATTCAGTGGTAAAGCCTAGTGCCTAGTTACCTAGTTAGATTAAAAAAAATATGCATAAGTCTTGTAACCACTTAGTGAATTTCCAGTCCCTATGCCATCTTGCAAATTGTTCCTGACCACTTCACTCAGTTTCAAATACAGTTTGCCCTGTGACAAAATGGAAGTCAATGTTGCTCCAAACTGGTAGAAAACCTGCACATTATTTATGTAGTTAATAATATTTACCATGCTTCATGCAGTGAGACAAAGAATTAGTTATAAAAACCACTGGACTTGTATAATAACCTTTTTTCCTCTTTTCTATTTCGAACAACTCCTTAGAAGAGATCCCCAGTCTAAAGCACATAATTCTCCAAAATATTAATGCAAAGCCTGAAGATGAATAAAGGCTCCAGGAGGAATCACACTCTTACCTCTTCCATATGCATTAGAAAAATAAATTACACAATCCTCAGTGTCCTATATCAGCTTATAATTTCACTTTACAATAAGATTGTATGAAACTTGCCAAAAATGGTCCTGTACTAGTCACTAAAATTCATAATGTGCAGCCAAATGTAATAATCATAATAATTAGAATTTAGAATTGGGGTGTGTTTGAGCCTAATGTTTGCATCTGTTGCCAGAATTAAGCAGTGTTTTCAGCAATTGAGGTAGAGAAAAATCATTTTATTATTAATTGTTAGGATCATACTTCAATGCCCACAGAATACCGCAGAATTAGCAGTATATTCCATCCATCCCTATATTACCTAAACATTAATATTACTTTATCGTAGGGATACCAGATACTCCGTTCAGCAAAGATAGAGATGGCCATGTCAAGCGTCCTATGAATGCATTTATGGTATGGGCAAGAATTCATCGGCCAGCCTTAGCCAAAGCTAACCCCGCTGCTAATAATGCCGAGATCAGTGTCCAGCTTGGATTGGAATGGAACAAGCTCACTGAAGAACAAAAGAAACCTTATTATGATGAAGCTCAGAAGATAAAAGAAAAACACAGAGAAGAATTTCCTGGTACTAGAGAGACAATTATTTATACATTTTTAATGACTGGTTGCCATTAGGTAATCCATAGGTTCATGCATGGAAAAATGGTGTTTAAATATAATCATTCAGGAAACAGAATCCTCCAAGATTTTTTTAAAAAACATAGTATGTTTAAATAATGAGGCAAATTCTTTAGGGTTTTATATATATATATATCTTCTCCCAAAGACACACAAGTAGCCAAATGAATGGTGACATTATGCCATCACACATGTAGCTCAATCACCTGTATATTAGAATGAGCACTAAGGTTTTCCCATTTTGTCAAGTGGGATATATTTAGGATATGAAAATAATTATTTATTAAACTTGCAGACTCTCAGTGACTCTGGCAGTCCACAACAATCAAAGAAAGAAAGCAGCAACTTTTCTCTCATCTGTCTTGTGAATGTGCATTTCCACTGATTTATATAAACCTTGTTAATTATTTGAAATTACATCTGAGAAAAATAGTTTATTCAACAAAAGGCATATGTTAATATTAATTAACCCAATTATATTAACGCTGACAATTTCTGCTGATGTTCCTGTTTTAAATGTATAAACTCATTGCATGTCTTTGTGTTATTCCCAGTGAAATACAATTCAGATAATATAATTTCCAGGGCTCTGATTTTATATACATATTTAAAAAATAATCTGATGCTAAATTCTGTAATACTAAAGCAAATATAATGAATAATAGAATAAGAAAGGCATTAACTCTATTTATTATGAGCAGCAATAATAATGTTTTATTTAACAAAGTTGGTATTCTGTCCTAATTGTAAAGTTATGCCACAATGGGTGATAATATGGATGGCATGAATACCAATTTGGTGCAGTGATTAAAGACATTGAACATGAGTAATAACCTTGCACAAAGCAACCAGATGACTCGGGCAGTCATTTCGTTTCAGCCCCAAGAAGAAGGTAAAAGCAAACCACTTCTGAAAAATATTGCCAAGAAAATTGTAGGGGCTTATCCATATAATCACCAGGACTCCAAATTGGCTCCCATGTTTTTATATAAGTCAATCCAAAATCCATGGTAATGAAAGGTATTACAAATAGGAAAAAAATACAGTATCTCTCTTTCCCTCAGAGATTGTAAGCTCCCTATTTATATTGTACATATAAGTGATTGGTTTTTTGTTCAAATACGATTTTCTGATTTAACAGCAGAGAAGCTTATGTTATTCTTACTAGTGCATATCTTCACTAGGTAAGAGTTTTCCAAAGAAACTCTATCTTTCAGTTGGCGTACTCTTTAACATTTCTGCAGGTTGGGTTTACCAGCCAAGGCCTGGCAAAAGGAAGAGGTTTCCATTGACTGTCTCCACTGTATTCTCGGGTACAACTCAGAACATCATAGCTACAAGTCCAATGACGGCCTCTACTGTTTTTACTGGGACTTCTCAGAGTATTATTACTACAAATCCAACTACCATTTACCCTTTCCGATCACCTACCTACTCTGTGGTTATACCCAACGTACAGAACAGCATTGGACATCCAGTCTGTAAGTTCATTTTCATTGTTTATATGAATTCTTTAAACTGGTTTGAAAGAGGAATCAAAGAGGCTATCTGTGTTAAAATTGAACAGCTTTTCAATAGTCCCAAGTCAGTTCCACACACATTGGCACTCTGATTCAAGGGACTCTGAGGACCCAGATTAACCACCTGATGATTTAGTGACCCTCATAGTGGATGATTGCAAACAGTATAAATCCTTTCCATTCCCCACCAGTTAATTAGAATGAGGAAGCTTATTGGGTGAGAAGTGAAATGTCTTGAAGAAAAACCAAGTAAGTCCAGTTGCCTTTTTGAAAGCACCTTTGGAATAAGAGTTTTAATTCCTATAAGCACATTGATAGCACAGTTTTGTAGAAATATTTAAATTAGCAACTAAATATTCCACTTGTTGTCTTCAGCAAGTTAAACAAGTTGATAAAATATAACCATACTTTTATAAGCATTTTTGTTCAAATTTGTAAATTTGATTCATATCAAGTAAAATTGCCTCTTAAGTGAATCCACATGGTGAGACTTACAATAGTATCAAATGGCTTTGCCACCATCCTGGAATGGAACAATCTAATGAATAAATTTCCCAGAACTCCCAAGGCAAGCATTCCACAAAGTATGTTCTTTTCAAATGAAACACGTATAAGTAATTTCTGACAAATACTCTGGTTTGTTTTCTCACACTTCTATACAGGGATGAAATGCTCCCGGTTCCCTCGTGACTGTCGGTTATTGGAGAGCCAGTTGCAAAGGGAGCACAAGGCTTCACCCACCACCCGGAGGTCACCATTTTGGTTCTTTTACCCTCTGCACATGCACAGAACACTTTGCGACCGGCTCTCCAATGACCGACAGGCATGAGCAAACCGGGAGCATTTCACCCCTGCTTCTATAATAAATGGAACCAGAAATGTGGTTTTTTTGTAATGTCTGGTGTCAGGTTATGACAGCTGACTCAGGTGAAACGTAATTCTTCCAAAGGAGAATCTCAGACTCTTTCTTAATTAGACATACTAAGATTAAGAGAATAGGGGAAAAGAATTTCTCCAAATGCACACTATTTCAAGTTTAGAACCAATTTATCCCCCAATGCATTTTAATGGAGTGTTTCTTCATTGTTTTTAACAGTTCTGTTGTACACAATTGTGGACACAGTTCTTTCCATAAAAGGGAAGTTTGCAGGTAGCTGTTTCCTAAATCTGTGTCAGTCTCTGAACCAACCTTTACATTGGGACAATATGTATTGGTTCATCATTTTTATCAGTGAAAATAAATCTGCAGAATTGGACATATCCTCTACACAGTTTTTGTGGCATGAAATAGAAGTGGTATGCCATTGCTTTCTCTCAGAATAAAATTTTCAGCTCTCTAATCCAACATATCTCAATAACTACAATCAAATATTAACCAGGACTAACCTTTTATAACTTTATAGATCATATGACTAGATGTTGCCACTTGAGGCTGATTTTCTGTAAATGTATAATGTTACCATTAGCATCTACCATGTGTGTACAGGTATACATCAAAACTTGCAAAATGATGACTCTATTGCAGGGGTAGGCAAAATTGGCTTCTCTATGACTTGTGGACCAACTCCCAGAATTCCTGAGCCAATCATGCTAGCTCAGAAATTCTGGGAGTTGAAGTCCACATGTCATAGAAGAGCCAACCTTGCCTCCCCCTGCTCTATTGTAACAAGCAGTGTTCATTTTTTTTGACATGAATCAATGCACTCATGCACAATGCATGCTTACATATTTTGATACTCATAGAAGCTTTAGAAGACTGGTAGAATGTACCAAAAGATGGTCTCTTCATTCCATTGTGAGTTAACATGAGACACTTCCATATCATCGCTGTTTTCATTCAATAAATCCTTAGAAGCAATTTGAAGGTCATCTGCAATCATTTTCACTTCTGCCAGTTTAGAAATACTGTAAAAAGAAGAAAGGAGACCAGTTTTGGCCACAAACTGCTGCAAGTTCTGCGGTAATCAAAAATATCATTTCCCATTCTATCCAAGTAGAAAGAAAAAGGGGGGAAAAGTTTGTTAAAGAGAAAGGGGAAACCAGAAAAAAAATTACTCTTAGGTAGAGCCTATAGTAATATAATATTGTGCTTCCACTTTAAGCCAGAACACTGTTGGAGTATATTTTGTATATTCTGTGGATAATATCCTTCATATTCCATCCAACCCTTTTTAAATACAGAATTCCCCAACCTTTACAGGTTGGCAGCCCAGAGCAGGAGCAGGGGTGGAGAGTGGAGAGGGAAACGGGAGTACACATTGCTCATGTGAATGGGGTTGTATGTCCGTGCACACACACACGCAGTGGTCAGCCAGTCAGCCCAGTTGTGAATAGGCCCACAAGTTGAGGGCCCCTGTTTTAATAGGATATAATTTTGATGTGGGCAATAACAAGCATTGAATCTATCATAAAATAGGACATTTTCACTTTAGAATTTAGATAATCTTTTATCATCTGATTAACTTCAAAGAATACTTCTAGATGGTGAGTTATTTTTATTATTATTATTTGAAGTTACAAAATAGCACTTAAATCAAAGGCCTGCCCACATGCAGTCAGCCAATTTGTTTTCTATTTTTGTTCCCATACCCCACCTGCAATTGTATTATTAAAATTCAGCAATATAATGACATTTCCTCTTCCTTTAAAGGAAACTGGCTCAAAACTAATTGTGTGAAATTTCTACTAACTTAAACATACCTATTTTTGTGTAAAAATAAAACTCCTCAAAACATAAACATACCACTCCAAAAGTTCAGATGTTCTGTGCTAAAAACAATTGCCTCCCACAATAGAATACAGTCTAAATGAAAGTTATTTAAAATATTAAATAGATGATGAATATAAGATTTACTGCAGATGTTATAAAAATGTGAGATGAGCTGTTTGAATTCACCTGTTTACATCATCCTCAGTGTCAAAATCATACCACTATTTTTTTCTATCCTTCTTGAAAAAGTTAATTTTCTCCAGAAGGAAAAGAGCTATAAAATTGATATCCTGAAGAACATCACTACTTTTGTGATGATCCAAAATAAAGCTATATTTGGAAGCAGCATTCATCATGCTAAAGTTGACAGACAAAAATAAGAAGAAATGGAAAACATAATCTATAAACAATTATTATTTCTTGCAAATGAAATAATGTATAATATTTAGCACTTATATAATACTTACCAAATAATATTGGATAATTGATGTGTTAACTTTCGGATGTGTATTTGATTTCTAATTCCATATACCATATTTTTTGGAGTATAAAACGCACCAGAATATAAGATGCACCTTAGTTTTGGGGAGGAAAACAGGGAAAAGAATCTAGTTACCAGGCATTTATCTGGCTAGCGTCCTTAGTCTGGTCAGCTTCAGCACATTATTTTATCCCCTGGTTAAGGGCTTAAAAGATTTTTATTATGAGAGAGAAACAAGTAATGAGCAACAAGCTTGCAAGCCAGTAAGAGCTGGGAACATCATTAGCACCTGGAAAGAAACAATCTGACCAAGTAGAGCAATGGGAAAAAAACCTTGAAAAACTTAGGGCTTGGAAAACATTCTTCTTTGCAGAGAGTAACAATGAAAGAGCTTGCAAGACGGTAAAAGCTGGGAACATTGTTAGCACCTGATTAGGGCTGGAAAGAAACATTTGGAGCAAGTAGAGAATGAAAACAAAAGACAGGGTTTGGAAAACATTCGCAGAGAGTAACAATGAAAGAGCTTGCAAACGGGTAGGAGCTGAGAACATTGTTAGCACCTGGTTAGGGCTGGAAAGAAACTTACTCAGAGCAAGTTAGAGCAATGAAAAAAACCCTGCAAAGACTTAGGGCTTGGAAAACATTCTTCGCGGAGAGAAACAATGAAAGAGCCTGCAAGGTAAGAGCTGGTAAGATTGTTAGCAGCTAGTTAGGGCTGGGAGGAAAAAAGATACATTCAGAGTATAAGATGCACCAAAATTATCAGCCTCTTTTAGGGAGGAAAAAGGTGCATCTTATACACTGAAAAATATGGTATATTATTAGAAAACAATGACATACAGACCTAAATATAGGCTTTTATTAACAAATTTGAAAGATATCCTAAATATCTTTAGATATTAAGATGACAGATACAGTACTAATTCATTTATTTGATAAAGAAAGATAGCCAGATTGGCGAGAGATTAATGCACTGGTTTCGAAACCAGGAGACTGGAGATGAAGTTCCCACCTTAGGCAGAAAACTGGCTGATGACCTTGAGCCTATCCCTTAGTCCAGGGGTGTTAAACTGGCGGCCAACAGGCCGGGTGTGTCACATGCAGGCCACGCCCACCCTAGATCTGCGAAGGGAAAAAATATCATGGAACATCACGTGGTGGCAACGTGACCCCATGAGTTTGATACCTTAGTCTAACTTACCACACAGGGTGGGGGGAAATAGGAGGAGAAAGCAGTGTTAGGAGTATTTGCTGCCTTAAATTACATACATAGTAATAAATGTGAGATAAAAATCAAATGAATAAATCATGACTCTGAATAGCATACAAAGTTTAAAACAAAAACAATACTACAAAGCATAAAAAAGTAATTTTAAAAAGTTACAACAACCTTTAAATAGCAAAACAAAAACCCACAATCTACAGAATAGCATGCTCAATTTTCTTAGCAATATTGTCTCAAAGCCATGTTTTTGGGCCCTTTTACACAGCCAATAATGTTGGGGTCAACCTGACATCAAAAGGAATAATATTCCAAAGGGTAGGTGCTTAGCAGATAAATCTTTCCTCCTTGGTCCCATTTGATGCCATTCCTTCATGAAGAGGACTCTTCACGTTCCTTTCCTGCTGGATCTGTTGGTTAGGTGTGATTAGAGAGAGGTATCCTTCAAATCACCCAGGCCCAGGCCCTTTTATATTAAAAAGAAGTAATCCATAAACCTTTATTGTTAATAGGAATGAGTTTCCAAAAATAGAAGGAAATTTGAGTTTTCAGATTTACAAATTTAAGGAATTATACTTTTATACTTTATTTTTTTGTCAAAGTATAATTGCATAGTACATTTTTTATAAAAGTATATATTTTATAAAAATATATATAGTCCTGCATATATTAATTATGGAACACATGTAATGATTTTAACACACAGTATAATTATTATTTGTAGGCACATGTTTTGTAGTAAAATTAAATAAAGTAAACATTATTATTATTATTATTATTATTATTATTATTATTATTAATTAGATTTGTATGCCACCCCTCTCCACAGACTTTAAATAAGAAAATGCTATTAATATGAGTTTCTCAGTTATAACTGATCCTTTTCCTTGTCCAAAGGTGAAGCCGCCTCTACCATCCAGCTGCCAGCGCCTTCTGCTCAGCATCCAGGCCCTATTACACTGTTCCAGCCAAGTGTAGGAAACACAACATCACTAGCTGCCTCAACTGCAAACCTGCCCATTCGGCCAGTCCTTCAGCCTCAACGATTTGCTGCACCTTCCCCAACGGAAGCTCATCGTGTATCTTCAGGAACAAATTGCTCTATAAAGAGACCCAACCAGATTTCTATTGAAAGCTCAAGCAGGACCCCAAATAATACAAGCACTACTCACCCTAGATACAGTGTCTCAAATAGCCAACCCCCCAAGGAATACTCAGGTGTTTCTTCATGTTCTAGAAATGGACCCATTCCTCAAGCACCACCTATCCCTCATCCACACGTTTATCAGCCTCCTCCCATTGGTCATCCAGCAACTCTCTTTGGAGCTCCTCCTCGATTTTCATTTCACCATCCTTACTTTTTACCAGGACCTCATTATTTCCCATCAAGGTAATGCAACCACATATTTGCATTCTGGAATAGGTAATTAGACACACTATGCCAAGGATTGCAGTTACTGTTAGCAAACATGCAATAACATTAGACAATTTCCCTTCTGTTTTCCCTGTTTCCTTTCATATGGAACTTCCATGCATTCCATTCTACTGAAATTATTTTCATCAATTTTCCATTCACCACAAAGGCTTTAAAGATTTTTTCCCCATGTCCAATCTTTTATTCCCATCTGGTACATTATTATCTCTTTTTAAGACTTTAGTTTATTAGAAAACATGAAACAAGACCTTCCAAGTAGAAAAAAACAAATCAGAACTATCATACTCATTTAATTATTAAAACAAATCTTTTCAAGAGACAATCTGAAAGTTTGGGGTTCTACCCAATAGTTTTTGATTAGAGACCTCAAATTCCACTGGCTCAGTCTCTGATTTGCAGCCTTGGTTTTTAAAAAAGTTTGGTATAAACCCATTACAATCTGGACATGTATATATATTTGACCCAGTAATGAGATTCAGGGTTTTTTTATTACTGGATCTGTGCATGTGGCTTGTTGGGCGTGGCTTGGCGGGCATGGCAGGGAAAGGATGCTGTAAAACATCTATTCCCATCCCATTCCAGGGGAAGGTTACTGCAATATTTCCTTTTTCTTCCTAATCAGCTAGGATTCGTGAGGCAAAGAATAGATAGGGGTGGAGTAAGTCAAAGGGGGTATTTACTAGTTCTCCAAACTACTCAAAATTTCCACTACCGGTTTTCCAGAATTGATCAGAACCTGCTGAATCCCACCTCTGATTTGACCTGAAGCCACTATCTTCCTTAAAAATAAGACTGGATGGTGGTAGTGGTAGAATTCTGATATAGATCAATCGATCAAGGTGACAAACATACCGAATACTCCTGTCTCCCATTTTTCTCACAATAACAACCTCCTAAGATGGGTTGGGCTGAGAAAGAGTGACTGGCCCAAAGTCACCCAACTGGCTTTCATACCTAAGAGAGGCTCACAATCTTGTGAATTCTAGATTAGCACTTCACCATGACACTAAGCTGGCTGAGTTTTTAGTTCTTTTATATCATCACTTCTGTGCTGAAATCACCCACCTGGCTAAGTATATGGTAAATGTACAAGCACAGATTGTTCAATAGGTTATAGTGGTTTGTACAAGGCAGTAAACCCATAAAAATGTTGTATATGTAATGTCTGCATTTATACAACACATTAAAACAGAGTGAAATACTAGATTTATGTGAACCTCTCCATAAGTCAATCTTTCCTTGGTAGACTACTACTACTTTTTTACCTTTCACAAGTGTCCCCTGAACAGTGTGATATGAAAAGGACCCATTAACAAAATGAGAAACAAGTAGATTATTCTAATTTTAGCTAGCTAGCTGTGCTCTTATTCTGGAAATGGATATCCTTATTAATGACCTGTTAATTTCACTTTGGGGCTGCTGTATTTTGCTGCTGCTATTCTCTATAGCATTCACAGTCTTGGCAGTTACTATAAATTGGAGCAGTATAGATCACAAGAAAAGTTAAGCAAAATTTATTCCAAGACAAGCTTGACTCCTGGTAACTTTATTAACTTATCATCTGGGATTTTTTTAAAAAAAATTCCCAATCTAACTATTACCTCTGTTTTCCTATCCAATCTACAATCGGTATGCCCCTGCCAAGCCCATGCAAGACTGTTCAGATTCTGTTAATTTGTTGAGAGAAAAAACTTGCCTTTACATTAAATGCAAAGAGGGATTTTTAATACTGTGTCCCATTGGGATTGGGCGGTATAGAAGTCAAATAAATAAAGTAAGTAAGTACGTCAGTAAGTCAGTCGGTCTGTTTAGTTTGTATGGCTTGTATAAGAGTGCTTTTGTTTATTAGATCAATCACCTGTCTTGTTAGTATTTTTTGCGGTATAAGACATGAGCCTCAAGGCAAAAATAACCACCAGTGAAGGTAAATGTTATAGCAATACTTCTTAGTCTTATGGTACAGATAGTTTTTAAGAAGAGATTGGATAACTGTTTGTCTGAAATGGTGTAGGGTTTGCTGCTTAAGCAGGGGGTTGGACTAGAAGACTTCCAAGGTCTCTTCCAACTCTGTTATTCTGTTTTCTGTTTTCCTGGTATATGCTGCTCCAAAGTACTTTACAGCACTTTGAGCAGTTTACACCACATTGCCCCCAACAATTTTACCAACCTTGGAAGGATAGAAGGCTGAGACAATATTGAGCCCTGTCGGGATCAGTCTCTCAGCTCTGGGCAGAATTAGCCTGCAACACTGCATTCTTTACACAGTGACATAATACACTGTGCTACCAGGGCTCATTATATGAATTTAGGTTGTTACAATATAGAGCAGTTGGAGGGAAATGAAATGCGGAATACAAGACAGTGGTTATCTTATTGTTAATCATAAAGATCCAGAACTACATGAGTTCCCTTACTTAATGCCGGGTAGTTATTTATTTGATCAACAGCAACTTTTCTGTAAATTGCTAAATGAAATCATCAGAATACCTCACCTATTTAATTTGGTTCTGATATCTAATTATATGTTCCTTGTACCCATTCAAATCTTGTATTTCTGTATATGAGTGTATATATCTGTAATTATGATAGATGTTCAAAATGCTTCAAAAGTGCAATTTCAGTTTTGAAACAATTTGTACACTATTCAGTCTATCCGTCCATCCGTCTGTCCATCCGTCCATCCATCCAAATTATCAGGAGTTTGAGTTGAACATAATAGAGATACATACCCATGCATATAAGCATGTACTAGTTAACTTTTCAGGTAAACAATAAAACAGACTAGATGGCATTTGTAATCACCACATAATTTTTTAATTGCCTTTTAATTTTTATTAAGGTTTTATTTATATTTATAAGGGTTAACTTTCTATTTAAGTTTAGGATGCTGCTGGGGTGTTTATTGGTTTCATTTATTTTATAACACCTTAAACTATGAATGCTATTACAGTGATCCCTCGAGTATCGCGAGGGTTACGTTCCAAGACCCCTCGCGATACTTGATTTTTCGCGATATAGTGGTGCAGAAGTAAAAACACCATCCGCGCATGCGCGCCCTTTTTCCATGGCCGCGCATGCGCAGATGGTGAAGTTTGCGTGGGCGGCGGGGAAGACCCAGGGAAGGTTTCTTCGGCCGCCCAGCAGCTGATCTGCTCGGCAGCGCCGCAGCAGCGAGGAGCCGAAGATCGGGGTTTCCCCGCCGCCCACGCAAAGGGGAAACCCCGATCTTCGGCTCCTCGCTGCTGCCACGCTGCCGAGCAGATCAGCTGCTGGGCGGCCGAAGAAACCTTCCCTGGGTCTTCCCCGCCGCCCACGCAAAGGGGAAACCCCGATCTTCGGCTCCTCACTGCTGCCCGCCCGCCCGCCGCTCGCCCGCCCACCCGCCGCCCGCCGCTCGAGAGCAAGAGGGGGAGAGATAGAGAAAGAGAGAGAAGGAAAGAAAGAGATGAGAGAGGGAGGAAGAGAGTGTGAGAGAGGAAGAAGCAAGATAGAGAAAGAGAGAGAGAAAGAAAGATGAGAAAGGAAGAGAGTGACATCATCGGGTGGGAAAAATCACGATATAGCGTTTCGCGAAGATCGAGATCGCGAAAATCGAGGGATCACTGTATTCATTAATTAAATATATTAAAAGTTGGGGTAAGTGACTGAATTGTCCTACTCTGGATTGATTTCTATACTGTAGGACAAATCTTCTGCTTTCTGTGTGTATTGCTCTTGTAGCAAGAACCTTACATGCTGTTATAGACCTCTAAAAAAATGTTACAGAACACCAAATTTAAATGTGATTAGAAAATTTGATTTGGGGAATATCTATAATACCTTTAATTAAATATATAAATTAAATATTAAATTATATTAACAGAATTGAAATTAAGTGGTCTTTTTATCATGCTGCAAACTATTCCTTCTATTGAGAAGTTAAATACAGTGGTACCTCTACCTAAGAATGCCTCTACTTAAGAACTTTTCTAGATAAGAATCGGGTGTTCAAGATTTTTTTGCCTCTTCTTAAGAACCATTTTCTACTTAAGAACCTGAGCCCGGAAAAATTTCCCAGGAAATTTGAGAGTGGCTCGAAGGCCCAGCCAGTTTCCTGCCATTCCCCCGGCTTTCTCTCTCTGGCGCAGTGTATGGGAGGCAGTCTCATGCTGGGTGTATTGGAAGCATGTGCTTCTCCTCGCTGCCTCAAAGTCCCTCTTTTTTTTTTAAGCCTTAAAGTTTTGGATTTTTTTTTTATTCCCCTCACCTCACCTTCTTCCTTCAGCAGTGACTGTCCTCCTCCTCTTCTTCCTCCTCCTCCTCCCACCCAAATTCCGAGCATTTATGTCTTTCCTAATGGGTTTGCACACATTATTTGCTTTTATATTAATTCCTATGGAAAACATTGCTTCTACTTACAAACTTTTCTACTTAAGAACCTGGTCGTGGAACAAATTAAGTTCTTAAGTAGAGGTACCATTGTATAATTTTCAGCCTGAAGGAGCATGTACCGTGGTATTAATTTTAACTCAAACCATAAATAAAAACCTGCTATGCAGGTAGTCCTCAACCCATGATTACAGTTGAGTCCAAAATTTCCATTGCTAAGCAAGGCAATTATTAAATGAGTTTTGTCCCCATTTTATGACCATGTTTGTCATAGTTGTTAAGTGAATCACTGTAGTTCCTAAATGAATCATGTTGCTGTTAAGCAAATCTGGCCTCCACCGTTGTCTTTGCTTGTTGGAAACCAACTGGGAAGGTTACAAATGATGATCACAAGACGTCAGGACAGTACAGCTGTCTTGAATAGATTGCAGTTGCCAAGAACCTAAATTTTGATTAGATGACCATGGGGATGCTGCCGTGTCATAAGTGTGGCAATTTGGCCGTAAGTCTCTTTTTTCTCCCAGTGCCGTTGTAACATTGAACAGTCAGTAAAGAAATGGTTGTAAGTCAAGAACTCATTAGTAACATATCAGTCGTTGGGCAAAGCAATCGAAGTAACCTTTTTTCCTTTCCTTTTTTTCTTTTTGATGTAGCACATGTCCATATAGCCGGCCTCCTTTTGGCTATGGGAATTTCCCCAGCTCCATGCCTGAATGCCTTGGCTTTTATGAAGACCAGTATCAAAAGCATGAGGCCATGTTTTCTGCCCTGAACAGAGACTACCCTTTCAGAGAATATTCTGATGAACACACGCATAGCGAAGACTCCCGCAGCTGTGAGAGCTTGGAAGGGACATCCTATTACAGCAGCCACAGTCAGACTGAAGAGGAGTATTTAAACCCTATGCCACAGTTGGACATTGGGGCCCTTGAAAATGTTTTTACAGCCACCCCTTCCACCCCTTCTAGTGTACAGCAAGTCAATGTGACTGATAGTGATGATGAGGAAGAAGGAAAGGTGTTGAGAGATTTGTAATTTTTCAGATCAAATCTAGCATACTTTTTAAAACATGAAATAAAACGTGTTCCTCATATAACACTATTTTAGTGAGTGTTATCTAGAAGGCATAGTAAATCTAGATTGTTCCAAGGTTTTTATGACACACGGGAGAGCTCCTGAACCAATGTATCATCACAGGTACTGTATCTTTTTATATTAAGTTTGCATAATCTGCTGGTCAAGGCAGCTCTTAAGATTGAGTTACCTCGTGCCTTTTAGCTGAATGTTATGGGTAATGTTTCCAGAGACCATGTGAATAGTGTATCTTATGGATTCTACATTCAGCTAAACTTGATTTGTCAACATTTTGCATTTGAAAAAGTGCACTGAAGAAGTTTGACAATTAATGAAATCAGGGCATTGCCCTATATGTGTCATGCAATGCTAGAAGCAACATAATGGTGTACAATTTACCACATTTTAAAAAATCTGCTGTTGAGTAAATACAGACCTTAATTTAAATGGAATCATATATTTATGATAGGAAATCTCATTTTCCTATTTCAGTCTTTGTTCCTTGGTGACATGGTAAGATTTTAATTTTTATCAAGATAAAAAATATATTTATTTCTCTGTTGTGCCCATGGTGTGCACACACTTTGTTATGCATAAGTCAGAGTTGTCAGATTTTAAAAATCTGGCCTGCGGTGAAGTTATTTTTAAAAAAGCTACTACAGTTGTCCCAGAATCTAATCTATATTTATGCTGAAATTGCTATATAATTAACTGCAGCCCCTCTTATAGTTTAACTTATTCTTCTGCAAGAACAATTTGTCTTAACATCCATATAAAGAGAATAGTTATATAATTCTAAGAATAAGTAAGAATCAATCTAGCTGTCAGTTGTATACAAGCAGGTTATGATTCTACCAGAGTATAAGTAACAACAATATTGCAAATAATATTTTTTATAATGTTGTGCTTCAAAAGTAGTTGTAAAGAAGATGAAACATTACTAAGCCATTTGTTCATGTTACAAACCAATTTTATAGCTACACTTTTCTTTCTGTTTTGGGGAAAGGGGCTGATAGTATAGATGTTCCATTTTTGTTATGTTAAAATAAAATCACATGAACCATATGTTGTTACCTCTCTATATTGTGACAAACAATGAATTATGACCTTTGCTTGTATGTATATAATAAGGTCAAATGTGGTTATCAATTTTAATGTTGCTTGGAGGGATTTGTTTTAAGTATAATCATACAAAGGGTATGCTCGGACTATTGTAAGTTGATTGAAAATGTTAATCTTTTTCATGACATTTCATTTAAATTGTGAATTAGCTTATCATATGTATTAAAAGAATAGTTTTCATTGAATGGAAAAAAATTTAAAGAATGAACAGGAAATTCTATACTTGACTGGTAATTTTTGCTAACAATCATAGTACTTTTGCATCATCACTAATATATAACACTGATGTCATTTAGAATACCTGATTTATTCTAAATATCTACTTCAAATATATTTCTTGGGGAATGTTGGCCTCCAAGAATTCTTGTGAACAAATGTGCTACAGTCCAGGGGGGGGGGGGGAGTCTGTAAAATCCCATCTAACACAGTGTGCACAATTGTTCTTTTTTGTTTCCTTTACAATATGTAAATACCACAAAATAAATTGAGCAGCACTAAAGGGACAGGTAAGCAGAGGCCTGGCCAGATCCTGAACTTTCTAAGAAAAGTAGAAGAATCCATGTAAGCCAATCCTTCCCAACCTACAGGCCTCTAGATTTGTTAGATTATAATTACCAACAAAGCAGCATACATAAAAGATTATCCTGCAACTCAGCATCACTATACAAGAGTTAACCATACTATTCTGGCTCAAATGAGTCACATTTCATTTCTTTTAAAAATATATTTTCCAGACAATAAAAAAAATATGGGAAAAAATAATTGATAACAAAAAAGAAAAAGACAAACCTCAGATGAAACGTTTCCAGTGATAAAAATCCCATTATACAAAAATTATCATCAGCTGTAGCATACTGTATATTTTTATAACTGCTTGCCCAATATAGTGCTATTTTGGGGCAAAGAAAAATCTAGATATGAATTTATAATTTTCTTTTTTTTAATGTAGCTTTTTATCAGAATATACAGAATATGCATGTTTGTTTGTTTGTTTGTTTATTTGATTGATTGATTGATTGATTGATTTTTATGCTGCTCCTTCTCCTTAGACTCAGGGTGGCTTACAACATGTTAGCAATAGCACGTTTTAACAGAGCCTGCATATTGCTCCTCACAATCTGGGTCCTCATTTTACCCACCTCGGAAGGATGGAAGGCTGAGTCAACCTTGAGCCGGTGATGAGATTTGAACTGCTGACCTACAGATCTACAGTCAGCTTCACTGGCCTGCAGCACAGCACTCTATCTGCTGCACCACCCTGGCTCATTAAATTAAATCTTTCCTGTGGGGTAGTATTCACCTCAGTCCCACTCATCTGTGCATTGCATCTAGAATAGTAATTGGCACCAATGTGTTTATATGTACAGTAATTTTCTCTGATTTTGAAATTAGAATGCAATTTTTGGGAGACTAATGTGGGACTAATTTATGCATCCAGGTTGATTTTATGTGCAGGTATATAGTCTGCTTCTATCGATTAGAGGGTGATTATTGATTGCTTTCTATTAGCCCAACTGCTCCCTCATAGTGAAACAAGTTTATACTCATAGATTTTCTGTACTTCCAGCCCATTTGCCTTGATAATCTTATATTTAGCTGACCAAACTGATTTTGAAATGCTACCTAGCATTAGTTCTGGTTAAATTGGATGGGTAACCATCAAGCTACATTGGAAAAACAAAAATGTTGAAGTATGCTATTGTTAACCCCAGCCACCAAAAAGACAAAAATATGCATAAGTCAACAAAACCTGAACTCAAATCAAAGATTTTATCTATCCTAAAACAGCTACTACTGCATAGACTAATCTTTCTTCAATATTTGGGTTATGCTTGTTCGGTAGGCTGCAGATTTTAAACTAACATACTTGGTAGACTCCAAGCTAAGAATAGAATAGAATTCTTTATTGGCCAAATTGATTGGATACACAAGGAATTTGTCTCTGGGGCATAATCTTTCAGTGTACTTACAAGCAACAAATGATAAATCATGATCATAATCATAAAATACAATTATCATAAATCACAAGATACAGCATTCAGTGATAGTCTTAGGCTATACTAAATAAGCAATCAACATACAGTAAATCATAATGTAAACCCCCATCAAAATTTTTTGCAAATACATTTTGCCCTAGGAACAAACTTCTTTCAGGATTTACACAGATTATATCATTATAATTATTTGTACAATAACGGGGGTGCAACCTGTCCAGAGGGGACCTTATTTTTCGACCCAATAAGATTTCTGCAGGACTTTTGTTCGTGATGGAATTTGGGGTTATGTGCTGCATTAATAAGAATTTATCTAAATTGTGTTGTATTTCTCCTGGGTCTGCCCTGCGCAATGCTTCCTTGGCTACCCGAACATAACGTTCTGCCAGACCATTAACCCATGGGGAATAAGGAGATGTGAGGGCGTGTCTGACCCCCAAATTACTTAAAAAGCATTCAAATTGTCTGGCAGTCAATTGTGGCCCGTTATCAGAAACCAGGATGTCTGGACACCCATGGGTGGCAAACAAATGGTACAGAGCCTTTATAGTGGCGCAAGTAGTGATGTTTTGCATGGCTATTATTTCTACCCATCTAGAGAAAGCATCCACTACAATCAAAAAATTCTGAGATCCAATAGGGCCCGCAAAATCGATGTGTATGCGTGACCATGGCCCAGTGGGTTTCTCCCATTCAACCGGTGTTGTCTTAGGGGGATTTGGACGTGACTCCTGGCATGGGTCACAGTTTGCTACCCACTGCTCGATGTCAGTGTCTAGGCCTGGCCACCACAAGTGTCCCCTGGCCAAACCCTTCATTCTGACAATGCCTGGGTGGCCCTCATGCAGCATACATAACACTTTCTGTTTTAGACTGTTGGGAATGACCACCCTGTCACCCCATAACACACAACCCTTCATGTAGGACAATTCCAACCTTTTTTATTTAAAATCTGTTAGTCCTGCTTCCTCAGGGCCTCCCAACCAACCCCTTTGAATACAATTGATTACTTGTAGTAATGTTGGGTCCTTCCTGGTGTATTCAGCTACCTCTTTGGCTGTGGTCAAAGGGTTTTCCTCGAAGTCTAGAAGTAATATGTCCTCTGATGGGGTTGGGTCTTTAACTAAGTCTGCCATGGGGCATCTGCTTAAACCATCTGCATGGTTTATTGCTTTTCCACCTTTGTGGGTTAATTCGTATTGATAACCTGATAAAAATAGTGCCCACCTAATTAATCTGGGGGACATGAAAGGAGGAGTTGGCTTGTTAGAAGCTAGAAGACCTAAAAGGGGTTTGTGATCTGTGACTAGTTCAAATTTCCTCCCACACAGGTAGTTGTGAAATTTCTTCATGCTAGATACTAGGGCCAATGCCTCTTTGTCCAGTTGGCTATAATTTCTTTCGGCCATGGACAATGTCCTGGAAAAAAAAGCGATTGGGGCCTCTGTTTTGTTAGGCATTATATGGGCCAATACTCCGCCTACCCCATAAGCCGAAGCGTCACATGTAAGCCTTATGGGCAATATTGAGCTGTATTGAACCACTACGCTTTTAGATGTTAACAATTGTTTTATTTTGCGAAAAGCTTCGCGCTCAGGTGTGCCCCAGGTCCAGGGAATTTCCTTCTGCAGCAGTCGGTGTAGAGGTTCTGCTGCCGTTGCCTTCTGTTTTAGAAAAACAGAATAAAAATTAAGAAGGCCCAGAAATGCTTGGAGTTCTGTCTTATTATTTGGCTCGGGTGCTTCTGTTATGGCTTTTAATTTTTCTGTTGTGGGGTGGATTCCCTCACCGTCTATTCTGTAACCCAGGAATTCGATGCTGTTGGCTCCCCATACACATTTGTCTGCTTTTACTCTTAAACCCCTAGATTGTAGCCTGGACAATACTTCCCTAATTCTTTCATTTAATTGTGATTGGTTTTCCCCTGAGATAAGGATATCATCAAAATATGGGGTGGTTCCTTTGATGCCTGCTAGTAAGCGCTCCATGAGGCTTTGGAAAATGCCTGGGGCTATGCTAACCCCAAATTGTAAGCGGGTGCATCTGAAAGCACCCCTGTGAGTTACTATGGTCTGTGCCAGAGATGTGGCCTCATCGACCGGAAGCTGTTGGTATGCTTGCGCAAGGTCGATTTTAGAGAAGACCCTTCCCTCCCCTAATGAATGCAGGAGCTGTTGGACTACTGGAATTGGATAAGGGTGGTGTTGGAGGGCTTTGTTAATGGTTGCTTTGTAGTCTGCACAGACCCTTAACGAACCATCAGGTTTAAGCGGTGTTACTATAGGGGTTTCCCATGGCCCTTGCTCCACCGGGACTAAGATGCCCTGAGCTATTAGTTTATCCAGTTGGATGTCCAATTTAGGGAGGAGCGGTAAAGGAACCCTGCGAGGCTTGAGTCTAACAGGGGGAACCTTGGGGTCTAGAGAAAAAGAAATAGGGGCCCCATTATACGTGCCCAATGTAGGGCTGAAAACCTCAGGGAACTCATGCACAAAATCAGGAATATCATTATCAGCATTAATTTTACAAATTCCCAATATTTCAATGCCCAGAGGAGACATCCACGTTAACCCAAGGAGGGAGTGTTTAGCTCCCTCAACCACAACCAATGGAAGAGAACATTTACATTGCTTAAATTGGACAGGCACATCCACTTTCCCTAATACAGGTATAACATTTCCCTGAAAATCCCTTATGACCAGAGTTGTCTGCAGAAAATCAGTTTTCAGAAAATTAGGCATATACATTTTAAATTTGTCCCAAGGCATAATAGAATACTTTGACCCTGTGTCCAATTCGAAATTACAAGGTTTGCCATTTAAAAGTAACGAAATGTCAATTTTGCTCCCTTTTTTTGTATTTGCGCAATTTACGTAAGTTTGTGCGTTACCTCGTGAGTAGTCACGGTTAGCGGTGGAGTAGTTTCTTCGGTTGAAGCCTCTGGAAAATTTGTTGTCTCGCGGTTGTTGTGCCTGGTTGTTAAATCTTTGTTGGCGGGGTGCAGAGAAGGACTCCTCGGGAAGGGGCGCTCTGCATGCCTCGGCGATGTGCCCGCGCCGGTTGCAACGGCGGCAAATGGCGTCTCAGAACGGGCAGCGTTGTCGTGAGTGGTTCCCTCGGCATCCGGGGCAAGGGTTGGATGGTCGTTGGTATCTGGGCTGTCTGGGTTGGTCAGATGGCAGCAGGAGACAGGTGTCGTCGTCCGGAGCAGCTGGGCTGAGGTCATCTGGTGCCTCGGCGTGGGAGACAGCAACGGAGATTTTAGAAACGGTTTCTTTTTTCTCGTGTTCTTTGAGTTCTTTTGCGGCTGCGTCAGCTACTTCGGCAGTTTGAGCCAGCTTAATAACAGATTGAAGCGTTGGCTCGTCTTCAGTTAGGATTTTATTGCGGACTGCGGCGTTTTTCATTCCAAAAATAAGAGCGTCGGTGAGGCGAGCTTCCGGGCTGTCAAATTTGCACTTTGACAGCACCGTACAAAGTCGCGTGGCGAATTGGTTTATGGATTCCGACTCACGTTGTGTCATTCTTGAAAATTGGTGTCTGTAGACCACGGCAGGTTTTGTTGGCTTAAAGTGATTGGCGAGTCTTTCTTGAAGGTCGTCCCACGGAACAGCTTTAGCCGGGAGCGGGTCGGTCAGCGTTTGGACGAGGTCGAAGATTTCTGTACCGCAATAATTGAGAAAAATCGCCCGCTTCCTGTCGGCTTCGGCTTCTCCCATTCCTGCAGCTTCGAGGAAAATCTCGAATTTTGCCATGTAGGCGTCCCATGATGACTTTTCGGGGTCGAAGTAGTCGGGAGCCCGGCCGATCTGGAGGTTATTCATGCTTGACACGTGGATTCGTCGTTCTCTCGTCGCCAGTGAAATGAAGCAGACCACACAGGAATTCTCAAAGACGGTTCCGTTTATTCAGCTCTCTTGCAAGTGACTTCAGCAAGGAACGCGTCTGGCTGTCAGTGTCAAAAACAGCCCTATTTATACTTTAAAGGCTCGCGCCTAAAAGAAACGGCCGCGCGTCTTAACCAATCAGACGCGACCTTGATTTATTCACATTTTAAATTGACAGAGACAGTATTTTTACAGAATTTCTTTTTACAGACTTAACAGATACTAAATAAAAACAATTCACATGAATTATAAGATACAGACAACAAAGTTATAGTCATAAGAAGCAAAGGAGATAGGTTATAGGAAAGATGAGAAGGGTAATAGTAACACATCCTAACTAAGTAGTTTGACATTTCAGGGCTTAAGACAGTGTTGTGGGAATTACTGTATTTTTCAGACTATAACACACACCAGTGTATAAGATGCATCAAGATTTCAAAGAGGTAAGTAAGAAAAAAGTTTTTGTCCTTCCTGCATGCCTAATTTTTAGCAAAAATGGGCCAGTTATTTAAAAAATGGGGTGGGCAGAGGGTCTGGGAATCCTGCAGAGAGCTCCTGGGGGCTTGGGGAAATCAAAAGCACCCCCATTTTTGTAAAAACCAGCCCATTTGTCATCCATTTTTTTCACAAAAATGGCTGCTTTTACTTCCCCCCCAGGCCCTAGGAGCTCTCTGCAAGCTTCCCAAACCCTCTGCCCACCCTAGTTATGTGAAAAACAGGCCCATTTTTTTCAAAAATGGGACATGGGAATGGGTTTTGGGGAGGCAAATAATGGCTGTATTTATGTATAGGGCGCCCCAATATTCCCACCCTCTTTTAGGGAGGAAAAAGATACACCTTATACTCCGAATAGTATGGTAGTTGTTTAGCAAAGTGATGGTACGGTTGGGGATGGAGGGGGTGTTCTTGTATCTGGTTGTTTTGGCATGCAATGCCCCATAACATCTTGAGGCAGGTTGAAACAATTTACAGCTAGGATGTGTTGGTTGGTTGGTATCTTCACAGCCCTCGTTCTAGCTTGCATGGTATACTGATCCTCAATGGAAGGCAAGTGGGTTTTTTTCTGCAGTCCATTGAAGTCTCTATCTATCTTGTTTGGTTGCTGTGCCAAACCAGACAGTTATAGAGGTGCACATGACAGAGTCAATAATTCCTTTGCAGCTGTATCAGCAGCTTTCCGAGTTTTCTGGATTGGTTAGGAAAGAACATTCTTTGTTGTGTTTCTTTATGACATTTTTATATTAGGTATCCATTTTAAGTCCTGAGATATAGTACCTAGAAACCTGAAGGTCTCTACTGTTGATACTGTGTTTTCTAGTATTGTAAGAGGTGATGAAATAGGAGGGCTTCTAAAAATCTATCATTTCTAGTTTTGAGTGTGTTCAGTTCATGATAGTTTCAGTTGCACCATGCCAGTTGATCCATTTCCCGTCTATGTGCAAATTCATTATCTCAAATGAGACCAATGGCTGTTGTATCATCTGCAAATGTCAATATTTTAACAGAAGGATCCTTTGAGATGCAACCATTAGTATAGGTAGAAAAAAGTAGTGGAGAGAGCACACAGCTTCACCTGCTGCTTCCTAAGCTCATGATGTACTTACAAGTGTGGTCAGACACAGCTAGCTGAGTCAGTTTAGTGAAAATAATATCTGGAAATATGGTATTGAATGCTGAGCTGAAGTCTACAAAAAGGATTCTTGCATAGGTTCTTGGAGATTCAAGATGTTGTAAGATGTAGTGCAGTGCCATATCAACAGCATCATCTGCTAATCTATTTGCTTGATAGACAAATTTCAAGGGGTCTAACAGTGGATAAATGATGGTTTTTAGGTGGGGCAATACTCCAAGTGAAGGATCTGTCTCTATCACAGAACCACACCAACCAATTCCATAGAACCGCACCAGCCAACTATATAGTGCTCTTTTTCTCCGGCTAAACAACAAAGTAGAAAAATTACTGTACGTACAGTATATGAGACATTGTCTTCCTTTTCAGATGGCTTGCTTGATGTTTGGAGCCATCATTAAATATGAAAGAAAATTGTCTGCTCAACCCTGAAGATGAAGTAATGGAAAATATAGCAAACTATAGCTGCAATTTGCCTAGTTAAGAAGATTGTTCACCGCATACTGTCAGTCCCAAAGTCATTATGTGAAGTCAAAGGTTGGCCTGACACAGTTTGGTAGATTTTCACGGGTACAGGTATGACGGTCTTGGTGTATTCGGGTTTCTTCCCGTGTAGGATTTGGAAATTTCTGGCGACGTTTCGACGAGGTCCCACTCGTCGTCTTCAGGCTGGTGTTTCTGTCCTTGTTCTAAGGCGAACATACCAGGGAGGGGCTATATGTTTTTTTTTATGTCGGATCCCTGGTACAGAGCTGGAGGGATCAAGGTCTGGTGGCTCAACTGCTAACTCTCTGCCTTACAAGGCAGAGGCTGCCAGATAGAATCCCAGTAAGGAAGGGTGTGGCTAGCTGATGAGGCCAGAACAAGGCCGAAATGGTACCATCCTAGTCTCCCTTAATTTTAAAATTTCAGCTACAAACATTTGATGCATACAGAATATAGTTGTCGGCTATGAATAAATTAACTGCCTTGAAATGGTCCTGGGTTGGGCCTAGAGGCAAAAAGGAGCTGTGACGTTCCTTCAATATACCAGGGTGATCCGACATAAAACACACACACACACACACACACACATATGACACCACACATTCCTTTATGCAGATGCCATAGTAACGAACACAGGAAGGAATTAGGAATCCTGCATAGGATTGGTCCTCATGACTGCACTTGTGGATGTGGGGATATGATATGGGGTTTTGACCCGGATGTAATCTAAGGGACTCAAAGTTGGAATGAATCAAGTCGAATCCAGATATGGCTTTGTTAATAAATCGAGCTCTGCGTGAAGCACAGGCATGGAAATCGATTTATTTCTCAGATGCTATTTGGTTCGCTGACGTACACATACCTGAGGTGGGTATGCAGCAGTAGTGGGTGCAACCCGGAATCGGGATTGGATTCCGGTCAGCAAAAATGGAGATGTGCATCTTCATGCCCTGGTACATGCACATGTGCATCCACATGAGATTGGGTTTCTGCAAATGCACTGGAAGCAAAATCTTGCCTGAGGATGCTCTTGTGTGGGAGATTTCACCCATTCTCGGCAGGTTTTTTTTTTGCTTCCGCACAATATTTGACAAAATTGGTGCAATCCTCACACAAGATTTGCCCTCCGGCACATGCACAGGAGCCGAATCTCATGTGAGGACACGTGTGCCCTTCCACTGAATGTTCACACGCCCACGCCCATCCCCAGGAGCATTCCGGTAGCGGCAAAAGGTAGGAACCCCCGCCTGCTATGCATCATTTCTTATTCTCTGGGTTTACTGGATCTAACTGCAGTGGTTGGCAGGTTTCATATGTAAACCAGCAACCACAATTGCCAGCACCTGCCTTTCCCAGTTTGTAACAACTTTCTGAACAGCCCTGGACTAGGCAGGCCTTTCTCAAGGCAACAGTGTCTGCTGAGGGGGAGAGGGGATTAACAGTGATAAGATGGGGAAGGGAGCATTGTGCTGTAAAGGCTGGCCTTTTTTTACATATGCTAAAGTCATCCTGTCTGCCTTCTTGCCAATTTTGGATGCCACAATATACGCTGCTGCCCCTACCCTGTTTCCCTGAAAATAAGTCACCCCTGAAAGTAAGACATAGGAGAGGTTTTGTAGAATTGCCTAATATAAAGCATCCCCAGAAAGTAAGATGTAGGAGATGTTTCGTTTTGCAGCATTCCCAAACAGAACATATATAACACTGCTGTCCATAAATTGCATCCCAAAACGCTGCATCAATCAGATTTAAAACACATCCAACATGCGGCTGCGTGTTTGTGTTTTTGCTGCAGCAGGAATGCACCCTACCGTATACCATAGTTTTAAATACGGTAGGGGGGTCTGCTACATCTTTTGAATCAAGAATTGACATGTCAATTCATGAATTGACATGTCAATTCTTGGAACGTATCAGAAAGATGCATACAGTATAAAACACACATCAGCAACATTGTTTTCTCTAAGATGCATTTTTTCTTCATTGAAATAAATAAGTCATCCCCTGAAAATAATACCTAGCCCATATTTGGGAGCAAAAATTAATATAAGACTGTGTTATTTTGGGGAAAACAGGGTAGTCTTGACTTTTAAGTAGGTCCTTTAGATAATGGGAATTTGGTCACATGTAAAAAAGAAATCAAATGCATAACTATAGGAGGAAACAAACTATTATCTTGAAATTTCTGGTTTCAATCAGTGGCCCCCAACCTTTTGGACAGCAGAGACTGGTTCCATGGATAGAGCTTTCTCTGCAGACCAGAGAAGGAGTGATATCACATCCTGCCTGCATCCTGCAAATGGGGCTTTGCCTTTGTGTGGACTGGTTGCTGGCATGATGCGGATTAGTGCCAGTCCATGGTCCGGAGGTTGTGGACCCCTAGTTTAGACCAGGGGCAGGCAAAGTTGGCTCTTCTATGACTTGTGGACTTCAACTCCCAAAATTCCTGAGCTAGCATGATTGGCTCAGGAATTCTGGGAGTTGAAGTCTACAACTCATAGAAGAACCAACTTTGCCTACCCCTGGCTTAGACCATTTTTAAAACCTACTCATTTAACCTTAGCACTTGGGACTTGAAGTTCACACCTCTTAAATTTTGCTGAAGTTAACAAAAGACTGATTTGGACGGTGGTGCTTTTCATGCCAAAATTTGAAGTTCCTCACAGCGTTGACATCCTTGAAAAGGAACACAGAGAGAAAATGTTATTGTGGGGTCATCATTCCACCTCCAGCACCAGCTAGATCTAAAGTCGCCACCAGAGGGCGCACCGAAAGGGGCCATTCCAGTTAGTGCGCATGTAAGACTCCAGTGCGGTCCCCTTCGGGAGCTCGGTGGGAGGCGCGCGCGGTGCTTTATTTCCCAGGTTGGAATTGCTCGGCTGCTGTCGGCGCGCTTTTGCACGTTAAACCTTAAGATGAGGACAGGCGGCGGGGACGGAGGGAAAGAGCCACCGTCACGGATGTTAGAATCCGAAGGGGCTCCTTAATAGCAAACCTTGACGGAGGCAAAAAGACTGCAGAGATAAATCCATCGCGCTTGGAGGCTTTGGAGACTTGGAGTAGCGGCTCATACTCGCTGCAGGTTCTGATCAATTTCAAAACGGGAGGCAAGAAGAAGCGGGGGAAGAAGGCTCGGATTTCTCGCTGGCATCTTTTGTGATGGCTTCGTATCATTGATGCCGGGAGGATCTCTGACCAATGGGCGGAAGGATGGTTTCCGTGGGCGGGCTTTAAAGAATGGCCTTGAGTAGGCGCACGGATTCAAAGGGGCTTCTCTTGCCCAATGTCCTTGCAAACGCGGAGTAATAGAGTGGCGGAGCTGTTATTCTTCCATCTCTCGGACGAGCTGCTTCCCAGACCATTGGGGAAACGATGCCCATGTTGGCAGAAGGGAGCTTGGCTTATTGCATTGGCATCACCTTGCTTTGCCTAAGAGAGTTTGCAGCCGAGGCTTCAGGATGGACAGGTAAATATTTGCATCTCTCTGCAAAGCTCATTGTATCATTAGAGCTGCTCATTGAGTGGCATCCAATCTGTTCAACTAGACTGGAGCAACTTAAAACAATGAGTGTAAAGATCCTCAGCATTGGAAAATAATCTTTAGATCAAAAGCAACATGAGAAAATATTATTTTACTGAAAGAGTAGTAGATCCTTGGAACAAACTTCCAGCAGACGTGGTAGATAAATCCACAGTAACTGAATTTAAACATGCCTGGGATAAACATATATCCATCCTAAGATAAAATACAGAAAATAGTATAAAGGCAGACTAGATGGACCATGAGGTCTTTTTCTGCCGCCAGACTTCTATGTTTCTATGTTTTCTTTAAATTGGTGCCATTATTTTAAAAAGGGGGTTAAATTGGAAATAAATGCCCTCGGTTGGAAATAATGGAATCAATATGATGTGTAAGCATTTCTGGGAAGAAGAAAAATGAGGTGTGTGGTTAGTTTTCATAACTGCATAAGAATTTGTGTATAAATAAAGGGGCATGCATAAGTGCACCAGAGTGCCTTCTGTCCCCTGTCCTAATGTTTCTCTTTTACTAGTATCATGTATATAAATATTGTTAAATATTTGTATACCACCAATATGTACTTGACAAAACAAACAAACAAACAAACAAATAAATAAAATAAATAAATAAATAACAGATCTAAAACAGATTGAACTGGAGAGCAGAATTGTTATTCCACGTCTCCCCGTTTGCTTTTATTACTTTGTAATTGTTCTCCCAAGAAGGTTTAATTCAGAACCTCTGCATTTGTTTTGCCAAAAGATGTTCAACAGGTATGCCCAAGAGAAATGGAATTGCTGAATTTTTTTTCCCAAAACAAACACCCACAACCTGGTGTCAGCAGAACCCTGTGGGATAACTTACAGTACCTATAATTAAGAGTCGCAGCCTCTAGTTGGACTAAGTATAGAAGTTTTTAATTTTAAGTTAACTGGAAAGGTATGAGTACTCTTTAAGGAATCCACTCAGGGTCTTAAATGCAATGATACTTATGATGTTCTTTGAAAAAAGTGAATAATTCAGGGCTCCCCAAACTTGGCAAATTTAAGAGTTGTGGACATCAGCACCCAGAATTCTCCAGCCAGCATAGCTTTTTTATTCTGGGAATTGAAGTCCACAACTCTTAAAGTTGCCCAGTTTGGGGACCGTTGGAATAATCCATATACATTGCTCAAAAAAATAAAGGGAACACTTAAACAACACAATATAACTCAAAGTAAATCAAACTTCTGTGAAATCAAACTGTCCACTTAGGAAGCAACAGTGATTGACAATCAATTTCACATGCTGTTGTGCACATTCAACTTTGTACAGAACAAAGTATTCAATGAGAATATTTCATTCATTCAGACCTAGGATGTGTTCTTTGAGTGTTCCCTTTATTTATTTTTTAGCAGTATAGTAGGTAGGTTGCTTTCCTCCTTGATTTGGAAAGAGGAAAGAGCAGCTTTCAGGTTACTTCACTCTGGTCATTGCTCTCCAGTGATCATTTTTAAAACATAGTCCCTCTCCCTTGAGAAATATTTTTCAACCAAATCAAATGGAGAAGAATTATTCCAATTCCTCCATTAGCCTAAATGGTAGGAAGAACTATACATACAAAGGTGTTTCTTTTCCAACATGTCCATGATGGGGCCCATCAGATAAGAAAGTAATTGTAAGGGAATCAATTCTAGGGGGATGAGGGTGGAGGAAAGAAGGGATCCTACAAATGATCTAAACCAAATATCCTGAAAGCTTTCCAGCCATGGATGGGATGGATAAAGCAGCAGGAATTCACCAATCAGGACAGTAGAAAACATGGTCCCTATAGAACCTCAGACCATCACCAATGATGACTAAAGGTCTTATTGAACTATATAGCTATCTTTCAATTGAGGTCCCTGAGGGACTGTTGCAGAGAAGACGAGATTGACTTTTTTCTCTGAAGCACCTAAGGGCAGGGCAGGAAGTAATGGGTAGAAGCTAGTTAAAGAGAGATCCAGTAAGGACAACTTTTCTGGCAGTGAGAACAATTAATCAATGGACTAGTTTGCCTCCCAAAGTTGTGGGTGCTTCATCACTGGGGATTTCCAAGAATAGACTAGACCAGTGATTTTCAAACTTTTTTGAGCCGCAGCACATTTTTTACATTTACGAAACCCTGGGGCACATTGAGGGGGGGGGGGCGGCTAAAAAAGTTTAGACAAAAAAATATATCTCTCTCTCTCTCTTCCTCCCCTTCGCTCTATTTCTTTCTCTCTCCCTTCCTTCCTCTTTCTCTCTCCATCCCTCTTTCTTTCTCTTCCCTCCTTCCTCTCTTTTTTGCTCTTTCTCTCTCCCTCCCTACTTCCCTTTATGTCTTTCTCTCTCTCTCCTTCCCTCTCTCCTTCCCTCCCTCCCTCTCTTTCTCTCTCTCTCTTGCTTTCTTTCTCTCTCTTGCTCTCTCTTTCACTCTCTCTTTCTTTCTCTTGTTCTCTCTCTCTTGCTTTCTTTCTCTCTTGCTTTCTTTCTCTCTCTCTCTTGTTTTCTTTCTCTTTCTTTCTCTCTCTCTTGCTTTCTTTCTCTCTGAGCTTCGCGACACACCTGACCATGTCTCGCGGCACACTGGTTGAAAAACACTGGACTAGACAACCATTCAATTGGGATGGTATCAGGTCTGCCGTCTTGAGCAAGGAATGGAATGGAACGGAACAGAGTTTGAAGGAACTTGGAGGTCTTCTAATCCAACCCCTACTTAGTCAGGAAACCCTACACCACTTCAGACTAATGGTTATCCAATCTCTTCCTAAAAATTTCCAGTGTTGGAGCATTCACAACCTCTGGCGGCAACTTGTTCCACTTCTCTCAATTAGTTTCTACCCATTGCTTTTTGTCTTGCCTGCAGGTGCTTTGGAAAATAGTTGACTCATTCTTCTTTGTGGCAACCCCTGAGATATTGGAACACTGCTATCATGTCTCCCCTAGTCCTTCTTTTCATTAAACTAGACATACACAGTTCCTGCAACTGTTTTCCATTCCAGTCTCCTAATCATCTTTGTTGCTCTTCTCTGCACTCTTTATAGAGTCTCCACATCTTTGTTACATCGTGGCAACCAAAACTGAATGCAGCATTCCAAGTGTGGCCTTACCAAGGCCTTATAAAGTGGTATTAACACTTCACGTGATCTTGATTATGCCCCTCTGTTTATGTAGCCTAGAAGTGTGTTGGCTTTTTCGGCAGCTGCAACACACCGCTGGCTTATATTTAAATGGTTGTCCACTAGGACTCCAAGCTTCCTCTCACAGTCATACTACTGAGCAAGGTACCATCTATACTGTACCTGTGCATTTTGTTTTTCTTGTATAAATGCAGAATCTTACTTTTTTGTAAGGTCCAAAGTTGGACTAGATGATCTCTGAGATGCTCTCCAGCCCTATGATTCTTCGCTGTATGCTAAAGGGGCATGTTGGGAAAGAGGAATAAAGAATGAGAAGAGATAAAAGAGGAAACTTACTATTCCAAGAGGAGAAAATGTAGATTCATTTGTGGATTTTGAGAGAGCCCTTTAAACCCGAAGCCTAACAAATGAGCAGAGATTAGAAGGAATGGCATATTCCTAAATACTACCAGCATCCATTCAACCTATGAACCATTGAATCTTGGTCAACAGAATGGTGGGATCATCCCAAAATATAATTCAAATGCCTCCAAGGGTAGAAAGAAAACCAACCTAAATAAAACCACTAAAACCACAAAAAGCCTTATATTTTAAAAGAATAAGAAAATAAAGAAAATAAAACAGGAACACAGTGACACAGCTATCTAACACAAGTGGCGGGGGATTAATCTAGAAATAGGTCAGAGATCTTTGCCAGTTTAACCTCAGTATCAGAAAGATTTAGTGTTATTAGTCCAGAAGAATCAGCAGAAAAAAAGTCAGAAAAACTTAGTTCTGTTCCTAAATCAGGCCACCATGAATATTTATGGAGATAGTCAATCACCCAGGTCATGGTTGCAAAGATGTTGGTTGAGGCTGGCAGGATTCCCTTGAGTACCATTTGTTGGGGGTCAAGGGAAAGGGAGGGTCTTGCCTTCTCTTTCTGCTCAAGATCCCCATGTACAATTGGTGGGCCGCTGTGTGACACAGAATGCTGGACTCGATGGGCTTTGGCCTAATTTTGGCTCTTTTTATGTTCTTATGTTCTAGATGCTTTTACAAAAGGCATCTTTCTTGCTTTTTCTTTGAAAACATTTCACTCCTCATCCAATAAGCTTTCAAGAACTGAAGAAGGTTCCTGGATGAGAAGCAAAATGTTTTCAAAGAAAAAAAAACGAGAATGTTCACTTGCCTTTTGAAAAAAGCACCTTTGGGACCAGCCACCATGGACAGCAGTGTTCCAATATCTAAGAGGCTGCCCTAAAGAAAAGGGCTCAACCTATTCTCCAAAGCACCTGAAGGCAAAGCAAGAAGCAATAGATGGAAATGAATCAAGGAGAGAAGCAAGAACTAAGGAGAACTAATTTTGTGACAGCAAGAACAATTAATCAGTGGGATGACTTGCCTCTAGAAGTTGTGGGTGCTCCAACCCTGGAGGTTTTTAAGAAGAGATTGGACAACCATTTGCCTGAAATGGTATAGTGTTTCCTGCCTGAGCAAAGGGTTGGACTAGAAGATCTCCAAGGTTCCTTCCAACTCTGTTATTCTGCTCTGTTTTGAGTTTCTAACACTATTTTTAAGTGTGCAATACAATCAAATAATTTCTGTTGTGGGGCATATCCCAATAAATAAGATAATGATACCATTAAATTAAAGATGGAAAATTTGGAAAACACTAAATGAGTCTTTTTAGGATACTGCTGAAAGGAAGTAAGAAATATCCAGGGTGATAAAATTTGTTGTTATCTTCATGGATTATGAATTAAGGAGTTTTTTTCTTCCTGTAATGACTTTTACAAGTTCATAATAGATCTTTGAGCAATTCCTTATATTTCTCCAGCAATGAGGAATACAGTCAGTCCTCAGATGCCCCATGAAATTATAATCCCTCAGTGGAAAGCAGATGCAAACTTGGACAACGACAAGGTAGGTTGCTAAATTACAATTGCTAGCAAAGATTCTTTTTTTCTGATGATTCCTCCAGATACTTATTCTTGCCTGTGACTGGTTGCTTAGCACAGCGTTTCCCAACCGGTGTGCCGCGGCACACTAGTGTGCCGCGAGACACCGTCAGGTGTGCCGCGGCGAGAGGCGGCGGAGGAGAGTGGGCGGATCGGGCGGGCAATGGGGCAGGGCGGAGAAGCCAGGGGCGCGTTTGGCCGGAGGCACCTACTGCCGCACCTCCCTGCCCCTGCCTCCCCACGGTGCCTCCGGCCAAACGCGCCCCTGGCTTCTCCGCCCTGCCCCATTGCCCGCCCGATCCGCCCACTCGCCTCCTCCGCCGCGTCCTGCCTTGGGGCGAGCAATCCGGGAGTCCAGGACTGTGTGGCTTTGCGCCATGAAGAGAAAACGGCCGACTTTTCCCTGCTGCCGTTTTCTCTTCATGGCGCAAAGCCACACAGTCCCGGACTCCCGGATCGCTCGCTTCTCCGGTCCGCAAAACCATCTGCCCAGGAAAGCGCCGCGCTGGCCGGAGAAGCGAGCGATCCGGGAGTCCGGGACTGTGTGGCTTTCGGCCGGGCTAACGGGAGGCGGCGCGAGGCTGGGCGCTGGGGACGTCTGGAAGGGCGAGGAGGCTGATGGCTGCTGCGCACTCCACTCTCTCTCCGGCTCTCTCTCGCTCTTTCTTTTTCTCTCTGTTGCTGGCGTGGTGAACGAGAGAGAAAGAGAGAGAGAGAAAAAGGAGGGGAGAGAGAATGAGAGAAAGAAAGCAAGAGAAAGAGAGGGAAAGAAAGCAAGAGAGAGAGAGAAAGAAAGGGGGGAAGGAGGGAGAGGGAAAGACATAGAGGGAGGGAAGGAGGGAGAGAGAAAGAGAGCAAAAAAGAGAGGAAGAAAGAAAGAAAGAGGGATGGAGAGAAAGAAGGGAAGGAAGGAAAAGAGAGAAAGAGGGAGGGAGAAATAGAGTGAAATGGAGGAAGAGATATTTTTTTTGTCCAAACTTTTCTTTAGCCCCCCCCGCCCCCCCCCCCCTTCAGTATTCCCCAGAATTTTGAAAACATGAATAATGTGCCGCGGCTCAAAAAAGGTTGGGAAACACTGGCTTAGCAGCTGCAGTGAAGAACCCAAAACAATGTAATTTAATGTCTTTCTGTACATGTGCATGAGAGAGAAAAGATGTAGCCTTTCGAAGCAATATATAGGAAGAAAATTAGAATTAAAGTTAAAATGAGTATTCCGCTTTGAGATTTGAATGCCTTCATATTACTAATTTCCTCTTTTACAGAAGGAATCGATCTTTGCCAAAAACCTGTCTAAATGTTAAGCATTTGCTTTCCCCTCTCATGGATTTGTTCTGGGGGAGAGGGATTAAAAAAGTCAAGATGATTGCTGAACATTTCCAGTTAAATCCCCTCCTTTTTTACATCCTTGTCCATGTGGCAGATATAAAGAAAAAAAGAGGTTGATCATGCAGGTCTCTTTCCAATGAATGTTCCTGCTGTTTCTCCTAGAAGCATATATCAGATTCAATTGAATCCAAAGTGAGTTGACTTGGAAAAGTTCAGAAGTTGTCTGGATCAAAGCAGGACTTTTCCTGACAAGATTGAACCTAAACCCTTTGCTAATGATGCGGAGGAACAGGAAAGGTATCTCAAAAGGGATGATCCGCTTTTCCTCTTGTTCTTAAGCTAAGAAAAGCACCTGCCTGCAGAGCTTCCCCAAAGGAGCTAACTGACTTTAAACAGTTAATCTTTCGTTTTCATTCTCCAGTTGCTGCGCTTAGTTTCTGAAATTTAGCAAAATATGGCCCGGAATATCAGTGGAAAGAGACTAGTAGTTAACAAGTTGACTAAGAGTGGGAAACCTGCTGGATATCTTTGGGACAATCCCTCCCCCTCATTCCTAGGCAGAAGAGCAAACCTATTCTGACCCATCTCCCCAAAAAATGACAAACCCTTTATAATTAAAGCAATTATTCTTTTATTAGGAGCACCAGCAGCCCCAACTACAAGTTTCTCTCTCACAGCAGGCTAACAAGGCAGGGAGATGAATAGTTGTCTGCTGCATTTATTCATCTCTGCTCCTGCCTTTTATCCCCATAGTTAGGGTAGGGCTTCGCTAGCAGTAGTGGCTCTTCCATCCCAAGGGTCGTCCTACAGATTTCTACTGCTCTTCTCTCCTCATCCTTCTATGCATTCATGCATTAGGCACTGGACCCAATTGTTCCTCCTCTTCATTTTCAGCCACCTCCAGACCTGGGGGTTGTTGACTATCCATCTGAGGGCTGACAGATGGCCCAGGCTTCTCCTCTGTCTGTCTGTCTCTCTGACAGCTCCATTCCCTCCCCCCCCCTCGGAGCTCTCAAGTTGCTTTGATGCTGATCCTGACTCCCATGCTTCCTCCTCATCTGATTCGGCTGTTGAAGAGGCCTGCAGCCCACAGGCCACAACAAAACCACTTCCAAAAATGTAGATGTGTCCATGTGGTTGCCAGAAGTATGACTGATGAGAGAAAAAGAAGTAAAAAACCCCGAAGCAGTAAAAATAAGAGAAAGGGAAGAAAATGCATATCAATTTTTCCCAACTGTAAAGATACTCTGGTACAACAATTTTAAATCCAGTGACGCAAAATTGATCCCCTGATAAATAATCAACATGTCGACAAATCTAACTCAAAGCTGCTGAGAAACCATTAAAATAGATGACAATTCTATATAAAAATACCCTGTTTTCCCCAAATAAGACATCCCCTGATAATAAGCCCAATCGAGCTTTTGAGTACATGGCAATAAGGCCAAGCGCTTTTTCAGGGTTGAAAAAAATATAAGACAGGGTCTTATTTTTGGGAAAACATGGTAAAAATACAAGCATGGCATATTCTTAACATATATTTATTTTATTTATTTATTCATTTGTATCCCATCTATTATTACTATTTTTTTTTTTACAAATAAGGCAGTTAACAAATCCAACACATGTTCATTCTTCTATTTCCCCCACAACAATAGGTGGTAATACAGGCTGGCCTTCAACTTATAACCACCCACTTCTAAGACCGTTCTAAGTTACATCAGCACTGAAAAAAGTGATTTATGACCATTTCTGATACTTATAACTATTGTAGCATTCCAGTGATCATGTGATCAAAATTTGAATGCTGTGCAACTGGCATTTATGACAGATGCAGTATCCTGGGATCATGACCTTTTGGCAAAGTCAATAATTAACAACCATGTTATTAACTCAACTGCAATGATTCACTTAACAACTATTGGAAAGAATTGGGCAAAATTCACTAAACAACTGTCTTGCTTAGCAACAGAAATATTGGGCTCAGTTGTGGTCATAAAGACAAGGATCAGCTATACCTTTACTGGAATCAACTGGTTATACTTGTTTTTCTATATTTCTGAGGTACTTCTAGGAAATATGCATAACTAATATTGTGCAAATGAAAATACTTTTTGAATGTGGGAACCCTTTTATTTGTTAATAAATGTCTTGCATAATTTTCTGCTTTGTTCTTCTTGTTGCTTCCTCTTGCTTTTCCATGGGATAATTTGTGCGAATGCTTATCTCAGAGTATTGTATTAGTTTTAATAGTTAGTGGAACTTCCAATGTGGATGTCATTATACAGAATGATAAAAGTTCTGAATAGAAAAATTAAATTATCATTATTTGGCACTTAAAAGACTATAATTCATATGCATGCTTCATCTTGTGAATCATCCATTTTCATTGTGGATAAAAGAGAAAATATGCAATATGTTTCCATAGTATTCCATAGTATTTAAAAGCAATTTAAAATTGCTTTTAAATTGCTAAAATTTCATGCAAGAATACTAAAAAATGTGTGGGGCTTTATGTATGAGTATAGCTGATACACATCACAATATTGACATTTTGAAGGGTATTTTTATTTTAAATGTTCTTTAGGCCAGTCTGACAGTTTTTCTTTCTTTCTTTCTTTCTTTCTTTCTTTCTATCTATTTATCTCTCTATCTCTTTATCTATCATCTATCTAAATTCTATTTGACAAAGGTAAAACAAGATATTGATGATAATGCCACAAATAAATTATAGGAAATTCTTGACTTACAACAGTTAATTTGGCAGCCATTCAAAGTTACAATGGCAATGAAAAAAGTGACTTATGACCATTGCAGCATCCCCATCCATGGTCACGACATCAAAACTCAGATGCTTGTCAACTGACTCATATTTATGACAATTGCAATGCCTTGGGGGGGGGGGGTGTCATGTGATTAGCTTCTGTGATCTCCTAATCAACCGGGAAATCAGATTCACTTAAAAACCATGTTATTAATTTAACTGCAGTGATTCACTTACCAACTGTGGCAAGAAAGGTCATAAAATGGAGCAAAACTCACTTAACAAATATTTTACTTAATGATGGAAATTTTAGGTTCAATTGTAGTGGTAAGGTATTGACAATTGTGTCAGCTTACAAAGATTTATTTAGCAAGTTAGAAAGGCATTGCCAAAATGATTTACAATTGTTACAGCCTCCTCCCAGCCACATGATCAAAATTTGGGCCCTTGGCAACTGGCATATATTTTTGACAGTAGTTACATGATCACCACTTGCAACCTTCCCAGCTGATTTTCAACAAGCAAAGTCAGCGGAGGAAGCGAGTTTTATCTCATGTTCACGCTAACTGCAGTGATTCACCTAACCGTGGCAAAAAAGTTGTAAAATCGGGCCCAACTCAGTTAACAACTGCTTTGCTTAGCAATGGAAATTCTAGTCCCAATTGTTGTGTCTAGAGGACAGTTTGATATGGTTATCCGCCCCTATTACTTGGGCGGGAAAATACAGAAACTGGATTGGTTGATTCAGCCTGGCAGCAACGATATAAATAGCTACCAGGCACGGCCATATTGTTGTTGTATGTAACTTGTTTCAGTAGCTGTTGCCTTTAACCGTGTTACAATAAAACCGTTTGAATGGTTTCCAGCCTACGCTGTCTCATTCCTGAATAGACTTAACACCAATAGTGTCATACACTGAGCACTACCTGTATTGGTAGATCCAGACTTGGGTCCAGTGGTGACATTGTTTCTTATGCCTAGTTCAGTACCATTAAAGAAAACTTGAAAACAAAATTTATGCTTGTGCAGCTGAATTGGTCATATTGCTTTTCCCAAATATTATGCATTTGTTGCTTTACTTTGTAAATCTCTTTGTATATTTGTACATCCAAGGTCACTTTTTTGCATCTACTGTAATCTCTTTAGTAAAATGATGGCCCAGACCAGAAATCTTCAAACTTGGCAACTTTAAGACTTGTGGATTTCAACTCCCAGAATTCTCCAGCCAGCATACGAGGGTTGCCCAGAAAGTAATGCACCACATTTTTTTCTTCAACAATTATGTATTGAACACAATGAAACTTGCACACAAGAAAGAATGGTGTTTCTTCTACACTTCCTATTTTCCCACGTAATCTCTGTCCCATTCTATGGCCTTCCTCCAGCAAGACACAAGGACATGTATGCCCTGTTGGTAACCCTTCTTATTCTGGTCATGAAGCCATTTCTGCACTGTGCGAATCACCTCTTCGTCATCCTCAAAATGTCTTCTGCAAATGGCATCAATTCAGATTCATGCAGATTCTCCATAAACTGTACATAAACCTTTGTGAATGTTCCCAACAGTTTCTTTCTCCGCAGTGAGAAATTCAATGACGACACACTGCTTGTAACATGCATCACTTACAGACGCCATTTTGAAACACTGCTGCAGCTACGCTTTCTGTCTGAAGAAAATGCAAAATTTACACATGCACTCCTGACAATTCAAATACAGTGTTCCCTCGATTTTCGTGGGTTCGAACTTCGCAAAAAGTCTATACCACGGTTTTTCAAAAATATTAATTAAAAAATACTTTGCGGTTTTCCCCCCTATACCACGTTTTTTCCTGCCCGATGACGTCATATATCATCACCAAACTTTCATCCACCTTTAATAAATATATTTTTTAATAAACTTTAATAAAGAAACATGGTGAGTAATAATCTAAAAGGTTGCTAAGGGAATGGGAAATTGCAATTTAGGGGTTTAAAGTGTTAACGGATGGCTTGGGATACTGTTCATAGCCAAAAATAGTGTATTTACTTCCGCATCTCCACTTCGCGGAAATTCAACTTTCGCGGGCGGTCTCGGAATGCATCCCCCGCGAAAATCGAGGGAACACTGTAATGTAAATCTAAAGTTTCACATTCATACCATTACTGTAGTCTGAGAAAGATTTTTTTGGTGCATTGCCTTCTGAGCGACCCCCGTAGCTGGCTGGAGAATTCTGGGAGTTGAAGTCCACAAGTCTTAAAGTTGCCACATTTGGGGACCCCTGGCCCAGACTATACACAGTGATAAATTTTGCTTAAGGAACTGGTATTGTATGCAAGACTCCGATAGTATGAATTAATAGTACTGATTGGATTTAGCCTCTCTCCGTTTTCTTTTGCTCCAGGCTTTTGGCCAATGTTGAGCATTCTTTTAGTCCCTACCCAGTTATTTCCTACAGCAAAACAAAACCCAGTTCAGGGAGCAGGATTATATGAGATCATTCAGTGGTCGGCCTTTGCTTTTCTGACTGTATGTTAGCACTATCCGAATTACAGTGAACACAAGCAGAATGTTATTTCCTTTTCGGTGCACGTGGCTGTATGCTTTGCTCCAAACATCCTTCATTTGTGACCAAATTTTGCAGAGTAAAGGATGGGGAGGATGTGGTAGCCTTGTGCCTCATGCAGGAAAGAGTATTGTTATTCTGCTTTTGTTTTTCTTGAGTTCAGTGTTGTGTTGCACAGATTGCCTAACAAAGGCATTGCATAGACAAATGTCAAGCTGGGAACTCTAGCTGCCTCTTTATCCTGGATGTAAGCTGGACATCTATACAGGCCTGATTAAACTTAAAGGGGGAAAAATGATATGGTGAATTTATCAGATTGGGAGAAGGAGCTAGTGCCGTTAATCTGCAGACTCCACATTTATTACCTTCAACTGGATCATATTATTTATTTGTTCAATTTTTATGCCGCCCTTCTCCTTAGACTCAGGGCGGCTTACAACATGTTAGCAATAGCACGTTTTAACAGAGCCAGCATATTGCCCCCACAATCCGGGTCCTCATTTTACCCACCTTGGAAGGATGGAAGGCTGAGTCAACCTTGAGCCGGTGATGAGATCTGAACCGCTGACCTACAGATCTACAGTCAGCTTCAGTGGCCTGCAGTACAGCACTCTACCTGCTGTGCCACCCCGGCTCTGCATTGTCTATGATGTTGATGGTTTTCCTTGGGTGCCGAAAGAGCATGGGCACATGCTATCGGTTTTCCTTGGGTGCCGAAAGAGCATGGGCACGTGCTATCGTGCATGCGTGAGTGCCCACACCCATAATTCAGTCCTTGGGGAGAGCAAAAACAGCTTCCCCCACCCCTTCAGAGGGCCTCTGGAGGCCAGAAATGGCCTGTTTCCCAACTTCTAGTGGGTCCAGTACGTTTGTGTTTCATCCTCCCCAGACTCCAAAGGCTTCCCTGGAGCTGGGGGAGGGTAAAAACACCCTCCCCCATCACCCCGGAAGCTCTCTGAAAGCCAAAAATGCCCACCTAGAGCCTTTGTGTGAGCCAAAAATCAGCTGGCCGGCACTCACATGCACATTGGAGCTGAGCTAGGGCAATTGCTCGTGTGCCAGCAGATATGGCTCCATGTGCCACAGGTTCGCCATCACTGGCCTATGAATTTGACTGAATGTTAACTGAAAAATTCAAAGAGTTTTTACATTCAGGTGACCTTTATACTGATTTGTAATCCCTCGCTTCAGTTAGGAGAAGGAAAAATGTCTATGGACCTTTGGCATCTTGGGAACAATGAATTGAGACAATTTGCAGTTGAAAAATGTAAAGATAACTAGGGAAAGAACAGTAACAGCAATCTGACGGACATGAATACTTTTTATAATGAAGTAGAACACTTAAACATCATTTATGAGTGTAGAAATGTTTCCAAGGGATTGGAAGTCTTTTGATATTGGCACAATATTAATGAAAATGAACCAGACAACCCAAAAAAGATGGAGGTTAAATAAAAAGAACAGAGGGAAACTAAAATGGTCAATCAATATTCTATTTTATTCAATTACCAGCTGATATTACCCAATTACTAATCAAATATTCTAGTTTATCCAAAGACGTCTCCTCTGACAAAAACAAAAAATCCCAAAACTTTGTTAGGTGGAAAGGATTGTGATTGGTAAACTCATTGTAATAATTGGAGAAATGTAGGGAAAAGGAACTTTAAAATTAAAATGGACATTTTCTTTCATAGTTAATGAAATTATCTACATTAGAAGGCATCACAGAGTACTAGCTGGGCTTAGTGATCTAAGACTTAGGGATAGGAGTAGGACTGGGGAAGTCCAGTTCTCCACCCTAAATCAAGGAAGCCCTTAGCTCAACCTGCCTTTCATGGTTATAGTTGTAAAATAGAAAGAAGGCTAGCATCTGAAATTCCTGGAAAAAAGACAAATGGGCGGTGAAGTCAGCAAATATATAATCTAACAAATAAAGAATAAACAAATGAGTCTTTGGAGAGGGGCGGCATACAAATCTAATAAACTATAAACTATAAATAATGGGTGGGCGGGTGAGTGGGTAGATGGATGGACGGTGGAGTTAGCATCATTTAATAGTGCACCAAGTCATAAAAAATTATGCCTGGACTTTTTCTAGAGTATATAATATTTTCTTTATATTGTTTGTGTGCTGAGCATTTAACATTTAGGAATAAATGACTCTATAATTATATTTAGGCAGCTGTTGTAGCTGGGGGATTTGTATTTGTGTGTTGTATCTAAATCTATCTATGTTTGACCACAGGGAGTATGCTTTTAATATGATATCATCTGAGAGCTCAGGTTTTTAGATGTTTTTCGAGGAAGAAAGCTTAAAAGTAAAATGGGTGTGTTAAAGTCTGTGGTGGATTAATAACCTATTTAGCTTTTAATTTTCATGAAAGCCACAAAAGTTATGATACAGAAAACAAGTTATTTGCTCTCAGGTTTTATCAGTGTGATCTTGGGCAGGGGGGCATTAACCACTACAGATTGTGAAAAATGAGCTGGGAGACTGCATGTAGGTTTCATGTTTCTATCCCACATGAAAAGAGAAGTAATAATTTAATATTACAAAGAGAAAACAGGACCTAATATATAACGATTAGAAAAACATGCATCTATTCACCTAGATCAGGGGTGGGGGTCCATGATCCTTTAATGACTTATGGACTCCAATTCCCAGAATTCCTGAGCTAGCCACAAGTCATAAAAGGGCCCTGGCTCCCCATATTTAACCTAGGTAGATTATGTTCCCAGTATCCTGTCACAGATATCAGGAAATGAAAAGGGAATATAGAATACAGAAGCTGCACTGTCCTAATAAGTAGAATGACCTACTAAGACTACAGGGGACAGATGCTTATAGTGTGAAGATAAAAGCAATTATTTAATGATATAATTTCAGTTAGAGGAGCCCAAGTTGCTATTTTCCTTTCTGTTCATTGACAGTTTTAATTCGTTATATGTAATATATATGCTGGCAAGGATATGCAGGGGAAGGAAACAATGGCTTGTTATTTTGTTCATGTTTGTTGCAATGCCTATATTTGGTTCCTCGGCTCATAGTTGACAGTCACACAATAGTTCATTCTAATTGGCCAACTTCCCCACAGATGTAGCAAGGTTCTTATGAAGAACCTGCTTCCAGTAAATGTCACAACATTAATTTCCTTTTAAGCCATTTTTTTTCCTTTTTCTTCTTTTCTTTATAATTTTTTATTTGTAAACATTTTTGAAAAACAGTGCATTGTAAGAGTATACCATTTACAAATAAGGAAATTTCTTATTTGTAAGCCAGCCTTTTCTATATAGCTGGTCATGTTGCATGTCCGTGTACTGAGATTTCTAAAATATTATTTTGCCAATTGAGCATTAGATAAGACAACAGAGAAAGAAAGAATCAGTTTTAGGCAAGATTAGGAAAAGCTACCTTTTCCTGGCTATACAATTCTAAATTAGGATAGTTTAAGTATCTGTAGAAATGTTGGTGGCAATTAGAGAAAAGGAAATTTTTCAAGTGTCAACAACTGAAACTAAAATGCTTTAACTGGCTCTTCAAGATACTGATACTCTTGAAGATTCTCTTCCCTGAGTCAAGGGAAATATTATAATAAAAGTGGTGGAAAACACTTGGTGATAGTTCAAGAAGCACCTTGCTATATGAGGGTGGGTGGGTGAAATGCTCCAGGTTTGCTCATGCCTGTTGGTCGTCAAGAGAGCTGGTCATGAAGGGAGCACGAGGCTCCGCCCACCTGCCCGGCCGCCATTTTGGTTCTTTTACCTTATGCGTATACACAGAATGCTTTGTGCAGGGTAAAAGAACCCAAATGGTGGCATCTGGGCAGGTGAGCAGAGCCCCACACTCTCTTCATGACCAGCTCTATGACGACTAACAGGCACGAATGAACAGGGAGCATTTCACCTCTGGTACGAGGGCATTTGGTTTGGCCATTTTTTCCAGAAGCCACTGATTCCTCAATCTGGTATCAACCAGAAAGCATTGTACATGTTCTGTCGGGCTCTCTGGTAGATTCCTCCCAAAAATTCACAGGTACAAATTTCAGACACACACACGTTTGAAAATTCAAAACAATGTTCTTTATAAGGAAAATTCACTTAACCTAAGCCCTCTTTTGATATAGCAAAGAGCACTCGTCTCCAAACAAACTGGTAATTTGTACAAGTCCCTTATCAGTTCTGTGATACTTAGCTTGCAGCTGTGAGGCAATTCACAGTCCTTCTTCTTCCACCAAGTGAAACACACTTTGCTCTGGTTTAGTTTCAAAGCGGGAAAAAAGTAGCACACAAAAGGTCAAAGTCAGTAAAGCAGTCACGAAACAATGATCAGATAATCCTCCACAATGGCCAAATCCACAGACTGCTATTTATAGCAGCCTCACTAATCACCACAGCCCCACCCAAGCACAGGTGGCCTCATTTTCTTTGATAATAATCTCTCAGTTGCTGTTGCCTATGCATCGCTCTCCGCATGCGTGGCTGTATCATTAACTCTTGTTCTGAATCCAAGGAGGAGCTAGATAATTGATCTCCTTCTGAGCTGTCTGCCACACTCTCCTCCTCCCTGTCAATCATGTCTTCTTGGTCAGAGGAGCCTTCATCAGCAGATTCCACCGAGGGCAAAACAGGCCTGCAGCATGTGGATGTCTCCCCAACATCCACAGTTCTTGGGGCAGGAGCTGGGCCAGAGCTAACCACAACAGTACAGAGGTAGATTGGTAGACAAGCACAATCATAGCATTGAAGGGAGCCATCTAGATTATAGTGTCCAATCCTCTACTCAGAACAATCCAAATTGAAAGATCTCCAACAGATAATATCAAGTTTGTATTTGAACACATCTGATAGAAGAAAAAGAAGAATTTCTTTTCTCTGGTTTCCACTGTCAAAATGCTTATAAAGTTAGGAAGGTTTTCATTACATTTAGTAAGAAATTGTCTTGCTGCAACTAACATGGTTGTGAAGGCATGCATTCAGTACAGTTTAGCTGGAATGCAGGTGTTGAATTTTAATTCAGTGTTTATCAGTGTTGACTCCAAAAGTCAGCATCTCACTATTTTTCCTCTCTTTTTGTTACAGTTCAAAGTACCATTTTGCAAGCACAGTGTAGATTAGTGGGTTTGAAGTATAGTATCAACTGATCAAGAAACCTACATCAACAGAAGTAAGGGAGAGTATGAAGCTAAACTATGAAGTTGGCTCACGCTAAAAACTGAAATGTTTACCTAGATCGCAAAGGAATAGGTGTATGCATCCACAAAGCTTCTGTGTATGGATGTGTATTGGTAACTTAATTTTTATATTCTATGCAGCATCCATTGAGAGCAGAACTCAGGATAACAGCTGAAGGAAGAAACTTTATTGTCGATGTTGAAAAAAATGAGTAAGTACTTGAAATCTTACCATGATAAAGTATGATTTTAAGGTATAATACAGTGCATTGTTTCACACTAAATCTCCAAAAATTACTTTGGGGCACAAAGGTAGCACCTCTCCATAATACTTTGAAGTAGCTGTTTACTTCTTCTAGGATCTTAGAGTCTCAATAAGTGTTTTAAATTCATTAAGCAAAAATATGAAGGCCTTTTAGGGTCTGAGTAATTAACCTAAAGGTTAATTCTCAGATTCTCAGTCATCCAGGTCATGGTTGCCCCAAAGGTGTTTTTTCAAGAAGCAACTGGACTTTCTGGTTTTTCTTTGAAGATGTTTCACTTCTTATCCAAAAAGGTTCTTCAGTTCTGACTGGATGTTGTCCAATGGAAGGATTTGTATTCCTTGCAGATAGCAAGCAGGACATTTGTATTCTTTTAGCAACACAATCCTTTCAACAGTTCCAAGAAGGTTCCACATCAATTTGCACCACTCAAGTGACCCTGATGACAAATAAATCTCCAAGTGGCCTCAACAACCCTCTAAAATAATGCAAATGGCCAGCTATCTGCAAGGAGTATAAAACCTTCCATTCCCCCCACCCAGTCAGAGCTGAAGAAGCTTTTGGGATGAGAAGCAAAATGTCTTCAATGAAAAACGAGAAAGCTCAGTTGCCTCTTGAAAAAGCACCTGTGAGATAACCTAATTGAGAAAGGTTTGGAAGAGGCCGTAATGTATCTTCTGTTGATAATAATATACATGTGATCACTCCTCCACTCGAAACAGAATATCCTACGAAAATAGACTAACAATCCTGGGCCTAGAAAGCCTAGAACTACGACGCCTAAAACACGATTTGAGTATTGCCCACAAGGTCGTATGCTGCAACGTCCTACCGGTCAATGACTACTTCAGCTTCATCCGCAACAACACAAGAGCACGCAACAGATTCAAACTTAATACGAACCGCTCCAAACTTGACTGTAAAAAATATGATTTCAACAATCTAGTTATCGAAGCGTGGAATTCATTACCGGACTCAATTGTGTCAACCCCTAACCTCCAACATTTCTCCCTTAGACTCTCCACGATTGACCTCTCCAGGTTCCTAAGAGGCCAGTAAGGGGCGTACATAAGTGCACTGGTGTGCCTTTTGTCCCCTGTCCAATTGTCTTTCCTTTCTCTCACTTATCATATATATTTTCTTTCTTTCATATATCCTCTCCTCTAAGTTCACTTCTACCCTTATACATATTACTACATGTCTATTTTTCTTCCTATGTATTTGTGTATTGGACAAATGAATAAATAAATAAATAAAATAAATCTTTCACATTCCTCCTTTCCCTGAAGTTTCACTTACTGTGCATGGGTAAGTATTGCCTGGCTGCATTAAAATTGCAATAGTACATGGTATTTATCACTGTAAAGTAACTTCAGTATTTGCATATCGAAGCAAAAAAGTGCCATATCAGGTTCTCAGCAGTGAAAACTAGCATACATTTTAGTATACTAAAGGAAAATTTAAGCATGAATCTTCACATGTGTTCTTAAGAAACAAAGAAAGGTGCATTTGGACAATGAGGGAATAGCATTAAAAGCATTTAGCCTAACCCTATTATAAAGTGTGCATCTAGCTGCCAAACTCTTCCTCCACAGAGAGAAGTTCTCATCCTGTTTCCTAGTGATTTGGATCTACATCCTAGTATAAACATACTCTCTGACCATCTGGCTTTAAATTTCCAGCAATATTTCTGAGTCGTATAAAGCAGTACAGGCAAAGCCACTGATGCAGCAGAATTGGAAGAAGCAGGATCATTAGTAAAATTCAGCCACATATTGGCATGGAGGATAATGATATAGCCACAGATACCTCCTGGGAATTAACAGCGCTATTGCCGTGCAAAGCTCGTTCTCAACAGACTAGCAAAACAAAATATCCTGTATATCGCATCTTTACTTTCCCAGTAGGCTCACCCTTCAGCCAAATGTCCCCACATAGCCATTCAACTTCGAAAGGGATTGAAAGAGACAATGACATGGATTCATGATTTTGTATACTGCATGCACATGTATGCTTTAAATGTAGCCTTCTGTAGATTTGAAGTGTTCGAAACATTAGCTATTTAGTTTTTAGCTAGTAGATTTTTTTCTTATTTATTTTTATCCCACCGTTATTATTTCTTTTTTACTTATAACTCAAGGCAGCAAATGTATCCAACATACCTTTCCTCTCCTATTTTTTTGCACATCTCTTTGAGTTAGGTTTGGCTGAGAGAGATTTGCAGGCCACCCAGATGGCTTTCATAGCTAAGGTAGGACTTGAACTCAAAGTCGCCCACTTTTTAGGCTGATGCCTTAACCACTAAACTAAAGTGGCTCATTCAAAACAAGAAGTTATCGAGTCCAGTGGCTATCATCCGTAATTTCATTACCACGGACTTCATAATTTTAAGAAAACAAGCTAGGGGAAAAAGAAGATTAAGCTAGGAGAAGAAGAAGAAAAAGTTCAACAATTGGAACATAGAAGAAACATCTGTAGAGTTTGTATATTAGAATAGAATAGAATAAAATACAATAGAATAGAATTTTATTGGACAAGTGTGATTGGACATACAAGGAATTTGTCTTGGTGCATATGCTCTCAGCGTACATAAAAGAAAAAGATACATTTGTCAAGAATCATGTGGTACAACACTTAACGATTGTCATAGGGGTCAAATAAGCAATGAAGAAACAATTAATATTAATAATACAGTATGCATTGTCTGCCTATCAGTTTTCAGTCACAATTCGAAGTGTTGGTTATGACCTATAAAGCCCTTCATGGCATCAGATCAGGATATCTGCGAGACCGCTTTCTGCCGCACGAATTCCAGCGACCGGTTAGGTCCCACAGAGTTGGCCTTCTCTGGGTCCTGTCGACTAAACAATGTCGTATGGCAGGACCCAGGGGAAGAGCCTTCTCTGTGGTGGCTCTGACCCTCTGGAACCAGCTCCCCACAGAGATTAGGATTGCCCCCACCCTCCTTGCCTTTTGTAAACTCCTTAAAACCCACCTCTGCTGCCAGGCATGGGGGAATTGAAACATCTCCCCCTTGCCCATGTAGTTTTTGTGTATGATTCAATTGTGTGTGGTTTTTTTATATATAGTGGGGTTTCTTTTTTGGACTTTTTAATCTAAAACTGTAATTTAGATTTTTAAATATTAGATTTGTTACTATGTACTGTTTTTTACCATTGTTGTGATCCGCCCCGAGTCTGCGGAGAGGGGCGGCATATAAATCCAATAAATCTAATCTAATCTAATCTAAAAATCTTAATCCTAATCATCTAGGAGTGAGGATAGAAAGCTTAGCATTGGGGTAATCAAACAAGTAGACTAGAGTCTGGCAATCTGAGGGTAAATGACCACATTTAAAATTGGTAGAAATATGGAAATTTAGGACTGTAATGGGCATGACAGTATTGTGCTCATGAAGACAACCAAAATTTTCCATTTTATTTCTGAATTGGAGGACAAACATTTTGAGATTCCTGTTGCATAAAAAATATCCCCATCAGAGAAAATTATATTAAACTCTACTTAAACTGCATATGAAATCCTATACACAGGGAACAAATCTTGTCAAGAAGGTTGTTTAAGTATTAGGCAATGGCAAACTCTTGTGAAATTATCTTTACCAGAGAAAGTGCTTGATTTCCACATCTGTTTACAACAGAATGATCCCAGTTGGTGTACCCCCATGAACTGGGGACATTTATCTTCTGTATTTGGAGACCACTCCCAATCTGGCAGCCAGACTGAGAAGTTAAAACCTCTACAGCTAAGAATGTATTATTTATTTAGATATTAAAAGTGAGCTATGAAGTAAGCATTTTCCATACTTTTAAAAAAACAAAACTTTGAAGTTATTATTATTTTTTTATTTGTTTGTTTGTTTGTTTGTTTGTTTTGGTAAGTACGTAAATATACATGAATAAAAGATTGGAAGAACATTAGAAATAGTAGTATTCATATACATGGTGATAGTAAGATAGAGGCGACGTTAGGACAGGGGACGGGAGGCACATTGGTGCACTTATACACGCCCCTTACTGACCTCTTAGAAAACTGGAGAGGTCAACAGTGGACAGTCTAAGGGTAAAATTTTGGGGGTTAGGAGATGATACAACAGAGTCAGGTAGTAAGTTCCAAGCTTCAACAACTTGATTACTAAAGTCATACTTTTTGCAGTCGAGTTTGTTGGGATCGAAAGAATTGGAGCCAGATGGAAAAAAGGTTCTCAACCAGGGGTGAAATTCAGCAGGTTCGGACAGCTTCCATAGAACTGTGATTATGCGCAGTTCGGAGAACTGGTAAATCGCACCACTGACTGGCCCCTCCCCTCCCACTCACTCCTTTTCACCTCCTTTTCAGGCTCATACACTCAGCAAACATGAGAAGGAGGTGAAAAGTAGCCAAGTTGAACACTAGAAGGCTTGGCTGAACTTTTCTGTCCGTTCTGTGGACATGGCTTGGTGGGATGGTGCCGTCCCATCTTGCTATGAGTGATGGCAAGTTGGCCATGCCCACTTAGTCACATGACCCCACATACACACCCCAAGCTACCCCCATAGAATCAATAGAGGGAAAATGTTAATGTCACTCCAACTCTCAACTGTCATGTAGCCAGGAAGCAAAGTCCAATAATTGGGTCAAACACACAGGCCCATAAACCCCTAGCAAGCCAAAAAATGCAGAGGATGGTCATACCCAGAAGACAAGGTAGCACCACAAGCCAATCAACTTAATATCTTTCTCGAAATCCCAAGGAATATAAGGATTGGCAGTAAAAATAGGGAGGGACAAAATATAAGGTAGGTCTAGAGCAGAATAGTAGCATTCTGGAAGGAGAGCTTGGATTCCACTTTATTTGAGTCTATTTGAAGAAATACTGACCACATTCTAAGTAACATTAATTTACATTTGCCTTGATATTGCCAGTATTGTGTCAGTATAAAGCACATTTAATTCCACAGGAAGTTATTCTATTTACATTATAAACTCTGAATTGATTCCCAAACACCCGGTGCACTCAGTTTGTTTTTAACATATGGGTTGTTGAGATGTTTAAATTCTGCAGCTGCAAAACAGAAAGCCCAAAGCAGAAGGATATCATGAGAGTTAGGGGGGTATCACATTGGCCATTAATGTCAAAAAGCACCAGATGTTCACAGATGTGTTTCAAAGCATAATTTTCTGGAAGGAGAGGTGAAAGAAAGAAACCAGTCCTCTTTGACTGAAGTTAAGTTGCAATAAAAACAAATAACATTGTTTTAAATCTGTGTTTAATTATAATTAATTGCTTTGGGTCAGCACTGGCCATCTGCACAGGCCAACTGAGGACGACAAGTTCAGGAAGGAAAAGATAGGATGTTGGTTTAGTAATAGAGGCAGCAGCATTTTCAGGGGGCGGCAGGGGGGGGTTGGAGTGATACTGGTGGAATCATGTGAGTTGGTACATAGTTTCCCCCTTTTTGTTATATGTCATGATATCAGCCACATTCCCAAAGGGGCAGAGTTGACATCTCAATGCTGTTTCTTTTTCATTGTGACCAAACCAGCGAGAGATTGTAGAGATGATTATGGTCAATCATTAAAAAAAATATCTGCCTGCCTGCCTGCCTGCCTGCCTCCCTACCTATCTATCTACCAGGCATGCATTCTCAAACCTGTAGGGAGCTAATAGTGAATAGTTCTTTAAAAACAAACACCTAAATCAAAATGCGGAAAGGACATTCATAGTAAAAAAAACCAACAAACAAATAAACAAAAATGCATACCAGAGAAACTACTAGCACCATGATGGCCAACTTATGGAGCCACATTGGAGACCTTGCCCTGTGTCAGCTCCAGCGCACATTTGCGTGCTGGCCAGCTGATTTTCTGTCTTGGCAAAGGCCATTTTGTCCTCTGAAGCTTCCCTGAAGCCCTGAAGGCAAAAAAATCCCCCAACAGATAAACCGGAAATTCAGAAAAATGCATTTCTGGTTTGCCCATTATGCTGTTTTTTATACTCTGGAGCTTCAGGAAGCTTTCCTGAACCCTCTGGAGTGCAAAAAAACAGCACAACAACAAACCGGAAATGCATTTTCCCAAACTTCCAGTTGGTTTGTTTGGGCATTTTTTTTCACCTACCAGCCTTCAGAAAGGCCTCTGCATGTGTGCGGGGGGCAGCGAGCAGTGGGGCGCATGTGTGGGGGGGTGGGGGAAAGGGTGTGGGCATGTGCATTCATGATAGCACACCCACACCCGCACCCTTTTGGCACGTGAACCAAAATAGGTTCATCACTGCACTAGCATATTGTAAAACATCCTCTTTCTGACTTTCTGATATTCAGGGGAATGGATGAGGCTGCCAATTTGACTAGGGCAACAACACAACTCAGGAAAACAAGTGCCTCGGTTCTTACATCATGGTGATCCATCATGCATTTGCTATGGGTTTAGGAAGTTGTGCGAACCCAGCCCATTGTGGCTTATCCAATTCATTAATGTGTAAGCCAAGTCAACGTGGAAATGCATGAAGGTGGTCAATACTATTTTCCCCTTGCAAGTTTTCTGAAAGCGGAAAAAACCAAAACAAAACACTGAGGCCATGGCTCTTTGTGTTTTCTGGAGTTTCATTGTGAAGGATGTTTGCTCTGAGATGTGGCATTTTGCCAGAAAAATTCCTGGGTAGCCAAAATGTGATGTAATGAACACCATGATTAGACCAGCTGGCATAGGAAAAAGTCCTGGCATCCAGCCCTATTCAGAGATCTAATTTTAGAATCACTTTAGCTTGGAGCACAAACCTCCCTCATTGCCAAGCTTACTGTACCTTTCCCATGTATCAGGGCTACTCTGAATGTCCTCCGGAGGTGCCCCCATCCCAAGATTCAGCTGGGCTGTTAATCTTTGTCCATTACTTCCTGCCTTGTGGTTTCCTTTCCAGTGTTTCCTTTAGAGATTGGAAAGAGGAAAGATTGTTTTCCAGTTTTGGCTTTGGGTTGGTGGGATAGCTGAACTTTACTCTGCAGGGATGCCCTCTGCTTAACTTTTGCTGATAATTTCCTAGGTACAGAGATACTAATGGGGGCAAATTCACTGGATGCCTTGACCGTTTCCAGCAGAGCTTGCAAACACTATCTGAATGGTCAGAAGAGCAGAGCGGCCACCTGGTTTGATTTTTTTTAGTTCATCTTCCTCCTGGAATAATGTTTTCATTTTCTAGAGGCCAGGCAAGGAAGCTTGTCTCTCAAAATTATCTGTTCCCCATTGCAAAATTTCCTGGGAGGGAAGTATGCTTCCTTCCTTCCCTTCACTGTTGACTTTTTGGCTCTGCAATTTTACTTTGAGTGATAATAATTTTAAAAAGAGAGTAGGAGGGAGGGGGAAGCAGGCATAACTAGAAAATTTACGTTCTTCACAAATAGGAAGCTGCTGAAGTAAAGAGAATTGAAATCTCTGGCTTTGGCAGAGCACATGTTGAACATCAGCATCTAAAAAGGATGACTATCTTCTCTTTAGCTTAGGGGCTGGGTGTGTTAATGAAAGGGTGGCTTTCATTCTTAGCCTCTCTGTGATCCCAGATCAGCAAAATATAGGCTAAAAGATATCAGTGCAAGCAGCTTGTCTAAAAATACAAGCCTGAAAGCATAGTATAATAAATTGTGTGGATTCAGCAGCTAATCCTAGCTCACATATATTTGCCTATAACAAAGAAACATTGATGTTCAAATTCCACAAAAAGAGGATTCCCTTGAAATTGCATTTTTCAGTAGAGTTGGTCCATAGATTTGACTGCAAATTATCAAACATGTGAAAACTAAGTCTGCAATGATTACAAAGTGCGTGCTGTCTTTGATATATGAATGTTGGTTCTTGGCCATTACCTCTAGTACCTGGTACTGATCATATGCAGTCATCATTTCGTATTTCATTCAGCTAACTGGTTGTTAAATTCCAACATTTCCTTATAGTGGTAAGATGGTTTTACAGAACAAAATTCCTGTCTGCCCTTTTAAACAAATACACACATAAGAAGAGTTCTACTAGAACAAGACCTACCAGAGAGTTCCCTTGAGAATTGCTCAGTGTGAAACAAGGATAGAAAATCTGGTGCACCCAGGATCCCTCAGTCAGTGGTGGGATTCAAAATTTTTGATTATCGGTTCTGTGGTGGTGGCTTGGTGGGCATGACAAGAAAAGGATTCTGCAAAATTCCCATTTCCTCCCGATCAGCTAGGACTCAGGAGGCAGAGAATAGATGGGGAGGGGCCAATCGGAAGTGGTATTTTCCAGTTCTCCAAACTACTCACAATTTCTGCTACCAGTTCTCCAGACCTGGTCAGAACCCGCTGAAACCCACCTCTGCCCTCAAAGCTGGGAATTGTAGTTCATTAGTAACAAGATGAACATAGGTTCTCCATCTCTGTAAGGTAGCATATTTGTAATCCTCTATATATTAATGAACAGCAACAGTTTCCACATCCCAAGTCATTCTGACCAGGAATGAAAGATTTCTGAGACATAACTTTTCAAAAAAGTCTTTTGTATACAGAAATCAGCAACTCTCAAACAAAAAAAAGGGGGATATCTGGTATCTCAAGTTCTTTTGGAAGAGACTTTATATTATAACAAGTGCTTGAACCTGCATTCTTACCTGTAATAAAGGGATTTGTGAAAATAACCTTGGTCTTTTGCTGCCTTCCTCAATTTGTTGTCCCTCAATGCTGTTGGGTCTGTAGCTCTGAAAATGTTTAAGTAGCATGGCCTCAAAAATGCTGACTGTCATAATAGCATTTAAAGACATTTGTGACTTCCTGTATTTTGTGCCAATTAAGACATTATTACTGCCTATTCTCAACCATTAGACACCAAACAGAATTGCCCAGAGTTGCATTAACAGTGAGCTGAGTGAAATGTAAAATTAATAAATAGGGCTGTGGATCATAGATAATAGACTTTAGACAGCAATAAAAAATGGATAAAATGTTTGAACTGTTAGAAGTTACAAATGTAAGCATTCTAGACAACGTAATCAGTGAAAATTAATAATTGGAATTGTGATTCAAGAACATCTGAAGAGTCACAGATTTTTCTAACTGTGTCTTGGATAGTCAGATATAATGCCAGTATTATAGATTTGGATATGGACTTTTCTTTCTTTCTTTCTTTCTTTCTTTCTTTCTTTCTTTCTTTCTTTCTTTCCTTCCTTCTTTCTTTCTTTCCTTCCTTCCTTCCTACTTACTTACTTACATACATACATACATACATACATACATACATACATACATACATACTTATTTATTAATAAATATGGATATGGACTTTATTTATTCATTTGTTCATTCATTCATTTGATTTCTATACTGCCCTACCCCAAAGTGTGTAATACAATTTACTGTATGTAATTGTATTACACACAATACATATCTCAGCTTTCTTCCATCCTGGAAGAGAGTCTTAAGAGGATCTTGTCTTACATAACAGAAGCAGTAAGAAACAGACAATCCTGAGTCAAAAACCAATGCTAAGTTAATATGAACATAGCTGAAAGAACATAATCAAAACAAAACGTTTCGGGGTTCAAAAGGTTAAGCAGCAAGCATTGGCAAATTTGATAGGAGTAGGATTAGTCAAGTTATTTCATAGTTTTAATGATTGATTCAATCATTTTTAAAATGTTTGACTTCCTTTAAGCAAAGGTTTTTATCCCAGAGGCTCCTGGTTTTCACTCACCACAATTTATAATCCTTAGATTGAATTATGCTTTGTGACTTGTTTTGGACCTATAACTTATTCTGGAGACACGGTGTTCTTCTGAACTGACTGCTTTTCCCAACAATCTTGGACCCTCCACTTTCTTCTGTTAAATATGGGGAGAATGTCTTTGTTTTTGCATCAGATTCAAACATGTAGGATTGGGAATGGTAGAAGATGATTCTGCCAAAGTATATATACAGTAAGTAAACAAACGCATCATGTTTTATTTCCTATATACTAGGCATCAGTATGTAGACCATGAAGATTCTGAATTTTGCAAATTAGTGTTGTTCCTGTGTTTTCACTGAGTGGTGCAATCACATGTATTATTCCCAGAATAATCTCAATTAAAATATGAATAACACTGAAATCAAAGTTGGAAACTATTCAGGTAAAAAGAGCTAATACATCCTACCCCCCCAAAGCCTAGAAGAATAGCCTCAGAAGGATGGAAGACTGAGTCAACCTTGAGCCCTTCAGGATTAAACTCCAAACTGTGGACAGAGTTAGCCTTCAACACTGCATTCTAACCACTGCTCTTGCTCCTGGTGGCATAGTGGTTAGAAAAATTGGTCTTAAGTATGCTTATTCATTCTGATGGGGATTTCCCGTTGTGTAGGAGATGATGAACTCAGTAGAATAGACTTGCAACAAAGAAACTGTATGTCTCTCTTCTCATGTTTGTGACTTTATGACACACTGGCATGTTTTACCCGAAATTTCCATCTGCCTCATTTATAAACTATTTGCATCCTTTCTCTTCATTGGGTTATTGGTGTTAATGCCACAAAATAGAAAGCCCCTTCAATGCAGGCGCCTTCGTTGCTCCATCCCCTACTCTGAAGATGGAGGCTTTGCTCAGAACAATGGTATCATTGACACAGTGGAGCATAGCCAAAAATGTGCTGAATTGGGTTGGAAGGGAAATAAAGCCTTTAAAACATCTGTATGTTGTGGCTACAGGCCAGGTTCTTGCTAATTCTCTGGATCTGCTCCTGAGATTTCTACTGTAATGAAAAGTGGCAGCAGCTGTCCGCTTTCAGCCAACATCTGTATTTTAGCATAAGGATGCTGAGCCTGCAGGCCACAGTCAAGCTGTATTCGCACCATGTATTCTTTTGGTGAAAAAAGAATCCAAACTTTTGATTCTAATAATCCTAAACATGCAGACTTGGAAATTAAGTCCTACTGAATTCATTGAGCTTACTTGAGAATAAACATGCCTGAGCCAAAACTTCATATAATTCAGTTATTTTATCCTCTATTTGTTCTTTCACCTAGTGCTTATTTTCTCCATATGTTTTTTTTTCAGATGCATGTCTAGGTAAACAAAGTAGCTGAAGTAGCTAGAGATAAAGTCAGGCATTGCTATATTCTGTGATTTCAGCAGTTCAAAAAACAGTTCCAAATATATCATTTACCTTATCATTAGGAACAGTTTCCTTTTCAAATCAGTGCAGCCAAAATTAAAAGCAAAAGCCAGCAAAATACTGAAGTCAGCAACCTGGTTAGGTTGCTGCATTAACATCAGTTTTAAATAAACATTGCAGTGATCCTTGACTTACAACCACTCATTTACTGACCATTTGACAACATTGAAGAAAAAGTGATTTGCATCTGGTGCTCACACTCAACATATAGCACAGCATCCCCATGGTCACATAATGAAAATTCAGGTACTTGGCAACCAGCAACTATTTATTAGGTTACAGTCCTGGCTTCAAATCTTGCTAAAGTCTGAATTCTAGCCCTTCTTAACATCCCTCAGATGTAGGAAGAAGATAAATACTATTGCAATTTTCACAAATTGATACACACCAAATATTTTGGTCCCAGTTTGAGAAATTGGCTCCAAAATATTTAGAGAAGAGCATGCCGGATGTTGCTCACTGCTTTTTAATGTAACACTAGTGATGGGCAAACCCAATGGTGTTTGGGTTCGGTAAGTTTGGATGAACTTTACGCAAAATTCAGCCGAACCAGAACCGAACCCGAACGGGGAATCTCAGCAAGAGATTCCGGAGGCGGAGCTTTGACGTCACATATACCGGCAGGTTGCTAAGGACGCTAAGGTGATCACTTCCTGGATTCCATGGAATCCAGGAAGTGATCACCTTGGCGTCCTTAGCAACCTGCCGGTGACATCAAAGCTCAGAACGCTGAACATGACCCCGAACTTTGCCCAAAGTTTCAAAAAAAATTCGGATTCGTGTTCGGCATACCGAATACCGCAAAATTCGGTACGGACCCGAATTGTGCGAGTTCGGTTCGCCTATCACTATGTAACACATAATTCTTGGGGCAAAAAGCAAGTCTTTCTTGCAGTAGTTAAGACATGGGTATTAGAGTAATTAGTGCAGCAACCCACTTCTTTCCAGTACTATCTCACCATTCTGCAAAAAAGATGTGGTTTTGTGTCTTTTGGTGTGGCAAGTTACATGCAGGAAGACACTCATGTACGTTATCTTGTTCTCTCAATAAAAAGGCAGGATAGATAGGCAATAAATAAAATCAGCTAAATACCTGAAGATGGGGAAGACTATTAAATACAATCAATCATTGTATTTGATTGATCGATTGAGTCAATGAGTGAGTGCCATCACATCATTATCAACCAGAAACATTAAAGATGGATTATAGTCTGTCTGTAACCCAGTCTTTCAGTCCTTCCAATAGCCCACTCATCACTCAAATATTGAACATAACCTGGTTAAGGTGGGGGAAAGGAAGTGGTTTGATGTGTTTCAGGAAAATAATGCAAATCATCACACCTAGACCACATTGATCTTAGTTCCTCCAAACTCATTAGCCACAGAGTCACAAGGTTTACTGTTACAAACATTTTTGTGGTAAAATATCAGGGAAATGGATGACTTCAAATAAATAGGTACATTGGATTTTATGATGTTCTTCAGGGAAAAAAGACCACAATAGCCATTGACATAGTGAAATAATTAGTCATTCATCTGTTGTCATTTCATGATTATCAGTGAATAGCGAAACAACCAAAAATAGTTCCAAGGAGACCTTTAGTACATTCATAGTCAAGTATCATTTTTGAAGAGCAAAGTTCAAAGTTACTAAGGATGCTCAGATAAGTTACACGTATGAGACTCAGTCCCAATGTCTGTAACCCGGTCTTTCAGTCTTCCCAATAGCCCACTCATCACTCTAACATCAAATATTGAACATAACCTGTATAGTTTGCATTGTTCATTTATTTCCATTCTAGCTAAGAATTGTTAGTATTGTATCCATAGCATGAGGTCGAGAAATGCTAACACAAGCTTTGCATTATAGAATAATAACTGGCTCTGTTGCTAGAGAACCAGCTTGGTGTAGTGCATAAAGGTGTTTTGTGTAGTGATTTAGAAACTGGAATAGTGTAAATTCTAGTTCTTAGGTATGAAAGTTAGTTAGGTGAATGTAGGCCATGTCAATCTCTCCCTCAGCCTTAAGAAGAAGTCAGTGGTAAACTACTATTAAAATGCTGATAAGAAAAATGTGTGGACTTGTTTATTTAATTGGTAGACTGATTTAAAGGTACATTCACACACACACACACACACACACACATACACACATACACACAAATATATATATACATTGGCTTTGTTAGCTCTAAACATTGATTCATATATCCCAGATTATGTGTCTTGCTGGGTATTTATTTATTAAATGTATCTCCACCTGACTCTTGGTCACCCTGGATGTCAGTGAGAAGTCAATAAGAGCTGGTGGGAAGGGACAGGAAACAGACATCTTTTAAAGTATATGTTTAGTAATTAAATGAGCATGCAGTGCAGCAAAATGCTTTTTTTCAAGGTCCATCCACTTTTTAATGTGTTCAGATTGTCTACGGGCTGTTAGCCAAATGAGCTTAGAGATAATGCTAATGATGATCATGGATTAAGATAGAGCAATAAGCAGTAAGTTCTTTATATCATTAAAGTAATAGCTTCCTAATAATCCCAAGAAATTATAGGGAGGCTGGAAAGGAAGGACAGTGAAGTAGCCAGGACTTCTGAGAAGAAGTATAAAGATGATGGGCAGAAAGTAGGTTGGCAGTGGCTGAGCAACAAAGTAGCTGTGGTGACAAAGATGGTGGAAGATTTCCTTAATCCATAAATATCATTTGAGCCTCCTGCCTTCTTTCTTATTGCAATTGGTACCAATGCAGCTTCTTTCTTCTATTAGATTTTTCTACTGAATATTAACATCCAGTTAGAAGATCCATGGTGTATGACCCAAAATTTTGGAATTACTTTTAGGTATATGTAGAGATATTGTGGTAAAATGTATTCTGGTAATTTCACTAGGGAACCAAATGTTGAGTGGGGTCCTTCTATTATGGGATTTGTGAGTGTTATTTCCCCCCTCCACCTTTTATTATATATATTATATTCATTCTACAACTGATAAAATGATAGTACTATAAAAGTGGAAATATGTTCTCCTAAATTCTTTCTCAAAAGTAACTTTAGGGGGGGAAAGATTGGTCTTTGTTTTTGTTGTTGTTACATTGACAATAGTAAGACAAGAAGAGACTAGAACTAATAATTAAACTTTACCCCTTTTAGTTTTTAAAATATTGTACTTTGGAGTTTCATTTAAATGTCCCTATTAAAGGTGCATTCCTACATAATGTACATTTTATTTCTAACAGAGAAGGAATATTGATTAAACTCAACTTAAACAGTAATACAGATGGTATTACTGTCTGTCTAAAATGTAGGTTATCCTAAATTCTAGTTTTAGGATTCTCTATTTGCAGAAAGCCAGGCATACTGAATAAAAATAAAAATAGACATCTGGCCAATAAAAAAACAAAATGGTAACAAAGTTGTCTCTCATCTAGGAATAGTCTTAGTCATCTTGATACCACCCCAAAATCTGTTTTGATTATGGTTAATGTTAAATTTGTGTTATTAGATAGAAATCAGACGGTGCAGTTTTGTTTGTTCGTTGTAAATAATCCCAATATTTCCTGTTTCTTTTATAGTCGAAAGAATGGCATCATAGGCTAGAGAACAATAAAGGGAAATGAAGTGATAAAAAGACAATATAAACAATATAATTCTACTGTATGTATAGTTCCTTTAATAGTATCACACTGTTTGAGATGCAATTCAGCCATCTTTATTTGTTTGAGACCTGGGAATTGGAAGAGAGCAAAGATTTTCAACATTCAGTTATGGGTATAAATATATAGTTATATATGGAAAACATAGCAAATCTGCATACACTTGAATAAGCAGCTACGTGGGTAATAGATAAGCAGGTTCTGAATCCGGAATAAATGCAGATCAGTGAGATTCATACCTAAAAGTAACGTTTAATTTAATTTAGCTTCACCATTCCATGAAGCAGTCGTGACTCAGCCATTCTGCTGACCACTCTTTGCTAATTGCTAATGTCCTTTTCCAGACAGATAATACAATTGGCAAAGAAAGTGATTGATTCTTGAAAATGTATGCTGTCCAGACCTTTGGTAGCACAGGATGTATAACTGAGCTTATTTTGCAGTTTTGTTTGTGATTGTTTTTGGTTAACCATAGTCTAAAGATGCAACATGATGAAGTGACCTCTATTAACAAAGAGCAGGGGAAAAGCAAATTTAGATTTGCTAGAGTCTCACAATGAGAAGATAAAAGCTTCCATGACTCCTCTGTTAACCTGAAGTCTTTATAGAACAGGGGTCACCAATCTTGACAATTTTAAGACTTGTGGATTTCATCTCCCAGAGCTTTGCTGTCTGAGGAACTTGGGAGTAGAAGTCCACAAGTCTTAAAGTTGCCAAGGTTGGAGATCCCTGTTCCAGAGCACACTTAGGGTGCAAAATATTTAAGTTTCTCTAATCTTTTCTATGAGTTCATGAGGTGAAGAATTATTGGAGCCTGTTTAATTACATGAACAATCATGTTTATAGAGTTATGAATGGTATGAAAGGAGTGGAGAGAGAAAGACATTTTTCTTTCCATCTCATATTGCATTATGCAGATTGTTGAAATGTCAGATTGGCCATAAGGTATCAGATGTTTAGCACAGTTTTAAGAAGAATATTTTTCACCTGCTAAATTGGTGTTAGTTCATCTTGCCATTTTTGGAAACACATTTATTAATCATTGTCACAACTTTTATATATATATTTTGTTCATGAGTCTGATTGACATTTTTTCTAAATGTTACAATTGGTTATTGATGAAATAAGAGTTGCATGAATATTTGAATAATATAAATATTATTTTTCCTCTCCTACACCCTACATCCCACTGTTCCTTTTTTTTCTTCATTTTTGTTCGTAGGGATCTCTTTGCACCAGACTACACTGAAATTCATTATACCAAAACTGGGACAGCCCAAACCATCTGCTTGAACAAAACAGTGAGTGTCAAATGTAATTTCATGAAACATTTTGAAACACAACCCTGGTTCCAACTTGGATAGGTTTTACATGGAACAAATCTTGACTGCCAGCTAAAAAAAATGATTTGGAAACACAAAAATGTTGTGTCAAGAAAAAATGATCAAGGGAGTAGTTTCAAATACTGTACACTCTGATTCAAAGCTGGGGAGGTAAATAAAGGAATATTAATCAGACATTTGCTTTTTTCGAGATGAGTTCATTGCTAATGATGTAATATGGAAGTACTGATTGAATAAGAATCTGATATGGGATTTGTGATAGTGGCTTCTATGGTTTTCATAACCGCAGCAGTCTATTCAGTTCATTTCTTCAACTAAATTATAATAAGCCACTGTATTTTTTTATATTTTTACTGCCAAGAGTTTTGGAATAGTATAACATAGAAACTCCAACAATATAAAAATACCATTCAGATGAGGCAGAATACTTGAAAAGGCAAAAATAGAAATAAGTTTTATTCCTTTTCCAAATTGACTTTATCTTAAAAAGCAAAACTCTTGCAATCTACTAGATCCCACATTAGCAATTTACCAAATAATGTTTCATAGAATTTATTGAACAGCACCATAGAATGTTATTACAACTGCAGAGACCCATCACTACATAAAATAAGCTTACAATTTGGATGTGATCCTTGAAATTCCATGCAAAATTGGCAATGAACTTTATTGGTGTCCCCAATACAGTGCTGTCTTGCAGCAGTTATATGCTGATGGGCCACTGAACTATAAAACAACAAAATGCAACAACAAAATACAACAACAGTGAACCTGCCACTAGACTCATGCAGCTGAACTCATATGAAGCCATGTTATAATGTGCATTCTTTCTGATTGCCATCTTTTGACCTTTCCTCTTAGAAACATAGAAACATAGAAGTCTGACGGCAGAAAAAGACCTCATGGTCCATCTAGTCTGCCCTTATACTATTTTCTGTATTTTATCTTAGGATGGATATATGTTTATCCCAGGCATGTTTAAATTCAGTTACTGTGGATTTATCTACCATGTCTGCTGGAAGTTTGTTCCAAGGATCTACTACTCTTTCAGTAAAATAATATTTTCTCATGTTGCTTTTGATCTTTCCCCCACTTGCACTTCATACTTGTGTATTATCTGTTTGTGCTCTTGCCCGTGTCTAACACCCACCCTATCCCTTGCTCCCATCTGTAGAAGACTACTCATATCATAAAAGTGAAGAGATTGGCTATAACCTTTTCTTTTACTTCAATAGCAAAGTGCTAATACGTGAAAATCCTAAATTTAAATTTGTGTGTGATGTCTGTATCTTCTAAGCTATGTAATCTAGAAGTGCTCATAGACTTAAAAAATGGATATGGTCCAGGAGCTGATCTTTCAACTTCTGCCTTCTGCTAAGTGGGATCTGAAAGCCTGTTAGCCTCTCAAGGCCTTCCTAAACTAACATGCCAGCTGGCTCTTGTCCACGGACTTCTCTTCTGACTGGAAAAATGTTGACTGGATAGCAGCACTTCAGATAGCGAATTAGGTGGTTTACAAATAAGTGTTCATAATAACAGCTTTCTTCTTCTCTACACTGTAGTTTCCTAAAAGAGGCTGACTGTGCAAAATTGTAATGGCTGTTGGGTTGTGGATTTCTTTTTGTTTATTTCTTTACTAGTTTTTCTAGTGCAGTACAGCTTTATCATTTCACAATATGTTTGTGGTTTTTCATAAGGATAAAATCGTAAAATACTAGCTACTACAGAAGTCAGTAAAACTTTTTCAGCCTGCCTTCTCTTCAATAGAATAATAAATGCATTAGTACATACAATTCTCTCTCACTTACTTTTAAAGTAGAAATAGTTTTCCAAATTATTTTCCCCTCCACTACAAAACACCATATTTTTCTGAGTATAAAATGCACCTTTTTCCTCCCTAAAAGAGGCTGAAAATTTGGGTGTACTTCGAATGTAGCTTTTTTGAAGCTTCCCCCCCCCCCAGCCCTAACTAGGTGCTAACTATCTTCCCAGCTTCCTATTCCCTCAGAATAAGTTTTTTTCACCCCTGTCTTTGCCAGCTTATTTTTATTCCTACCCCCTCTGAAAAAGTGGTGCCTTTCAGCCCAAATGTAATGGTAACAAACTTCCTGGCTTGCTGCTTTTTTTTTTATTTCTACTCCCTTCGAAGCAGTTTTTTCTGCCCTAAATCTTTGCAGGCGTCTTTTCATTCCTACTCCCTCTGAAAAAGGCTTTTTCAGCCCTAACCAGGGGATAAAATAATGTGCTGACGCTGAATAGACTGAGGACGCTAGCTAGATGAATACCTGGTAGGCATAGTTCCCTCTAAGCTGAGCAGTGAGCAATCGCTCACTTAAAAATCATCATCAACTCAGAGTTTTCCAAACCTGCCCAGAAGCCGAGAGGGAAAGAGTGAGAGGGAAGGAGAGAGAGGGGAAGAGAGGAAGAGAGAGAAACAGATGGAAAAAAGAGAGGAAGGAAAAGAGAAAGAAAAAGAATGGGAGTAAGGAAGAGAGAAAGAAAATCAAAATCTAGTTTTAAACTAGCTCAACTATTTAAGTGGCATTTTGATATTGTTAGAGTTGCCCTATTATGAGCTCACTGTTATAGATACACAGTACAGTATTTTATTTTGAAATTCTCTGAGACAAAACAGGGTGGGTTTTTTGTTTGCTTGCTTGTTTGTTTATTTATTTATTTATTTATTATTTCTGTGCCGTCCAGTCCCGAAGGGACTGCCGCTCAGACACTATACTTTTCCGCCCACCCCCCAAAAAAATTAGAGGGAACACTGCTGGTAGGTAGATTTTTCTCGCTATTTTTGTCTTCCAAAACTAAGGTGCATTTTATACTCCGAAAAATATGGTACTGTCAAAATTTACAAATAAATGAGGGTATCGAGGGCACAAAGGAAATATTTTAACTAGGGTTGAAATGAACGGTCCTTGCTGCTATCTGAACTTAGTTGTTCAACCAAGCTCAGAAAACACCAAGAACCTCTCAAATGAGCATATGCATACAAAAGTAAGTGGGGTCAGAAAGCATACTAATCCATAACATGATTTATGGCGTTGTCCAAACATTTTGCTAAGCCATTTTTTATTTAATTGTTATTTACTGAAAACTGTAAATAGTTGGGTCTAACAAGACAAACCTGAGATAAAACTAAGGTAACTATTATGGCTTAGACCAATATAGGAAACCCACCCATTATGGACAATTCAACTATAAGTTTTATTTGGGTGGGAATGAGTATAGGGAGAGATTGAAAAGAATTCCTTTCTCCAGAGAGTTAAATAAGCCATGGTAGGATCACTTGTATGCCTTTTCATGCCTACTTTTTATTTAACTCTGACTTGGATCCTTACCAAATGAGTGAGGAAAGATAAATGAATCTGCAGGATGAGGTTACTTGCTCATGACACTTCCTTTCACCCTCTCAGGATAATTGCTTTTACCATGGAAGAGTGAGGGCCATTCGTGACTCAAGTGCGGTGCTCAGCACATGCAGAGGTATACGGTAAGTATCTAGCTCTTTCATGCATTTTTGTCTACAAAGTAACATTTGGACAATCACATAATTCACAGTTAAAAGTTAAGGGTGATAACCAAAGGACTTAAAAAAAAATACTAGGTAAAGGAATGGCTAAATAGTGATGGACAAAAAAGAACCCTTTTCTGTATGCAGCTCTGCTGTTTTTTTTAAAAAAAATAGTCTTTATTAAATATATACATAAAGAGAAAAAGACAAACAAATAATCACATAGAAACACAAAAAATACAAATATAGTATATGCACACATATATATGCATAAGTGTTTATATCGAAGACATCCAACATTAATGTTGAAACCTCATTGTGTTTTGGACAAAATAAATAAATAAATGTGAATCATTCTGTTGACCTTTATCCTCTACAACCAATCAATAGTATATAATCATCTTATACATCCTAAGTATACAGACCATATGAATATGGTATTTTTGTTTAGGCTAATACAATTCATATCTTATTTAATTCTATTAAAACATTATTTGTGTACATTTGCGATAGCTTTTGCTTTCATTCTATCCTTTGTGCCAATTCAAATTCAAATAAATTACTTAACATTATGTACTTGTTAGTTGATTTGTAAAATTACATATTTATGTCTACATTGATATAATTCAAGTTTTATTTAGTTCTTTGAAACATTATTTGTACACATTTCAGACAATTTTTTCTTTCACTCTTTCCTTTGTGTCAGTTCAACAACAGGTAGATTGCTCAAATCTATTTATTTGTTGGTTAATTTCTAAAAATTACATATTTCCACTCTGTTCCTTCCGGTCCATGTGGTGAGATAAGAGGTTAATTCTTCTTTATGTTGTGTTAAATCACATTTTATTGTTTTATAGTTTTAGATGATTAGTCCCTTAAACCAATATTTCTGAGCATGATCTCAGAAGGATTCAGTAAGCTTTAGTTGTAATGTTCTTTCCAAATACCATAAGATAGGGATGGGCAGTTTTTGGCAACAGGACTACTGCTGGAGTTGCTCCCTTTCCTTCTCCTCCACCATCACCACCAACAGCAACACTATGGACTACACTGAAATGACCACACGGAGGGAGGGGAGAATACTGATACACTCATTTATTTTAAGAAACTTAACTTTTTACAAAGAAATATCCCACTACACCTATTTTACTATTCTTTTAAAAATTATTTCTTCAGAATTTTGAATCAAATTTCTGTAGACTGATTTTTAAAGGGCTTCAAGGATCGTGAAAAAAAGAAGCTAGCTACAGGGTAGCTTCACATAATTCAGAAGTTGGAAGTTGGTTATCCTTGCTGTAAAAACAAATGTTAATTTATATCCAGGGATTCAATTTTTTGGGGGGGGAGGGGGAATCTACAGTCTTCCTGTTTAGCTTATTTGGAACAAGATAATTGACTGTCTAACACAGTATTATCCACCGTAACTGATAGAAAGTTTGCGGAATTTGGAGTAAGTGGGTTCTTTTTCCAAGCTTGCCTGGAGACATCAGGGATGAAATCTGGAACTTCTGTATACAAAGCAAATCTCTTCAAAAATGCTACAGCTTGTCCCTAATTCTAACAAATGTCAGGATCTTTCCATTTTCATTCATTTTCGCCTTTCTTTAGCCTGATATTATTTATCTCAGAACAGTTTTCTGAATATTTATTGTGGTCTTAATATTTGTACCAATCTTGCAAACATCTGATTCTTATTAGTATGAAGTTCTCACTTAGTAATGGAATTTTGCAAAATCCTTGGATAGAAAGGAGCCTTTTCTGCTGATTAACATATGCTAATTCTACAGTGCACTTAAGAAATTAAACACATTGTTTTTTATAAACAATGTTTATAAAAACATTGATTTCCTTTTGGTCACTTCAGAGCCTATTGAAAGCTGGGCTTCTGTCCAGTTAGGAAATAGCTTTGGCCAATTTAAAAAAAAATCCTCAATGGTCTCAAAACCAAACTTAATGTAAACAAATTGTCTGGGTGTATAAAAAAATAAAGTCTTCCTTTTATGACTGATACACAAGATCTGCACAAAATAGAAAGCAATACAGATGTAAGGTGAACCACTTTCATCCTTCCCTCCTTTTTCTGGTGTTTTGGGCCCTGGCTTCAAAATTTCCAAGCAAAATTGTAGTTTGTTATTAATTTTTTTGATTAACTGCTCAGTTGATCCATATACCAGCCAGCATTCTCTACATTATTCTAATACATAATTTGGGATTTCTGATAAAAAAGCAGAAGATAAATTCTTGCATATGCTTTTAATTATTGTGGAAAAATAAAGCAAAGAAAAAGGAAAAAGGGTAACTACAAACAATTATTTTTTGCTTTTTAAACTGATGTACATTAAAAAAAAACAATTTGGAACTCAGCATTTAATTCTGAATTATAACACTTAATATTTCAATAAAATAGTTCTATTTGTAAGATATTACCTGAAACCTGATGATATTAATTTTTATATAGAAAGCAGGAGTATGTTGTGAATACAGAAATATTGACTGAAACTCATTCCACATGTATGAAAACAGGCCAAACAGTAGTGTTTTCAGCAATTTATCACATTCAATTTTATTTATTTATTCACATAGCTGCTCACCTTATAAACATGCCTATGTGATGTAGCACATATAATTATAAATGAATAATATTGAATATATTCCTTACTTTTTTTAAAAAAAGCAACATTATTGAAAGATTAGGAGAATATTTACAGATAGAAAATATATTTTACTAAAGAGAGAATTGGGTTTTTCAGAGGCTGATATCCATAATAATTTGCAATAGTTCTCAATGACTTCAAAAGCCTTCCTTCCAGAAAAAAACTGTTGAGCTTGAAAAAGCAGACACGATTAATTGATTTTTTTTGTTTATTTATTCCTTTGTTTCAATTAATTTATATGGCTGTCCATCTCTCAGCAATGATTTGAAGTAGCTAACATAAAGTTAAAAGTCAATTTTAGAAGAACGACCAATAACAGTAGCAATAGATATACATAAACTGTTTAGCTTGCTTAGAACTGTGTATTTTAAAGGCCTTTTCTATTTTATCTTGAAGCCCTCTATTTCCATTACTAATTTTACTTTAAGATTCTTTTTTCACTTTGTTTTATTGTAATATATTTAATATTTGTCTCCTTATAACCATTTAAGAAAGTGTAATGGTCTTTGGGGGTCTTAGAAATAGCCATGTCTTTCCTGTGTTGGGTTTAAAATTTAAAATCTGGGATTTTATTAAAAGTCCTGGTTAGCTTTGAAAATGAAGAATAAAACGGGCTTAGCAACTTTCCAATATTACTAAATGGCACTCTAGTAAATACCAACTCTGAACTACATCTTACTTAATTCTGTTGGGTTTTTTCCCTCTGCTTTTCTTTAGCTGATTTGCCTTCCCTGCCTTCTGATGGTTTGTTGAATTGTTTTTCAGTGGCCTTATAGTTATAAGCAACAACCTCAGTTACATCTTAGAACCTCTTCCTGATAGCCAGGAGCATCACTTCATCTACAGGTCTGAGCATCTCAAAGTTCCTCATGGAAGCTGTGGAAACAAGCATTCGGAGTCAAAGGTGACAGATTGGCTTGCAGAGTTGACAGGTCGAACTGAACCCCGTTACCACAGGGTATGTCTGAGTCACTCCTCCTATCTTACAGGATGTAGCAACATCACCCTGTGATGTTTTTCCCCGTGAGGGAGTAAATAAGGTGGTGCATTTGTTAAGCTTTCAAACTGCTCTATATAGGCTATTCCAAAAATCATTCAGTCGCCAGCAGTTAGAAAATATAGGCTAGTTTATTATCCCAATGCTGATGGATGAAAAGCTGAAGCTGAGAAATAATTGGTAGTCCTTGCTTATTGACCCCTGGTTAAGTGACTATTTAAAGTTGCAATGGTGCTGAACAAGTAATATTTTAAATGGTTCTTGAAATTCTGGCTGTCACAGTGTCCCTGGATGCTTACCAACCATCTCACAATTATGACGGTTGCAGTGCCCCACAGTTATGCCAGCTTCCCACAAGCAAAGTCAAAGGGGAAACTGGCAGGAAAGTCACTCAGGTAAATCTGTTCCCCCAGACTCAAAATCACTCATGCACATCACTGGTACTGTAACAACCCATATGTCCTCCTCCATCTGGAGCAGGTCTGAAATCACTTACATGCAGTTTTGCACCTACCACACACGTTCACCCTTTGGGAGCAGTTACTGACATCCCCCCCCCCCAACTTTTTCATTTCTGTTGGAAAACAATTGAGCAGAGAAGAACCAATTCATTTCTGAGGTCCTTAAATATTTTCATTGCTTCATAAAGATGTTGAGACTGTAGAAAGAGTGCAGAGAAGAGCAACAAAGATGATTAGGGGACTAGAAGCAAAACCATATAAAGAATGGTTGCTGTAATTAGGTATTTCTAGTTTGATGAAAAGAAGGACGAGGGGTGACATAATAGCGATGGTCCAATAAGTTGCCACAAAAAAGAGTCAAGTATCAAGCTATTCTCCAAAGCATTCGAGGGCAGGACAAGAAGCAATGGATGGAAACAAATCAAGAAGAGAAGCAGCCTAAAACTTAGGAGAAATTTCCTGACAGTTAGAACAATTAATCATTGGCGCAGCTTACTTTCAGAAGTTGTGAATGCTCCAACACTGGAAGTTTTTAAGATAGCAATTGGATAAGCATTTGTCTGAAATGTTATAAGGTTTCCTGCCTAGAAACATAGAAACATAGAAACATAGAAGTCTGACGGCAGAAAAAGACCTCATGGTCCATCTAGTCTGCCCTTATACGATTTCCTGTATTTTATCTTAGGATGGATATATGTTTATCCCAGGCATGTTTAAATTCAGTTACTGTGGATTTATCTACCACGTCTGCTGGAAGTTTGTTCCAAGGATCTACTACTCTTTCAGTAAAATAATATTTTCTCATGTTGCTTTTGATCTTACCCCCAACTAACTTCAGATTGTGTCCCCTTGTTCTTGTGTTCACTTTCCTATTAAAAACACTTCCCTCCTGGACCTTATTTAACCCTTTAATATATTTAAATGTTTCGATCATGTCCCCCCTTTTCCTTCTGTCCTTCAGACTATACAGATTGAGTTCATTAAGTCTTTCCTGATACGTTTTATGCTTAAGACCTTCCACCATTCTTGTAGCCCGTCTTTGGACCCGTTCAATTTTGTCAATATCTTTTTGTAGGTGAGGTCTCCAGAACTGAACACAGTATTCCAAATGTGGTCTCACCAGCATTCTATATAGCGGGATCATAATCTCCCTCTTCCTGCTTGTTATACCTCTAGCTATGCAGCCAAGCATCCTACTTGCTTTCCCTACCGCCTGACTGCACTGTTCACCCATTTTGAGACTGTCAGAAATCACTACCCCTAAATCCTTTTCTTTTGAAGTATTTGCTAACACAGAACTGCCAATACAATACTCAGATTGAGGATTCCTTTTCCCCAAGTGCATTATTTTACATTTGGAAACATTAAACTGCAGTTGCCATTGCTTTGACCATTTATCTAGTAAAGCTAAATCATTTACCATATTACAGACGCCTCCAGGAATATCAACCCTATTGCACACTTTAGAGTCATCGGCAAATAGGCAAACCTTCCCTACCAAACCTTCCCCTGTGTCACTCACAAACATATTAAAAAGAATAGGACCCAGAACAGACCCTTGTGGCACACCGCTTGTAACCTGACTCTGCTCAGAATACTCGCCATTAACAATAACTCTCTGATGTCTACGCTTCAGCCAGCTGAAAATCCATTGAACTATCCAGGGATTAAGTCCAATCTTCACTAATTTATCTATCAGCTCTTTATGTGGAACCGTATCAAAGGCTTTGCTGAAGTCCAGGTAGGCAATATCCACGGCACCACCTTCATCCAACACCTTTGTGACATAGTCAAAGAAATCAATGAGATTAGTCTGACATGATTTGCCTTCAGTAAAGCCATGCTGATTTGGGTCCAATAAGTTATTGTTTTTTAGGTGCTGATTTATCCTCTTTTTGAGTAGAGTCTCCATCATTTTAACTACAACTGATGTCAAGCTAACTGGCCTGTAGTTACCAGCTTCTTCTCTACTGCCCTTCTTGTGGATAGGCACAACACTGGCCATTCTCCAATCCTCAGGAACATCTCCTGTTAACAAGGATTGGTTAAACAAATCAGTCAGGGGGGTAGCAATGACAGATCTGAGTTCTTTAAGAACTCTGGGGTGGATGCCATCTGGACCCATTGCCTTATTTATCTTTAATCGTTCAAGTTCTTCTAAGACATCGGCTTCTAAGATCACTGGAGCTGAATCCGTACAGCTGGAAGCAATGTTATATCCCTCTATAGTTTTATTTTGTAAGGTGTCTTTTGAGAAAACTGAACAGAAGTAGCTATTGAAATGGTCAGCGATCTCCTTATTCCCATTAATGCATGTATTATTCCCGGTACTAAGCTTCGTGATGCCGCAGTTTTTCTTCTTCTTATCACTAATATATCTGAAGAAGGTTTTATCCCCCTTCTTTAGAGATTTGGCAATTTCTTCCTCTTTTGAGGCTTTAGCAGCATATATTATCTGTTTTGCCTCCTTCTGTCTCATTTTATACACCTCCCTATCAGCTATACTTCCAGACTCTTTATACCTCCTATAGGCAGCCTTTTTTTCATTGACTATAGCCCTTACATCATTGCTAAACCATAGCGGTTTCTTCTTCCTTTTACCTTTAGTTATTTGTCTTACATACAGTCCAGTGGCTTTTAAGATGGCCTTTTTTAATACAGTCCACTGGGTGCTCGCTCCTGCCATTTTATCCCTCCCCTTTAATTCATTATCTAAATATCCCCCCATTGCATTAAAATTTGTTTTTCTGAAATCCAATACTTTGGTTGCATTATAGGATTGCTCACAATGCGTTTTTACATCAAACCACAAACATAGATGGTCGCTGCAACCTAAATTTTCTCCCACCTTGACATCTGAAACCCAATTCCCATTCGTAAAAACTAAATCTAGAATATTCTCCCATCTAGTTGGTGTCTTAACCAGCTGTGCCAGAGCTGATCCTGTAAAGGCCTCTACTATATTCTTACTTTTGCATGTAAGGGCACTGGGGATATTCCAGTCAACATCAGGCATGTTGAAATCACCCATAACCACAATACAGTGATCCCCCGGTTATTGCGTCCCCGACCATTGCGAACAGGCTAATTTGCAATTTTTGAACCCGGAAGTCAGAACACCATCTGCGCATGCGTGCCCTTTTTTTCCTATGGGCACGCATGCGTAGATGGCGCCGGGCAGATCAGCTGCTGGGCGGCTTCCCTAGGTCTTCCCCCTCTTGGCGGGCATCAGCGAGGAGTTTCCCCACTGCCCACGCAAACTCCTCACTGCTGCCGCTTCGCTCGGGCCGCTTCCCAGCTGAGTAGTCAGCTGGGAAGCGGCCCGAGCGAACGGCTTGTCCGCAGCCTGCCTGCCCGCGCGCCCGCGGCTCGCGCGCCCTTCTCCCGCCCACGCCGTTCGCTCGGGCCGCTTCCCAGCTGACTACTCAGCTGGGAAGCGGCCCGAGCGAACGGCTTGTCCGCAGCCTGCCCACGCCGTTCGCTCCCCCTCTTGCTGGCGGGAGAGCGAGAAGCCCTCCCCAGCACCCGCTCGCCCGCCGTTCGCCGCTCTCCCGCCCTTCGCCCGGCCACCCGCCGTTCGCTCGCTGCTTGCCCGGCCACCCGGGTTCGTTTGGCTTGAGGGCTCAGTTGGGAAGGCGCGCGGGTGTTTTAAAACGTCGCCGCCGACATGGGGGGCTTGCTAGCACCCCCCCAAACCCGGGTTGGGGGTTCGGGGGGTGTGCTAGCGAGCCCCCCATGTCGGCGGCAACGTTTTAAAACACCCGCGCACCTTCCCAACTGAGCCCTCAAGCCAAGCGCAGAAGTTCGCCTTTGGCGCTTGGCTTGAGGGCTCAGTTGGGAAGGCGCACGGGTGTTTTAAAACGTCGCCGCCGACATGGGGGGCTCGCTAGCACCCCCCCAAACCCGGGTTGGGGGCTTGGGGGGTGCTAGCGAGCCCCCCATGTCGGCGGCGACGTTTTAAAACACCCGCGCGACTTTCCAATGAGTCCCGAAGACAAACGCGGAAGTTTGACGTTTGTCTTCGGGACTCATTGGAAAGCCGCGCGGGTGTTTTAAAACGTCGCCGCCGACATGGGGGGCTCGCTAGCACCCCCCAAATCTGGGTTGGGGGTTCGGGGGGGTGCTAGCGAGCCCCCCATGTCGGCGGCGACGTTTTAAAACACCCGCACGGCTTTCCAATGAGTCCCGAAGACAAACGCGTAAGTTTGACGTTTGTCTTCGGGACTCATTGGAAAGCCGCGCGGGTGTTTTAAAACGTCGCCGCCGACATGGGGGGCTCGCTAGCACCCCCCGAACCCCCAACCCGGGTTAGGGGGGGTGCTAGCGAGCCCCCCATGTCGGCGGCGACGTTTTAAAACAGCCGCGCCGCCCCCAATCTTCGGCCCCTCGCTAGCGCTGCGGAAGTAAAAACACCATCTGCACATGCGCAAATGGTGTTTTTACTTCCGCAGCACTACTTCGCGAAAACCCGCTCGTTGCGGGGGGTCCTGGAACGGAACCCTCGCAATGATCGGGGGATCACTGTATCTCCCTTTACTGCCATTTGGGTAATTTCATCCACCATCTTGTTGTCATATTCCTCGGATTGCCCTGGAGGCCTATAGATCACCCCAATTCTAATGACAGAACCTTCTTTATTTTGCATGCAAATCCAGAGAGTCTCTAGATCTTGACATGTATTTTGAATTAGTGTTGTTTTTAGACTTTCTTTAATATAAATGGCTACTCCACCTCCCCTTCTGTCTATTCCATCCTTCCTATACAGTGTATATCCTGGTATGGATATTTCCCATTCATTAGAATCCTTAAACCATGTCTCAGTTATGGCAACCAGGTCCAAATTATCTCTAGATATTATGGCCATTAATTCACAGAGCTTGTTGCTCAAGCTTCGAGCATTCGTGCACATTACCCGAAGAACATTATTTTCATTATTAGTTTGCCCCTTATCATCAACAACTACATCTATTTTATTTGCAGCTCCCTTTTCATAAGCTTCCAAAAACTGCTTTATCCTCATTGGTCGGGGACAGAAATCACCCACATCAGTTACATCTCTGTCCCCTTTACCTAGTTTAAATGCCTGTCCAAAAAAGTTCTGAATTCCTCACCGAGTACCTGGGTACCTCTGTATGATGGATGCAAACCATCCCTCTTAAACAACTCCCTATTAGACCACCTACTGACATCATGACTTACATAGCCAAAACCTTCAGCTTTACACCACTGCCTTAACCACACATTAAACTCTCTGATACACGTTGTTTTATCCTCTTGACCACAAACCGGTAACACCTCTGAGAAAGTCACTGAATCTGTTATTTTACCCAGCTCCACACTTAGACATTGAAAATCTCTTTTTACTACATTGACATTTCTCTGGGACAAATCATTTGTGCCAAGATGCACCACCACATCAATGTTATTACCTTTACTCCCGGCCTTGACAATGTTTGTAATCCGCCTCCTGTCCCTGCTGGCAGTGGCCCCTGGGAGACACCTCAGCACCTTCACCACGTCCTTACTCTGTCCCAAATCAACACCTCTAACAGTCGAATCACCCACAAGAAAATGTGTCCTCTTTTTATTTCTACTAACTGCACCTTCTCTGTGATCTGAAGTGCAAATTAAAATGGCTTTTTCCTGCTTTTAATCCTTCCCTTTGTCTCTTACAGCCAGTTATATCTGCCCCTTCTCCTTGAATACAAAAATGCAAAATGCAAAAAGTAAAAAAGCACTACCTTCCTCTCCTTCTCTGTGATCTGAAGTGCAAATTAAAATGCCTTTTTCCTGCTTTTAATCCTTCCCTTTGTCTCTTACAGCCAGTTATATCTGCCCCTTCTCCTTGAATACAAAAATGCAAAATGCAAAAAGTAAAAAAGCACTAACTTCCTCTCCTTCTCTGTGATCTGAAGTGCCTAAACTGTAGGTTAGAAAACCTCAATGGTCCCTTCCAACTCCGTTGTTCTGTTCTGTTCTATTTATATAATATAAATACAGTGTTCCCTCGATTTTCGCGGGGATGCGTTCCGAGACTGCCCGCGAAAGTCGAATTTCCGCGAAGTAGAGATGCGGAAATAAATACACTATTTTTGGCTATGAACAGTATCACAAGCCTTCCCTTAACAGTTTAAACCCCTAAATTGCAATTTCCCATTCCCTTAGCAACCATTTAGATTATTACTCACCAGGGTTATTTATTAAAGTTTATTAAAAAAATATTTATTAAAGGCGGACAAAAGTTTGGCAATGACATATATGACGTCATCGGGCGGGAAAAGCCATGGTATAGGGAAAAAAACCACAAAGTATTTTTTAATTAATATTTTTGAAAAACCGTGGTATAGACTTTTCGCGAAGTTTGAACCCGCGAAAATCGAGGGAACACTGTATGTAACGTATTTATTTAGGAAGATATATTTTTAAATAAAGAAAACGCCCAAAGGTTTTTCTAAACGAGAATTCAGTCAGTTCATAGAGCTAGAAATATTTTCTAGTGTTTATACTTGGGTTTCTAAATAAATCATAATTTCAAATTTGTGGTAAAGTAATATGTATGAGCTATATATTTATAAGAGAATAGTCCAATGAGTATTTTGGCCTGAGGCATAATGTCTTGATAAGAAAATAAGAATGGAAGTAATTTGCAATTATATATCTGTGTATGTGTGGCAGATGACTGAGAATAGAACTTAAATGAAGAGTAGACATGGGAATCGTCTATGTAAGAACAGTTCCTAAATATATAGCTTAAATGTAGTTTGCGTAAGATACACCACTGATACTTATTATGAACAGTTGCTCATCTAATGTATGACTGATCTTTATTTCTCTTAAATAAACAAATGTACAGATGTTAATTGTTTGACCAAAATAAACCCCAAGCATGTATTTTTGTGTGTGTTTCTGCCATAGGTGAAGAGGGATGATCAACAATCAATGAAATATGTGGAGCTTCTATTAGTAGCTGATTATGCAGAAGTAAGAAATCATCTATTATGTCTGATTAGTGGTGAACTCAGGGCAGATAAGAGGCTAACTACACATATCATGGACAAATCAGTGATCCAAAGTCCCAGTTATGTTACCTTAGAAGTGGCTATCTGGAAATCCTAGTATCAGTTTTGTGAGAAATAATTTTGATTGCACACCGTCCAGCCAAAGGTTAAGAGCCAGTTTTGACATGGGCCCGGTCAGTCTCTAGAACTTCACTACAATAATATGATTGTTTCTGAGTAGCTTCCCTTTAATTGTGGGTCCCTAATGTACTGAGGAGATCTGAGGATGAAACAGCTAAAAAGAAACCCAGAATGCTGATGTCACAAAACATGGAAAAATACAATTAACTCAGATACAACTCAGGTTCATGTCAATAAGAATGGTGCAACATATTTATTATGTGTGCAAAATTTTATCCATGGCATTTAAGATGACCTGAATCCTGTTTAATCTGGGTCCTAGTAGGCCACTGTGGCTAATTTGCAAAACATTTATAGACAAAATCCTCAGAGTCAGGTGACACCGATACATTGAGTTAATGGACATGATATCTTATAATGTAATCTGGGATTTCTTGGAGCTTGTAGACTACGCAGTAGTAGCAGGTTTCTCTGCAAATAAACTCTTTCATCTGCACTTTGGACCAAATGTTTTCGTTGCTTTAGGTAACTAGTGGTGGTGGTGGTCGAGGTAAATGGATTTAAGTGGTGGCAAGTGCTTCTTTCACAGCAGCTCTTACCTATGTTTAGTTATTGAGTTAGTTCCTCATCTTCCACCAGTGGCCTTCTAGATATCTCTTAATCCATTAAAGCTCTCTTCATTCTTTCACATACCACAGAGAACACCAAGATCCCCCAGATCAGGAGACACCACTTAGGCACAATCTTGTCTAAACTTCACTCACCTTCCTATTCCAGATTGCGACAAGGGACTTGGCGGGACTATACAGTTGATCTTACTCCCTCTAAAACCCATTAGGGTCAATTAGTCATTGGGTAGACCAATCTAATAGGTTCTCCATCCCCCATGAAAGTGTGTGACTCAGGAGAACATCATAGCTACCGAAATGTGATCTGACAACGACAAAGGGATCAAAGAAAGGATTATTAAACTAGATCAGAAAGGCACCACTCCTTCAAGAAAACCAAATTGGGTGTGTGACTACTATTCCTAGCTGTGTCCTGGATGACTGGACAGACCCAGTAGATAGAGATGTAAAAATATTATGTGTGAACATGTCTGGAATCCATTTCTAATCAATTACTGGAACTAACTAGAATAATTCCCAATAGGACATTAGATCATTCATGAATTTTTAATTTTAATTTCTTTTCCTCCTTTTCAGTTCTTTTCAAAGACACAACTTCATATCTCTGGGGTAATTTGATTGTCTCACCAGCTATTTACTTGACTATTTTTTTCCTTTTAATATAAAGAAATATATATTCCCAGTCATGGTGACATCTATATTCACAGTCACAGCACATATCCATACATTGTACACCTGAGTTTTCAATTATGTGACTCTGAATTTGCCAAATCTAAGGTGCATAATAATGTATCCAATAATTTTTTATTCAATTATCTCAGAGTGAATAAACCATCTTGTCTTACTCATGAATTATAGCTAAAATTGTGCGGATTCTGCTGAGTTATGGCTATAATATATTCTTAATGAAATGAACAAAAGAGTCGTTTCCTTTTTCTTTCCCTCTATGGAGAAGGGGTGTGTGTGTGTGTGGTGAGAGAGAGGACAAACAATAAAAGAGATTCTTGATATTCCAAATATTTCTTTTTTGTATTTATTATATAAATTAATGCACTTAATTAAATTATGTTTCCTTAAGCAGAAACAGGCAAGCTCTTCATAGTTGGCTCCCAAAAAATGAATAAATAGATATCTTACATCATTCTTTATTAAATAAAAGATTTATAAAGCCCACTGAAACCCAGGGGATAGGGGGACTGAGAAGGGAGATCCAGCTTTCCAGGTGTCCTTTCACTTAACTCTCATTATCTCCGTTCATCATGTCCAACATAGCAAATTATATAAATGTATATTCATACATTCAGGTAGATTGAGTTGCCATAAGGCTAAATGAAAGTAATGCAATCAACTTTTCCCCATAGGAAAAAAGGATTAAAAATACTGTTTTCTAAAATACAAGCTTTTGTTCCCAAAGATCCAAATGCTTCTGAAGTCTGTGTTTAAGATAATGCCTCAATTGTTATAGATAAAAAATGGAACCTCCCTTGATTTCTCTGCTGACTTTGGAAGTTGGGATACCATTCATATGTTATTGTTTAGCACTTAGTAATAACAATGGCATTTAGGCTTATATAAGCTTCATAGTGCTTTACAGCTCTCTCTAAGTGATTTATACAGTCACTAAAATGCCTCCAACAATCTGGGCTCCCATTTTACCAATCTTGGAGAAGAATGGAAAATTGAGTCAATTTTGAGTTGGTCAGAATCGAACTCCTGGCAGTGGGCAGAGTTATCCTGCAAAACTGCATTCTAACCACTGCACCACCAGAGCTCTTAGGTGAAGTTGATTGGTTTCTTGCTGTGCATCCCTATTACATTCAATCTTGTTGCCCATTAATACGACATAGAGATTGTAGCCCCTGGTGGGCTATGCTTCAAAAGAGATAAACCAATTCTAAGTTTCTGATATGCTAATGAAGTAACGGCAGTAAGCATCTTCAAGGCTTCGAGCGATTCTACTCAAAGTCCTGCCACCCAGCTATCCCCAGTTTAAACATTTCAGCCTAAATTTACCCTGTCTATTCTGGGTTGCTGCTACCTACATTTGGTTTCGCAGGCTGTATTTTTTGCAAATGTAATGGAAAGATTATTTCAAACTTCATACACCCAAAACCATGAAGACAGAGAAGGACAGCACACATTGAATAAACATGTGGATATTTTACGTAATTTATTTGGAGTCAAACGTGCTAGAAGAACAGAAGCTAGGGAAAAACTTCATTGCTAATGATATTCTTAACTCAAACTTTGACTTATAATATCCATGGGATAAACTTGAGACTTGGATTTCAAATCCTGGCAACTAGGCAGTAACAAGACCTGTACATCAGTGTATTATCTACAGCTAAATTGCTTGTATGGCACCTTATTCAATGTACTGTATATTGTAACATAGTTTAACTGATTATTTTGCTGTTCAGCAGTACTGATTATAGTTAAATTTCTTTTTTTCTATTTCAGTTTCAGAAAAATAAATATGATCTTCAAGCAACCAAGAATAAATTAGTGGAAGCTGCCAATTACGTAGATAAAGTAAGCCCAGATATATGTTTTACAGGAAAACCTGTTACCTTTTAAAATAACAAATCAGGAAAAGCTGAATATTTAACTGTCTATTCTATGTGACTTCCCAAATTTTCTAAAAAAGAGAAACTGAAACTAACAGAAGAAGGAAAGTTGGAGTAAAGATAAGGTTGTGAGAGAGTTGCCTTTTAATTTAATTATTCTATTACTAAAAAATATAGCTACAGAACAATGAATATTTATCTTCCAAAAGTATATACAGTATTCTTTTTATGTGAAATTGAAAATTAAAGAGGAAAAAAGAAATAGGATAAAAGAAACATGCAACTAAAGCAGTAGTGGTATTCAACCAGTTCTATTCAGGTGAAATAATAGAGCTGACTGCAGGTGGTCCCGCCCACCTTCCCGGATGTAAGCACATTGCGTTTTGGATGCTGTGCGCCTGCACAGAAAACTGGGACACGCCTATTCCATATTCCTCTTGCTGCCTCCCTGCCTGCTTGCTGCTCTTGCACTGCACAATGGGAGAGACAGCATCTCCTCCTCCTCCTCCTCCTGGAACCCATTATGAGCATCGCCTGCAGCTAGGCGGGCCCGGTGTCTTGGCACGGAGAAACGTCACAAGTCTCCCCCAGTGGCCGAGGTGTGCACAGCACCAACAAGGGCCAGAAAAAGAGGCAAGTAGAGTGGCGCTTCGCTCCCACTCTGGAATACAGAGTCAACCTCCATCCGCCACAGTCACTCTTTACTTCTCAGGGCAGGCAAGAAGTGAGGGGGAGGGGTCACCCAGTGATGGAATCATCTGTTAGAGAGCCATAGGAGAGGGCCCAAAGAGCAGCATATGGCTCTAGAGCCTCACATTGCTGACCTCCGATCTGTACCATCGGTATCAAGCTCACATTGTCATAGTGGCGTCACTTTACTTTTGCTTAACTGGGCATGGCTGTAGCCAGCACGTGACGCATCCGGCCTGCAGGCCAGGAATTTGACATCCCTGGTCTATATGGAAATGTACTTCTCAGGGAGAAGAAATAAGAAAGAATCTGTCCCAAAACCTTCTTAGTAAGGTAGCTCATTTTAGAACTGTTTCATGGAGACACAGCCTGTTGATTAACTAAAACTCTTCTACTTTTCCTCCCTCCTCAACTGTTAGTTCTACAGGTCATTCAACATACGGATTGCTCTGGTTGGTCTTGAAATCTGGAATGACTACAATAAGTGTGACATCTCTGAGAACCCACATTCAACGCTTTGGTCATTTCTTGGTTGGCGGCGCAGATTACTAATCAATAAAAAGCATGACAATGCCCAGTTGATTACGTAAGTTGTTGATTTTAAAACAGTATTTTCTACTGATTTAACTGGAAGAAGGGTGAGGCTTTCTCATCATTTTCTCTTACGTTACTCCCTGTGAGATCATCTATCGTACTTTGTATGGTATGCAAAGTTAGATCTGATCCAGTTCCTCGCTGTTGTCTCAGGAGAGTGTAGTGCAAACAGTCATGTTAGGCTACATAAAATGGTCTTCTTTTGAAATGAAACTGCATGCTTAGATAGACAAATTTTATTCACAATTTTGTTCTCTCTTTTGTAACATGGTACAGTGGGATGTCCTTCCATGGTACTACTATTGGCTTGGCCCCTCTGATGGCCATGTGTTCAGCTTATCAGTCTGGAGGAGTAAATATGGTAAGTTACACTCAATAAATAAATTCTTGATTGTTTGTTCAAAACAGTTTGAAATAAATAGGAACAAGCCCAAAAGGATGAGATGTTAAGATGTGATCTTAAGGCTGTTTTTCCCCCTCCAGCAGAGGGGTGGAATTTCAGGTTCCAGTTCCTTTAATGGACATTAGAATAGTTTGCTTTGAAAACCCAGATTGTTTACTCTTTGGGAAGGGAGGGAAAATTAAACTTTTTCAGAAGGGTTGGGGGAGAAAAGTAATGTTTTGCTGATACTGTAGGTTTGTCCACAAAGGGGATCCACAAAGGGAATCAAAATAACCAAAGGGGCGTTGTATGTGTTTCTGCCATTTTCTGCCCAAATTGCTTTGTACAGGCTGCAACTTCAATCAAATAACACATGCTCACTCAATAAAACTTGCTTTGGAGTAGATTTGGAACACTCAGAAGCAGACGTACTGCTTTCTGGTACATAGCTAACCCAAGGAACATGATACTAAATTACCACAAAACAAATTATGGCCACTAATTTGAATGGCTTTAAAAAAGGATGAAATAAATTAGTGGAATTTGAATCCTTCGGTTGATAACTCTTCATGTTCTCAAGATATATACATCTGAATATTAATTTCTGGGAGGACAAACATTGCTTCTCTCATGTGGTCACTATAACAAGCCAATTATTTAGTAGAATGATCCAGCAAGGAGACCCTTAATGTTTTTAAAGAATGTATTCCTTTAAAAATGTACATTTGCTTATTACAGGTAGTCTTCGACTTATAGCCGTTCATTTAATGACTGAAAAAAGATTTATGATCAATTTTCACGATTACAAACATTTACAGCATCCAATCAATTACATGATCATACTTTTGAGTACATTGGCAACTGACATGTATTTAAAATGAACTAGTTTATGCTATGATTAGTGATGGGTGAACCAAACCCGCACAATTTGGGTTCATACTGAATTTTGCGGTGTTCGGTATGCCGAACACGAACACAATTTTTTTTTGAAACTTCGGGCAAAGTTCGGGGTCGCGTTCGGCATTCGGAGCTTTGACGTCACCGGCAGATTGCTAAGGATGCCAAGGTGATCACTTCCTGGATTCCATGGAATCCAGGAAGTGATCACTTTGGCATCCTTAGCAACCTGCCGGTGATGTCAAGGCTCTGCACTCGGAATCTCAATGTTTATTTTTACGTGAAAGGACACTGCAGCGGTGCTGCAAGCAAGGGGCGGTCCTTTCACGTAAAAATAAACATGTTTATTTTTACGTGAAAGGACCGCCCTTTGCTTGCAGCGTCGCTGTGGCATCCTTTTTCGTAAAAATAAAAATGTTTATTTTTACGTGAAGACCTCCCTTTGAAGGAGCTGGGGAATCCCTCCCACGAAGAGATTCCGGGGGTGGAGCCTTGACATCACCGGCAGGTTGCTAAGGACGCCAAGGTGATCACTTCCTGGATTCCATGGAATACAGGAAGTGATCACCTTGGCATCCTTAGCAACCTGCCAGTATACGTGACGTCAAAGCTCTGCCCACTGAATCTCTTGGTGGGATTCCCCATTCGGTTTCGGTTTGGGTTCAGCCAAATTTTGTAAAGTTTGTCTGAACTTGCCAAACCCGAACACTGTTGGGTTTGCCCATCACTAGCTATAATCTTAATGCACTCCCCTTGGACGAATGAGCCAGGAGGGGGAAATAGACCATAGAACTGTAATATTAAGTAATCTTAATTCTGTGCTTGGACAGGATCACTCTGAAAATGCCATTGGAGTTGCTGCCACTATGGCCCACGAGATGGGCCACAACTTTGGCATGAGTCATGATTCAGCTGGCTGCTGCTCTGCCAGTCCCAGAGATGGAGGATGTATTATGGCTGCTGCAACAGGGTAAGTGGGTTTTGCGCTTGTACAAAAAATTTGCAGTAATAGCAATAGCAGTAGCATTTAGACTTCCAGTATATATCACCTCACAGTGCTTGACAGCCCTCTCTAAGTGGTTTACAGAGTTCAGCATCTTGGCCCCCAACAATCTGGGTCCTCATTTTACCCAGCTCAGAAGGATGGAAGGTTGAGTCAATCTTGAACCTGGTGAGATTTGAACTGCCAAATTGCAGGTAGCCGGCAGGCATCTGAGTAGCCTGCAGTACTGCATTTTAAGCACTATGCCACCACGTCTCTGACATGAAACCTTTCACTTCAATTAAGGCCTTCTCAAGAAAAGTGGCTTTATCTGAATTAGGTTTTTTGGCCATGACAAATACTATCAGTATGTAACCCATTCAGGGCATCCATAGGCAAGACCAAAATAGGCAAGATGGACAAGTGTATCAAAAGGTGAGAAAGATCCCTTTCTTATGTTCTCATGTTCAAAACATCACAAGTGCTTAATATTGTATTTAAATAATAGTATAATTCAATATTACAGTGTTCCCTCGCTTTTTGCGGGGGATGCGTTCCGAGACCGCCCGCAAAAGTCAAATTTCCGCAAAGTAGAGATGTGGAAGTAAATACACTATTTTTGGCTATGAACGGTATCACAAGCCTTCCCTTAACACTTTAAACCCCTAAATTGCAATTTTCCATTCCCTTAGCAACCATTCAGATTATTATTCACCATGTTTATTTATTAACGTTTATTAAAAAAATATTTATTAAAGGCAAACAAAAGTTTGGTGATGACATTTGATGTCATCGGGTGGGAAAAACTGTGGTATAGGGAAAAAACCTGCAAAGTATTTTTTTTTAATTAATATTTTTGAAAAACCGTGGTCTAGACTTTCCGCGAAGTTTGAACCCGGGAAAATCGAGGGAACACTGTATACAGTAATTTCACCTTTTTTCATTGGCTCAATAGAACTTATTACTAAAAGTAACTTTAATTTTAATGTTTTCAGCTGTTCTGTATATAAATAATTAAGCCAAACACCATTAACATTTAGAGAGTAATCGATTCAAAACCAAATTCCTTCTTTGACCCAAAGATGTTTGCACTGCTTCTTTTCACTTTTATAGGCACTTGGTCCAAATGTATGTCTGGTTCTTCAGGAACCAAACTCTTCAATTACTCTTCCAAAGGCAATTGTTTCCAACTAGGAAAACAATCACAGCAGCTTGCAAGTTAGAATTTGTCATTTGAGGTTATAGCCCTGTCGGGGACATAACTGTCATTCAGCCAACATCAACCTTCCAGCCAAGTAGACCAGTTTCTTCCCCTCTTTCCTTCCTTCCCCTCAAATAGTAGTCCTACTTTTGGTGAACTAAGTCAAGTGAGTCACCAAGGTTACAATAATATTTATTAAAAGAACAAGTAGAGCTTACAGCCTGGGGACTATTGTTAGATTTTTTTCCTGCAAGATCAACATAAAAATGAAGTAGTTTTGACTTTGAGATTTGAGGATGAGTTTAATTTGAACTACAGAAATCTGGTGGCTTGTCAAATAGAACTAGTCCTCTATTTAAAACCACAATTGAGCCCAACATTTCTGTTGCTAAGCAGGGCAGTTGTTAAGTGAATTTTGCCCTATTTTATGATTTTTCTTTACACAGTTGTTAAATGAATCACTGCAGTTGTTAAGTTAATAACATGTTTTTTATGTGAACATGAGCCAGCTGCCAAGTGTCCAAATTTTGATCATATGATGTTGGGGATACTGCAATGATAGTCATAAGTCATTTTTTTCGGTGCCATTGTAACTTTGAATGGTCACGAAATTAATTGTTGTAAATTGAGGGCTACCTGTATACAGCTATGATTTATTTACAGTTAATAAGCTTCTATGTTTTAGATTAAAGTTAAACTAAGAATATATTTTTTTAAAAAAATAGTTGTCAGTACTTTAAAGTTTTACTTAAACTTGGAGGTTGTTGTATTATATAATTATCTCTATATTTTAAAAAAGTCAAAATCATTTTCATATGTGTTATTTTATTTATTTTTGTCACTTTTTAACTTTTCCATTCTCTTTCCCTTTTTTCCTTTTCACATTTATGTTAGTGCGTATTTTATTGGGTGGTTTTTTAAAAAAGTAAAGTCCAATGGTGGAACTTTTCATAGGTAATAATGCTTGAATAATAACACTCAGTTCAAGATTGCTCTTTGGGTATCTTATAGGGCACCCTTCCCCAGAGTCTTCAACGAATGCAATAGGAAAGAGCTGGAACGCTATCTGCAATCTGGTGGTGGAATGTGTCTTTACAATATGCCAGATACAAGGACTTTATATGGAGGACAGAGGTGTGGCAATGGGTATCTGGAAGAAGGGGAACAATGTGATTGTGGAGAAGTGGAGGTAATTCCTTTTTGTTGGTTTTGTAGATTTTTTTTCAGACTCAACTGGGAATTAGTATTTATGTATTTCTTAAGTTCCTTTAAGTTTAAGTTTAAGTTTAATCAGATTTGTATGCCGCCCCTCTCCGCAGACTCGGGGCGGCTCACAGCAATAGCAATACAATGTAAGACAAATCCAATATTTAAATTAATTTAAAAAACACCACAAATTAAAACCAATCATACACACTAGCGTACCATGCATAAATTTTATAAGCCTATTATTGTCTCCATCAAATATTTTTCTTGGTTTGAAAGCCTCTGTTTATTCCAGTAATGTGGCTTAGTGTACCTCTCCAGAATCATTTCCTTTTACCCGCACCTCCTATTCCCTTTTTTGGTACTTGAGAAGAACATCAATCTTCTTCTTTCTAGAGCTTAGAATCTACTAATGCAATCCAAAAGCATTAGAAATTAAGTATTCAGATAATACAGCAGTGAGGCTATACTGATACTGTTATCCAAGAAATTTAGGTGCAGATTCCATCATTTGAGAAACTTGGACCTGATATTTTGGTGTTTTGATCTCATTTTATTTGAGAATGGAAGCATTTGAGTCCCAGATGTGACATATTTAAGAAACAACTTTGAAGCTTCTTGGAGATTGTTATGCTTGGCATGAAAAGTAAAAGCATATCTAGCTACAATCTTACAAGCCACCCAGAAGGACAGCCAAATGCTTTCCAATGTTTTTAGATACAGAACATCTGTTCTGTAAGATGTAGCATGTATAATTTCTGTTATTTCTTCTGTAGGAATGTCATAATCCTTGTTGCAATGCTACTAATTGCACTCTGAAGCAGGGAGCTGAGTGTGCTCATGGAACTTGCTGTCACAAATGCAAGGTGGGATCACCTTCCTTTTACCTGTGCCTTTCAATTCCTGTTCAGTTTCTCAATTTTAATATGCATAATAAAGACTTGAATTTTCATTTGAATCAGCACTCTTGATTTGGAAAGATTGTAGCCTCAGGACACACATCCTCTTCTGAATCACTGCAACAGGAAGAATAGCAAGGTTAGGGTTACTTGATTGCTTCATCTACTTGTGAGTAATTAAGTGCCAGAGAGAACTGGGTTGGTGGCACAATACCAAATAGGATCCCCATGGGTGTGGGGAAAGGAGTAGAGATGGTAGGGGAAGGCCTTAAAGAATCCCGGCTTCAAGTGGCCAGCTATCATAAACACCTATCAAGCAATGTGTATTAATGTGCCTCTCTCTCTTTTGTGTGTGTGTGTGTGTATGCTCATCCGCGCACACACACCATTGTCATAACTTAAGGATATGTATTAAAATGTTTGGATTTAAGTATTCAGAATTGCAGAAGTTGCAATTAGGAAATAATTTTAGTTACAAATATGAATCACACCCTTTCTGCATTTATTCTCAGGAAACTCAGTCATTTAAAACAAAGTGTTTAACTGTGCAAATCCAAGGGCCTTGGATTTTGCTATTATATGGTCAATTTTACTTGTTACCAGAAGTTTTATGGCAGTGTGCAAAAGTTTATATAATCAATTTGATTTAGCAATTAAGGCCATACTCTAGAAACTAGGAGATTATGAATTGTAGTCTTGTCCTAGTTGTGAAATCTACCTGGGTTGATTAAGAGAGAGAGTCAGTCATTCCCTCCTAGTCCTGGAGGAAGGTAAGGACGAATAACTTTTGAAAAATGCTACCAAAACCAAATTCATGGCATGCCAAATTTCCGAATTGATACTAGGCATCAAGACTGACTTGGAGACATCAGACAAAGCAGAGAAGCCTAAGCAAACCTGAAGTTTCTTTATTTGTTTTATTCAATTTATACGGTTGCCCATCTCAACTACATGACTCTCAGTAGCTCACAACATTAAGAACAATATATAAACACAAAAACAAAATAAAATGTGTATATGTTGTTTGCTTTTTAAAATATGATAGGGTTTTATGTGCTTTTTAATATTAGATTTGTTTTCGCTGGAATATTGTTTTTATTATTGTTGTGAACCGCCCCAAGTCTTCGGAGAGGGGCAGCATACAAATCTAATAAATAATAATAATAATAATAATAATAATAATAATAATAAAACAACAACAACACATAGCCGCTTGAGAACCATAAAAAGCCCTTAGTATAGGCAGGAAACAGGTGCTGTCATATGCTCAGGACCCTAAACCTAAACACAGAACCAGGTGTTCAAAGTCCTATAGAAGTCCGGCAGGATTGGGCCAGCCTAATCTCTGGAGGGATCATGTTCCAGAGGGCTGCCGCCATTCTTCTTTAGGGCCCCACCAACTGACATTCCTTGGCTGACAGTCCCCACTGCATGCCTCTCCTGCTGGATAGATAGCGGCAACCAAGTTCTGATTTTCTCACTTTTATATCTTTGGGAAGCTGCCCAAAGCAGCTGTTTTGGCTAAAATTAGTCCCACCCCGAGATTAGAACTACAAATGCGAAGCTTGTCTTTCAAAAGTGGTGGTTGATCTAGCTGAGCCTGAAATTAAGTCTTCAGCTTGCTTGCATTACTTTTTTTTTATATGTGGTATCTGGCAAAACAAAATCTTCATTTAAAGTTTTATCTGACTGTGCTTCTTACTGATCGTTGTCTGTGATATTTTACTGAATTTGAGAAATCTGAATTTTCTCTGCAGATTGAGCTTCATTTTTGGATAGGGTGGAGTAGATAAATATACAGACAAAAGATTCCTGTGTATCACTTTACATTATAGCTTTCTTAGGAAATGTACTTAAAATAGTCTTGGTATGCTGGGTTTTTCCCATATGTCTCCTGGAGGCCCTGCTTTTATAAATGCATCCCTTGGGTTTGCTTAAAATTGCTGCTCAAGTTGGCCCTACATTTGTGGCAAAGCCACTCAATAAGTAACATTTGGATTTTTGCACACTATTAGCATCTGATATTTTGGGTTGTTTGTGGTGGCATTCAAAAACTTAGTCCCTTACATGGTGAACTGCTATATACAACTTCTCTGGATACACATCACAGAGCAAAAGTACCTTCCAGGCAAATTCAAAACTCCAGAATCACACTTTGGAAGCATGATCTGCCTGAAAATAAACAGGTAGCCTAGTGCTAGCCAAATGTTCCATGTTAAAATGGTCATTTAAAATTTATATAATATATACCAGATATTCTATTTGCTCTGTGTCCATTAAGCACTTGCTAAAAGTTATCAGTTCATCCTGCCTGGAACTTGTAAGCAATAAATATGATATACTTTTTTTTAAAAAATCACCAGAATATGCTGGGAATTGAACTTGGAATATTTTCCATCCCAAAGGTGCTTCAAGGAGCAACTGGACTGTCTTGTTTTTCTTTGACGACATTTCACTTCTCATCCCAGCAGCTTCTTCAGCTCAGACTGGAGGGTGGGGAATGGAAAGATTTATATTCCTTGCATACTTTTACAGATTCGTTGAGGCTACTAGGAGGTTTAATATTTTCTATTCCAACTCTGGTCTCACTCTCTGTTTTGGGTTCTCCTATGGAGCAAAGGTATCTGTGATTTGTAATGAAGCAAGAAGACTAGGTTAGAATATGGTTCAAGACTGCTTTTGTTTGAAAAGATTTTTGACCAAAAAACATTATTTATGTAGAGTTGAGACAACAAAAATGTAATTTGGGGGCAATCATGAGAAGTTTGTTCTCTTTAGTGATGCTTCAGAAATTAGATTGTATGCAAATGATATTTGCTATACAGAATGAAGAAAACTGAAAGTCAGTTCAGATTGTCTTTGTCAGTATATAAGGTTCATGAATTGAGATAGACATGGTAACAGGTCAGCCAATGGGGACTCTTGGGTGTCCCACATGGGTCAGAGCCTGGGAGTGGCTTAGGTTCACTGAACTCTCTATATATGAGGGCTTGTGTGATAATACAGCCTCTGTATTATATTGCTTCGGTATATTACATTATTTCTGTGATTATTGATTCTGTACTTCTGGATTCTGCTTTTGCTATATATTATGAAGTATATTTACTTCATAATATATATAAAGAAGTTTCTTATATATAATTGAATCCTATTGAAGTTCATTTACTCTATGTGCTGGTCAGATGTGCCGCAAACTCTGACAGTCTTCAGAGTAAATCTATGATATATACATCTTTAAGCACCTGGTTCACTGCTTAGCCACCTTAACTGAAATGCCAAGTATTCCACACCACCGTGAAATAAATGTCTAATTATTTTCCCTTCCTTTAGTTGGTTTCACCTGGAACTCTTTGCCGAGAACAGGAGAGAACGTGCGACTTACCGGAATACTGTTCAGGCAAATCACCATTTTGCCCTGCAAACTTCTATCAGATGGATGGTACCCCATGCGAGGATGGCAGGGCGTATTGCTACAATGGAATGTGTCTGACCTACGAGCAACAATGTTTGCAGCTTTGGGGATATGGTAAGGAGGACCAATCTCTATGAAAGACAGAGGGACCTTGCATTCACAGCTGTAAGGAAAAGGAAGGAGAAGATTTTTAATTCTTATTTTTAGTTTATTTATAATTACATGAAGAAAGAAGAATAGAGAGAGGGAAAATGCAGGTGTTCATCCACAGATGCTATTGTGATCAGTAAAGGCCAGGCAGCTACTTTTATAATTCTAAGCCTTGCTTTGCTGAATTATAGTTTTGGATAACATGTCGATTGAGTTCATATCATTCTACCCCAATCCTAACATGATTCTTAAAGTGCAATGGTTGAGTTCACACAACACACTAAACCAGAATACCATAGTGTGACTTAATCAACTCAAGTCTGGGTGTTTTTTTAAATTATTTTTATTTTTTAAGTTTGAAAATTGATTCAAGGGATAAAAAGCTTTTAAAAAATGCTATGTGTGATATTTCTTAATACTTTTAATACAAATAGTCATAGATATAGATATGTGAGGATGGAAATTCGTTCCCCGAGCTTATGGGTTGGTTACCGAATGTTTCATTACCAGGCTAGCTAAAATCTTCAGTGGAATTTAGGTGATGCCAGTGTTCTTCTGCTTATAAGGGCTTCATGGAGTCAGTGGGTCCTGTGATGGGGAGGCATATAAGCCTCCTTCCTTTTCATTATCAGCAAAAATTCAGGTAGTCCTCAACTTACAACCATAATTGAGTTTTGCCTAATTTAATTACCTTTCTTGCTATAGTTGTTAAGCATATCGCTGCAGTTGTTAAGTTAGTAATACAGTTCTTAAGTGAATCTGGCTTCCCCATTGACTTTGCTTGTCAGAAGCTCACAAAAAGTAATCACATGACTCCAAGACATTGCAGCCGTCATAAATGTGAGTCGGCTGCCAAGCATCTGAATTCTGATCACCTGACCATGGGATGCTACAACATTCATAAATGTGAAAAACGGTCATAAGTCACTTTTTTTCAATGCCGTTATAACTTTGAATGTTCACTAAATGAACTGTTGTAAATTTAGGACTACCTGTAATCATGTCTGGTAAACCCCATGAGGATCAAATGAAGTATACTTTACAGAGTGGACTAGGGCAGTTTTGCCTGTTCTAGTGAAGCAACTATTTTGTTGTTACTGATGAGTTCTCACCCAATGTTATCCATCTGTGTGATACAGTTGGTAAGTTACCCTACCACAAACATCCTCACAAACACCATATTTTGTGAATCTTTTTCCGTACAGGAGCAAGGCCAGCCCCTGACCTTTGCTTTGAGAAAGTTAATGCTGCTGGAGATTCCTATGGGAACTGTGGAAAGGATATCAGTGGGAACTACAGGAAGTGCGACACAAGGTAGAAAGACACAAGGCCAACTGTTATCATGATGAGATGAGATAACTCGGTATCCTCACAAGTTAAAATATGAGAAGAATGAATACAGTCTATGTTTGATTTTTGATTGATTTGATTTTATTGGATTTGTATGCCGCCCCTCTCCATAGACTCAGGGCGGCTAACAACAGTAGTAAACAGCATATGACAATTCAATATAAACAGTTAAAAACCCCTATTGTAAAACCAAACATACATACAGACATACCATGCATAAAATTGTTAAGGCCTAGGGGGAAAGAGTATCTCAATTCCCCCATGCCTGGCGGCAGAGGTGGGTTTTAAGAAGCTTACGAAAGTCAAGGAGGGTGGGAGCGATTCTAATCTCTGGGGGGAGTTGGTTCCAGAGGGTCGGGGCCACCACAGAGAAGACTCTTCCCCTGGGTCCCGCCAAGCGACATTGTTTAGTTGATGGGACCCGGAGAAGACCCACTCTATGGGACCTAACTCGTCACTGGGATTTGTGCAGCAGAAGGCCGACCCTGAGATAGTCTGGTCCGGTGCCATGAAGGGCTTTATAGGTCATAACCAACACTTTGAATTGTGACCGGAAACTTATCGGCAACCAATGCAGACTGCGGAGTGTTGGTGTAACATGGGCATATTTGGGAAAGCCCATGATTGCTCTCGCAGCTGCATTCTGCACGACCTGAAGTTTCCGAACACTTTTTAAAGGTAGCCCCATGTTGCATGTTGCAAATAGCTTCCGATTAATTGGCCATTTTGTTGGACAAAATTGTCATTTTTGCTTTACTTATATTAAAACCTTTCAAAGCAAGTTCATGCCATGACTTTTCTGGTTGTGAGATTATTTTTCATGACCTCATAACTGTGAACATTTTCCTGATATAGTAATACCTCATGATACGAACTTAATTGGTGCAAGGAGGAGGTTTGTAAGACGAAAGGTTCGTAAGACGAAACATTGTTTCCCATAGGAAACAATGTAAAGTCAATTAATCCGTGCAACCAAAAATCCCCCCGCAAAAAACCGGCTTTCCGGCTGTTTTAAAAGGTGACAGCCGGCCTGGGGGGCTTGCCAGCACCCCCCTGAACCCGGGTTCTGGGTTCAGGGGGTGCTGGCAAGCCCCCCAGGCTGGCTGCGACCTTTTAAAACACCCGCGCCGCTTCGCAGCTGTCTCCCGAAGCCGAACTCTAAAGCCGAACTTCCGCGTTTGGCTTCGGGAGACAGCTGCGAAGCGGCGCGGGTGTTTTAAAAGGCCGCAGCCGGCCTGGGGGGCTTCCCAGCAACCTCCCGAACTGAACCCGGGGTTCAGCAAAATTTTGCCTCTTCTTACGAACTTTGTTCGAGTTACGAACCGGCGTTCAGGAGGCTTCTGGGAAGCCCCGCCGCCCGGCTGTCACCTTTTAAAACAGCCGCGCGGCTTCCCAGCAGTCTCCGAACGCCGGTTCGTAACTCGAAAAAAGTTCATAAGAAGAGGCAAAATTTTTCTGAACCCCGGGTTCGTATCACGAGTTGTTCGTAAGACGAGGGGTTCGTATCTTGAGGTACCACTGTATTCCTTATTGTGTACATAAACAATATGTCAATTAAACAACAAGAAAGGACTTGTGGGTTGAGTGAATGTATCTTCTGAAGTACTTTTTCCAATCCAGATAGGAGCTCCTTACTTCTTCCAGCAGATTTGTCTAAAAAACCTTAAAGCTTTTCAACAATTCCAGACTGTTTTCATAACTAACCCCCTTTAAAAGGGAAACCAAAAAAGGAAAGCCATCAATAGTCTGGCCCCAACATGAATCAGAACTACGACTATAAGCATGCTCATTTTCTTTCAATTCCATAATCCTTAGATACACACGGCAAACAACTGTTTTATTAATGAAAAGCAAAAGTAAAATTGATCTCAGAAAAGTAATGGAAAGTCACTGTAAATGTCTGAATACATGTACATAAAACTCTACATGACACTGGGTTTATTCTGTTATTCGTAGAGTAATTTTGAGGTCAGTGAACATGAAATAGGATACTCAGCATCTAAGAAATTTGCTTTTCAGTTCATAATACGGAATGTGATTCACTAGGTCCCTCAAGACTCTTCCTTTTATTGGAAGTGAATAATGTTCGGAAAGCCCTTGTGTTGGGTGTGTGTGAAGCTCATATCTTAGCCAGAATACTCAGACTCACATAATTTTTCTTTCCAGAAATGCTAAATGTGGCAAGATACAGTGCCAAAGTTCTGCTTCCAAGCCTCTGGAGTCCAATGCTGTTGCAATTGATACAACTATCAAATTAAATGGAAGAGAAATTCATTGTCGTGGTACCCACGTCTATCGAAATGAAGAAGATGAAGGAGATATATTAGACCCAGGACTTGTGATGACAGGAACCAAATGCGGTGACAGTCATGTAAGCACCGGATGCCTGTTGTACCATACTCCTTTCCTTTAAAAATACATGTTTGCTTTTTCCCAGAATTAATTTCACACAATTTGTTTTAGATGTTTAATCCAACTTTGAAAAAAAAAGAGAAAATATGGAATCTTCAGAATCAACAATAAGGATGCTCAGGGTGTAGCCTCCCTCTCTTGGAGCAGGCTGCTCTTTGGCTAAGATCAATGTTGTCACTGCCATTATAAGTCTTGAATCTGGATGTATTGACACTCTATACGACATGTTGAATGGGGCACTACGGATTTATGGAGTTTGGGGGGGTCTTAACCCTTCATCCCCCATAAACTATTGCTCCTTCTTCCCATATATTAACTTGTATTAGTTGGACCATACTGGCCTTAAGCAGATGCTGAGAGCAATGGCCTTGCCTATGAGATAATTGCAAGAGTTAGCTTCTCAAAGTTAATGCAGTGGTTTTACACCCAAAGCCTGCCTTGTATCCAAGCCACTTAATAGCATTATTCCTGTAGTGCAGCATTTTTATTATTAAAAATTAAAATAGACACATTCTCTAAGATTTTAACACTGCATTGTTTTTAAAATTATGTTGGCAAATGATTTTGGTTTCATGTACCTCTTACAGTGCCTTTGGGGGCTTAAAACCACATTTTAAAAACCATTACTCTGGTATAATTCTGAATATTTGGTTTCTCCTACAGGTATGCTTTGAGGGCCACTGTCAGAATACCTCCTTTTTTGATAGAGGACATTGTGGAAAAAAGTGTAATGGCCATGGAGTAAGTATCTTGGCCTTGTAGTCAGATACCATGTGACTGTATTTATTCCTTGCTTCTTGGCCACCTCTTATTCTTTTTTTTGGGTTTCAGAAAACTAATAAGCAATCTAGGTAGCATCCATGGAGAAAGATGCCCTATCAAAGATATGTGTGGTTGCAGAAGGACTTCCAGTTCAAGTATATTTGAAGAGCTAGTTTGGTATGGTGGTTAGGATGTTAGCCTAGCAACCAGGAGACCATGAATTCTACTCCATCTTAGGTCAGTTGGGTGATCTTGGGCTACTTGGTCTCTTAGCCCAACCCATTTGGGCTGGGGAAAATACAAGAGAATATATTACAAACTTATGTATGTCCACTGCTTTGTGTTATTCATAAAATAATACAGGGGGGTTAAACATCCAATAAATAAATAAATTCTTCCTCTGGAACAGGGATCAAATATATCAGTTTAATTTATTCATTGATCAAAATATATTTTATAGAACAGAAAAATACACATGTGTCCTCCTAGCACTCCATCTGTGCCCTGCTAGCCCCTTGAAATTGACAGCAAAATGCCCATTTTTAAGTAAGCAAAACAGAATGGGAATTGACGAGAACAATAAAATAACAAATAAAAGTGAAATTTCAATGGCTATAAATGCTTTTGTACTTTTCATGGAACAAAATGCAAAATGTTTTGTATTTATTATCTATTTTTCTTCTAATATTTTTATAGCAAAAATGGGATTGCTCACTAAACAATTCCAAAGTGGTGACTAAGAGGTGGTTGAATAGTGAGATATAATGCAAAATGTTAGACTAGGTGCCCATCATGCAAGATTAAATTGACGCTTCTCTCACAGTTTTAATCAAATCTTAGAGTTCTCTTCAGAACATAAAGATAGACTATGAAGTATTAACTGAACTTAAATATCAAATGTTGGAAGAGGAGGCTTTCCTTAAGCTGTGGTTTTACATTTGAGAAGAAGTTATGGCCATTTGTTATGAAGAGAGGTTAAAAATAGTGGGAAGTCATCTCTAGTCCTCTTCAGGAATGCACATATAACCCAAAGTGAATTTTGAAAGATGCAAATATATCCTTTGTGGCTTAAGTGTTAAAAATGAAAAGAATGTTCAAACACTGCATTTCTTAGGGGGGTGGGGAATGATGGATATAACCATGGATTGTTGGGGTGACTTTTAGATGCACTGAGCTCTAACAAAATCCAAGGCAAGTTGCAAAGGCTTCTTGTGCAATTGGATTGATCTGAGTAGGGTGTTTACACTGATGGTGTTCTCTCAATACAGATTTGCAACAACAATCACAACTGCCATTGTTTCAGTGGATGGGCACCTCCATTTTGTGATAAACCTGGAAAGGGAGGAAGCCTGGACAGTGGCCCCATGCTTGAAAAAAGTGGGTTTAATTTTTATTGTTATTTGATCATTGACATGTGGACACAGCTTGTGGGGCAGGGATTTTGGCTGAGCAGGGGAGGCACAGGACCACAGTGTATTGAGTGGTCCATGCCAATGTAACTGAGAGGAAGATGGAGTTTGGCAGGTGAAGTTTTTGTCTCTCTCATATTCAGCATTGGGACACATGATACAGATATACCCTTCACTATTACCTATTTAAATGCTGGCATCTTACAGTGGGTGGGTGGTGGTTGTTTTGTGGTGGTTGCATTTTAGTACAAGTAGTGGATTTGAATAATTTTGACTTTTTTCTGGTCCAGATCCTATTCCAATCATCATAGCTGTCCTGGTTTCCATCATGTTTTTGGCTCTAATTGTAATAGCATTTTGCTGTTACAAATGGAGAGCCAAACTTGTGCCAATTAAGAAGACTATCTTTGCTCCCAAGAAAACCCAACAGTCCAGGTGAATGGATGAATGAATTAATTAATTAATGAGTGGGTGGGTGGGTGGTTTCTGGAAAAGCCATATTCAAGGCTTTTAGGCAAATCTCACTCTGTAGACTCCTGCCCTAATTTGATTTACAAACAGAGTGGCTGAGTACATATAAGTGGTGAATTACATGTAAGAGTCTTAGCATATACTATCAGAATTATAATTTTAAATATATACAGGACACAATTCCATTTATATTTTAGATAATTATTCAGACCTGTCAGCACTTACCTTATAGATCTCCTGCTAGAAATGTTATGAAAAGATTTGTTTGTTTGTTTGTTTGTTTGTTTGTTTGTTTACTTACTTACTTACTTACTTACTTACTTATTAGATTTGTATGCCGCCCCTCACCGTAGACTCTCTTGTTATATTTAACAAAAGATTTCATCCGTGGAAATATGAATTTCTATTTAACACGCAATTTCACCCATAAAATATGAAATGTTACAATTTGGCTACTAAGTATATTGGCCTTTTTTGCAATGTTAGTCAAGAGCAATGTTAGTCAAGTTGAATAAATTAAATTAAATTAAATTATGATAAAAACGTGTAGTTTTATTTGTAAGAGAAACCGTTATATAGTGGTACCTCATGATACGAACTTAATTGGTTCCAGGAGGAGGTTCGTAAGGTGAAAAGTTCGTAAGATGAAACAATGTTTCCCATAGGAATCAATGTAAAAGCAAATAATGCGTGCAAATCCTTCAGGAAAATCCCAAACTTTAGAAGGGAGGCGAACAGAGGGTAGGGAGGAGCAGCTAAAGGGGGGGGGTGGAAGAAGCAAGGCTAGGCTAAAGGGTGAGTGGGAAGGAAGGAAGGCAAGGGGGCACCCCTCCCTTTTCTTTCTTCAAAAGACACTCTTTCAGTGCCTGCAAACAAGCTGTTCTCCTAGTTATTTAAATGCAGTCTTTTCCCCCTCCAAGCCGCCCCTCCCTTTTCTTTCTTCAAAAGACACTCTTTCAGTGCCTGCAAATACGCTGTTCTCCTAGTTATTTAAATGCAGTCTTTCCCCCCTCCAAGTCGCCCCTCCCTTTACTTTCTTCAAAAGACACTCTTTCAGTGCCTGCAAACACGCTGTTCTCCTAGTTATTTAAATGCAGTCTTTCCCCCCTCCAAGTCGCCCCTCCCTTTACTTTCTTCAAAAGACACTCTTTCAGTGCCTGCAAATACGCTGTTCTCCTAGTTATTTAAATGCAGTCTTTCCCCCCTCCAAGTCGCCCCTCCCTTTACTTTCTTCAAAAGACACTCTTTCAGTGCCTGCAAACACGCTGTTCTCCTAGTTATTTAAATGCAGTCTTTTCCCCCTCCAAGCCACCCCTCCATTTTCTTTCTTCAAAAAAAAGGGGGGGGGAAAGAAACCCCTTCATCCCAGCAGCAGCGGCTTGGGTTCATAAGGTGAAAATAGTTCAGAAGAAGAGGCAAAAAAATCTTAAACACTGGGTTCGTATCTTGAAAAGTTCGTTAGAAGAGGCGTTCATAAGATGAGGTACCACTGTACAAATAAAGCAAGTACAAATGTAGAAATGATTTATAATACTCATTTCTCTCTATTATTTGGATACAGCATACCACCTCCCATTCAGAAGGAAGTAAATGGACATGCCAACCCAGCATTCAAATTGAAAACCCCACAAGGACAGAAAAAGGTACTTTGAAATGACTAATTTCTATTCAAACCTCTCTTGAGGCATGCTCTGATTCCTCAGCATTTTAAAATACACTATCAGACGAAATATCTTAGTTGTACAACTAATTTTCTTGTTATGTACTAAGAAACTTGTTCCATATGTCAGTTCACATAAACTCTGAACTAGACCATTTGGGGATCTTCAACCATTTTTTCTCTCACTGCAAATCATTATTTATATATGTATTACTTATTGGTTAATTTATATTGAACTTGAGGCAGTAGGGGAACTTTCATTTTACTCTTAGAGCAATGCCCCAGGGAAAGACTGGTCTGAAATATAAAACCTGACTCAGTGAGTCAATTGGAGGCTTCCAAGCTTACCCTCTTAGCCACTATACTATAAGACCTCTTACTTTTGTTCTACTTTAGAGTTGCAAATTGTATTTTGTTCTCTTTTGGAGTTGCAAATATTTCTAATAAGGAACATGTATAGATTATATATTAAATATACCCTCCCAAGTGCTGGAGCCCATAAAAATAAGGGCACAAGAATGAACAGAAAAATCCATATATATCCAAGTGCTGCCAATACATTTTATGGCTTAGTAAGTGTCTATGTGTGTTTATTTATTTATACACACGTACACACACACACACGCACACACACGCACACACATATACACAGTGAAGGGATACCAAAATTTTTACTACCACACTGTGGGCATGGCTTATACAGGACGCCCTGCATTTTCTTTCAACATCTTTCAGTGCAAACTGGGTGCTCTGGGGTGGAGGTTCATTTTCGCTACCCCACTGCATCCCCCCCCCAAATCTGGGCAGTAGCCCACCCCTGTATATACATATACATATACATACATGCATACATAAAAAATAAACACACATACACACTAAGCCATTAAATATATTGGCAGCACTCATTCAAGAAAGATACTTGGAAAATAGAAGTGCAGTGATTGCTGTAAACGTCTGGGGCGGAACCGATTAGGAGGTTCTGCCCCAGACGCCTGATGGACCCTGAGGGCTTTCAGAAGGCGCTTGGGGTTTTACCAGATTCGCTCGTCCACAGCTCGGCAGAGTCTCTTGCTGAGGCCTGGAACAAGGCTGCAGCGGATGCTCTTGACTGAATTGCGCCACTGCGACCTCTCTGTGGCACTAGACCCCGTAGAGCCCCATGGTTCAACGAGGAGCTCCGGGAGTTGAAACGCCAGAAGAGATGTCTAGAGAAGCGATGGAGGAAGAGTAAGTCCGAATCCGATCGGACACTTGTAAGAGCTTTTATTAAGACTTACGAAGTGGCGCTCAAGGCAGCAAGATGCGCGTACCATGCCGCCTTGATTGCATCAGCGGAATCCCGCCCAGCGGCTCTGTTTAGGGTGACCCGCTCCCTTCTAAATCAGGGGGGAGTTGGGGAACCTTTGCATGGCAGTGCTGAGGAATTTAACTCGTTTTTCGCTGATAAAGTCGCTCGGATCCGAGCGGAACTCGACTCCAATTGCATAGCAGTATCGGCTGACAATGAGTCAGTCGAGGTGACTGGGGCTAAATGTCTTTGTCCATCTGTCTGGGAGTAGTTTGACTTGGTGACACCTGATGAAGTGGACAAGGCCATTGGAGCTGTGAGTTCTGCCACCTGCTTACTGGATCCGTGTCCCTCTTGGTTGGTTTCGGCCAGTCGAGAAGTGACACGGAGCTGGGTCCAGGAGATTGTTACCACCTCCTTGGGGAGGGGGTCCTTCCCGGCTCCTTATAAGGAGGCACTTGTGCGCCCCCTCCTCAAGAAGCCTTCCCTGGACCCAGCCGTGCTTAATAACTACCGTCCAGTCTCCAACCTTCCCTTTATGGGGAAGATTGTTGAGAAGGTGGTGGCGCTCCAACTCCAGCGGTCCTTGGAAGAAGCCGATTATCTAGGGCCTCAACAGTCGGGTTTCAGGCCCGGTTACAGCACGGAAACTGCTTTGGTCGCGTTGATGGATGATCTCTGGCAGGCCCGGGACAGGGGCTTGTCCTCTGTCCTGGTGCTTTTGACCTCTTAGCGGCTTTCGATACCATCGACCATGGTATCCTTCTGCGCCGACTGGAGGGGCTAGGAGTGGGAGGCACTGTTCTCCAGTGGTTCTCCTACCTCTCTGGTCGGTTGCAGTCGGTGTTAGTGGGGGGTCAGAGGTCAACCTCTAGGTCTCTTCCTTGTGGGGTGCCTCAGGGGTCAGTCCTCTCCCCCCTGCTATTCAATATCTACATGAAACCGCTGGGTGAGATCATCCAAGGGCATGGGGTGAGGTATCATCAATATGCGGATGATACCCAGTTGTACATCTCCACCCCATGTCCAGTCAACGAAGCAGTGGAAGTGATGTGCCGGTGCCTGGAGGCTGTTGGGGACTGGATGGGTGTCAACAAACTCAAACTCAATCCAGACAAGACGGAGTGGCTGTGGGTATTGCCTCATAAGGACAATTCCATCTGTCCGTCCATTACCCTGGGGGGGGGAATTATTGACCCCCCTCAGAGAGGGTGTGCAACTTGGGCATCCTCCTCGATCCACAGCTGACATTGGAACATCATCTTTCGGCTGTGGCGAGGAGGGCGTTTGCCCAAGTTCGCCTGGTGCACCAGTTGCGGCCCTATTTGGACAGGGAGTCATTGCTCACAGTCAGTCATGCCCTTATCACCTCGAGGTTCTATTACTGCAATGCTCTCTACATGGGGCTACCTTTGAAAAGTGTTCGGAAACTCCAGATCGTGCAGAACGCGGCCATGAGAGCCATCGTGGGGCTTCCCAGATTCGCCCATGTATCTACAACACTCCGTGGCCTGCATTGGCTGCCAATCAGTTTCTGGTCACAATTCAAAGTGTTGGTCATGACCTTTAAAGCCCTACATGGCATTGGACCAGAGTACCTCCGGAACCACCTGCTACTGCACGAATCCCAGCGGCCGATAAGGTCCCATAGACTTGGCCTTCTCCGGGTCCCGTCGACTAAACAATGTCATCTGGCGGGCCCTAGGGGAAGAGCCTTCTCTGTGGCAGCCCCAGCCCTCTGGAATCAACTCCCCCTGGAGATTAGAACTGCTCCCACCCTCCTTGTCTTCCTTAACCAATTAAGACCCACCTATACCGCCAGGCATCGGGGATTTGAGACACCTTTCCCCCAGGCTTATTATAATTTATGTTTGGTATGTATGTGCTGTTTGTTTTTTAATTATGATAGGCTTTTTAGTTTTTTTTTTTAATATTAGATTTGCGCCAGCATAATATTGTTTTTATCGTTGTTGTGAGCTGCCCCGAGTCTTCGGAGAGGGGCGGCATACAAATCTAATAAATTATTATTATTATTATTATTATTATTATTATTATTATTATTATTATTATTATTATTTGACTTCCATGTGTATTTTCCAGAGTAGGGAAAAGGTAAAGATAAAATGAGTTTCACTCCTGGTGACTTAATGGGCACATTCCTCCAGGAAGTTTGGAGTTGTTCGTTTACTTCCAATTCTCCCTTATAACCATGAGATCCCCCAATTAAGCATGAACTAAGTTGTTTTGAGCCCAGACTGGGTCAGTCCGGTGCTGTCCCCTGTTGAAGCCGGAAGAAGGTTAGAAACATAGAAACATAGAAGATTGACAAAGAAAAAGACCTCATGGTCCATCTAGTCTGCCCTTATATTATTTCCTGTATTTTATCTTAGGGTGGATATATGTTTATCCCAGGCATGTTTAAATTCAGTTACTGTGGATTTACCAACCACGTCTGCTAGAAGTTTGTTCCAAGCACCTACTACTCTTTCAATAAAATAATATTTTCTCATGTTGCCTCTGATCTTTCCCCCAACTAACCTCAGATTGTGGCCCCTTGTTCTTGTGTTCACTTTCCTATTAAAAACACTTCCACTCTGAACCTTATTTAACCCTTTAACATATTTAAATGTTTCAATCATGTCCCCACTTTTTCTTCTGTCCTTCAGTCTATACAGATTGAGTTCATTAAGTCTTTCCTGATTGGTTTTATGCTTAAGGCCTTCCACCATTTTTGTAGCTCGCCTTTGGACCCGTTCAATTTTATCAATATCTTTTTGTAAGTGAGGTTTCCAGAACTGAACACAGTATTCCAAATGTGGTCTCATCAGCACTCTATACAGCGGGATCACAATCTACCTCTTCCTGCTTGTTATACCTCTACTTATGCAGCCAAGCATTCTACTTGCTTTCCCTACCACCTCACTGCATTGTTCACCCATTTTGAGACTGTCAGAAATCACTACCCCTAAATCCTTCTCTTCTGAAGTTTTTGCTAACACAGAACTGCCAATACAATACTCAGATTGAGGATTCCTTTTGTCCATGTGCATTATTTTACATTTGGAAACATTAAACTGCAGTTTCCATTGCTTTGACCACTTATCTAGTAAAGCTAAATCATTTGCCATATTACAGTCACCTCCAGGAATATCAACCCTATTACACACAGGTTGGTTGTCAATCAGTCACGCTAACTAATAAAATAGAAATGCCATCTTCCTCTTTGTATGATTTGTTTCTAGATTACTGATATACAGAATGCACTCTCAAAATCTGAAGTGCTATACTGCGAGCCACCTGCAGAGCTCAAGAGACAGAAACAGCCACCACCTCCGCCGCCTTTTCCAGCTAACTACACAAAGAAACCCCCCTTTCTGGAACCTCATAGCATGGAGAAGCAGTTGCCAAAACGAACTCCACCAAGCAGACCCGCACCTCCATCTCCAAACGTCATGGTTCAGCAGGTGAGCAATTAATATACCTAAGAAATCCTCTTTGTCAATAATTCTGGGTAAGCTGTACAGGTGTTTTAAAAATAGCTAACATTCAAACAATTACAGTTCGTATTTGCTACCAAATGTATTGTAATGTATCTTTAAAGTAGAAGTATCTGCTTCAATCTGCACTGTATAATCGGACAATATATTTTTCTCAACACAGATATAAACTCTGCATCATTTGGGTGTGTCTTATATCAGAGATGGACTGTCATTTGTACTGGCATGACTTTGCCCAAAAGGGAAGCACTCATAGTTCTTTCGTGTAAGCAACACAAAGAAAATATATAGGGTTTTTGACTGATGGGCTGATGCAGCAAGGGAGCATAGTGGTTGATGTGGTAATATACTGAAAGTAGTTCAGGATCCAGAATTACTATTTATTTATTGTTATTTATTTAGTCAGATACGTATTTGGTAATATACATATGTATAACATTATTTGCATACACAAGATGGGTACAAATAAAAGGGAACATTTGGACAGGGATAGTAAGTACTATAAGAGAAATATTTATTCTCGGGAAAATGGTTTTGCTTGTATATATCAAAATGAGAGAATTAAGCTTTTTAAAAAAGATCTCCATCAATAAATAACTTGCATTTTTGTATTCGGGTGGGATTACTGCCAAAGTTTTGTAGAGTAATATATTGGGGCCTGAGATCTCCTTGAAGGGAGAGTGAAGAGATCGTCACAGCCCAGATTTCTCTTATCATCCTTACCAAACAGATTGAAGTTGGTTGGCAAAACCAGTAAGGTTGAAATGACAGCACCACCTTGTGTCTAATGAATTTCCCTTCCAATCTCTTCTCTGCATAGACACCTCACTTCAGTAGCTTGATGGTGAAACAGGACTTCATTTTTACCTTTGCATAATGTATACTTGTTTAGCAAACCCTGGGTTCCAGATTTTTAACTTAGCCTTTTGGGTGAACCAAGCCATGGCTCAACATTATTTTTAATAGTTCCAAGGCCAGGGATCAGCCACACGCAGCTCTAGAGCCACAAGTGGCTCTTTCATCCCTCTGCTGTGGTTCCCTGTTGCTCAAAATATGTATCGCAACTGCCAATGTGTGATACCTGCCGGCACATAATTTATTGAGCTTTTTGACCCCTTGTAGGCCAACTATGGATAGATCCAAGAAAAGTAAAGTTTCAGAAGAAAACAGAAAGTTTTGTTCAACTCATATGTTAGTTCTGTGACCATCCAGGAAATAGACAAGGGGTTTTTTTGTGGCTCCCAATGTTTTCTTTTCTGTGGGAAATGGGTACAAATAGCTCTTTGAGTGTTTAAGGTTGCTGACCCCTGTCCTAGACCCTAACAGGCTACAATTGTCCATTCTTTGACATCAAAAGTGCCCAATGTTCCCTGAATCTTGATTGTGCAAATACATGATGTATATGTGGACATGACAATTATGATGCTTAGATTCAGAATCTGTGCGATCTGATTTATCTACAACAACCGGAGCAGACATCTCCAACCTTGGCAATTTTAAGACTAGTGGACTTCAACTCCCAGAATTCCTCAGCCAACTGATACAGCCTGAAGAAACTGCTGTTACTGTATTTCATACTAACTGAGGTTTCTGCACTTTCTGCAAGATCAGTTGCATATATAGCACATTGCACTAATGTGTGCAACTAATTGCTAGATAATACACATAGAAATAGAGAGGCAGTGCCATATAGGTAAATCCAGTGATAAAATGGGTCTTTCAGAGCAAAAGAACAATGACTCCTTACCACAGATTCTTAAATTCCATCCTATACTTTTTCATGTTGCTTCCAGATTCTGACCTGTGGTTTCTTATATGAGAATCAGCAGCAGTTATGAGCCATGGACAGACAGAAAGACAGAGAGCAATACCATTTAGACTTATATACTGCTTATATACTGCTATACCATTTATACTGCAATACCATTTAGACTTATATACTGCTATATACATAGTACTTTACAGCTCTCTCTAAGCAGTTTACAGAGTCAGCATATTGCCCCCAACATCCTGGAAGGATGGAAGGCTGAGTCAGCCTTGAACAGGTCAGAGTCGAATTTCTGGCAGTGGGAATGCAGAGTCATCCTGCAATTCTGCATTGTAACCATTGCACCATAATGGCTGTACACACACACACACACACACACACATACATACACACACAAACAAACAAACATGGTGGGAGGAATTTGGGTTATTTTTTTATGCACATCTTCTAAAAATGCAAATTGGGGCATATTTTTGTCTTGTATAATATTTGTATACATCATAAAGCATAAAAAGCAAGATCAGACTATAATTATCTTAAATTGACCTTTGCAAGTCTGGTGGCCCAAGAACTCTGAAGTTGCAACACCACCGCATTTGGGCAGTTTCAGTTGGGGAATATACCTTAAATCATGAATATATTTTCTGCCTAATTGCTTTTCTTTCTGAAAGTTCTAATGTTATTAAGGAATGGAATGGAATAGAATAGAATAGAATTCTTTATTGGCCAAGTGTGATTTGTATTTGGTACATATGCTCTCAGTGTATACCACAGTTTATACCACACTGTTAATAGATATCTGTTTATCCAGTTGTAAGATCTGTATTGTATTTATTGTCTCTCTTTCTCTCTCTCTCTTTCTCACTCCCTCTCTCTCCTATCTATCAATCAAGTCTGTTTTGTCTGTCCGTCCGTCCATCCATCCTTCAATCTATCATATCATAAAAACTGAAGAATTCTTACTTTTTTCCTTAGGATTCTTCCAGACTAAAGCCACCTCAGAGAGCACTTCCAGCTAATCCAGTCTCTTCAAACAACAGGACGGGTTTGTCCAAAATGAATACAGGGGCAACACCATCTTATGGTACTTCAAGGAAAACAGGAATACATGCAGTCTTGGCAGAGGTGAGCCATAAAATGGTTTCTTGTTTTGGGGGGAAGGACAGAAAAATAAGTTGATTTAAGTCAATAGGAAAGATATCCACATAATTGTAGCGTGATATTTTCCAGAGGTAGAAAAGCCTAAAACTAAAATTCACCAAGAGATGAATGTAAAAATGACAGGTGCAAATGTTCTGACCTAGATTTCCTTATTAAATAACACAGCACAGTGTCTTACAAACCTTTTTTTCCCCTTGGTAACGGCTGCTAATTATTTTCATTAGTAGTTGTCCTAAGTCCAAATAAAATAAAGCAAGTTTTCCTTTGTAATCATTGTCATTAGCAGTCAGCATAAGTCCAAACAAAATAAAACAAGGCCGACTAAATGTCTTTCAGGTAAAGGCAGATATCATACATGAACCTTGCTCTTTGGTGAACTGCCAAGAAACAATTTGCAGGAAACCTTGGCAAGTTCAAACAGGGAACAAAACGGAGTTGCAAAGACAAGACCTATAAATGAACAGAATTGTTTCCTGCACCGAACCCTTTTAGGCTCTTGCCTTATCTAGCCTATGAGATGTGCCTATTATCCCCAAACCTTACTCCTGAGTAGTCCTTCTCCTCTAAAACTGCTCTTGCCTTCTGACAGCTCTGCGCATGTGCACATTTACAACAGGCTCCTCCTACCTGTTCTTCTTCCTCACTCAAGTCAGCCTCTGGAGGTTCTGAAGGCCCTAGCTGAATCCCTTTCTCTGGCCCCGAGCCTTCTCCAGACCCGAGGCCTGGCCCAGGTTCCTCCACATCCTCCTCGCTGTCTGACTCTGCTGCCAGCTGCATAGACTGCTGGCAGACCACAACAGCAAAAACTTTGAGGCAATGAAATGTCACTGTAAAATTTACAAGGCTCCAGTTAAGCCTTTCATGGAAGACTCTATAGTTCTTGGATGTCACACACACACAAATGGTCATCTGCCTCAATTGTCTTCCTGAAAAGAACACTTTATTAAAATCTGCATTAAAAGGTGAAAACAGCCCAGAAATGACTGGGAAGCAACAAAGTCACGGATCTCCTGGATCCAGGCAATGATAAATGCATCTCTGAAGAATCCCTACTGGTTCCCCTGGCTCTTCAAGAAGCAGCGGTTTATCCCCTCTTCAAGTAGTCCTGCCTGAATCTAGTGGTACTGGCAAATTTTGTCTGGTTTCCAATTCTTCCAATTCTTGATGGAAAGTGAATAGTTTATAGCTCCTGTATGCCAGAGTAATGTTGGTTGAAGTTAGGAATATGTATATACTTTGCGGATAAAACCAATGTTGTTGACTGGGAAGAGGGAGGAACAGGGATTTTAAAATTACTGTATCAAAGATCAAGGTAGTTGCATTTTGGAGGGGAAATTGAATGAATCATTGCAATGTATACCTCGCTGGTCAGCGGTTAGTACAAATAAGTAATTTGTGAACTTGGGTAGAAAGTTTACTAAAGGGAAAAAATGGAAATTTTGGAGAATGCAAATCCTGACAGAAACTTAGTGGGTAACAGATGGTTGAAGAGAATATTGTTAGAAGGGACCTTGGAGGGCTTTTAGTTCAATTCCTGCTAAGAAAATAACATATTTTTATGGTCAGTGATCAGTGAAAACATGAGGAAACATTTTAGCTTGAGATGCAATGCATTTTAGCTTGAGATGCAATGCATATTTAGTACTATTCTATTTTATTGCATTCAGCAGAGCTATAGTATGTGGGTCAGGTCGTAATTCACTTAGGGAAAGACATGACATTTAAAATGTTTGCATGTTGGAAATATCCATCTCCATCATTTCATCTAAATGCAAATATATCTCTAATTTCTCCTATCAGAGACAAAACAACTACTAAAATTGTTTTATCTTTTGTAGAATCGAGCCATGAGAAATCCTGGAATGGCAAATACTCTGAAGTTTAGAAGCTGAAATTTGTCCTATGGTTCTAAAATCTGCATCAATTCCATTTGGTTTCACCTGGAATTTTCAAGGGCTTTGTTTCATTTTGTACAAGTCTCAGGCCTACAGTAACTGAGGCCAAGAGCAACCTTTAGGAAAGGACCTATACTTTGTGGAATGGGTTGATGCAATTCTCTAGAAAAGGTCTAGAGATCTCCCAGTACATACCGACAACCTCTCTCCATTACAACATTTTTAAAAAAAAATTGGCATGAAGATGGAAGCAGAAAAGTTAATTACTCCTCTAATTCATTGTTGTCACAATAGACAGATTGATTAATCAACATTGAATAATGGAGTCAATATATCTATCTTCTGAACACTTTCTGGAACAAAATCTGAAGTCTTTTAAAGAAGAGAGAAATGTGATGCCCTAAGATCATATTCTGGTGAAGGATCCTCCCAAACTACTTTAGATCATATAGAAGAGTTTCCCAATTTGAAGAATTTTGCTATATATGCATTTAAGAGAATAATTTTCTTTCCCTTTAAGGAATCTTCTTCTTACATATATTTAATCTCATATATTCTTCTATGGTGTCAGCTGTCAGTCCAAAGTTTTTTCAGTCCACTTTTCAGAATTTAGAAATTTTAGCAGTGTAACTGCAGTGAGTCCATATTTTGCCTTGAACTTCCATGATCCTCTGAGGTATACTCAGGTCTATTTGCCTTGGAATTATAACAAGTACTGACCAGCTTATGCAGGGGTGTTTTTTGTGATGGCAAATGTTTACTTTCAACCTTCCAACTGGTCTTGACACCGTTTCTTCTCAGCTGTTGTTTGCTTCAGATGTCTTATGTATCTCTGAAATGCAGTTTTGGGAAATGATCCCTGAGCTTTCCTCAAGTGTTACGTGAGATAATTTCAACAGAAAGTGAAGAGGAGATGTTTCTAATATGACACCCATCTCTATTCCAAAAGAAAATACTGTACATTGAAGGAACTTCATAAACCTTTTATATCAAGAGAGAGTGGACTATTTTAGAGAGGACGAGAATAGAGAAGAAAATGACAAAAATAGGTTGGACTTTATCATGCATAAAGCAGGATTTTTTTTTCTGGGTTGGTTTTTTGGGGGTTTTTGGTAAGTGAGGTAGGTTTTTAAAGCTGTATTATGTCTATTTTAGGTAACTTTTGAGTTTATTTATTATTTGGTCTTGAAACAACATTTTACGGTACAGTTGGAGAAGGTGCAAGAAAGAGACTTTTAAGAATTATTTTGCTCTGAGGGATGTAGCAAACCCTTGTCCCATTACCCCATGGTATGCTGAAGCTGGTTTGTCCCTGCTCTTGAGAGCCAAATCTTAAAATTTTCTTGAATTTTGTGAGCTGATAGAGAACAGAACTCTGAACACTGTGCCTACAGTGCACACCAATCATCATTTACCAGTGTATATCCATACTAATTTCTCACATACCAACAGATCCTCATGGATTTTGCTGCATGGACTTCATGAGTTCAAAAAAAGATGAGAGATATTATCCAGGGTCTACACAGTGTTTTTGTCACTGCTGCCCCACTCTGCTTAAGGTAGTTTTTTAAAATGTACTTATTTTTCATATATAGACTGGGCTTATTCACTTAAAACATTTGAAAATGCCCTTAATGTAACTAGAGACTTTTTATACTTTCTAATTTGGCACTGGCATAAAGAATACAGCAAACTTATAATAAGAACAAAGTGATCAGATAAGGTACCGCAGTAATCTTTATAACACCATTATAATGGGGAATTTCCTAATTAAAATGCAATCCAGAGCTATGTATAAGTGTCCCATTGATCAGTGTTTATGTAAGGATGTTACCTTACTCACTCCACGTTCAAGGTTTTATAGATTTCTCATTCCAATTCATTAGGGGATACCTAATGATCCCGTTTAATTAGATATCCACCACAGTTCATGAAGCTCAAAATAGGCTTTTTGATTCATGGTGCTAGTTGAGCAGTTGATAAAAATCTATTGTTTGTCTAACTCTGCTCCACAAGTTGTCTTTGCACTTTAAACAACCTTGAATTGTAGTGATAATCAGTTGTAACACTGAGGCATACCCAGGTTTCACAAATGTTCTCAGGTTTTAAGTGGTGCTTCCTTTACCCTGTGGATTTTTTTCCAGTTTGCTTTAAATATGTTTCTGATGATGTAAAATTGCTATGATTATCTAGGTGTTATAGAGCCATAGTGCATTTGATATGTTATTGTAGTATATATTTTTCCTGTTTTTGAAACTGTCTCCAGTTGTAACTGTAAGCATCTGAACAGTTAACGGTATAATCCAGTTACCCCACATGCTAGTTCATGTTCAAGAGTTTATTGTATAATTATTGTATAATAATGTTTCATACTGAATATGTAGCTACAAGAAGAGCAAATATGTCCAATGATCTTTCTGTGATGCTCATTATTTCCTAGCAAAACTGCATAGTTATTTGTAATACAAATGAAGAGTTTTCTAATCCCTTTATATTTAAATTCTTCTGAACAAAGGAGAAATGTGCACAGAATAGGAAACATGTTGCAATTTTTTTTCAGAACAAAATAGGTATCCTCAATACACACTATCAAAACACTTCTACTTGAATGTGTTGTGCTAGAACAGGGGTGTAAATCTCAATTTCATTGAGGGCTGCATCAGGGTTATGTTTGACCTCGAGCTGGGGTGGGCGTGGCCAGGGTAGGCATGATCAGCTCAACGCCACTCAACTCTGTGGCAGCCTGAGCACTCTGCCAGTGAAAACAGGCTTCCAAGCTCCGTTTTTGCCTGCGATGGCCTCCTGCAATGCTCTGCTAGCAAAAACGGAGTTCCAGAGGGCCGCCTGTGGCCCTTGTGAGCTCTGTTTTCACTGGCAGAGGCCCTGTGGGCCAGTCCTTTGCTGTTTCTAGAGTGGCCCCATAGATCAGATCTAAGTACCCTGTGGGCCCGTGGGCCTTGAATTTGACACCTCTGTGCTAGAACATAGTTTGAACAGTTTCATTCTGTTGGACAAAGCTTGATACTCTTAAAAGTATTCTGATCATAGGATTTAGTGGGAACTCTAGATTTACTTATTTCCTTATTTTTCCATGCCAGACAGCTACGAACGTTAGCATTTCATGCAAAGTTTTATGTAGAAAATTTAATAAAGTAAAAACTAACACCCCCCCCCACTTTTTGAAAACATTAAATCCAGAGAAGAAACAAGAGGAATAGGGTTCTGCTTTAACCATATACTCTTTCTTTTCCACTGTACAACCCACTTCCACATCTGCTTATTCAGTATGAACAATAACATCACTTAATCTGTGCTTACTGATATGCTGAAAAAGTTGAGAAAAAGGAACCTAATCATAAGCCTCAAAGCAATAACCCAGCTGCAGTTCTCAGAAGAGGTAAAATACTGAAAATGACTCCAAAGCTGCCAGCATAATTTCACACTCAGAACAAACTGCTGTGTTTTGCTCTAACCAAACTCTCAAACCAAGCATCTCTTTTGCTCCATTTTTAAAGCCAATGTATTTTGTTCATTCCTAGGTGCATGCTTCAAACCCACACCAATCTAGCAACTCTTTTAAAATAGGAAAGTATCTAGAAAGTGCAGCCATCATACAGAGTTATTCTTGGTCCTTTGAAGAGGATAGATTTTCAATACGATCACTATAATGTCAGTCAAAATTATGGCAGCAGGAGTTGAAGCCTTGCTGTAGCCATATCATGTAATGACTGCCTTAATAAAATACAAACACATCTGACATTGTTAGTCTTGCATAATCTGAAAATCTGTTTCCAAAACTTTGCAGAATTCTATTAAAATCCTTTACTGAGGGCTGTGGAAGGTGAAGACACACACACACAAAAATCAAATTCTTAATTTAGCACTGCTTTGAATAAATATGCATGATCCTGCCATCTCTTCCACTAACCTTTATTTGGCCTATTTCATATGGCTTCAAGGTTTCTCAATTTCCAATAATATTTTACAGTCAAAAGGATATCTTATTAATCAGATCGCTAGTTCTTAAAAGTGACTTCCTCATAAGCTCTACACTTAGCATCCTACTCCCATCTCATTGTTGCAGGAATACAACTGTGTCTTCTCCCTCTACCTCCTGGGTAACAGACGTTTCCTTGTGTGATAATGGGAGAGAAAATAACTCTGCTCCTACAGTTACTGCATGATGGAGGGAATTTTGGTACATCTCATAACTATGTACTAGAGCAGGGTTCCCCAGTCCCTGGTCTGTGGATTGGCACTGGTTCTGCAGCATGCCAGAAACCAAGTCATGCAAACAAGCGAAGACTCATTCATGGGATGCAGGCAACTTGCAAATGCAGTCCATGGAAAAACTACTCTCCATAGAACTGGTCCCTGGTGCCCAAAAATTTGGGGGCCACTTTTCTAGAGGAGCTTTTTCAGATGCAGGAAATGACAGTATATGCCTTAATACTGATAATACTTCATATAATAGGGGTTTTTTTCTCATATGTATGGCACAGATTGGGAGAAAAATGTTACATGTAACTACGGCTCAATATACTGTACATTGCATCCAATTGTGCTTCTAAAATCGAGTGGAGCTTATTCCCAAGTTTATTAAACACTAGAGTTGTGCAGTGCTTTGGATTCGAAGGCAAAAGGCAAGTTGTGATTCACCAAATTAGAGGGAGGGAAGGAAGGAGAGGCAGTTTCCTGCATTATTTGGAAATGATCATTGCTTCATGGATACAGGAAAAGATAACATTTGCTTAAATGAGTTCCAAAGTGCCCCTTTTGCCTTTATAACTGAAGTACAGTACAACCCTAGACAATTTCCACACAAAATGTTTTGAAGAAGCCTTTTTAAAAACCATGTCTCACCATTTTGTTTTGGAGTTTACAGTATGATTTTTATGTACCTATACAAATTGTACACCTATATGAATACTTGAACAATGCAGTTTGTTGTGCCTTTTGCCTAAATATGCTGAATAAATTTTGTGATTGCTATTTGTATACTTACTTGTCATAAATTATTGTTATGGTGATGGATACTATTGAAGAAGTAGGGGATATTATTCTTTAAACCAATCATCCCCATTGCTGGAGGGCAGTTTTCTTCAATTTAAATTCAATCCAGGAAACGATGTGGATTTACTTATGTAGTTTCCTTGGACAAAACAATACATGAATCCTGGTGAATCAGGCTACAGCCTCACCTAATCAAGCATTTTGTATCTTTGTATCGCACAATGGCCCAACTAGATCACAGGTGTCAAACTGGAGGCATGTGATGTTTCACAATGTTTTTCCCATTCTTATGGGCGTGGCCTGCTGTGACACACCCTGCCCGCAGGCTGCAAGTTTGACAACACTGAACTAGGAAAACTGTTATATAGATGAGTCTTTCCACTGAAAGAACTTAGCAGAGGCTTGACTTTTTAAATAGAGAACTTTTATTCTGGCATTTTCAGCACCACTCTAGCTCAGTTTAAATAGAACAGCAAACCGACTTCTGAAAGCTCCTTTTACAGTATGGCTGTCAGGCAGCCAACCAATCACAATGCTTTAACTTCCCACTCGTAAGGCCTCTTGTGCTTAGCCAATCAGACTTCAGCATCAGCCTTCCTGGATAATCATAAGTCGAGGACTTTGCTTTTCTGGTGCGGTTGTAAGGCAAGGACTTAACCGCTGGGTTTTCCCAAATATGCCCATGTTACACCAACACTCCGCAGTCTGCATTGGTTGCCGATCAGTTTCCGGTCACAATTCAAAGTGTTGGTTATGACCTATAAAGCCCTTCATGGCACTGGACCAGACTATCTCAGGGACCGCCTTCTGCTGCACGAATCCCAGCGACCAGTTAGGTCCCACAGAGTGGATCTTCGCTGGGTCCCATCAACTAAACAATGTCGCTTGGCGGGACCCAGGGGAAGAGCCTTCTCTGTGGCGGCTCCAACCCTCTGGAACCAACTCCCCCCAGAGATTAGAATTGCTCCCACCCTCCTTGCCTTTCGTAAGCTTCTTAAAACCCACCTCTGCCGCCAGGCATGGGGGAATTGAGATACTCTTCCCCCCTAGGCCTTTACAATTTTATGCATGGTATGTCTGTATGTATGTTTGGTTTTACAATAGGGGTTTTTAACTGTTTATATTGGATTGTCATATGCTGTTTACTACTGTTGTTAGCTGCCCTGAGTCTACGGAGAGGGGCGGCATACAAATCAAAAATCAAATCAAAATAACAGAAATTCAAAACTTTAGAGTACAGAACATTCCCCTTCTATAGGCCCTTCCCAGTAAATCAATAAGGCTTTTTGCCTAGGATTCAGGAGGTATTGTTATTATTGTTGTGAGCTGCCTTGAGTCTTTGGAGAGGGGCAGCATACAAATTTAATAAATTTATTATTATTATTATTATTATTATTATTATTATTATTACTATTATTGATATTATTATTGTTGTTGTTATTATTATTATTACTAAACAACCATCAGTACAGAAGTTTGTCATTGTTTTCTTCAAAGATGATTTTTAAATTTTGAGAATCAACTAAAGTTGGCTAGCTTTGTGCTGTCCCCGTCCCCAATGACATTTAACTTTTATTTTTAAACCCTATGGCCATCAAATCAGGTTGAAATATGGGGTTTTTTTCCCTCCTTTTGTTTACAGACTACTCAGAGAAATCTCGATACTAAAGAGTTTCTCCAAATGTAATACCGTACTTTTTAGCTATATTGGATTACAATTCTCTTTCCGTAAAACAATTTTGAAACTAGAAACTAGCAAATGAAACAGATTACCAGCTTTGGAAGTTCATAAAAACAATATGTTCTTCCACACGAAATAAATGAATTGTTCTAAAAGTCTTATGAATGAAACAAGAACAAATTTCAATCAGTTATAAAGCCATTTGCAAAACTCGATTATACAATTATTTAATTGTAAATAAAATACATTCACTGGTAACAAAGATCTCAAACATTTTACAAGATTTTCTTGACACAATTTATTTTTTGTAGTTTGGAAAATGTAGTACCTGTGAAACAAACCTTCAGTGTAATGAAAGCTAAAGCAGAGTGGCTGTGTTTTTACATGCTAAACAAAATCTGCATAAAGAATAAATACAAAAAGCTGTTTTCTGATGCCAGCAGGGCACAACAGCCCTTAGTGCCAGAACATTACATCTAACCAACCAGAAAGTTTCAAATATATCTTTTTCCTATCCCCCAAGTCTATGCAGAACCTGAATTTTGAAAACTTTATTATTATTTTTACAGTACCTATCTACTTGCCTATCTATTCACCATCTACCCATCGACCCACAAGTTCAAAAAACCAAGAAGCAACATTTTGCACTGGAAATAAAGTAGCAAATATAAGTATAGAAGAAAATGACTACTCATATGAAGTGAAACTGCAAATAGGGGGAATTTGAGAGGTTTCACATTATTTTTATCCCATTTTTATTATTTTTATAATTAAGGTGACAAACATACCTAATACAGGAAATCCATGATTTATCACAATTGAGCTAAAAATTTCTACTGCCGAGCAAGACAATTTTTAAGTGAGTTGCCTTATTTTACGAACTGTCTTGTCATAATTGTCAAGTGAATCACTGCCGTTATTAAGTTAGTAACATTTGTTAAATCAATCTGGCTTCCATATTGACTTTGCTCATCAGAAGATTGCCAAAGATGATCACATGATCCTGAGACACTACAATCATCATAAATAAATACGACTGAATTTTGACCACATGACCATGGGGATGCTTCAATAGGTGTAAGTGTGGGAAATGGTCAGCTCATTTTTTTTAGCACAGTTGTAACTCTGTTCACTAAGTTTGTAAATTGAGGACTATCTGCATCCCATCCTCTTATTTTGCCCATAACAATCTGAGGTGAGTTGGACTAAGAAGGTAACTGGCCCAAAGCCCCCCAGATGGCTTTCAAAACCAGGAAACGGAAGGGCAACCCATTGCAAGGCGTGTTTGGGCTACATTCTGTTAAAAATTGTTCAGAGAAAACTTTGGTTTAGCACTTTCATACAACTATCCCATGAACTATACATAGATAGAACTTCTCCAGCGGTATTCCTCTTAAACGTTACCTATGCTCTCTTGTGATCCCTGCAGTTGTAGCTATTGCATTATAAAATAGTCTTCTTTTATAAATGAAAGCTACATTTGGCTGTTAACCAATAGCAAAGTACAAGGAACTATATATTGGTTTTCTCTGAGCTTGCTTGATTTCTTGCAGATATTTCATTACCCTAACTAGGTAACATCATTAGTAGCATGAATGATGTTTCCTAGTTAGGGTGATAATGAAATGTCTGAAAGGAAACAAACAAGCTCAGAGAGCACCAAGGACCTCTCATTTCAGCCCTGAGCTACAAATATTCTACTTTATTGGAACTATATATGAACTTGTTTTCACTACTTTTCTGATTTTACAATAATTAGAATAGGCTCATTAATTTAGAAGCACAGAAACAAGACACAAAACAACCTGGAATATTTATCCGGGTGCTTTTTGCAATGAAGTATACCTTCAAACTTAACAAAATTAAGTTTGTTAACTTTGTACTTGATACAACAAATAAATAGTTATCTCAAATCAGTCTTGTCCTATGTGAATCTTCACAAGTTCAGACAATTATAACACTTTATATTAGAACATCTTGGTCATCCAGACTAAAAAAGACTTTCATTAACCAGTAAATTAGCATAAATTGGCATAAATTGCATAATTAGTGATAATTATCATAGGCAGTTAAGCCTCTAACTCATTCACTTGTTATAACTAATTATTGACTTTTGACAGTTTTGAACCCAGTTTACACTTTAGGTGATCATAACTGAGTTCTAAATTATAGAAATTACCCAATTTGTCCAAAATATCTATAAAATATAAATTTGTATGGGGGCAAAAACAAAGCATTATCACAATGAAATTATAATTCATATTTATGGAAAAAGAAAGATAACTGCTATCTGAACATCTAATAGTAAAATTAATCAAAATAAGGAAAACAAAATATATTAAAATCCAATATCCAACAAAAAGGCTGTAAGGGCAATTTTTTGAGACTGCACCATTTAAAAATAAGGACATGACCAAAAGTTCTAAATGTCTTGTGCAACATTACAATCTGGAGGGAAATGTAGCTATTTATTTTATCATATATTTCAAAAAATGACTTGGCTATTCTTAGTTGGAAAAAATAAGCATGCTTTCTTTTGAAGCTTCAAAATCTTCACACACTTCAATGAATACAGCTTTTTCTCATGAAGCTAGGGGAAGAGTGAGAAAGATCTGGAAGAAACCATGCCATTTGACAGTAGAACATTTCTTCCAAAGGCAGAGGAAATATGCCCATGTTTGACCCAAATACAATCACCACTGCTATTGATTCTAGGATGTGCAAAGTCTAGTGCCATTGGCAAGCATGAAAAGAGGAGAAGCGTGATGCAAACATGTGGAGGTAGCAAGCTGTGTTAAAGTTGGTTGCTGCTTTCAAAAGTCACATATGGTGATGCTTCATTTAAATTCTTCCAGATGCATGCATGTTTTTATACTCTTTGGCCCCATTACTCAAAAAAAATAGAAATATTAAATTAGGTTTCAACTGAAGATCATGAATACTTTGGGTTTGGTATGATCCTTGGTGTCTGGATTATTCAGTTCTATTAAAGTGTTCTTGTCATCCTTACTTGCTGGAGGCTCATTAGAAGTCTGGAAAGTTTGTGGCAGATTCTTCAAACTGACATCCATATCCTTGAAAGCGTGGAGTAAAAAGACTCCTAAAATAATGGTAAGAAATCCACACACCGTCCCTATAATGTCTTTTACAGACATGGTGACCCACTCTTTAAAGAGGATAACTGAAGTTGTGATGACAACAGTGGTGAAGAGCACATAGTAAATGGGAAACACCATGGAGGTATTGAAGATGTCCAGAGATTTATTGAGGTAGTTGATCTGAGTAGCAATAGAAACCACCAACGTGAGGACAAGAATCCAGGTCAATGGGTTTTGTAGAACAGGCAGATGAGTGAAAAAACTCTTGATGGCAATGCCCAGCCCTTTAACAGAAGAGACCGAGAAAGCCCCAATCACAGAACAAATGGAGAGGTAGATGAGAATATTGGTCTGGCCATAACGTGGTGCTAGGAAACAAATCAGAACTAGGCTGATAACCAAGAGAATGCTGGCATAAACAAGAAAACCTGGAAGAAATAAAAAAAACAAAAAAAGGTGACAAATCGTGACATTTTTATACAACACAGAATGCAATGCTTAGCACAAGCATTGGCCAGCACAATAAATGGATGAACAAAATAACAGAGCCATGCATTGTTTTTAGGACATTAAATAAATAAATAAATCAGTGCAGTCAGGCGGTAGGGAAAGCAAGTAGGATGCTTGGCTGCATAGCTAGAGGTATAACATGCAGGAAGAGGGAGATTATGATCCCGCTATATAGAATGCTGGTGAGACCACATTTGGAATACTGTGTTCAGTTCTGGAGACCTCACCTACAAAAAGATATTGACAAAATTGAATGGGTCCAAAGACGGGCTACAAGAATGGTGGAAGGTCTTAAGCATAAAACATATCAGGAAAGACTTAATGAACTCAATCTGTATAGTCTGGAGGACAGAAGGAAAAGGGGGGACATGATCAAAGCATTTAAATATATTAAAGGGTTAAATAAGGTCCAGGAGGGAAGTGTTTTTAATAGGAAAGTGAACACAAGAACAAGGGGACACAATCTGAAGTTAGTTGGGGGAAAGATCAAAAGCAACATGAGAAAATATTATTTTACTGAAAGAGTAGTAGATCCTTGGAACAAACTTCCAGCAGACGTGGTAGATAAATCCACAGTAACTGAATTTAAACATGCCTGGGATAAACATATATCCATCCTAAGATAAAATACAGAAAATAGTATAAGGGCAGACTAGATGGACCAGGAGGTCTTTTTCTGCCGTCAGACTTCTATGTTTCTATGTTTATTGTAAGGAACAGGCATCTTACACATGCAAGAAGATTTAAGTCTTCAGAAAAACAAAGTTTTTAATGTCAACAGGACATAGAGTTTCATGAAAGATTTTCTTCCTGGGAAAGAGAAGCAAGACATTTGCCATAACCCACTGGATGCCACTCAACTCAAATGTGTACAAAATCATGGCAACTTCGTGGAAGATACACCCTTGCGCGAGACATTTTGACAATCATCACATCATTGCTCCTGGAAAACTGGTTCAGATATGATAACATTCCAAAATAAACACAACACCTTCATTCCTTTGCTACCTCATTTCATAAGCTTACCTGGTTCCTTCAGTTTTGAAATCAATTCTCCCAAAGTGGTGATTTCCTCTTCTTCTGGAGCGTGTATCACAAGAATGGTACTACCCACAATGCTCAGCATGCAGCCAAGTTTGCCTAGCAAGTTCAGCCGTTCTCCAAGCAAGTAAGAGGACAAAATGGCACTGGGCACAACAGACAAATATAGAAATACAGCCTTTATTCTTCCTGTTACACTTGTAAATTACTGATAGCAAACATAAAGTCCTTACAAATCTGTATTCTATTAATTGACGTAGATTGAAGTCAGTGAAACACAAAAGTAATATGCAAGGTCAATTTTGAGAGAGGGAAAAAAGGTAGGACTTAAGTACATATCTGGCTATTGGTATATTAGCACAAGATTAGAAATCTCTTTTCTGTTGGCAAGCTAGGTCACATGATTAACAAAGAGCAGAATAAAAGGAAGTCACCTTATAAGCACACTAAGTGCTCCGAGTGGTGTAACAATTGTTGCAGCTGCAAAGGCATATGCGGCAAAGTTGGCGGCTTCTCCTCCACCCACTGAGCAAATAGCCGGGGGGGGGGGGAGAGAAAAAGAACAGGAGAATTACAATTATTACTACTTATATTACCTTCTCATTGGCCAGCAACTCAACTCATTTCCCTACCTTACTAAGAAAACATTAAATCTTATGAACGCTAAACAAAAAGTTATCCGTACAGGTAATCCTCGACTTGCAGCCATTTGTTCAGAGATCATTCAAAGTTACGATAGTGCTGAATGAAGGAACCTGACCTGTGCCTAAAGTTATGGCCATTGCAGCATCCTTCATTATCACGTGATCAAAATTCAGGGACTGGCAACATAGCTGCACCTATGACCACAGGGTACCACAACTCCCTCCCACCTATCTCTTCCCTTCCTCCCACACCATGTATGCCCTTTTGGTCTCCTGCTGTTCTTTCACTGTCTTCTTGCTCTCACAAGAAATGTCTGGCTGCTTTATGCTGTGAAAAAGAAAGAAAAGACTAAAGCAGTCCCTGAACCATTGTAGAACCCTAAAATGTCCCTTTGCGAAAAGCTCCTGGGTGGAGCTGAGGCTGGCTTTGCATTGTAAAAATTGGGGGAAGGGGGAAAGAGCCCAAATCAATTTAAAAACAAGTTGTGATACCTTGTCAATACTGGAAGCAAGAATACAACAAAGATCAGCTGGGGTTGTAAACAGAAGTGAGTTCCCACCGATTCAAATTAGTTCTACAGAATTGGTAGTAGCTTGGTGGTCTGGGACACTGGAGCCAGCAGCATCTCATGCCTACCATGGCCCCAAGTTGGTTCTCTTGGTGGTGCCCACAATGGCACCATCTTGGTTTTTGCTTCTGAGCATGCACAGAAGCCTTTTTTGAATACTGTACATTTGTCCACATGCCCATGTGACACATCCCTGAGCAAACTGGCAGCAATACAATCCGGAACCCAATCCTGGTTGCAAAGATCTTGGAGTGCAAAGTGGCAAGGTCGACAGGGACTGGGCTGGGATAGTCTTTCCAGAGCATGGCAAGCAATTCTTGGACTGTTTGCCAGCCCAAAAGGCAGGGTGAAGAGCAACCAAAAAGGCGGTATGTATGTGTGGGAAATAGGTGGCTGGAGGACTTGGAGGAACTTCTTACTGATGTTTGTTGCTGGATAACCAAGCTTGAAATGGATTGCTGGGTGAGTATTTGGCTAACGACTGATAAAATTTGGTTATATACGGTAATGAGATTGCCAGATGGCTGGTTGCTAAGCAATGTGATCACGTGACATCTCCATTATAGTCAAATCATTTAGCGGTCCCAGTTGTGGTCATAAGTCAAGGATTATCTGCACAACAGTCTTTGTAAGGTTCTTAAGTTCCAACAAAATGTCCCCCAAGTTTTCCAATAGATCAGGATCCAAATACAGTTTGTCAATATCTCTTTGTAAATAAGAAAAGGAATCCAAATAATTGAGCAAATGATGCTGTATTCAAATTGCAATGCAATAATCAATGACTTAAGACAGTAGCTTCTAAAGAACCAGTGTAACAAAAGCAGATAAATATTGTGTAGTGTGTTCAAAATATATTTTGGTATATATAAATTTTGGGGGGCTGAAGTTGCCTGCAAATATTTTCTGCATTCCAGTCCACCAAACCTTGCACCACTATAAATTTGTCAGTTGCTGAAAGTGTTACAAGGCATATTGCTGGGTCTGACTAGCAAATATTTTTTCTGAAAACTTAATCATTTAAATTTATTTATTTATTTATTTATTTACTTGTTTACTTACTTATTTATTTATTTATGCATTTATTTATGCATTTATTTATTAGATTTGTATGCCGCCCCTCTCCGTAGACTCGGGGCAGCATACAAATTCCTGAACACTGCTATGTTATGTTGATAAGATCTGAAAAAATAATTTCCATAGGCTTCAGCATAATCTCTCCGTGCAAAGAGGCCTTTAAGCACAAAAAAATCTTTAAGGTATTCAAGCATAAAATTAAAGTACAAAAAAGAAGAAAAAAGGCATAGAAACAACTTCTGTAACTGAAGCATGTGAAATAATATTTAGGGCCCAGGGAAACCCAGAGGAATTAAGTCCTCAGTAATCATCAATGTTAAATATTTGGTCAGATACAAACCCAAGCCTGGCTAAATATAATCGTACTTACTGGTTAGCAAACCAGCCCACCACAGCCAGTCTCTTAGATAGCCATGACCTCCATCTCCTGGGGAAATAAAAAGGATATATATACAGGAGCATTTTGTAAAAACCTTCCATATGAAATAAAATCAATTCTTATCAGAATGCTAGTGCTTAAATATAAAAGGGGGAAAGAAACAACAGCTTAGACTGAAAAAGCTACAAGCCACAGCATACATATGTTCAAAGACGTTTAAATGCCTTTCAAGAAACAAAAACAAATAGTACCTGAACTGGCAGGCTCTTAAAATCCCTCCCCCTTCCCCCCTCACCTCTTGTGTGCAAGAGCTGAACTCTTCTGGCTTAACATTTCTGAAATTAGCTGCCATAACCTTATGCTCTGAACATTTTACCGTAAGCCATAGTGTACATTATAACAGGCTTGTTTTTCAACATTTTCTCCAGAAACATATTATGCTAGAAAAAAAGTATTGTTATCTTACGAAACAAGACTGGATTATTAATCCACTTGGACGTGTGCTGTGAATACTGATCGGTAGCATCTCTAAATTTTCAAGTTTGTATATTTAAAATTGCAAACATAGCATGAATTCAGTGTGATATTCAATGTAATAGCAGGAACTGGGTGTGGGTAGTCTAGTGAAAAGAAGGGCCAGGGGGGACATGATAGCAGTATACAGGTACTTGGGGTTGCCACAGAGAGGAGGGGGTCACACCAGTGGGCCAGATGATAAACAATAGATGGAAGCTGACCAAGGAGAGATTCAACCTGGAAATAAGAAAGAACTTCCTGACGGTCAGAGCAATCAACCAATGGAATGGCCTGCCAGCAGAGGTTGTGAACGCCCCAACTCTCGACATATTCAAGAGGAGATTGGACTGCCATCTGGCTGGTCAGGTGTAGGGTTTCCTGCTTGAGCAGGGGTTGGACCTGATGACCTGCAAGGTCTCTTTCAACTCTAATAAATAAATAAGTAAATAAATCTGAAGGGGTCTTCAAAGGCCTTCTTCAACCTGGAACCTGACCACTGTGTTTTCTAACAACCATTATTCCCAGTCAAGATACCCTTGATTATATTGGCTCTGAATTTTTATGAGAGTTGAAATCTAATACAACAAGGTTTAAGTAAAGTTGTCTTAATGCAGCTAGTGTTCTTTTCCAGAAAACATATTTTTCTGTCCCCTCTAGTAAGTCAAAAATATCCATACCAGCCCTAGTGCCTCCTTTCTCAACCAGTCGACGCAGTCCTTTCTTCTTGAGAATGACACTGGTGCCAATGAGAAAGCTTGAAAAGATGGCCAAGGCCAAGCCAATATAAAAGCCATATTTGTCTTCAACTTGTACCATCCAGTTGGAGCTTAAATTAAGATTTGTGTGGGGTAAAACTGGAGAACTGACATTCTTAATGATTTGACAAACAGCATGATGATTCAGGCAAGCCAGGGTGATCAGAGAGCCTAAGCAAGACAAGGAAATGTGGGGGAGAAGAAAAGATTAGAAATTAAGACATTAATAATTAGCAGCCCACATGTCTTTAATTTTGCATGGAACCACCTAGATTATGTTATTGCTAGGAATCTTTCTTTCTTCCTTTGGATTCTTGCACCACAAATGTCATTTAATTACTTCTTAGAAAAAATATGACGCTAAAAATATACATTCTAAATCTATGCAAGCAGAAAAATTGACGCACAATGGCATTCAGATGCTTTAAAACACCACTTTATAATAACTAACAATCTGGAGGTACTGTATTCTTATTTGACTACAAATATTTTCAAGGTTTATTTCAGTCTTGAAATTCAGCTTATATGAGACAATGTTTTGGGGAAACTATTGCTTTTTTGTTTTTTAATTACATATTTCTAAGACTGACATTATTGCTGTAAACCATTGTCCTTCCAATGCATGTTGTCATGTTTGGTCTTGCTCTGCAATAAATTAGTTTTTGTAAATGGCCTTTGACATTAATTTAGTACATTTTCAATTAACGTTCCAGTGTTTCCCCAAGTAAAAACCTTGTCTCCATTTTATTAGGTGGAAATAATGAGAAGATAATTTTTTTTCACAAGTTCTGAGATGTTTCTCTACTGCAGGGATCTCAAACTTAAATTCATTGAGGGCTGTATCAGTTTTGTGTTTAACATGGGGTGGTGGTGGCTGGGATGGGGAGTGAAAATGGAATTAGGTGGGGCTGTGTGTGGCATCCTGGGGCTCTGTTTTCAGCCAGATGGCCTTTTGCAGCAAAAACAGAGCTCAGGGGCATGCCATAACCTGTTTTAACTGGCAGAAGCATCACAGGCCAGACTTTTTCCATTTTTAGGGTGGCCCCACAGGCCAGATCTAAGCACCCCAGGGGCCAGATTTGGCCTGTAGGCCTTGAGTTTGACACACCTGTTCTGTTGTCTATGCTAAGTTGGAGTGGTATGAGTATCAGAAAATACAGGAGAGGGGAGTTTCAGAGTTTTCCGTAGATCCTCATCAACTACTCTTTATGAAAAAAAATGGAAAAAGAAGTTTTAAAGTAGAGTATTCAATGTAGATGTGGACTTGTGAAAGTTTAATTGGGGAAGCAATGAAACATTACACAGCACAGAGGGGGGTTTCAGCAGGTTCTGATCAGTTCCAGAAAAACGGTAGCAGGAATTTTGAGTAGTTCGGAGAACGGTTAGCGGAAAGTTTGAGTGGTTTGGAGAACCAGTAAATACCACTTCTGACTGGCCCCACCCCCATCTATTCTCTGCCTCCCGAGTCCCAACTGATCAAGGGGAAATGGGGATTTTCATAATCATAACAAGGGACCTTGGAAGGGACCTTAGAGGTCTTCTAGTCCAACCTCCTGCTTAGGCAGGAAACTCTACACTACTTCAGACAGATGGTTATCCAAATCTTCTTAAAAGATTTTATAGTAACCTTCTCCTGGAGTGGAATGGGAATGGAAATGTTGCAGTATCGTTCCCTTAGATTAGATTTATTGGATTTATATGCCGCCCCTCTCTGCAAACTCTTGCCACGCCCACCAAGCCACACCCACAGGGCCGGCAGTAACAATTTTTGAAACACACCACTCACCTGGCAGTGGTGCAAGTAATGTTTATCTATGTAGAGTATAACTATTTTAAATAATTTTAATACATTTATACTTACGTTTTAAGAGCTAAATATTTCTTCTCAACTATCTCAACTTATGTAGAGAGAACGAAGGTGGATTTTCTAAACTTTCTTAGGTACAATATTTTTTGAGTCTTTCCCCTTTAATTTCAGGTCTGAATGTGAGTTACCTATAAGTATGAATGTGTATAATCTAGAATGAGAAAATATCTAGATTTCACTCTTCTATATAATTCCTGTTATAACTTTGGCACTCAATCAAAACTTCACCTGGAATTTTAGCCAGCATAGAGAACAATTAATTGAGAAAGATGAAACTGCTGAGGTTAGTCAAATGACAAAATGTGTCTGTTATAAGAAAAGGATGAGAATCCCTACAGATCATCATTAAGGGGATATTTCAAAAGAAAAAAAGTCTTTGTCTGCAAAATAAATCCAACAAATTCCATTTTATAAAAAGTGAATATTTAATAATTAATATATCCCGTTGTATAACCTCTTATTTCAACCAGCTTGCTGCTGACATTTTCTAATAATCACACACATGTATACTTTGTAGAAAGTGAGTTTGTTACATTCACACCTCATCTTTCCTACAATGACTCCTTTAGTGCCAAAGACAACACCACTTTCTCAAAGACTGACCCAAAAATGGACTTAATGAACTCAGGTGTAGTCCAACTGTCTAGAACAGTGATGGCAAACCTTTTTTTCCTTGGGTGCCAAAAGAGTGTGGGTCAATGCTATTGCACATGGACGAGTGCCCACACTCATAATTCAATGCCAGGGGAGGGCAAAAACAGCTTCCCCTGCCCCCCTAGAGGCCCTCTGGAAGCCGGAAGTGGCCTGTTTCCCAACTTTTGGTGGGCCCAGTAGGCTCATGTTTTGCCCTCCCCAGGCTCCAAAGGCTTCCCTGGAGCTGGGGGAGAGTAAAAACACCCCCCAATCCCCAGAGGCTCTCTGGAAGTCAAAAACGCCCTCCCAGAGCCTCTGTGTGAGCCAAAAATCAGCTGGCTGGCACACACATGCATGTTAAAGTTGAGCTAGAGCAATGGCCCGTGTGCCAGCAGATATGGCTCTGCCTGCTACCAGTGGCACCCGTGCCATAGGTTCGCCATCACTAGTCTAGAACTTTGCATAAAGAGGCATAAATATCATTAGAAAATTAACAAATACACGTAAGGGCTCTTGAGAAATAAAGAATTTACTTTTGCTAATACCAAAATGCTGTTTCAACTGTATTATTATTCTTATTTAACATGGACAAAATAAGAAAAAGCACATTTGTAGTTAGAGCACTACAGAATACTATGATAGAGTCAAACATATCTTTCTTAGAGAAGTAAGGTACAGGAGGGAAGTGTTTTTAATAGGAAAGTAAACACAAGAACAAGGGGACACAATCTGAAGTTAGTTGTGGGAAAGATCAAAAGCAACATGAAAAAATATTATTTTACTGAAAGAGTAGTAGATCCTTGGAACAAACTTCCAGCAGACATGGTAGATAAATCCACAGTAACTGAATTTAAACATGCCTTGGATAAACATATATCCATCCTAAGATAAAATACAGAAAGTAGTATAAGGGCAGACTAGATGGACCATGAGGTCTTTTTCTGCCATCAGACTTCTATGTTTCTCTGTTTCTAAGTTGAAAAAGGAAGCAAAATGACTAGCAGTTTTACCAGAACTATCAAAGAACATATGAAGCATGGCACATAAATATTTATTCATTTTATTTTTTTTATTTAAATTAAAAAAGAGAGATTCAATTGTAATCACCTTTAAGACATATAAATCCAAACAGTGGACTGATATGACCAGAGCTGCAAATATAGAACCAATACAGTATATTTACAATTAAGAAGAATCTAGAACACCAGTACTATTTCTAAAATCCTTCTTTGATCCCTTTTCTGTCACTTCATTTTCATTACAACTCAGAAAGTTTCAGATTTGACGTGATTATATTCTTGAGAATATAAATTAACTAATTGAGCCAAAGCTATGTTGTAATTTAAACAAGAACATCTGAAAAAGAGAAGGCCATACATTTTTGGAAACAGAATTATAGCACACTCATTGTCTCTCAAGATACAGACAGAAAAAATTGTATCATTAAACATATACTGTATCTTAATTTATGAAACAGAAAATGATACATACTATAATTTAATATTGAGGAGGGAAACTGAAAGTTTCCAGATTTCCAACAAATCATGTCTATCATAATCCTCAAAGGATTTTTGTGAATGTTTATGTTTAATAAATTTATTATAACTTCAGATATAGACAACTACTGTACTATATTGCTTTTATTACAGTTGTGAGCCGCCCCGAGTCTTCGGAGAGGGGCGGCATACAAATCTAATTAATAATAATAATAATAATAATAACAACAACAACAACAACAACAACAACAATAACTGATATTTGTAATTTTGTAATAAAAATAATCTTTTTTATTTCAAACACGGCACTTAATCCACTAAACTCTGGATTAAGTTGCAGAAACTTCCAAATGATTTGGAATAAGAAGTTCAGAAAAACTGAAATAAAATAAAATAAATTAAGCTGATTCATTAAGGCAGCCAAAGCTTCAATGCTGTTTTTTAAAGCAGCCATTCCTGCCCCCACCACCCCCACCCAGCATTTCTTCTGAATGAATGTCAAAGCCTGCCCAGCCCTATTCTGTAGTTCTATCTCAAACAGTTGCGGAATAGATACATATTTCAAAGGCAGAAATCCACAATTTTGAAATGCCTCATTCTTTGCACATATCCCAGTAATTGCCTAGGTTGAGAGCTTCCTGCTCTAAGTGAATGTGATTGTTTTTTAGAATTGTCACATGTTAGGGCTATCTACCCCCTCCAACAATCTGCCTTCATTTATACAACAAAATTGCATAAACAATCATAAAGCATTTCTCAGGAGAAGAGATGTACATTCTTAATGTTAATTAATGTTCTCAATGAATGAAGAGGTGAAATACAAAATCAAAATCAAAATCTTGATCAAAATCTTAGCTGATCAAAATCTGGGAATGTTAATAGTTTCACCAAAGCTTGCCAAGGGCACCTTCAGGGGCAAATGATTCCCCCCCCCCAATCCAGATATGTAATGAGTGGATTTTTATCTCAGATAATATAGACTTTTCTGTCTCCTTGCCCATTACAACCCTCTTCCCAGCCATTCAAGGTATTTGTGATAATCTTTAAATCCCTTCCAGCATGGGTCCAGGTTATAATGGGCCTAGGTTACCTGTATTGTCCCATTTGCATTGCCCCATCAATCTCAATCAGGCAGGGCCAC